>NC_081413.1:262217944-262871408 GCF_030272615.1 Cryptomeria japonica
CCGTAGCCCTCGTAGTGGCGGCTCGGTCCCCCTTTGTGGGCTGAAGCCCACAGGGGCACCCATGGCGCCACTATAGGTCACAACCCACAGGGGTGGCCTCGACTACCACTGCGGGCCGAGACCCGCAAGGGCGCCCGCGACGCCACTGCGGGTGGCCACCTTAGCCGCTGCCACCGCCTCACTGTGGTTTCCCTTGCTATTTGCCCCTTCCTCTGTTGCCACTATGGTTTAAGGTCACCCTTCCTCCGCCATTTCTTTGGCCTCCTCTCCCTCCTTTGAATCCCTGCACACATACACACCCAAAACCCTAAGCAAAAAGAAAGAATAAGATATGAAATGTTAAAATATGCAACCCTAACCCATTTTCGAGTTAGGGTTAGCATATAAAATAAAATAAAATAAAATAAGAAATGCAACCCTAGCCCACTTTTGGGTTAGGGTTAGCATTTAGTAAGAATGAAACATTAGGGTTGTTTTTTTCAAAAATAAGATAAAAAATATAACTCAACCCTAATCAGGGTTTGAAATTAAATTTAGGGTAATTCTTTTTAATTTGAAAAAAGAATTTCCCCCCCTATTTAATTATAACCATATATGTGGAATTAATTTAAACTCCTAATATTGACTAGGGAGAAAATGAATTTTAATATAGTCTTTTTATCAAGGCATAATTAAAATTGGGGATTAACTTGGATACACCTAAATTTAGCTTTATGTAGTCTTGTTGCTCTATCTGGATAAGCTCTAGGACTAGAAGGAGGCAAAACCATACATTAATAAGCTTAGGTATATAAACATGTTGTCATATCTAACATCTAAATGTATGCGTCATGGATATATAGCTAATATTATTAACGTAGATATGGCCTTCCTCTAGGACTTAAGCTTACCTAGCTATCTGCTTCTCTATTTTTCATCTTTTGATCCCCTATATTTGGCGAGCTACAGCTGACGTATGAGATATAATTGTTGGACATCACACGTCAGCTCCCTTTCTCGATCCAATCCTCTTGATGGCTCTTTGCATAGAAGAGTTGATGTTCCCTCAGTGATGTGATAATTGAGGTACCCTTTGCCTGATGGCTTAAGGCAGTGGTAATAATGATCTTGATCCTTGAAGATTGCACTTAATGCATTTCATCAACTCATTAAGTAGTTGCTCATTATGAAGCTTTAAGAGTGCAAGTCCTATTTTAGAATACTAAGCTGGTCTTCTCTATCATTTTTCTGTTAAGCTACAATGGATAGTACTCTCAGGCTTTTGGGGTTGAAACGCCAGATGGCCTTTGTTGGTGAGATCAAGGATGAGAGGTTGAGAGGTATTCTTGCCCAACATAACTCTTTGATCTCAGGAATGGTAATGAAATTTCTAGGGAAGGAATTCATTATGAATGAGGACCGAACCAGAGCAAATTTGGACATTGCAGCAATGTTTGTAGCCCTTGCAATGCATTTTGAGAAGGACAGGGACATTGTGGTGAAATTATGCAAGAAGGTCTTCATTAAAGACATCCTTGGTGATTAGAATGGGTGATGATCAATATAGATGAGGAACTCACAACTCCCAAACCCTAGGATTATGACATCCTTATCAGGAAGAATAACCCAGTTCCTCACTCCCCCATTCTGGTAATTGATGACCCTGTGGCCTTCGAAGTTCTTTGTCCTGTTAGGAGCAGAAATCTCCTATTTCTCTCTTGGTTTCTCCAAGTTAAGAAACCCCCACGTGAGAAATGGCTGCTAAACTATTTGGAGGCAGAGAATATTACAGTTATCCCTGATCATGTGCCTCTCCCTCATTCCGCTGATGTCCCCTCAGCAGCCTCACCAGCGAGCACCAGTTCCATGCCCCCCACAGGCCAAGCAAGAAAGTTTGAAGTCCCTTCGGGGTGGCAAGCTTCGAGGTTTTTGTTATGTTATCAGAAGAAAACCCTTTTTTTTTTGTTTTCACCAGTAACAGAATACTTTTATGTGATATATTTACTAGCTTATTATTTTCTCGGATAGGAATGCCTCATAAATGATTTATCAAAACTTTTTTTGATGGACTTGAGGCGGTATTACCTCTTTGTTGTTTATGGGATTCATATATTTTTGAACATATGTAGACATGCAGCCATATATCCATAATTAATATATAGATATTTGTATATATAATTATATAAATGCAAAATGTGGATCTTTCAATCTCTATTTCTTCTGAGTTTTTTCTAGCACTCTCAGATGGAGCTTTCTTACTTAGGTCTTTCATTTCTCTTTTAGTTGTCCATTACCTATTATGAATATTAGCGCTAGCTTTGCTTGAGGGGCTTAAGCTTCCTATGAAAAGTAAATAACTAGGCACTTGCATTTAAGGATATTTTCTTATAGCTGTAATGTTTTCGAAACGTCTCATGTTTAATTACTTTGGGAAGTTTCAACTTAGCTTTAAGATTTCGTTAAAAGCATTTATGCTCTGCTACATTTCCCTCGATCTATGAATGGTCTCAGCCACCGTCAGGCTACCCAGGCCCTTCATGAGTGCATTTTTGTTCTATATACATACATATATGTATATATATACATATATATATATATATACATGTTTATATATACATGTTTATATATACATATATATATATACATGTTTATATATACATATATATACATGTATATATGTATATATATATACATATATACATATATATATTCTCTTTTATCTATGTATATCTATTCTCTTTTATCTTTCAGGATTATTTACAGACATACATCTATATAACTATATTTACATGAAGTTAGGTAAATATATGTGCATTTATATTCTCCGTGTTCATGCCTTTCTCTTAGTATCTGAAATATATAGTCTCATATGTATATTTCAATCCTCATCCCCCTCTCAATCTTATTTTCTTATCTTCAGTAATAATAGGGTATAATGACGTTGGGTTGCTTTAACTTACCCCCAAGGCTCTATTTAATAGGGTCTTTGCTCAGCTTCTTTCCTTTCCTTGTGTCTGTACAGTCTTAGGCTCTCAAGATCTCTCATGGCCGCATTTTGGGCTATTCATAATATCTATATTTACATTTAATCTTATATATATATATATATATATATATATATATATATATATATATATATATATATATATATATATATATATATATATATATATATATATATATATATATATATATATATATATATATATATATATATATATATATATATATATATATATATATACATATCCACTTATATAGATATATATAAGTAAATATATATATATATAAGTAAATATATATATATATAAGAAAAAAAAATATATATATATATATATATATAAGAAAAAAATAAATTTATATATATATATATACATATATAATATATATATAAGAAAAAAATAAATTTATATATATATATATATATATATATATATATATATATATATATGTATATATATGTATATAAATTTATATATATATATATAAATATATAATATATATATATATATATAAATATATAATATATATATATATGTGTGTATATATATATTATTTTTTTCAGAAATATTTATTGGCCTCTTTCTCAACCTTTTAAGCTAAAAGTCTCAGATGTTTATTTCATTATTTACTCTCTCATATTTAGCTCTTTCTCTAGCATTCTCCAGCTTAATCTCAATAGGAAGGGGGCTGATCCTATATTATCTCACTTTAGTTCTTGTTTTAAAATCTTTGAAGAATTGCAACTCCCTGCGTTCTCTTTGCAGAAATATTAAGGAACCTGCCTCACCTATTCACACTAATCTATCTCCATCTTCGAAGGGTATTAATCATCGAATTTGTACTATGCTTATAAGTTTTTTGAGACTAACTTCTTGAGTTTCTATATCTTAATAGGGTGATCTTAGGTAGGTATTATTATTGTATCCTAGAAATCATCCATCAATAGGGATAGCATCTGGGTACATACTTTGGGTGGCCAAACTTTAAATAGGGGGGATTTATCTACAATCTTAGCTTTTGAATGATATATTGACTTATAACTTAGAAAAATGAGGTCAAGTGCTCAGAAACAACTCAAAGGGATCTCTAACCACGTTGTTTATAATGTTCTGTCTACATTTCTTGGTATATGTTCTGTAATGACAGGTCTTATAGGATAATTGCCTGAGGGAGCTCCCTAGCTTGATAGATAAAATTCTCTTGTATTAAATGTTACTAATAATCTGGGCAAGTTATTGAATACTAACCATACAGAAGGAGCAGAGCCATCTCTAAACAAATATCAGGAACTATAAGAAATCACAACTCAAACCCAAAGCCAAGGTTCAAGGATTTCGGTGATAAATGAAAATTGTAATCAAGGGCTTGTAAGGGAGAGAAACATTCTCCCTCCTGCTCACCCTAGCCCGAGGTGCTGATGTATGATTAGAATCTGTGACTATTTGTATATAGATGTAGAGATTATCTGGACTACGATCCTGGGCAAGGCTGGAGCTTTTCTCGCCTCCACTCTTTCCTATTGGCCCCCGCACGAGTGGAGTAATGTAAACTTTTAAAAATGATTAATAAAATTCTTGGCCTCGACCTCTTACCGATCAAAAAAAAAAATTAAAATTGGGGATTAATTTTATATCAATTTATTAATCTCAATTATTGATTTAATTTTATTAACTAGGGTTATTAATGAGGAATATTATATAGTTATTTTTCATATTTAATTAAATATGGATGTTAGGTTAAATTTAATTTGGGGGATTTTATTAATAAAATTTATTAATTGTTTTATGCGAATTCTAGCCTATGAGGTCATTATTGGCCAATTATTTAATAGTTGAAATTTGACTGTCTTAGGGGTTCTAAAATTGACTTTAATATAAATTATATTCATTTGGCAAATATTATATTTGAAATAGGTTAACTTTATTAATTTAATTAAAGGCGTTTTCGCTGTTGCGCAATTAATTATTTTTAATATAAGTTAGCATTATCATTATTTTTATTTAGTCTTGAGTATTTTAAATGCTATTGAGATATTTAATATCTCTCGATTTTAATTAGAGGAAATTAATTAGATTAATTAGATTAATTAATTAAGTTGTGATGACCCTCTTAGGGAATAATTAGCCTTCTCTAATTATTATCGCTATATTAATTTAGTTAATTAAATCAACTTTAGTAAACGATTCTATTTAACCTAGAGTTAACCCTTAGTTAAGACAAAACTTATTTAATTCCATTTTAATGTAGACTATTTAATGAATTTATGTTGTTAAAAAAAATAAAAATTGTTGTTCCATTTTTGCCCAAAAGTTTTGGCATGACACCTACAACAGATCTAGTGAAGAATTACTACAATATTGTCTACACTTCATTTCTACACCAACTTCCTTCATTGTCCGTAACTCACATTTCACGCTCACTCTTCTATAATCGGCTATCTTCCTCATATCACACACTTCTATATATATATATATATATATATATATATATATATATGTACCAAAATAATATGTTGACCTTGCTCAACATGTTATCCAATAACACCTTGAACATAATCATGATAACCAAGTTAGTCTCCACAAGATCTCTACATGGTTCCCTTTTACACAATTCATTCACTGGTGCATATACCTTAATTACCAAAATCGGATAGTGGTCAACCAGACCCATAGATACTGGCCCATAAACATAAAACTCCAAACATAACTACTCCAAACTCCAAAATGCATACCATAGATACCAAACCACGAGACATGAAGAGATACATCTGCCATATCCAAAATAGTTGATGCTAGAACACATAACAGATACCAGGACCAATGTAAGAACAACTCAAAATTCTGGAGATAAGGATCTTCCATAAATTTCTCTATTAGATCAACTACATCTTACTACATCACATCCCACAACAATACTAGAACTTGCATCACCTTCTCATAGAAAAACTTGCACACTAATTGGTTTGACATCAATATACTACATATACCATCCAGACCAAACCGGAGAACTAGTTTGACATCAATAACAATAATATTTACACAAGTCTAACAATCTTCCTCTTTGTCATTGATGGAAAAACATCTCAAAAACATATCTGCATATAACTCAACTCCCCCTAACTCATACATCTCTTTAACTCTAGAATCATCAATCCTTTCTCCCCCTTTGACATCAAGGACAAAGGGTGCCTTTGATCAAAAAGAAAAGAAAGAAGACAAATATATGTACAACCCCAAAAATAACAATGTCAAAAACTAAGTACCAAATAGAAAGAACCTTCAACTACTCTTCTTCAAAAAGATAAGCTTGTACTTCTCCTTCAGTTCTGGAAGAAGAACCTCCCAAGAATGTACAACCAATTTATTGCTAACAAAAAGAATCGTGCACTCCACTAGCAAATCAACATGCGAAAAAACTGTCTGGAGTAGATGAATTCTGTTCATACTCAACTTCACTGCCTAGCAATGTTGAAAAATGTTCCAACATTGTCTCAACAATCTCTTTCACTTTCCAAAACACACTTACAAATATTTCTCTCTGCCTTTGCAAATATAAGAGTTTAGCTTGAAGAAATTTTATTCTTTTTCTCTACTCACCTTCCTTGTCATCCAAAAAATCAAAATACTTTCCCAATGAACTCAATTCATCTTCAATGACATCAATTTTCGCTTTATTCTTTATTGCAACTATCGGCCAAGAGATATAGTACCTATAGAATCTGCTAGCACTATGGATACAATCTCTCATTTCTTCAATGCATACAGATAGAGCTTTCTTCTAATCAACACATTCCTTCAATAGATTTTTTATATCAAAGCCTTTCTCCTCTGAAACTCCAACCTCAACAAAGTGCTTAGATAACTTCTTCTTAAGAATTTCACAAAGAGACTTCGGAAAAAAATTACTAATATCTTCAATGTTGATACTATTCTGGACCAAGTGATTCATCAAAGCATTTTCAATTCTATCTGACTCAATAGAAGTCAGCCATATCTTACCGATTTTATTGATTCCATCAATTATGCTAACCATCTCTTGTAGTACCCCTACTCATTGGAACTCATTAGACTCATATTTTATTATTGTTTACTTTCAGTGGATACATTACCATGATGTGGTTTTCAGACTTATATGACATTATTTCATGCTTTATCTAGATATAAGATGCATAACTTATTTGTAGTATTTCTGTACTTGTGATTTATGGCATTTTTATGGATTATTGCTATGTACTGACACTTTACTTTATTTATGCAATGTAGAATTATATGTTGTGTGTCTGCGAGTGTATTGGATGCAAGAGGATAATTTTCCTTCACTCATTTCTATGAGATAGGGAACGTCATGATTCTCCTTCATTGGTCTATATGTTGTGTCTTCTATATTGTATATATGCATGTGTGGTTCAGTGATGCAGGATATTGCAGGTACAAGTATCGGGTAGGTACAGGGTATCGTCTCCACCTAGCTTCATAGGTCTGAGTGTGCCTTATATTTTCTGATGGAAGTGGAGGAGATAGTAGTTGACCTTATTTTATTCAGTTACACTCGTGTGAGTGTCATCAGTTGGTCATCCTGTCAGTTTGTTCAGCCTTCGTATTTTTGTCATTTGATCTTCTTATGAGTCTTTGCTTTGATTTGCTCAGTTGTTTGTTTAGTGGTTTTAATTAATTAATTAAATTTATGGTATTATCTCATAGTTGAATTGTTTATGCATTGAGATTATAAATTTAATTAATTAAAAGAAATTATTAAATTAAGTTGCAAGCTACATGATTTTAGAAATATATTTTTATTAAAGTTTTTTGTGGAAAAATAAATTAAATTAATTATATTTATTATTATAAATAAATAAAAGAATAAAAGAATAAATAATTGAATGAATAAAAGAATTAATTAGAATTAAAATATTGCTTTAATTTCTTTATTTAGAAAATTAGTTAATCTGCATGAGAAAAGAAAAGAAAGAAAAATGATTTTTAATTATTGCGTGTTAACTTATCCCTTTGTTAGAAAATTGGAAAAGAAAATAAAATTGCTTTTATTACTAAATTTAGGTCTTTTTTTTTTGGAAAAAGATATTCAACCTAGAATTTTAGTTTAAAAAGAGGAATAGGTCATTATTTTAGGATACACAGGAAACAGGTCAGGAATTTAGGTGAAGAAATTTATTGGAAGCTTATTGAAAATATTAGGGCTCTTCTACAGATTTCTTCCAAGAAAGCTATACCAGGTTGGATGACTTCTTTGATTGTGAGTTTTTAGAAAATATTTCTATTTTTCTCTTAATGATGTGTTTGTAAATTATTTGTCAGTTTCAAAACCCTCTTCTGGTTAATTCAGGTTTTGAATTAAAATTCTTGCCTGATGTTAATTTTCTAAGTGTGTGGGAGTAATTTAATTTGAGAACATTGGGAAAATTATTATAAAAAAAATTTATTCTCTCTGGTTTGATTTATTTTGATAGTCCTTTAAATAAATCTTTGTGATTTCTTTAGAAATAAATTTAATTGTGAATTAAATTTATTGGATTATCTAATTTAATAAAAAAAAAAGTAATTGAAATAAAATTCTAGGAATGAATTTTATTGAATAGGAAAAATTTATTTCTATGTAAATTCTATTAAATGGTTTTTATGGATTGGGAAATTATTTTCATGTTTTAAAAAAAATATATAATTAAAAAAAAATTAATTATATAAAATATATATATATATATATATAATATATATAGGTAGCGGCTACCTATGGTAGCATCCACTACAGGCGGTAGTACACACTACTACCAACGGTAGCAGTACTACCAGATGGTAGTACTTGCTACCGACAGTAGCAGTGCTATCGGCGATAGCATAGGCTACCGTGTGGTAGCATGGCCTACCGTGCAGTAGCATGGCCTACCGTGCAATAGCATGGCCTACCATGTCAGGTCCAGCATGTTAACGCTTTTTGTTATATTATTGGTTTTTTTACCTGTGCGTACTGTGACATACTATTTCAGGTTTCGTGCCTAGGGGTTGGGTACACAAAATAATTTATGTTATATTATATGATATGTATATATATATATATATATTAAATGTGTTTTCTTTATGGTGATTATTATATTATTTTAACTATTATTTAAATACTGGTTATGAGTTGATATATATTATAGATGTAAAATCAGTTTATCATTTGAATGTTTAAGAAAAGCTTATAATTTTTAGATTTGTTTATTTTGAAAATACATTAGGAGAATTATTTCCATTTAACTTTATTGGACAAATGACGAGATGGATTTATTTGTATTAATATAGTTGTATTTCCTTATTTTCTGGAAAGTTTTTATTTTCAAGTAATTTCTGCTTTTGGTTGTTTTAAGAAAAGATTACCTGTATTAGGATCTTGTGTAAATGGTGGTTGCAGTCAAGCTTAATTTTCTTTGCAATTCTGGTCGAGTTGTCATTGTGTCCTATGTTATTATGTCCCCTTGGTCAGGTGTTGTTGTATAGCCTTGTTGATATGAACCATTGATTGTTTTGTCCAAATGGTCAATCTTGGGTTAGTGATTATGTATCCTTCACCTGTGTTTTGTTAGGATTAGTTATGGTTGTTTGTTTTTCCATAGAGTTCTCGTAGAGAGAGACATTTCCTATTAGTGTCCTATGAGAGAGAGTGGCTTTCAAGCGGGGGTCATGCCCAGAGTGGATGACAAGATAACCCATCGGAAGTCAGTCAAAAAGTGATAACCTAATAATTGATTAGGGGGTGGATAGAATAAATATTAATTAAGATAATGTACCTCATGCATAGGTGAGTTCTTGTATAGGGCTCATAATGTTATGAGAAGGCCTAGAATGGAAAACTTACCACCTTGTCTTCACGAAAGGATTGGTTGGGTCTGCATGAGACTTAGTTGGAACCAGAGGCTCGAGAGAGGTTACCAGGAGAAACCCAGGATGGGGGTCAGGACCTATGGAGGCTGTACCATGGTATCCACCGTAACACATGAGATGACACTCTCTCCTTAGAGTCACTAGTGTTTTTGTGAGTTGAGTCACATGGATGTTTGCAGAGTCATGTAGTTCTTTTGTACTTGTCTTACTTTGCTTGCTGAGGGTATTCTACTATCTCCTAGCATGGTAGGGTGGTTCCATTTTGGGATCACATGGTCGGGTAGTAGTGCCACTTCCCATCGGATGTTCTGGATTGTATCTTCAGGTGAGGAAAGTCTTCGCTGGTGTTCTTGGTTTGTGGTTCATGTACCAACTCTTGTTCGAGATCATTGTTCAGTTGAGACCCTGTGGTCATTGTATTAGAATTTTATGTAACCTTGATATTGTAACTTTGTAATTTGTGGCATTATTGGAAACCATGTATTTGTGGATATTGTAATAGTATGTCAGTGGAGTGTATGTTATTTCAGTTGCTTTAATCTTATGTTAAAATGTTTTATGGAAATTGGATACATTGGAATACTTTCATTTCTTCATTATGGAATTTAGATGTATGTGTAGTTTTAAACTTAAGCATTTAATTTATCTAATTAAATGGACAATTGGACTAACTATGTTGTTAATATAATCTACGAATTAATCTTAGTTTTTTATTAAGGTAAAAGCAGGTTTTGAAGGGGCCCCGAAACCCTTTACAAGCAGAACTTAAACAACAAAAGCAATGAGAAACAAAAAGGAACAGTCCAACGAAAAGCCAGCTGAAAACCAAAGAAAATCAGAAAAAGCCCCACAAAGCTAGCAAGCCATCCAGAATCCAGAGGAGATACTAGTTGACTTTTTCCAGGGCATTTGCCAGGGTGTTGCTAATTTCATGTAGCTCTTTGATGTTATCCCTAAGATTAGTAAGATCCTTTGCAGAAGCAGCCACAACTTTCTTGACACTAGTCCTGGTCCTCTTCACAGTGCCACCCACTAAAGTAGCATCACTGCTACTAGTCTGGATAGTCTCTCCATCCAAGTCAAGTTCCACAACCAGTTTTGGAGAGTAGGTATGATCAAAGACCTTAGCGATATCCTCCAAGTTTTTAGTGACAGCAGAAAGGATACTCAGGATAACGCTCATCAGATTTTTCATCACCTCTCTCCCATCTTCCAGTGATTTAACCTTATCCTCCATATTCTGCTTCTAGTTTATTTGCTCTTTGTTTTCATCCTCCCTCTTCTCATTTGTATTTTTCCCCTTTTTTCTAGGTTCTTCAGGAGCTCATAGGTCCATCTGTCATAATTCATTCTCACCTCAGAGATTTTCTTGAGGTTATCCAAGATTAACCCTTTACCCACATTTTCCTTATCCTTGCTAACCCTATCCTTAGTCAAGTCCTTCTCAGAATCTTTGTTCATTTCCCTCTTGGAATTCGCATCAGTTTCCTCATTATCCTTGAAATCCACTTCCTCCATCGGATGGCTATTGTCCTTACCAGGGTAATCACTGAGGATAGGGCTTTCATGACCAGGCTCATTATCACCCCTTTCTTCCTCATTACCCAGCTCCTCATCGTTCCAGCTGTCTTCACCGTTGGAGTCATCCATCTCCATTCCGCTACTTTCCTTTTCAATTTCCTTTGTTTCCAACCCAGGGGCACTTTTCCTTTTTTTGCTAGAGGATGCCTTCTCCTTGTTGGAGTCTCCTCCTTCCATCTTTCTCTTACCCAGAGAGGTAAAAATCCTCTTATTTTCCAGTAGGGTGAGGGTTTTGCAATGCTCATAGATGAGAAACAAAAGCCCACAGTGGAGAATTAGACTAGAAGGGTTATTCCTGTGTTTATTGAGGGACCTGGAAAGGGACCTAAAAAGGTAGTAGGGTAGGGATACCTTTTTGTCGTGTCTGAAATGGTTTAAGAGAACAAAGTGGCCCTGGAGAAATGGCCTTCAACAGTGATGTATTCCATAATTGCATTTAGAACCCAACCCCATAGTGTCTTGATATTTGTAGCTTCGTAGTACCCCTAGTGGCTTTGCCAATTTTAATCCTCTCTTTCTCTTTCCACAGGAACAGATTGACCGCATTGTTGGAGACTTTAAGGTCTCGAAAGAAATTAAGCCCAGTGTGGGGCATGCCAGTCACAATAGATATGAGCCTAGCGTCCATCTTAAACTTAACTCCATAAATTTTAAAGGAGCCATTAGACCAGTTTTCAGAAATCTTGGAAATGGCGGGGTTTACCCTACCTTTGTCATAATCCACGAGCTTCTCCATGAAACTAGTGAGGGAACCCTTTTCCAATTTCGCCCAGACTTTTTGCATAGCTTTCCAAGTCTACATATTGTCTAGTTTCTCTCGCCTTAGGTCTCCTCCCATCTTCATATTCAGGCTATCTGCTCTGTTTCTCTGCAAACTAAGTCCTTCTTTCCCGATGTTGCACGAGATTTTGAACTAGGTTACCCACAAAGCGTGTGGTGAATTATTAAAGATTGTTGGAGATCTGTCGCTTTGCCAAGTGATGATGACCTTTCCATCAAGGCATAAATTATTCTTTTTACCTGTCATGATTATGATGTCCCTCTCTCCCCATTTAACGGTCATTTCTAAGGAACTCTTTAATGTTTAAATTGAGATCATCCTCATGCCAAATCGATTGGGAGTCAGAGTTAACCCCTATATTCGCTAAACAATCTGCTACACTATTTTTCTCTCTGAAGGCATGTTGAATAATAATTTCATTAAAACTTGCAATGATCTCCCTAGCTTTCATGATGATATTTTCAATTGACCAAGAGGGCTCTGACTCCCCCTTTAAACACTTAATAATGTTAAGTAAATCTCCCTCAAGCCATAATTTATCATAATTAAGATTTTTGGCTATAATTAATGTGTTCAGGGCAGCTGAGGCTTTGGCAAAATGGCTAGTTTGATTCCCCAAAGGACCAGCCACTGCCTTTAAACAACTTCCAGCAAAATTCCTAACAATGCCCCCATATCCAACTTTACCCAGATTCCCTTTAGAGGCCCCATCAAAGTTAGCCTTAATCCACCCCTAAGGAGGAAAACACCAGATGAGACCTTCTCTTCCTGTCTCCTTACTGGTAGTAGTGGTAGAGAGGTTCCACCTATCTTTGAAGTCATCTTTAGTAGCAAGTCCATGATCAGTGCCATAGAGGCATTCAAAAATACTCCTAAAATTTATTTGCCACGACTTCAGGAATAGCCCTTTTATCCCTAAAAATCCTATTGTTACGCTCTTTCCAGATATTCTAGATAACAATTGGCAGAGTAAGTCTCCAAATCTCCACAATTTTAGGACTAGAATTAGGGCATTGCCATTGCTGCCAGGAATCCCTAAGGGAATTCGGGAAAACCCAGCTCGGGTTCCACCTACTTAAGATGATTTTCCAAATATCCTAACTAACAGTGCATTGATTGAGAATATGGCAAGCCATCTCTTCTTCCCTACAACATAGAGAACACCTATTAGGAAAAATAAAACCTCTTTTATGAAGGTTGTCCAGGGTTAAAACCTTATTTTGGATGAAAATCCAAAATAAGATATTGACTTTTGGAACTAACTTCTTGTTCCAAACTTTAGCCCAGATGGGAATTTCTTCCACCAGATCATTATGAATAGCCATAGTTGAGGAAATAGAATATTTCCCATCCAGGGTTTCCCTCCATATCAATCTATCATCTTTGTTGTCTCTGGGGATTTTAGTAGAGAGAGCAATCTGAAGGAGCTTGAACCCTAGACAATGCTGGCTAAAATCAATCCAGTTCCCATTTCTCCAATAATCTCTGACTAGCTCTCCAAACTTTCTTTTGAACCAGTCTTTCCAATCTTTAAGGATTGGAATTTCCTCCAGAGGTTTATCTAGAATCCATCTATCTTCCCAAAATCTTATTCTCCTCCCATCCCCAACATTCCAAGTTCTTCCAGCAGCAGCCCAACTTTTAGTAGATTGAACAACATTCCATATAGTCGATCCTTCAACAATGAAAGAATTATCAAGGAATTCTTCCTCAGAAGGTTGCATACAGAGGTATTTGTTTTTCCAAATTGAGTTCCATTCTCTTTCCTCCCCTTTCAATCTCCATATTTGTTTCGCTAATAATTTTTTATTCATAGAACCAATGTTCCTTAAGCCCAACCCACCTAAGGCCTTAGGGGAGCAAATTTTATTCTAGGCAATAAGGGGTATTGTATTTTTGACTTCCACCCCCAACCAAAGGAACTTTTTTTGGATTCTTTCAATGGCTTCTGCAAACTTTGTGGGGATTTTGAACAAGCTGAGAGCATAGAAATGAAGATTTTGGAGAGTGGCTTTGAGCATAGTAATTTTGCCCGCTTGACTAAGGATAGCCCCTTTCCAACCAGCAAGTTTCAAGTTAAGTCTATCTATCAGCTTATTCCAGAAGGAATCCTCAGGCTTGAGACATAGAGGAAGCCCCAAATAAGTAGAGGGAAGCTCAAAAATATTGCAGCCTAGAATTCTACCAATCCTTAGTTGCCTTTGGACCGGGGTATTGATGAAGAACAGAGAGCTTTTATCCTAGTTGATTTTTTGGCCAGAGGTAGATTCATAAGTATTCAAAATAATCTTCATATTTTTAGCTTCCAAAATGGTGGCTTCCCCCATGGTAATAGAGTCATCAATGAATTGCTCATGAGAACAAACAACATTGGAAGAAGAAGGCTTCAAACCCCTAAGATTGCCATCTTCCACATTTTTAAGAATAAATTTGCTTAGGCATTCAGCTAGAATAGTGAACAAGATAGGGGAAATGGGGTCCCCCTATCTAAGACCTCTAGAGCTTTTGAAGAAACTAGATGGGGAACCATTGACTATAACAGCAGAGGAGGAAGTTTCCATGAGTTGAGAACAGAGTTGAATAACTTTGTCACCAAAACCAAACGCTTTCATGATCCTAAGGAGAAACTGTCAATTCACTCTGTCAAAAGCTTTAGCCATGTCTAACTTTAGGAAGAAGCCCTGGTTATTCACCACTTTTAGGGAGTGGATATTTTCATGAATGGATATAATGGAATCCAAAATCTATCTTCTAGGGACAAAGCCACTATGCTGGATAGAGATAATCCTTGGAAGAATTTCCAACAACCTGGAAGTCAGAACCTTGGATAAAATCTTGTAAACAGAGTTACACAAGCTAATAGGTCTAAACTTGTTGAGAGAATCAGCTCCAAGGATCTTAGGGATAAGGACAATGAAGGTGGCATTCAGTTCCTTGAGGAGTCTTCTAGAGCCAAAGAATTCTTTAACACCATTGCAGATGTCAGCCTCCACTATATGCGAAAAATTTTGGAAGAAAAATATTGGGAAACCGTCCAGTCCAGGGGATTTATCACCCTAAAAGGAGAACACCGCCTTTTTTATTTCTAGATTAGAGGGAATATGGGATAAGAGGTTGTTATCAGCTTCAGTCAGGATAGAAGGAATAGCGTGTAAAAGGGTGTTTTGATTGCTGAAATCCAGGTTATCCACATCTCCCAGAAGGGTGCTAAAATGCTCAAGAGCTTCCTTCCTAATAGCGCTATCCTTTGTTAGGATGCCTTTATTGCAGGATAATCTGGATATTATGTTAGTAGCCCTATGCTTAAGGGCAGTTAAGTGAAAGAACTGGGTGTTTTTATCGCCTTCCTTCAGGAACAAGGCTCGGGATCTTTGTCTCCAGAACGTCTCTTCATTAGAAATGAAGGTGTGGTATTTGGATAAAAGAGCATTTTCAGCCATCCTAAGATCTTCAGACAACCTTGGCTCTTGGATTCTATCCTGAACTTCTTTTATTTCAGTTTTGACTTAAATTTTACTCTTGAATATGTCCCCAAAAATCTCTTTGTTCTAGATTTTAATTTTGGCTTTTAGGATATTGAGCTTTTTGGCAATTCTAAAAAGAGTCATACCCTCCACTTCAGAATTCCACCATTCAGCAATACAAGCTTCTAGAGAAGGATGGGAAAGCCAGGCTTTTTCAAATCTGAAAGGGTAGTTTCTCTTGGCTGAAAAGGAGTTGGTAGTAAAGGAAATGGGGTAATGGTCTGACCCAATTTTGATAACAGAAGATAGGAAGTAGCTATACTTGGAAAGCCAGACAGGAGAAATTAAAGATCTATCTAACTTAACTTGAATCAGATTAGCTCTGGTTCTTCTATTGGTCCAGGTGTAATTAATACCCTGGAGATCCACATCAATGAGAGCTTGATCATTTATGAAATCCATAAGGTCTTGTTTCCCATCAAGTTGTAAAGGGATACCTCCCATCTTCTCTACCTCTTTGAGCGGAGTATTGAAATCTCCCATAATAATCCAGCTTTGATCAGCAAACTTGAGTTTGTCAATTGCAAGGCTTCTCCAATATTCAACTCTCCTAGTTTTGGTGTTAGGCGTGTAGACATTAGATAACACCCAAACAAAGTTGTCCTTAATATGCTCAAGCTTAACAGAGTTCTCATTAAAAGAAGAGATGATTTCCTTACCTTTTATTGTTTTTTGGTTCCAAAAAATCATGGTTCCTCCAGAAGCTCTCTCTGAGTTAGATCCTATGACCCCATTTTCCTTGAAAATTCTAATCTTTTCAAATTTTTCCTTAGACATCTTGGTTTCCTAAATGAGGACCACATCCGGTTTATGATTGGTAACCCTTAGGAAATCATATGTTAGACTTCCACTATGTTATTAAATGTGCAATGGTTATGGTTAATGCACTTAGTCTTTTAAAAAAAAAATTATTTCACCCTTTAGTTTCCTAGTTGTGTTGTTTTCCTTTCGGGTTCCTGGCGAGGCATTACATTTGGTATCAGAGCCAAGTTTCAACACTAGGTACTCTGGGTTTGTAGTGTGCCTTTCAGTTGACCATCTTTCTTAGGTCTTAATGTTTTATCTCTCTTGTCTTATCCTTGCTATAGATTTGAACCGTTTTCTCTTTTATGGTACTAGGTCATAGCTAGGAAAGCTAGAGGAGGTGGTCATATGGGTGGTTGCAAAGGAGGCAAAGGTGGAGGATGGGGCCATGGTTCTAACCATCACATTCCTTCACCACCACCTACTCATGTGAGTGTTGAGCTAGAACAGTCAGTTCATCAGCCGCAGGAACAGTCTGTTCATCAGAATTCTCAGCATGCAGGAGAGCAGTTTCCCGAAAGGGAAGAGCTAAGACAGATGTTTCAGGAGGTTCTGACAAGGTTAGGCCAAAGGCCTGAGTTTGATCATCCTATTCATGCTTATATTGAGGAGCCACTTCAACAGGTTCCAGAGGAGAGAGAGAGAGAGAGAGAGAGAGAGAGAGAGAGAGAGAGAGAGAGAGAGAGAGAGAGATCACCCAAGAGGGGGGAAATTCCAATTGTCTGAGATCCACCTTCCTTGGATCACATAAAGGACTTGATGAGGTCCAATCCTCCTTACTTTGATGGTATGGGTACCGGTCTTGAGGCAAAGACCTGGCTCATCAGTTTGGACTGGTGTTTCGCTATGTTTCCATACAGTAGCAATGCCTAGGCAAGATGTGCTATTATGCATCTCAATAAATTTGCTTCAATTTGGTGGAGATTAGAGGAGGAGGAGATTGGTGTATGCATTAACACCATTACATGGGAACTATTTCTGGAGAGATTCAGGTCACAATTTCTCTCACTCTAGTGGAGGCAGACTCGAGCAGATGAGTTTTATGCCTTGCGTCAGTATGGGATGATATTAGACCAGTATGAGCACAGGTTCTATGAGCTCAAAAAATATGCTGGAATTGGTAATGATGAGGCTATGTTTGTCCAACATTTCTTAAGAGGTTTTAACGACCGTATTAGTAGAGGAGTTAGGGTGTTTGAGCCACCTTCAGTAGAGATAGTCATGGTGAAAGCCAGATTGGTTGAGTTGAACCTTAGTCATGCACTTGGTGGTCAGATAGGTGTGCAAATAGGGAGTGCACCTACCAATGGGAATAAAGCTGAGGGAAATTAGTCCCAGTTAGCTACACCATTTAGGACTCCTCAAGCACCCGCTAAGGGTGGGCAACAACAACAGCAACAGTTGAAACCAAAATAGTTCCAAGCCTAACAAGGTGGCAATTCTCAAAATAAGAAGAGCAGGAACTAGCAGAGGGTAAGACAAGGCCCTACAAGGTAGACCTCATAGAGTGCATCTCACGCCCCTAGCCAGTGAAGTTTCCAGCAATCTGGTGGACCGACGGGTAATAAAGGAGCTTGCTTCTCTTGTGGGCAGTTTGGTCATAGAGTTGTGCAGTGCCCTCAAAATTTCCACAACATAGGTAGTCAGAGGCCAGCAGCATCTGAACCTACAGTGGGAGATGCAGGGAGATCCCATAGAGTATTTGCAGCGGTAGATGACCGCCAAGCTGATCATCAGGGTACAGTCATTGAAGCAGCAAGTATGTTGCATGGAACCCTTATCTTTGTACTTTTTAATTCTAGAGCTTCAGATTCCTTTATTTCTTCATCCATTGTGGAGCAGTGTAGACTTATGTCTTAGGTGGAAAGTAGAGTTGGCTACAAGTGTTCGTGTTTCTATAGATGCCTTTATTCCCTATTGTGAGTTGAAACTAGGAACCATAGTTACTTCAGTTGACCTTCGATTTATTCCTTTAGGTTCTTATGGAGTTGTATTGGGGATGGATTGGCTATCATCTCATAGTGCTCATGTAGATTGTCGCAAGAAGACAGTGGAGTGTTCAGATGACCTTGGCAGAGAAGTGGAGATTGTTGGAGTACAGAGGTCGATATCCTTGCGTATGATCTCCGCTATGCAACTTAAGCGGTGCATGTGTAGAGGATGTCAGCTTTTTGCAGTTACTCTTAAGGAATTAGATGAGTCAGAAAGGCGAGAAATCATTCTTGATAGTCACCCTATTCTTAGAGAGTATGCTGACGTGTTTCCATTGGATATTCCTGGTATGCCTCCGAAGCGAGACATAGACTTTCGTGTCAATTTGGTTCTTGGTGCAGAACCTATTTCGAGAGCTCCATATCAGATGACTACTCAGGAGTTGACTGAGTTGAAGTTGCAAATAGAAGAATTATTGGCCAAGGGATTCATTCGTCCTAGTCTTTCCCCTTGGGGTGTGCCTGTTATCTTCATGAAGAAGAAAGATGGTTCTCTTTGGTTATATATTGATTATCAACAGCTAAATAAGGTAACCATCTGGAATAGATATCCATTGCCTTGTATAGATGACCTTTTTGATCAGGTTAAGGGAGCTAAGGTGTTCTCTAAGATTGACTTGAAGTCTGGATACCATCAGTTGCACATTCAGGATGCAGACATTCATAAGACAACATTTCATACTCGTTATGGTCACTATGTGTTCACAGTGGTGCCATTTGGGTTGTCGAACGCACTTTTAGTTTTCATGAGCTTAATGAATGGAATTTTTTGCACCTACCTTGATCGTTTCATCATTGTATTCTTGGATGACATTCTGATTTATTCTAGATCTATGGAGGAGCATGAGGGTCACTTACGTCAAGTTTTGCAGTGCTTGAGGGAGAATCAACTTTATGCCAATTTGGCAAAGTGTGACTTCTTCCAAACTATGGTGAACTATCTTGGTCATGTGGTTTCAAGAGAAGGTATATCCATGGATCCTTCAAAGATCCAAGCCATTGTTGATTGGCCAGCATCGACCAATGTTTTAGAAGTTAAGAGTTTTATGGGTTTGGTCGGATATTACTGTCACTTTTTTATAGGATTTTCCTGGATAGGACACCCGATTACTTCTCTTCAGAGAAAAGGGAAGAAGTTTGTTTGGTCAGAATAGTGTGAAGCATCTTTTAAGACCTTGAAGGAACTCCTTGTCAGTGCTCTGATTTTGGCAGTTCCTAATCCATCTAGAGATTTTATGGTATGCACAGACTCCTCTTTGGAAGGTATAGGTGTAGTACTTATGCGGGATGGATGTGTGGTTGCTTATGAGTCTCATAAACTCAAGAACCACGAGTTGAACTATCTAGTTCATGATTTAGAGTTGGCAGTTGTAGTTCATGCTTTGGTTAGATGGTGGCATTTCCTATTAGGGCATCAGTTTGAGCTACATAGCGATCGCCACAGTTTGCAGTATATATTCACATAGCCAAACTTGAATGCTCAACAACGGAGATGGATGGAATTCTTCTATGAGTATGATTTTGAGGTTTGTTATATTCAGGGGAAAGAGAACATAGTGGTGGATGCTTTGAGTCGTAGGCGGCATGAAGTTTCAGCATTGTCCCTTGGAGTAGACTTGAGAGAGAGGATTCTTGGAGTTCCTCCTCAGGATACTTGGTATGAGGATGTTAGAGTAGTGATAGAGTTCGAAAGGCCTTTAGAGGGTAGATTCTCTGGATATAACCTTGAGGCAAATGTACTTCTTCATCACCATGGATAGATCTATGTACCTCCTTTGGAGGGTCTTCATGTTTTGATCATGACCGAGGCCCATCGTGCACCTTATTCGGCACATCCAAGTGTCAAGAAGATGCACGCAGATCTTAGACAGATTTATCATTGGGCTGGTATGAAATGTGACCTTGTTGATTTTGTGTTGAAGTGTTTAGAGTGTCAGCGAGTGAAGGCAGAGCATCAGCACCCAGCAGGGCTTTTACAGCCTAATTTAGTACTGGATTGGAAATGGGATATCATTTCCATGTATTTCATTATTGGGTTGTCTATCTCTTCACGTCATCATGATGCTATCATGGTCATTGTTGACAGATTGACTAAGGTTGCTCATTTTGTTCCTATTCAACTTTCCTATATGGCAGCAGTGGTCGCACGAGTCTTCTTGGAAGATGTAGTGAGATTACATGGGATTACGAGGTGGATCATATCTGATAGAGATCATGTCTTTACTTTAGCATTATGGACCTCACTTCAGCATGCTTTGGGGACTCAGTTGAACTTTAGTTCAGCTTATCACCCAAAGACAAATGTTCAGATAGAGCGAGTGAATCGGGTGTTAGAGGACATGCTTCGCATGTATGTGATGGACCAGCAATCACGTTGGGAGGACTATATCTATCTAGTAGAGTTTGCTTATAACAATGGATGTCATAGCTCCATAGGCATGCCCCCCTTTCAGGCATTGTACGGTCATCCTTGCCGCACTCCTTTGAGTTGGGATTGGTTAGAGGACAGGGTTCTTATAGGACTGGATATTCTTTGGGAGATAGAGTAGTAGGTAGATAGGATTCATGAGCATTTAGTAGTAGCACAGGATAGACAAAAGAAGTATGCATATGCTCATAGGATAGATCGTCAGTTTTCTATTGGCGTTCTTGAGAGTGCGTCTGCAGAAGAGTCTGATCCGTTATGGAAAGGGTTCTAACTTTGTGCCTCAGTTTGTTGGACCTTTTGAGATCCTTGAGAGGATAGGACCTATTGCCTACCATCTTGCCTTGCCACTAATTCTATCCCGCATCCATGATGTCTTTCATGTTTCAGTTCTTTGACCTTATCATCCTGATGTGACACATGTTCTTGATTGGAACTCTTTGCAGGTCGAGGGTGGGCAGCTTTCCATGGAGCCCATGTGCATTCTTTAGTGTCGACATTTGACCCTTAGCGGTTGAACCATCGACTAGGTAAGGGTCCTATGGGACCCAAATGATGAAACCTCAGTGACTTGGGAGGATGCAGCGAAGATGAGAGACTTGTATTCTTATTTGTTTTAGGATTCCAAGAGTAAGCCTAGTTTTGGGGGGGAGAATGTAGTACCCCTACTTATTGGAACTCATTAGACTCATATTTTATTATTGTTTACTTTCAATGGATACATTACCATGATGTGATTTTCAGACTTATATGGCATTATTTCATGCTTTATCTGGATATAAGATGCATAACTTATTTGCAATATTTTTGTACTTGTGATTTATTGCATTTTTATGGATTATTGCTATGTACTGACACTTTACTTTATTTATGCAATGTGGAATTATATGTTGTGTGTCTGTGAGTGTATTGGATGCAAGGGGATGATTTTCTTTCACTCATTTTGGTGAGACAAGGAACGTCACAATTCTCCTTCATTGGTGTGTATGTCGTGTCTTCTATATTGTATATATGCATGTGTGGTTCGGTGTTGCAGAATATTGTAGGTACAAGTACCGGGTAGGTACAAGTTATCGTCTCCACCTGGCTTCATAGGTCTGAGCGTGCCTTATATTTTCTGATGGAAGTGGAGGAGATAGTAGTTGACCCTATTTTATTCAGGTTACACTCGTGTGAGTGTCATTAGTTGGTTGTCTTGTCAGTTTGTTTGGCCTTTGTATTTTTGTCATTTGATCTTCTTATGAGTCTTTGCTTTGATTTGATCAATTGTTTGTTTAGTGGTTTTAATTAATTAATTAAATTTATGGTATTATCTCATAGTTGAATTGTTTATGCATTGAGATTATAAATTTAATTAATTAAAAGAAATTATTAAATTAAGTTGCAAGCTGCATGATATTAGAAATATATTTTTATTAAAGTTTTCATGGAAAAATAAATTAAATTAATTGTATTTATTATTATAAATAAATAAAAGAATAAAAGAATAAATAATTGAATAAATAAGAGAATTAATTAGAATTAAAATACTGCTTTAATTTCTTTATTTAGAAAATTAATTAATTTGCATGAGAAAAGAAAAGAAAGAA
Organism: Cryptomeria japonica; assembly: GCF_030272615.1. Lineage (NCBI taxonomy): Eukaryota > Viridiplantae > Streptophyta > Pinopsida > Cupressales > Cupressaceae > Cryptomeria > Cryptomeria japonica. The sequence goes on from NC_081413.1 coordinate 262,240,500, forward strand.
AAATGATTTTTAATTATTGCATGTTAACTTATCCCTTTGTTAGAAAATTTGAAAAGAAAAGAAAATTGCTTTTATTGCTAAATCTACGTCTTTTTTTTTGGAAAAAGATATTCAACCTAGAATTTTAGTTTAAAAAGAGGAATGGATCATTATTTTAGGATGCACAGGAAACGGGTCAGGAATTTAGGTGAAGAAATTTATTGGAAGCTTATTGAAAAGATTAGGGCTCTTCTACAAATTTCTTCTAGGAAAGCTATACCAGGTTGGATGACTTCTTTGATTGTGAGTTTTTAGAAAATATTTCTATTTTTCTCTAAATGATGTGTTTGTAAATTATTTGTTAGTTTCAAAACCCTCTTCTGGTTAATTCAGGTTTTGAATTAAAATTCTTGCCTGATGTTAATTTTCTAAGTGTGTGGGAGTAATTTAATCTTGAGAACATTGGGAAAATTATTATAAAAAAAAATTATTCTCTCTAGTTTGATTTGTTCTGATAGTCCTTTAAATAAATCTTTGTGATTTCTTTAGAAATAAATTTAATTGTGAATTAAATTTGTTGGATTATCTAATTTTATATATATATAAAAAAAAGTAATTGAAATAAAATTCTGGGAATGAATTTTATTGAATAGGAAAAATTTATTTCTATGTAAATTATGTTAAATGGTTTTTATGGATTTGGAAATTATTTTCATGTTTTAAAAAAAATATATAATAAAAAAATAATTAATTATATAAAATATAAATATATATATATATATATATATATATATATATATATATATATATATATATATATATATATATATATATATATATATATATATAACTTTAGGTAGCGGTTACCTATGGTAGCATCCGCTACTGGCGGTAGTACATAGTACTACCGACAGTAGCAGTGTTATCGGCAGTAGCATGAGCTACCGTGCCAGGTCCAACATGTTAATGCTTTTTGTTAAATTATTGGTTTTTTTCCTTGTGCGTACTGTGATGTACTATTTCGGGTTTCGTGCCCAGGGGTTGGGTAAACAGAATAATTTATGTGTTATATTATATGATATGTATGTAAATAGATATATGTATATATGAATATGTGTGTGTGTGTGTGTGTGTATTTATATATATATTTATATATTAGATGTGTTTTCTTTATGGTGGTTATTATATTATTTTAACTGTTATTTAAATACTGGTTATAAGTTGATATATATTATAGATGTAAAATCAGTTTATAGTTTGAATGTTTCAGAAAATCTTATAATTTTTAGATTTGTTAATTTTGAAAATACATTAGGAGAATTATTTCTATTTAACTTTATTGGACAAATGACAGGATGGATTTATTTGTATTAATATAGTTGTATTTTCTTATTTTCTGGAAAGTCTTTATTTTCAAGTAATTTGTGCTTTTGGCTGTTTTAAGAAAAGATTGCCTGTATTACGATCTTGTGTAAATGGTGGTTGCAGTCAAGCTTAATTTTCTTTGTAATTCTGGTTGAGTTGTCATTGTGTCCTATGTTATTATGTCTCCTTGGTCAGGTGTTGTTGTATAACCTTGTTGATATGAACCATTGTGCATTTTGTTCAAATGGTCAATCTTGGGTTAGTGATTGTGTATCCTTCACTTGTGCTTTGTCAGGATTGGTTATGGTTGTCTGTTTCACCATAGAGTTCTCATAGAGGGAGACATTTCCTATTAGTGTCCTATGAGAGAGAGTGGCTTTCGAGTGGGGGCCATGCCCGAAGTGGATGACATGATAACCTATTGAAAGTCAGTTAAAAAATGATAACCTAATAATTGATTAGGGGGTGGGTAGAATAAATATTAATTAAGATAATGTACCTCGTGCATAGTTGAGTGCTTGTATAGGGCTCATAATGTTACAAGAAGGCCTGGAATGGCAAACTTACCACCTTGTCTTCACGAAAGGATTGGTAGGGTCCGCATGAGACTTAGTTGGAACTGGAGGCTCGGGAGAGGTTACCAGGAGAAACCCAGGATGGGGGTCGGGACCTATGGAGGCTATACCATGGTATCCACCGTAAGACATGCGATGAAACTCTCTCCTTAGAGTCACTAGTGTTTTTGTGAGTTGAGTCACATGGATGTTTGCAGAGTCATGTAGTTCTTTTGTACTTATCTTACTTTGCTTGCTTGAGGGTTTTCTACTATCTCCTAGCACGATGGGGTGGTTCCATTTCGGGATCACATGGTCGGGTGGTAGTACCACTTCCCATCGGATGTTCTGGATTGTATCTTTAGGCGAGTAAAGGCTTCACTGGTGTTCTTGGTTCGTGGTTCATGTACTAGCTCTTGTTCGAGATCATTGTTCAGTTGAGACCCTGTGGTCATTGTATCAAACTTTTATGTAACCTTGATATTGTAACTTTGTAATCCATGGCATTATTGGAAGCCATGTATTTGTGGATATTGTAATAGTATGTCAGTGGAATGTATATTATTCCAATTGCTTTAATCTTATGTTAAAATGTTTTATGGAAATTGGATACATTGGAATACTTTCATTTCTTCATTATGGAATTTAGATGTATGTGTAGTTTTAAACTTAAGCATTTAATTTATCTAATTAAATGGACAATTGGATTAACTATGTTGTTAATATAATCTATGAATTAATCTTCGTTGGTAACCCTTAGGAAATCATATGTTAGACTTCCATTGTGTTATTAAATGTGCAATGGTTATGGTCAATGCACTTAGTGTTTTAAAAAAAAAGTAGTTCACCCTTTAGTTGCCTAGTTGTGTTGTTTTCCTTTAGGGTTCCTGGCAGGGCATTACATCTCTAGAAAATTTGATTCATCATCAGATTCTTTAGCTTCCTACTTTGCAACAATCAATTCTCCTTTAGCCATAGGAGACTCTAGATCCTTAATTACTACAATATCTCTCTCTTTCTGATCCTTCTTGCATTTCTTCAATTCTAAAACACCCATAGGTACAAATTGTCTTCTTTTCCTCTTTCCCGAGGAAGAACCTCCAAAACCAGAAACAGGAGATACTAGACTGACACTCCACATATTCAGGAAAGATTTGAAATATACATTTCATGCTTCCTGTTTGTTGTCTAAACTATTCAGATACCTAAAGATTTGTCTTGCAACTAGAACACGGGACTCTCATATCACATTTTCTTTAGCCGAAAGGGATCTTAGACAATACATGACCAAACAAACAAGCAATGATCCAAACTAGAAGGGGTAAATTTTCTCTTTTGACATCTTAATATTTTCCAATAACAATTATCTCAACAATTCACACAAGTTGAATGATTCACCTGCCATCACAAGCATATATATGCAACAATTGCCAAAGTGGCACCTTTCCTATTTTTGAAGTAAATCTTATGTGAAATGTCATAAGCAACATAGCTCACAATAGAATTGAGGATCTTATCCATGATTACTTCTCATTGATCGCCTTTTATGCTAGTTAGGGTTTCCACTTCTCTTGTTCTTAATCAATCTCTTAGATAGAACCTCTCCATTGTCACATAAGCCAGGGTAAAAGTAGAAAGTTGTCTCACACTTTTATAAAGGAAATGGTCGATATTGATTCAACTTTTTAGATTAAATCAATAGAAAGTGAAATATATGTTTTGAATTTTGAAATGATGTAAAATAATAAAATTTATATTCTTTTTTATTTTATGTTTGTAATTTTAACAAAAAATTTAAAAATTATTTGAATGTAGTTTTTTATAAAGTAAACATTGTCATTTAGTTGCTAATAAAATGTTGAAATTGTAGTTACACAAGTTGTCACACTTTATTTAGTAAATTTTTTACCTTTTTTTCTTCAATTTTTTTGTGTATATTGATAACTTGAAACTTTAGTGCATGGATATATTTTTTACTATTTTTCAATAAATTTGAAAAGTTTTGTGTGGTGAAATATAACTCTTTCCAATTACTGTCAACTTTTTTCTTAATTATTTATCCAAATTAGTAAAGAATTATATCATCTTGACATGGATTCTTTTCTCTACCGCATCATATTTTTTAAAAAAAAATTAAATAAATTTTAGTATTTTTCCTTGACAAGATAATCAACCTTTTAGTGTTGATGACCTACTTTCAATAAAAATAAAACATAAAATATAAAAACCAATTAAAATATTAAAAGATATATATTTTGGAAAATTCACTTATAGATCTATAAAAGGGTATTTTTATATTTCAAAAAAAGTAATATTTATAAGAGTAAGAGTTGTTGAAACATCAAGTTTTTTTAATTTTCTTTTTCGTAATTAGACCCAAAGTGGTATAGAATATACATTTAGTAGACATTTCCAATTGGAAAAGTTGTGGCCCATATATAACTTAGCTATAAAGAATCTATATAGGCTATATGTTTGACTAAAATTAATATTTAATTAGAATTACTTAAATTAACTTGTGCTAATAAGTTGGCCTGAAACGTGACACCATTTTGTACTTTTACTCACCATTGATAACCAAGATGATCTCCTTCATGATTAGATAGGGTTTATCCAACATGATTTTGTCTTCCACACATGGCTAAGGATCACTCTGATAACCTCCACATCATCAAACCAAGGGAATTCAATCCATAGATTTAGACCTTTGCACTCTAATTTCTTAACTCTCTGCAACTCAGCATCATTCAGACTGGTTTCTACAATTCTAATTTTCTTTGGGTTAAATTCATCCAAGAAAAATCTTTCCAAAACCTGAGGCTTTGTGCTGCTTGATTCTCCGACGACCATCCTTCCTTCCATGATCACTTGCTCTATTTCTCTTCTATTGTTCACAATATTCTCAAGCACAAATGATATGGCAATGAAAAAATGAATTCAAAAAATTGATACTTATCTTGCAAAAAATCTCCTTTAGGGTTTTTCTGTCGAGAACTTTCCTATTGATGATGCCAACATAAACCTTCTATTACCAGATATCCTTCTCTAAATTCATCATGCCGGATCCATGATATGCTCCACTTAGATGGGGGATAATAGAATATTTTTCCTTCAAAAGAGAACTCCCCATGAGCCAAAGCAATATGCTCAATTAGAGGAGGAAGAGATACCTACACTAGATTCTGGTATACCAAGTTTGCTTCCTTTTTTCACTTCCTTCTTTCTCCAAACCAAGTTTTCCTTCTTCTTTTATTCATCATTCTTCATCACATTATTCTCATTAGAATTCTCTACATTTCCATTTCCACATTGATTAGCATAATGTCTAGACTGCTTACACTTGAAACAATCGATAACCTTCCTTGCAGAATTTATCAGATGAGATCTATATTTGCATTGATTAGCTTTATGACCATAGCCATTGTAAGTATAACAATATCCAAGAAAGTTGTAATTCATCTTATTTTCTCTAACCATATTATGATTATGACTCACAATATTGTTTCTACAATGATTTTCTTTATGACCTAACCTCTTACAACTATAACACTGAATGCTTCTATAGTTTGCAACCTTGTGTCCAAATTTATTGCATCGAACACAATAACCATTAAAACATGGGTACCTTTGAGCAATATGCTAATGAACTAGTGGTCTTATTGCATTGATATTCTAATTTTGGGTCTTCCCTGCATATTCTAATTTCTTCTCAGCTTCTGCCTTAACCTCTTTGCTTTTGTTTTTGTCATTTAGATCCAAACACTCACCAGGTTGAAATCCAAGTCTGTTCTTGTCCAAATGAACTTTCTGTATGTTGATACAATCGTCCAGGAGATTACTACTTGCTCTCCACCTTCATCTTCTTCACTTCTTGCTCTAGCTTCTCACATTCCTCAGACTTTAGCTTGATTGTTTCTTTTAGGGTTTCCTCTATCTTGTCCTTCTCCTCAATCTTCTACATTAGATCTTTAATTGTCTCATTCGCCTGCTTCAACTGATTGTTAACCTCCTTATGCGTCAATTTGAATTTTTGAATTTTCTCTCTCAACTTCTACACACATTAATTTGATACTTTCACATTCTCTTTCAATTCCTCATTCTTTGATTCAACACTTTCTAGATCTTCAAGAGATGTCTGCAAATCTTCACCCAACTAAAATTATTTGGTCATGCACATAGGTGTCATGATTCAACCAACACGGATCTCCCTCAAGCTATTAAGCTTCCAAGCAAGGGACCAAAGCTCTGATACCAATTATTGGATTGGTTGAAGAGACCAAAATACTAAGAGGGGGTGTGAATTAGTATTCCCATATATTTTGAAACTTTCTCCAACTCTTAAACCTTTTGCTGGTATATCAAACTCATCAATTAAGCATATCAACACATGAAATAGTAAATGTAGAATAAACATGAAAAACACAGCCACAAAAGGAACACCGTATTTTATATGTGGAAAACCCAAATGGGAAAAAACACAGAGTGTTAACTCTCAGGAGAATATAACTAGTTATATGATGTTTTACAGAAGGGTGGCTCACTGTTGGTTGCCTCACTACCTGATTACAAAAAAGACTCATTGTCAGAATGCTCACTACAAGATTACAAAATCATCTTACTACCAGAATGCTCATTGCAATAGGTATGATTGAAATGAAGAAAGTTTCATCTCCAAATGCATGAGATCAGTTCCAAGTTAAACTCATATCACAATTCACAAACTCTACAGTAGATCCAATGAAAGATCTTTGTATAACTATCCTCAAGCACTTGCAGTATATCCGGTGAAGAATTACTATAACACTGTCTACACTTTGTTTCTACACCAGCTACCTTCGTCATCTGTAACTCGCATTTCACGCTCACTCTTCTATCATTATTTGTCTTCCTCTTATCACACACAGAAATAATATGTCAACCTCACTCAACACATTATCCAATCAAACCTTGAACATAATCATGATAACCAAGTTGGTCTCCGCAAGATCTCTACATGCTTCCCTTTTATATGATTCAATCATCAATACATATACCTTAATTAACGAAATGGGACAAGGGTCAACCAGACCCATAGATACTGATCCATAAACATGAAACTCTAAAAAGCATACCATAGATATCGAACCACGAGACATGAAGAGATACATCTGCCATAATCAAAATAGTTGATACCGAAACACATGACTAATATTGGGATCAATAGAAGAACAACTCATAATTGTATACCAAACCACGAGATATGAAGAGATACATTTTCCATAACCAAAATAGTTGATTCTAGAACACATAACTGATACCGGGACCAATGTAAGCACAACTCAAAATTCCAGAGATAAGAATCTTCTACAAATTGCTCCATTAGATCAACTACATCTTACTGCATCACATCGCACATCAATACCAGAACTTGCATCAACTGCTCATAGCAAATACTACACACACCAACTGCTCACAATACTACACACAACATCCAGACCAAACTAAATAACTAGTTTGACATCATATATTGCATATACCATCCAAACCAAATCGGATAACTGGTTTGACATGAATGACAACAATATTCACACAAGTCTAACACAAATATTTAAAAGGAACTCCATATTATGGTCTATGGTACAAGAAGGAAGGTGATTTCTCACTCATGGCTTACATAGATGTTGATTGGGCTTGTTGTGCAAATGACAAAAGAAGTACCATTGGAAGTGCATTTTTCTTGGGAGGCAGATTGATCTCCTAGTTCAGCAAGAAGCAAGATTTAGTATCTTTATATACTATAGAGGTAGAGTATATCGTTGCAACATCCTATTACACTTAGGTAATTTGGATGAAATAGACTTTGAAGGATATCAAGGTAGTTTATGATGAGGCCATTTGTCATGCCCAAACTTTTGAGCAAAAACACAAACAACAATTTTTTTGAGCACTCAATTACATGAGACCTATGCTTAATTAGATGTAACAACTTAACAAGTTTTCCAAACAAAATCTTAAATGATATTAAAATGGGTTCCCAAAGTGAGCGATGAATTAAAATTTCACTAGAAGCCTCAGGTTTCGATAAAACTCCTAGACGATAGAATTAGATTATTACTTATGTAACAATTACGATAACTCCTATTGTCAAGCTGAACAAATTAATTTTATAAGGACAGTAATAAATTCACTCAAATGTCCCTTTCATTTCAGTTGCATTTTATAATTATTTAATTAGATCAACTTTTACTAAATAGACATTAATATAATTACTTGATTCAATATCAATTATTTAACTAATATCAAGTTTCCTCCATCATTGTTATTACATCCTTTCTTTATAACTTAATTAAACCTTGAACCTATTAATTTGATATTAATACAATTTCAATGTATTAACATATATTAATTGAGCAAATAAAATTAAAGTGTCAAACATCCATTTATTAATTAAATTATTTACTACAAGGTTCCACTTGGTTAAATAAAATTCCAAAGTTCAAGTCCATTTTTCTATTTTACAAATATATTATACCACTACAATACCCCCTCACAAAACCAACAACAAACATTTTAAAACCTTCATTATTAGAGTATCCCATTAAAATTTCCAAAATGTATATATATATATATATATACCTCCTCCCATAATTCATATTACTCAACAACCCCTTTAAACTAAAATTAATTCATTATTTATAATGGGGAAATTTTCCCCCCAAGACTTATTTAAAAATTTCAAACTCCTCCTTCAATATTTTATTATTTTATTAAAAAGCACATGTGGGTATAACCCTATTTAGGGTTTCCCCTATTTTGCTATTGAAAAGAGAAAATTAATCTATTCTAGTTTTTTTCTAGTTTTTTCCTTTCATTTGCCATCTCCCAAACCATAAGTCAGATTTAGGGTTCCACCATGAAATTTCATGGTGGTTAGTTTATTGCAGGCATGAACCGAGACATGGTGGTAGAGAGGAAAGAATAAGGAAGCGGACCCCGGGAGGCACGCGAGGAGCGGAGGCCGAGATGGTGACGTGCGCCAAGGGTTGTGACGACACCACAAGCCATGGTGACACCACAAGCCATGGTGGCACCACCGCCTGTGACTGCACCATAGACTGTGGTGTCGCCACTGACTGTGGCAGCACCATAGGTTGTGGTGTCTGCCACCGACTATGGTGACACCACTGGTTGGGGTGTATGTCCTACTCTATGGCGGCACCCCGAAATGTGGCGTCCGCCAAAAAAAATTATCATTATTTTTTTTTGTTATTTTTTTTTTAATATAAATGCATCAACATATATGTACTCAACTCAAAGGGATAAGATTATTTAACCAATAAATTTATTCATATTTAAACAATCTGATTTGTTTAACCAAGATGTAAAATGTTTAAATATATTTGCACAGATAAAATAATCTATTCTTTTATTCAGAATACTAAATGTTATAAATATTTATGTATAGTTTAAAAACAATGATATCATTTTAGCCAAAATATTAATTGAATGTAAAAACTTGATTTAAATGCAAATGAACCTCCTTTTTTTTTAAACTAGATGCAACAACAACTTAGATTAGATTTATAACTAGAACAATAGATATCACTATTACAATATATATTTATTTATGAGGGCATATATATATATATATATATATATATATATATATATAACTTAGAGCTAGTTATTTTCAATAAAAACAGAATAGATTAAATTTTATTTCCTTTCAATACATACAATTTTTTTTTTTTTAAAAGTAACAATATTTAGATTAGACTATCTTCCTCTACACACGTTTTTAAGAAAATAGCATGACTGATTTTATTTACAACTGCAACTTACTTTTCTTAAAATCCATTTAATCCATAACAACAAGATGTATGCAAGATTTAAACTAACTCTTAGAATGTCTATTAATTTGTGAGCATAAACTATAGACATAAAAGGATATTTCATTTCTTTTTATTAATGACTTCACTATTAACATTAATTTATTTCTTTTCTTTTCACATAAGTACACTACTAACATTTCACCATTTCATTTCTTTTTTTATTAGCTTAATAAGACATAAATAAATTTATTTTCTAATATATTTCAACAAGTAAATATCAATAAAGACTATCTCAAATATCTATAAGGAAATAACTCTATTTCTTTATTCTTTTCTTTGCAAGAATATGCTCAAGTAATTTACATCTTTATTTCATGGTAAAACTAAGACAAATAATTACATTTAATACATTTTGGTAACTTTTACAATAGGTAGATCTCAAACTTAGCCTCTCATTTCTACTAAATAAGGGATTCCCAAATATATATATTTTTTCAACTAAATACAAATAAAATTAGGATCAAGTCATAGCCTTTTTTATTTCCTTCCTTTTTCCAAGTAAACCTGCAATAAAAAAGCTTTTAGGTTGTGACCATGGAGGCTCACCTCCCAACCTAGGCTTACTAGAAGCCACCCCCAAGCTTGGAGAACCAAGACCTAAACGGGATACACACAAGCAATCCACAAACAAGCAAGACAACTTTATAATATTCACATTCCCATCCCAAGGCTAAACATCATCACATATGTGATTTATAAATGGGTGAAGGTGGACTAAGTACCTTGAGGAGAAAAACTACAAATAGTAGAAACACATTGTCATTGCAAGGCAACCAAGAACACATCACAAGTTCCAAACTTGTCCCAACCATTCCTTATGGCCCCCAAGGCATACAAGCCAACAAATCTCCCCTTATGAGCCCCAATGCATAAACAATCAGTATGCAACAAGGGTCACAAAAATCCCTTGAGAATCACTCTCTTCCAAAAAGAGCCTCTCACTCTAAGGTTGTCAAACAACCCTTCACCCCAAGGCCACTCTACCCTTCCAAGGGTGAGTTTGGCCTTGAAAACTCCCAAAACATAAATATAATACCCAACCAAAAACAAAGGGAAGAACGCAATATTCTTCCTTCACAAATAAAACAACAATGGGAGAAAATAATGAAATCATACAATCTTTCAAAATAAACTTACAACATACATAAATAAGGATTCAACCAACCTTGAATCTGCCAAAGGGATGCAAATGATAGTTTATAGTAGAGCTACCCAAATCCACACTTCTTTCTTCTCAAGACTTAACCAAAATCCTATACTAAACTTTCAAAACTTCAAGATTCTAAGTCTCCAAAGATGGAGAGTGGGTGATTACCATCCTAAGTCTCAAACCCTTCCCTAAGAAGGCTCCTCTCACTCTTTCCAACCTCTTGGGTAGAGTGTGAGCTCACATTGGTTGGTCTTCCCAACCTCTTACAGGTTACTGAAACTGACAATCTTGAAAGAGGGGAAGAGAGAATGGGGAAGAGGGAACTGACACAAGAAGGGAAGGTTAGCTAACCTAAGAGGAGTCCTCCAAGTTGGATTTTCGCTCATCTTGGGAAAACCAATTTTTGAAGTGTCAAATCAGTCACATGGGAGTGGTTATATGCTTAAAAATGCCCCTAGCCCATAGGTATACCATATGGACCCTTGGAAAATCCCCTAAACTAACCCTAGGAGTCCATTTGACCCCTTAGAAACCCACCTAAAGTTAACCTACGGGTCAAACTTGAGTTGACCACTCCAAAGACTCTCTACCCAAGGCAAATCTGGGACGACACTCAAATATTTGAAAAAGGCATTGGTTGAAATAATTTCCCTCCAAGAGACATGTCATATTCAACACACTTCACAACACGTGTCAAGTGACACAATAAAAATACATTACTTAATTACACATGGAAATTGTCTGTTTTTGGATTAAACAATTTAATAAATATAATTTAACACACAATCAAACATTTACGTTTACAAATAAAACAAAATACATACGGGGTGTTGTCTTTCCAAATAGACAACCCCTAGTTTTACAAATGCACAAAGGTCTAGGCTTGAATCTCCATATTGTTTCCATGGTCACATGAATAATTTTCCCACGCATCTCATTTTACACATTAGTAATTCCCAAATAACCACATATTATATAAAAGAATACAATTCAATCACACTGCATACACTTGCCATCATACCAATCAATTTATCATATATCCAATGCAATCCACATAAAGCAATTCACTTAACGACATTATCATAATCCTCACAAATTTCAACCATTCATAAGACATGCATCATATTTCTAACATCATAATAAAGTTCTGCAAATCAAAATAAATGGCATACATCATATCACGATTATCTAATTAGTGGATCATATAGGATTTAAATCCATAACACATCAAAATGTACATCGCAAGGTGAAAAGATTTCGTAAGCTGGTTCAATTACTTTTCTCACTAATATATCCATCTAACATAGCCCATCCTATTGAATTATAGCATTTATTAATATGGTCAACCATGGCCAACTAAGTTAACCAGAGCTTGATCAGGGAGGGGCTCTACACCATTCTTATTATGTGTGATAATACAATTTTAATTAATATTTTAAATAATCTTGTGATGCCTTCAACTACAAAGCGTATCTCTATTTGGCATCACTACTTGCAAATTGTAGATATTTTCCCTAAGGCACTCCCAAAGGATATTTTTGAGTATCTCCAATAGAATTTAGGGGTTATTGCCCCTCCTTGTTCTAACCAAGATGCATATGATGGTACATCTATCCAAGGGGAGAATCTCAAGATATATGCTTAATCCTAGACTGATGTTGTGTGCTACTCTAAGGGGGAGTAGATGGTTAGTTGGTTGCTAAATATTTTAGTTTTTGACAAAGGGGTAGAGAGATTTTCTAAAGAGAGAGAAGTGTGTGCCCTTTTATCTTGATGTAAAAGGGGGAGAGAGAGTTACTAATGATAGGGAGATTTTATGTCGATGTAGTTATGTTTCCATCAAGGACAAAAGGGGAGAATGTTGGAGATATATGTTGGCATTGATGTCAACCTAATGTTTGACAATATGTGAGAGTTACCAATGATAGGATGAGTTTATGTTGTTGTAGTTGTGCTGCCATCAATGACAAAGGGGGAGAATGTTGGAAATGTATGTTGTCATTGATGTCAACCTAATGTTAACAATATGTATTACCCTTGATGATATTTGTGCAATTGTGTGTTTGGTCATTGATCTCCCTCACAATTGTCTATTTGGTCATTGATCTTCCTCACAATTGTATATTTGGTCATTGATGTTGTTGATGTTGTTGATGAGTTATTGATGACATTGTTGATGCTACTAATGATGTTGTTGATGATGATGTAGACATTTTTGGTGGTATGTAGAGTTTGTGTTGCTATGGTATTGATGAGGAATATGTTTTTCAATCAAGTTGGTTAAATGGTCATTGTTGTGGATAGCCACCTCTTCTAGTGTCTAACATCTATTGAAATGTGGCAACTGATCAGCAAAGTACTATACACTCAGCACGTATCCTTGCCGGGGTCCGGGGCCAGGCCGGGCCCCGGGCAGAGGTTCGAGGGCGGCAGCCCCCGAGAAAAGCGGGGGTTCAGGGGTGGGAGCCCTCGAGAAAAAAAAAATCTGAGTATTTTTTTGATGAAAACCAACATTGTAATAAAACCCTAAAAAGGCCGACTTTGATTATTACCCTAAAAACACATGTTATAAGTGGTTGGGATGCTTAAGGCATTGTAAGGTTGATGTACCATTTTTTGCTGGATAATAAAAAAGATTGGACGGCTGTGTATGGTGGACGTAACCCATTCTAGGTGAACCACATTAAATCTTTGTGTTATCTGTGTCCTGTTTTATTCCTTTATCTTTTGTATTTAAATCTGCATATAATTGTTAGTTCATATTTGCTTCGGATCTGCTTGAAACCCTGACAATTGGTATCAAAGCGAGTTATTCTATAAATTGGCAGGACTCTCATATTTGAGTGGGAGCAATGGAGGATTCCAAATTCAAGGTCGAAAAGTTTAACGGCCAAAATTATCAGTTATGGAAAATGCAAATGGAGGATTACCTGTATCAAAAGGATTTGTGGTGGCCATTGGAAGGAAAGGCAAAGAAACTGACCACAATGTCAGATGAAGAGTGGGACATTTTAGATAGAAAGGCATTGGGATCCATTCGATTGTGCCTTGCGCTGTCTGTAGCATTCAATATAACAGAAGCAAAAACGGTTGTAGATTTGATGGCAACATTGGCTAAGTTGTATGAGAAACCCTCGACTTCGAATAAGGTATTTCTTATAAAGCATTTGTTTAATTTGAAAATGAGTGAGGGAGGATCTGTAGTAGAGCACTTAAATGAATTTAATACAATTACCAGTCAATTGTCTTCGGTAAAAATTACCTTTGCAGAAGAGGTTAGGGCTCTCTTGATTTTATGTTCTTTGCTAGAAAGCTGGAATAGTTTGGTTATGGTTGTAAGTAACTCTATCTCTGGTAAAAATACTTTGGTATTTGATGATATTGTTGGTGTTATCCTAAGTGAGGAAATGTGAAGAAAAAGCACAGGTGAGACTCCAACATCATCGGGTAGTGTTTTGAATGTGGAGAACAGAGGAAGATCAAAGGAAAGAGGAAAAGGCCCTTGGAATGAGAAGTCACGAGGGAAGTCAAAGAAAGGGTGCTCTCAATCTAGAGGAAAGAAAGATTGTTGGTACTGCGGAAAGCCTGGTCATCTAAAGAAAGACTGTTGGTCTCAGAAAAACAAAGAAGGAGACAAAAATGAAAATAACAGTAAGGAAGCTAATATTGCAAGTAATACTTTACAAGATGCTTTAATCTTATATTTGGATAATGTTAATGATTCCTGGGTAATAGATTCTGGGGCTTCATTTCATGCTACACCCCATAGAAAATATTTTCTAGATTATGTTCAAGGTGATTTTGGACAGGTATATTTGGGTGATGATGAGCCCTGTCAAATTGTTGGAAAAGGAAAGATAAAGATCAAGTTGCAAAATGGAAATGACTAGTTTCTGCAGGAGGTAAGACATGTTCCTAATTTAAGAAGAAATTTAATTTCTGCAAGGCAACTAAGTAGTGAAGATTGCATAGTTACCCTCTTAGATAGTATGTGGAAGGTTGCTAAAGGATCATTAGTAATAGCTAAAGGTGTGAAGGTAGGCACATTATATCTGTGTACAGGTAACACTTACTCTATCCTAGCTGCTATAGATAAAGTTACTATAGGGACAACAACAATAAATGTTGCAAGAACAGATTCAATAATGTGGCACCATAGGCTTAGGCACATGAGTGAGAAAGGGATGAAAACTCTTCACTCCAAAAATATATTGCCAGGACTAAAGAAGATTGATTTAGAGTTCTGTGAAAATTGTGTTTATGGTAAACAGAAAAGAGTCAGATTTCTCAAGGTTGGGAAAGAGAAGAAGAGTGAGAAGTTAGAGCTTGTACATTCAGATGTATGGGGACCGGCTCAGGTATCATCTCTTGGTGGCTCGTGTTATTATGTTATTTTTATTGATGACTCAACTAGAAAAACATGGGTATATTTCCTAAAACAAAAATCAGATGTTTTTTAAACTTTTAAGAAATGGAAAGCTTTGGTTAAGAATGAGACAGAAAAAATGTTGAAGTGTCTCAGATCGGATAATGGAGGTGAGTATTGCAGTAAAGGATTTGAGGATTACTGCTCCTTAAATGGGATTAGAAAGCAGAAGACAGTTCCAAGAACTCCACAGGAAAATGGTGTGTCAGAGAGAATGAATAGGACTATCATGGAACGCGCGAGGAGCATGAGATTGCATGCTGGATTGCCCTTACATTTTTGGGCAGATGTTGTACATATTGTTGTCTATTTGATAAATAAAGGACCTTCAACCCCTTT
The DNA here is from genome assembly GCF_030272615.1 of Cryptomeria japonica. Lineage (NCBI taxonomy): Eukaryota > Viridiplantae > Streptophyta > Pinopsida > Cupressales > Cupressaceae > Cryptomeria > Cryptomeria japonica. The sequence continues at coordinate 262,256,184 of NC_081413.1, forward strand.
GGATGGTGGTATTCCAGAGGAGGCATGGACTGGTAAAAAGGTAAATTATTCTTTTCTAAAAACTTTTGGTTGTGAAGCTTTTGTCCATGTTGATAAAGAAAACAGAACCAAGCTTGATGCTAAATCTCAGAAATGTACCTTCATTGGATATGGGATAGATGAATATGGTTATCGGTTATGGGATTTTAAAAATAAGAAAATAACTAGAAGTAGAGATGTTATATTCAATGAGAAGGTTATGTATAAAGAACAGATGCAGGAAAAGAAGCATGAACAAGACAAACAAGAATATGTGGTGTTGGATGAGATTCCTGAAAATGAAATGCCACAGGTACCTGATGCTCAGCAACAACAGATTGTCCCACAAACTCCTGCAAGTGTTAGATGTTCTATGAGGACAAGTAGACCCCCTGAAAGATTTTCTCCTTCTTTGTATTCTATTTTATTAACGGATTCTGGTGAACCAGAAGAATATGAAGAAGCAATGCAGGTGGATGTCAAACAACAGTGGGAGCTAGACATGAGAGAGGAGATGGACTCCTTGATGAAAAATAAGACTTGGGACTTAGTCCCTTTACCTACAGAAAAAAGAGCCTTGCCTAACAAATGGGTTTATCGGCTGAAGGAGGAGGAAGGAGGTCAGAAAAGATATAAGGCCAGACTTGTGGTAAAAGGTTTTGCATAGAAAAAGGGTATAGATTATGATGAAATATTTTCTCCAGTTGTAAAAATGACTTCAATTAGAATTGTACTTAGTCTTGTGGCTACAGATGATTTGATCTTGAACAATTAGATGTCAAAACAGCTTTTCTCCATGGAGATTTGGAGGAGGAAATTTACATGTTGCAACCACAGGGATATGAGGTCAAAGGTAAGGAGAGCTTGGTGTGCAGGTTGAAGAAAAGTCTGTATGGCCTAAAGCAAGCGCCCTGATAATGGTATTTAAAATTTGATAGTTTCATGGCTGAACACGGTTATCATAGATGTCATTCTGATCATTGTGTATATTTTAAGAGATTTGATAATGGCAGTTATATTATCCTATTGCTTTATGTTGATGACATGCTTGTTGCTGGGTCTGACATGCAACATATAAATGATCTTAAATAGAAATTAGCCAGGTCATTTGCTATGAAGGATTTGGGTGCAGCTAAGCAAATTCTCAATATGAGGATTACACGGGACAAGAAAAATAGAACCTTGAATTTGTCCCAAAGTGAGTATATAAAGGTGTTGAAAAGATTTAGCATGCAGGATGCAAAAGTAGTTAGTACACCTTTGGCTGGTCTTTTTAAATTGACTAAGGAGATGTGCCCAAAGACATAGGAAGAGGTTAATAAAATGTCTAACATCCCGTATTCATCAACTATTGGCAGTCTGATGTATGCAATGGTATGCACAAGGCTAGATATTGCACATGCAGTGGGAGTTGTGAGCAGGTTTATGAGTAATCCGGGTATGGATCATTGGAATGTTGTAAAATGGATTTTTCGGTATTTGAAAGGAACTACTACGAAGGCATTATGTTTCAAAGGATCTAATGTTGCTCTGAGTGGATTTGTTGACTCTGATCTAGAGTGTGATATTGATTCACGGAGTACTATAGGGTATGTTTTTACTATAGGGGGAACTACAGTTAGTTGGGTTTCTAGGCTACAAAAGGTTGTTGCACTTTCAACCACTGAAGCTGAGTATGTTGCTGCTACAGAAACCAGCAAGGAGATGATTTGGTTACAATGTTTTCTGGAGGAATTGGGTCAGACATAGGAGGATCGCCCATTGTATACTGATAGCCAGAGTGCCATTCATCTTGCGAAGAACTCTACTTTTCATTCAAGGACAAAGCACATTCAGCTCAGGTACCACTTCATCCAGACTGTTTTGGAGGAGGGTCAGTTACGGCTTGAGAAGATTCACACAAGTGAGAATCCTGCTGATATGTTCATGAAGGCAGTTCCACAGGAGAAGCTGATTTCTTCATCAGTTTCTATTGGTCTTCTTGATTGATAATTGTGGAATTTATACCAGTCGAGTCCTAGTGTTTTATCCAGTAGATGTTGCATGTACAGTGGTGTCGTGTAGTATCAGTCTCCAAGTGGGAGATTGTTCAGTGTGGAGCCTGATCAGTCTCCAAGTGGGAGATTGTTGAAATGTGGCGACTGATCAGCAAAGTACTATACACTCAGCACGTATCCTCATTGAGATCCGAGGCCGGGTCGGGCCCTAGGCAGGGGTTCGGGGGCGGCAGCCCCTGAGAAAAGCGGGGGTTCGGGGGTGGGAGCCCTCAAGGAAAAAAAAAATTTGGGTATTTTTTTGATGAAAACCAACATTGTAATAAAACCCTAAAAAGGTCGATTTTGATTGTTGCCCTAAAAATGCATGTTATAAGTGGCTGGGATGCTTAAGGCATTGTAAGGCTGATGTACTATTTTTTGCTGGATAATAAAAAATATTGAACGACTGTGTATGGTGGACGTAACCCATTCTGGGTGAACCACGTTAAATCTTTGTGTTATCTGTGTCATGTTTTATTCCTTTATCTTTTGTATTTAAATCTGCATATAATTGTTAGTTCATATTTGCTTCGAATCTGCTTGAAACCCTAACAACATCTACACTCTGAGATGTTGGTTTGTTGTTGGTAATGCTATTGTGATGATATAGTGAAGATATCATTTGGATGGAGCGTTGATAATGGTTGTGAATGTGTTCTCATTGGTCTAGACACTCTTGGTCAGGTTATTGATGTTTCCAAAAGGTTTTGTAATTTGTTGAGATGGAATATACAAGAAAGAGTATTTAATGTTTGGCTGGAAGAATGCTCTACATTCCTTTGTTATTAAGAGTTTGGTCTTGCAGATTTGGAATTAATGTTGGTGTTTTGTGGGTATTTCACTATTATCTTTTTAGGTTCCCATTATTGCAACTGAGGTTTTTTGTGATGGTTGTTCGTTAATAGTTTGGTTGTCTGTTAGAAGTGGTTTTGACTAGTTCAAAAAATGCTTTACATTTCTCCACCTTGATGTTTTAGGTGATGCGACTTGGAGGATATGGTTATTTCAAGTGTTGTTGAAATAAGAAAGAAGTGTTGTTGCATTTTTTATGAATGTTCGTATGTGCTCCACATGATATTAGATGATTTGTTTGGTGCCACATTGTGTCTGATATTGTGTTTCTGGGTAATTGTAGTCATTTGGCTAATAGATGTTTGTTTTTTGGCTTATCTATACCAATGTTGGATAAGGTGTTGTTTTGTATTTGGGTCTCACCTATGGCATGTGGGGATTTATATTGAGTTATTTCAATTGGATGATATGTTTTGGGCTGGTTGGTTGTGTGCTACATGGTTTATCCACATGTTATCTTGTTGTCAACCTTAGATTATGTATGCTAGCATGTATATAGTTTGGAGTTTCTTAGAGATATGTAATATGATGTATTTAAGCCCTCTCTATCTCCTGTATTGGACCGCAATAGACACAATTGTGTTTGGTGGTTGCCTTGATAAGACCTATGCTTGTCCCCTATTTTGGGCAACCTAGTTCATGTTTGCAAAGATGAAGATGGTATATAGAAAGATCATATCAATGTTATGGTGTATGGGGGAAGATGATGTGCGAAGGATTTCATGATCATATCAATTGCAGAGTGTTGTGATTCGAAGATAGTGAATGTGGTGATGATATTGTTGAAGTTTGTTGCTTGTAATAGAGATTCAAGGACAAATTTACCGTTGGAGAATGACTTTATTTTTTTATCCAAATTTTGGATGTTCATGTATCTTGCCTTGGAGTAGTGAGATTTAGCCTACAAATCCTTTGTATCTTTCCCTAAGATAGTGCATCTCAGCTTGGAAATCTTCTAGGTGGCAGTGTTTGCCTAAAATAGATTATAATGATTTTATATATATTGTGAGTTGACTCTCACCATGGTTTTTCCTTCTTTAGCGTTTTCCACGTAAATTTGGTGTTCTCTTGTGCATTGTGTTTTATGGTTTCATGTTTCATTATCGTTGACTATGTTTTGAAGTTTAAAGGGTTAAAGTTAAAGTTTTTTAAAGTCTAGACAAATTCACCCCACCCTCTCAGTCCTAAAGTGTGTTCAACAAGTAAACTAGGAGAAAAGTAGACATCAAACTAGTTGAAAGAAATATTTGAAGAAAATATGACCAAATTTTAGTCAAGAGCTCAAATGTAGAAGAAATTTTAGATTCCAAAGGATAAAATCACAAGCATGAGAAGTTAAGAAAAGTTAGTTGACTAGGTGTTTGGAGTCCAAAATGAGATAGGGGAAGCTTAGGACTCATAAGGAAGAGATGGGTGATACACACAAAGGATGCTACATGGTGAGATTACAAAAAGCATTGAACAAAGGTACATAAGCATGAATTTTAAAATATCACTAAATCAGAAACAATAAGACAACTCACGTCCATAAGCCTTGTAAACATAAAATTTATATAAACATGAACCTACAAAGCTAAATATAAAAGATTTTAATGTAGGTTCTAACATAAACTTTATAATATAGCTATGAGATAAAGACTAAAAAAAAAAATGATTAGAGGCCAAGACCAAAGGGCTAGCAAGAGATCGACACTAAGTAGTGTGTAGGAATGAGTAATAAGAAAGTTGGCAAAGTAGTAAATAATGCAATAAATATTTAATTTGTGTCTTAAGTTATGAATTAGTTGATTTTTTAATTCAATATAAGATTACAAGATAAAGTGCACAGGTGTGTGCAAGCTTGTAATATAAATTTTGGTGCCAATAAAACATGAATTAGCTAAGGCATGGAGGATGATGCACTAGTTTTTTAGCCTATCTTCCATCAAAATATTGTCAATATTGGAACTAGAGGGATTATTGAGATATCAAGACATGACCATGGATGTGGATAAGTACAAAGAAACCCAACTATTGACATGCAAACCCAAACCATACAGATATACAAAATCTTGATATAGAATGTCTTAGATTAGTCATTAGCACAAGGTAAGCTAGAGCAATAGGGAGATAATTTTTGCAAAGAATAGAGTGAGCCCCTATAGATTTTTTGCAATATTTCTTGTTATCTTTAAATCTTTCACTTAGATCCATAAATTTAGTCTTCTTGGGGTCTTAAGTATGGGTAACTTAACCCTCACAATCTAGCAATTTCCCCACATGTGTTTGTGAACATAACATGTCCTTACAACAAGTTGACAAAAAAATTAAGCAAGTGAATTATAATTGTCTACATTCTACTAGGCCAAATCCTTGGGCATCAATTTGAGACGATACACGGGTTTAAATCCATATGCATGGATCTAAACCCAAACAACTTATATCAAATTTATGGGTTCAAGATTTAAGCATAAAATTCCAAAAAGCCTAGTGAACATATTTTGACACCTAAATATAGAATTGTACTACAAAATCAAAGCTAAGTATCCTTACAATTATTTATTTAATTTACTACAATAATTTTAGTATTTTCAATTATCAACTCATTTAATTTGGGTTATTTGATTAATATACGGTTGCATTTATTTAATTGTTTTCAAGCATATTGTGGAGAGGTGTCTTTTCCCTCTATAAGAACTTGATGCACAAGTTATGGAATAAATGTTTTCCTCCAATGTGACAACCCAACAAAATATTATTGACATGAGACTATCATTTATGTGTTTGACCTAAACAATAAACATTTTTAAGTATTTAAATTTCCAAGTGAGATGATGTTAAATTCAAGGTCATTCGACTTACCATATAATAGTTTAAGGGATACAAGATGAACCCTTATTGCTAAAAATTTCAAAATAAATTTAATGGTAGCATGAGGTTATTGTTGTGCTGCATATATGTAATTGTGAAAATTGCATACTCCTCTCTATTTCCCTTACATTTTGAGCCCACTTTGATTAGAGTTTCTTAAATGCAATATTTAGCTTATAGGTGGCAAGATCCTCCTATTACTAACCTTAGATTTTTCATAATTGATCCCTAAATTTGCATTCATCATCCCTTGACCTATTTTTATCACCATAGATCAAATCTACGTGTGTAGACCTAACCCAAGTAAGCTTTCATAGTCATTGATTTTATCTCTAAACTTTTAAAATTTAAAATTCAAAATCCAATCTTAGCTAATTAATTCACTTATTGTTGTGAGATGATCTAATGCACATTATGTGTTTTTCTATGCATGATAATAGAATTAAGAAATGTCCAAAGGAGAGAATAATATCTAGAATAAAAAACTTGAAGGAAAATTTATTTTATATTTGTCTACTTGTAAGATCATCCTAAATTTAATCTTCAAACCTTTATTCAAAATCATAAAAGTGATTTGTTTGAGAGTTTGTTCAAAGAGAACTTGACCTTTATAATTTGATAAAATCCCAAAAATATTTTAAAACATGAAAAATATCCTCATATCAATTCAAACACTCTGCAAGATCATCCCACCCTTTATTTTATTAAAAAATCTAGATGTTTTTCCCTCATCAACCAGCATAAACTCCAACTGCCACTTTTGATCAGGTCAATTGTGCATTTGTTTACTTATGCATTTGTTTACTTACCCTATATATATGCAAAAGTGATATATATTCCCTTCCAGCCTATGAAGTCATCTTTTTACCATACAGGATTAGAATACAATGAATATTGAAATGCTAAAAGTTCATGAGGCGATGGTTCATTGAATGACTATGATTACAGAATCAAACCCTCCTTCACAAGGGGACTGGTACAGTACGGCTCTCGCGAGCTCTCTCTCTGAAAATCTCAACCGAACGGATGATAAGAACATGATTTTAATGGCCGATGCGTGCAAACAGGTACAGAAATGGAATAACCAGGCACTAAGTAAAGGCTTCCGAAAGCATCTCCTCTCACATCAGGGAAACGAAACCAATAAAGAGCTCCTTTTGATTGAAAGCAATCAGATTAACAAAAACAGAAAGGAAAACAGTATTGTCAGGAATACTGTTTACTTTAGAGGTCTTCGAGGATAATCTGTTTGACTGCCTTTTCCGGCACTCCTTTCAGTCCATTCGACCTGGATCGTATTCTTATATAGCCAGACACGGAAGCGGATCTGCTTTACACAAATATTTATCCACAAATAATCAATGGATACCCTAACCCTAACCTTGAGCCTGAAACTTTTCTCTTTTCATCAATGGCGACAGCGACGCTCTATATTCTCTTTTTCGGAGCCCTGAAAAGACACAGAGGCCCCGCCGAACTCCATTCTTTACGGTTTCTGAGAGCCTATGTGGAAATCCTTTTGCTCTACCAGTTTTGGATTTCTGGAAAAGAAACCCTCCGTACTGCTTCTGCTTCGTACTCCTCAATATTCTTTGTTTAAACAATGAAAAAAGAAGAAACCGCCACCTAAATATTTAATTGCGTGCAAATAACGCGGTGGTCCCCACTTACTCTCCTCATTAGGCTTTTCCCTGCCTACCTTAAATGCTGTGCTTCTCCGCAATACGTACATTCCCGTGGAGTCTACGTATTCCACAGGTACGCTACGCTTATGCGTGTGGTATACGGGCTTCAGTGCTTGGCTTGGGAAGGGGTTATTAGTTGTGATGATGTAATGCTTACGTGGAGTTACTAGCACTTTAATTTTTTTATATGGAATTTTATACACCTATAATTAGGGTTGAAGATATGATTGATCATACAACTTGTTCATATTATTTAGGTAAACAATGATCATTTGTGTGAGTGCATTATATCTAATCATAATTTTGTATTAAAACATATTTGGGTTAGAGTAGAATAGGATGGGTGATATTTTTGGTAGTCTAAGTGTTGCACCTTTTATCATAGGCTTTTTGACCTTTGGTGCTTTTGTTTATGTATTGATAATTAGTTGAAGTTTGTAATTTTTTGTCTTTGATGTCTATACGTATGTATTGAGAATTAGTTGAGACTCGCAATTTTTGGGGCAATGTGCACATAGTCATGTGATTGTGATATACTTTTATCAGATTAATAAGCGTATATTACACATTAAAAATATAGATGCCAAAAGTTACATCCCTAAAATTTATGTAGGGAATAATTTCGAGCATAAAAACACAAACAAGGTTGTTCTTAGTGGCAAGGGTAGTAGTAGTTGGGGGAGGAGGAGGATCTTGGTCATTCGGTTTACCCCATACTTCATGTTTTTTAAAGACGATATAGAGTTTTATTTATCTATAATTAATGCTTGGAGATGTGATTTATCATACAACTTGTTCATATTGATAAGTTTAGTTAAAAGGTGTGATCAAATCAGTGCTAGTGCATTGGATATAATATTTTGCACTCAAGTGCACTTGAGTTGGAATAGTATTAGGATGGGTAATCTTTGGGAAGTCTTGATGCCACACCTTTATTATATTCTTCATGGCCTTTGATGTATCTATATATGTATTGAAAATGAATCAAGATTTGCATTTTTTGGTTCAATGTCCACATAAACATATGATTGTGATGACTTTTTATCATAGAAATAAAATTATAGGTGTTATGTGCCTTTTATCTAGAAAAACTAGTTTTTAAGGTATGAAATGATTTTAAAAAAAGTTTGCCTAGAAGAGGACCCAATGGTTAAACAAAAAAAACCATTTATTCAAAAGAATACATTATATTATTATTTAAAGATTAACTTATATGTAGAATGAATACAAAAAAATCATAATCCTATTTTTGACAATACTTGACCTTAAACCATATTGTAGTAAATCTTAAATGGTGTATACCAACCTTTAAATATTATTATACCAAACCTTTAATCTTTTTATACATTGCTCCAATATGCTAAAAATAGGGGCTACATTTATGCAATATTTTTGTGAGGATGTCCATTTGTTGAAAAGTCCTTGAACGATGTTCTTGATGATGTATTGTCCTTGCTTATTTTTAATTTCAAGTTGTATTATGATGTAGTCATAGATAGAGTCTAGTAAAAAGAAGTCTATTCGTATAGCCTAAATGCAAACAACAAAAATATTAATATAGTACACACCATAAAATAAATTAGGAGGCAATTGAGTTGTATTTGAAATGATATTATTCAATTCTCAATAGTTAGTATGCATGCCACATTTAAACGCTCTCACAAAATTTCAGTACAAATTTTAGGAATAAGAATGCTTGTATATTCCCACATGCTCATAGGCTATGTCCCCATCACAACAATTAAGAACCTATAGCCCATAATTAGAATTATGTCCTATATGTTTTGTCTCTTTCAAAGATATTGTTGTCTTATTTATAAGGACCTCTTTCAACAATAAGGTACACTTTTAACTAGAGGGTTGTCAAACTTTTTTCATAAAATTTCTTGGGACCATATTAAATTATTCTAGTTGACACAATAGTCAAATTTGACATGAAATCTAGAAAAGAACTCTCTGTGCATTACACATTCTTATCAATGTGATGCATAAGGTTAATATTATGTACAATGAGATCCTTGCATTGAATGTTGATGTGGTTCTAGTCATAGACCTCCTTACCTCCTTAGGACTAAAGAGCTTGAAAATGTCCTGAAATGCTATCACAAAGATTTAGCATTTGTCACATTGTGAGATATTGGTATAAGACTTAAAATGCACTACATTTATGTTTCCACATGAAAATACCTTTCCAGTCAGAACTATCTTCTATGGTGAGAATATACTAGAAAATCTCTAAAAACCTTAAAAAGGAAAAGAAAATATGAAATAAAAATATTTTTGGATGGTACAAAAGTACTTGACCCCTAAGATTCTCTTGCATCAAACATGCCAAGTAACAAAAAAATTGAGTGCATAATACTTAAAATTAAGAAATTTAGAAAGGTTGTGATCACCACCCTAAATGACCTTTATCTTCTAAAAGTCATGTATCATCCTCAATTCCTTACCCTCTCATTAGATCAAATATTCTTTATATTCCTCATCCTTAGTTCTTTTACTCAAACACTCATTTAGAATTTGTTCTACATCTCTAAGCTTCACAAGAACCTCTTGTCTACAATTAAGTCTCTATATAGTGAGGTTATATCCTCTTTGCATCTTCAACTCCATGATATTCATATAGATTAACCACATTCAACATTTAAAAGATATCCAAATATTTTAATAATTCAACCACATAAGCATTTTTAGAAACCCTACACAACACTCTACAATGACCAATCTTCTTGGACTTCAAGTTGTTATATGTTCCTTTAGGGAATTTCTACTTCCTCAAATATACTATGACTAACTCACCCTTTGTCTCTTTTCTATTTGAATTTCATCCACACTTTTACATGGGAGTTATGAAGTATCTTCCCAATTACAAGACATGATAATAAATTAATTTTCTCCCATGGAGTGCCTAGAATTGAGAAAAGGGCTTTATGAAGAAATTCGATTATTATGATGATATTTGTGATGCATAAGTGATATAAGAGGAGTTACATTTTATTCTAGGAGGTTGTCAAGTGGACATGGATGTTGGATTTTTGAGTGTCTATTTTTAACTCATGTTATTTACCCCTTGTTTGGAAAATCATTTATTCTTGCTTTCTCTATATATATTGGATCTTTGAGATAGAAGTACTATGTATGTCCTTACAAGTACACATGTACTTCTATACTTCTATCAAATTGAAGTGATAAGTTGATTATATACTCTTGGTTTAAATATTAATATAGACTTCCCCTCTATTTAATGGCAGGGTTATTTTTTGGAAGAGATTTTCTACATAGATTTAGTTTAATGTGTTACATTCTAATGGTTTTCTAGTTTTATATTCTTTTTTCATTTCTACTATTAGTTTAAAAAAATGATAATATATGTACATTTTATTTTATTTTATTTTTTTAATAGTGCATTTTATATTTTAACATTTGGTTTTAGAGCTTTGGTTTCAATTAAAGAAAAATAAGATTTTTGCAAGTGTTGTGTTTTTTATTTATTTATTGTTGTATTGTAGTGGAAGTATTTTATTTTCTGTGATTATAGATCCATTTGTGTATTGAAAAACATGGAAAGTAAATCTTACTTAGAGATTGAAAAATTTAATAGAATCGATCACAAGCTCTAGAAACTTTAAATGGAAGATCTTCTCAAGGTAGAGATCTATTCTAAACAAAGAGAAACTAGATGATATATATAAAGATGATTCGAATAAATTAGATAAAACGGCATAAGGGACCATTTAATTATGTTGATTCTATCTTGGTGAATATTTTTTAGGAGAACCACAGATATATCTTGTGGAGAAGGACTGATGAGATTTATCAAAGAGTGTAGTATCTTATATTTATTTAAAAAGAAAATATAGTACTAATTAAAATGAATGAAAGGAACTCCATTGTAGATTATATAAATTCCTATAATTCTATTTTTAATTAATCTATTAATGTCAAAGTGGATGAGGATAAGCATATAATATTCCCCCCTATTTTTCCTAAAATATGAGAAATTCTAATCATTCTATACATATATTTTAGATCCAAAAAATAGATGCACTTATTGCTACCTTAATTTCAAAGGAAATGGGGAGAAGATTTATGAATGAAAGCTGAAAATATGTATTACATGTTTTATGAAGGCCCATGAATAAGTATTGGTCTAAAGGAGATTGGAAACTCTACATAGAAGTCTAAGTGTTGAGGTTCTAAAATCTTAGGAAAATTTAATGAGAAGTGACAGAAGTATGAAAAGAGGGTGCATGTTAAGGAGAGTATAAATAAGAAGAAGACACATGATTCCCACATTGAAAAATCCTTTGATGATGATAATTTTGAGGCTTCATTTGTTTCTAACTTCACTTTCGATCAATCTTGGTTTATTAACTTAGGTTGATTGTATCATATGGCTCTTCACAAGGAACGGTATCTTCTTCTCATGTTTAAGGTAGAGGAGAGTTGTATTTGGGTAGTAATAAATTGCATATAATTATTGGTTGTGGAAAGTTACAATTATGTTTTGATAGTAAGAGAATGAAAACCCTTATTGATGTTTTGTACTTTCTCAAACTTTGAAGAAATTTTATTTTTATTTCTAAGTTGGATGAATATGGAGTGGACGTGAAATTTCACATGTTTAGTTATAGGTTGGTGAGAGGAAATTTGGTAGTTGTGAAAGGATCCCAAATTGAGACTTTGTTAATGTTAAATGCCCTATGTTTTGTAACTTTTCCAATGTAACTACACATTTTGAAAATGTATATATGTTGAAGCACTAATTTACTTAGGCCACAAAGGACTTCAAAACTTTATTACTAAAAAGTGATTTTTATTTTGTTTACTCTAATGAGCATTTTATTTTTGTGAAGAGTAAATGCTCAAAAAAAAAATAATATTCTCCTTCAAGTAGTGACAAATACAAGAGATAATTAGAGATCATCCATTTAGATGTGTTTGGTTAAATAAATATAGGTTCTATAGGTAAATCTTGGCATGATGTTACATTTGTTGATGATTGTTCTATATACACAATTTTATTTTACTTATTCTAAATATTATTTTTTCTTCAAAGTTAAAGACTTCAAGGACCTTGTAGATAAACAATTAGATAAAATAAGGGTGTAAAGATCTAGCAATAGTGGCAAATATTAATTTAGGTAGTTTGATGATTTTTATAAACATACAAGTATTGCTTGGTAAAATATACACTTGGCATACCTCAATAAAATGGGGTTGTCAATAAGGATGAAATGAACCTAAAAAAGAGCGATATAATTATAGTGAGTGCTGGACATTTGGATTAGTGATTCTAGGTAGAGGTTGTAACTAATGATATCTACCTGGTTAATTGATCTCCATGTTTAGCTCTTGTTCAAAATAATTCTTATAAAGTGTGGATATGTAAGATGTAGTGCCCATCCCTGACTTGTCCTTTTGAGAGGGTGCAATAAACACTTTTAGGTTTGTGTGTGTTCTGATAGCTCTATCTCATTCTTATACTGATAGTCTCTTTGATAATAGTGGATTCATTATGATTTATGTGGATGAAATTATATTCCGAACTAATATGATGATCAGATTTATGTGTACTGATCTAGATGCACTCATTATTCATGTATCAATTATATTGCTTATGAGGATATGATGGCATCTTATTATTGCTAACCCCACTTTATGATTGTAATGGACGAGGTGATTCTTTGTTGATTGCGACTATCTTACTACTATATTCATGATATAGACGATGCAATACCACTCATTACAATCATGATACAACGTTGTGATTCTCTCTCACTTGCCTGATCATTTATGATATATATTATGGTAGATGTTGCTTCATGGTTATTGGTGGTTGCAAGATTTGCAGGTACTAGACATCGAATCCACCTAGCCTCACAGGTCTGAGCATGTCTTAATACCAATGGCAAGTTGATTGGAGATGGCATGAGTTCCCCCTACATACTCTAGACTTAAGTTGATACCCTTGTCAGTTAGTATCTTGGCTTAAGTCGTTGGTATGTGTCATGTGGTATGTTGTTCAACCCTATGTCAGGTTGCCTTGTGAGTTTGTGATTATTTATTAATTAATAATTAATCAGATTATATGATTTATTTAGTATTAAATTAAATTAATGGATGACATTAATATTTGATATTAATGTGTGAATTATTTTTTTATTTTTTTTGGCAAGGTGGCAATGCCACTTGATATATTTTATTAATAATATATAATTTTTACAATATATTTAAAAACCGGTTCAAATTGAGCTCCCAGAGAAAAGAACCAGCAAGAAAAACTCCAGTCATTTCTCATCAACATGACTATAGAAGAGAAGTAGTGAACAATCCTCTAGCCAGAGCTAGTTTCAAAATAGAGATCAGCAAAGGAGTATGCAGGCTCATTTACAAATAGGAGCATGCAAGCTCATTTTATAGAATAGGAGCATGCAAGCTTATTTACAAAATAAGGACATGAAAAAGAAATAACATAGGTTGCCTAGTGAATGAAGAAGAGAGCTCCAAAAAGCAAGAGTACTAAACCAGCATCGAAGGACAGATCCATCTTCATGGGATATCTTGAAGGCCCTGCAACAAAGAACTCCTACAACCAAAATTGACATGCCCCTGCACCAAAAAACACCTGCAACCAAAATATATATATACCATAGAACGCAGAGAATTTACAAGAAACACAAGGGTCCAAAACATGACTGACATCAATGACATGAGATCTGCGGTCCACCATTATAGACAAATGCCAAAGGAGAAGAGGTGAATGCGGAAATGCTGGAGAGAAATGAAGCCCAAAATTTTTATGTCGTAAATGAAAAGAAAGAGGAGATATATCATAAAAAATCTGACAAACCAAAAGAAGTGGCGTATAGAGATAATCATGAAAACAACGCCACACCAAAATTTAAATGGCATATGAAGGACGGATTCCCAATGTGAAAATAAATGTCTCCAAATTTCGCACTAGAAGAGAGTACCAAACACACGAACAACATCAATAACAACCAAATCATCATTAATGAATGTCAAGTGATGATAGAGTAAAGCAAAGTACCTCAAATCAAAACCAAATGGAATTATGAAAAGGAATACATCACCAAGAGAAGAGAATATCAACTCGTATAAACGAGCAATCATATAATAAGAAAGATTAAATACTTGACTCTCTACAGGCTATACTTAATAGGTTTGGGAAGCTCATCACACCCCAATCGAGAGGAATCAATAACAGTTTTGTCACAACCCATATTAGCGAGGCAATCAGCCAATGCATTACCTTCACGATAAAAATGTGAGATGATGAGGTGCTCAAACGTATCAAGAAGAGTCCATATTTGTTCAAGATTATACCGGAAATGCCAATTATCATCTTTTCTTGCCTTGCAAGCATTAATGACAATAGTCGAATCACCTTCAATATGAAGGTATTTGAAATTCAAATCCTTAGCCATAACAAGACCTTCTAAAAGAGCACCAGCCTCAGCCATATTATTTGTGCTAGAATAAATTGGCATAGCTTTTAATGCTAATAAAGAACCCAAATGATCATGAAAAACTATCCCTATTCTTGAATCACTAGGATTTCCACAGGAGGATCCATCAAAATTCAATTTACAAAAAGGGGCATTAGAAGGATGCCATTTTATGTAATTTCTGTCTATAGGCATTTTCCGAATCCTTGGAAAGGCGGGTGATATAGGAATAATGATACTTTTCCAAGAATAAATCATAAAATTATCCCAGGAAGAGAACTCTAAATTCATATTAAAATATTTCTGAACATGAGCATTAACTTGCTCAATAATACTTCTTTCCAAAATCCCAAGAACAACAGATAAATCCAATGAGTCACATCTAAAAATGCGCTTGTTTCTTTCCCACCTAATGGCCCATATGACTGAACAGGGAATTATAAACCACAAACAAGCAAATAGAGAAGATGAATACAAAACTAGCCAAGACTGAAACATGTCCCATAAAGATAAAGCCAAAGGGAATGAAAGAGATAACTTTTGGAGGACAAAATGCCAACAACTACTCGCAAACTCACAATGAAGAAAAAGATGATTGACATCTTTAAGAGCTTTACCACATAAGACACAAGAAAAGGAGGTTGCAATATTAAATTTGACTAAACAATCACTAGTAAAAATTCTATTTTGCAGCGCGAGCCAGGAAAAACACCAGCTTTAGGTAATACTGAATTATTCCAACATAACAAAAAGACACAATGAGGAGCATTTTGATTGGTCATTTGTTGAACAACAAAATATCTTTCTTTAATAGAGTAGTTTCCCGATTTAGAAGGGCACCAAATAAGTTGATCTTTGATGCTAGAAAGGAAAGCCACTCGGTCTTGCAAAACAGATTTAAAATTCTGAATTTCCTGCAAGGACAATGGAAGAGTAGAGGGATCCTTCCATGAGACCTTGTGAGAAAACAGATCAACACTATCTACATAATCAACCAATCTAACTCCCCATGATTAAGAAAGAACAACTGAAACAGAAGCAAGAGAATCATGTTGCGAAAGAGGGGGAAAGCCATTCCAGGAGTCTTTCCAAAAAATAATATCCTCCCTCGAATGGACCTGTCAGGAGAGAAAATTAGAGACCACTTCCCTACATGAGATCATAAAGTTCCAAATAGCAGACCCCTATGGAGGATTAGAAATTGTGAAGATCCTAGCAGGATTCTGGGAATCCAAATACTTAGCTTGCATAATTTGGCACCACAAAGATTGGGGCTTAGTATACATAGACCAAACTAGTTTGCCCCCAAAAGCCCTATTTCTTTTAGATAAATCCTAAATCCCAACACCACCAACTTGCTTGGAAAGAGACATCTTGGTGAAAGAAATCAATGAAATCTTTTTATCTTCTGTCATGTTATTTTTCCAAGGAAAAGATCAAATAATCTTTTCAATTTGGGAGATGAGTGATCTGGGAGCTTGAAGAACTGAGATATAGTAATTAGGAATGGCAGATAGGACCGTTTTAATGAGAAGTATCCTACTTGAAAGAGACAACCACCTAGCTTTCCAAGAAGAAATACGAGATTTAAGTCTCTCAATAACCGAAATCCAAAAAGAAGACTTAACAGATCCCATAAAGAAAGGAATCCCCAAATAGGTAGAAGGAAGAGAGTCTACTAGGAAACCTAAGATATTCACAAGTCTATTAGCCACCAACTGAGGAGTATAAAAAATGAAGACCTTGGATTTATGTAGAGATTTATTATTTATTAATGTTTATTTCATGAATTTGTATTTAATTGATGATTTCATATTATTATTATTTTATGGTCTAATATTTGATTGAATATTTATTGTTTGAGCTTTTGATTTATTGGATTATTATTTATTTATTTATTGTTTAATTCTTGGTTGAGTATTTATGCTTGTTCGTACATTTACTTGTTTATTATCCATTTTGCTTATTTGTCTATTGTTTATTTATTTATTGTTGGATTATTTATTGTTTATCTACTTATTTATTGTTTTGATTATTTATTTATTTATTTGTCTTGTTGTTTTATTTATTGGTTATTTATTTGTTATTATTTATGTACCTACCCCTTGTTATGATTGGTCCTCTTGGGAGTTGTGATTGTGAGGATATTATTATTTAATTGTTTGTTTATTTATATTATTTATGGTTTTATATTTAATTGGAGCATTTAGTTATATTAGGCTTTGATTTATTATTATTGGTTATTATATTATTACATTCTCTTGTTACTAATTGAGTAATTAAATATTATGTTGTTACCTACCCTATTATTTTATTGGTTGAGATTTGGGGGTAAGTAAATAATATTATTTTATATTCTTACCTCGATTTTTGGAAGGGGGTTGGTATAGAATATAGTTTATTGGATTTTTTTGATTGGCTAGGATTCTGCTATAGTTTTTGAATGAGATTTTCTTTATTGTCTTTTTGAGCATTTGTCAGGGAGAGCTTCTGAATTGATTTTTCTATGAATGAGAAGAATTTTGAATGTTGCTGGAGATTTTAGTTTCAATTTGGAGCTTGGTTGGATTGCTGAACTTGTTGGATTTTGGGAATTGGATTGCTCATCGTCAGCTCTCTTTTAACATAGCTTCTATTTTCCAGGTTGGTTGATTTTGTCTCTCTGTGAATTTGATTTTCTGGAAAAGATATGTCTTCTCCATGCTTGAATTCTTTATGTAGGAATGGGAGAAATAATGTAAAAAAAAAAGGAATGTTGTATAATTATGCTATATAGGTTGAGGATTAAATTCTATATGTTTTATTTGTTTTTATTTATTTATTTATCTTCTTGGTAATTTGTCATGAATTACTCTGTGATTATTCTGTGAATGCTTTGGTTGCTATGAATTCTCATCTTGGCCTAGTAAGAGTGAATTCATTTACCATTTTTTATGTGTGTTTGGAATGAATGTTTTCCATGTTCATAGCCTTTATTTAATTACCTAGGTGTTGATTCTCTGAGTTATGTCATGAGTTCTTGTGGCATCTAGGAATAAATCTTATGTCCTTACTTTGGTTGATTGTTGATATTTTTACTTGTTCCTTGTGATATATTCATTATTGCATCTCTCCTAGATTGGTTTTGAGTCATAATTTAAGCCTTAGTGAATCTTCTGAATCAATTGTGAGTCTTTATTTCCATTTTTCTGAGTTCTTAATCCATGTCATATATGTGCTACAAAATTGGTTGTATGCACTAAAATATATATTGTATGCGTTGTTTAATCTAGTATATGCGCCACTCTGAAAGGTAGATGTATTGTTATGTTAGGAAAATGTGCCATTATGATTAGTAGATGCGTTGTTATGTTATGTGAATGCGGTACTATGTTTTGTAGATGTGCTATTCTGATTGGTGGATGCGCTAAATTGCTCTATGTATGGGTCTTTCATCATTTTGTCTATCTATGATTCATTTTTGGATTTTGGCTTGCACTAGAGGATTTTTGTGATTGTCTTGAGTTTTCTCTAAGATGTTTTATGGTTCAGTATCATTTTGATGCAAGAGCATCCCTGGTTCTTGGCAATCTTGCATCACCCAAAAACATTTACATTCTAGTTTGTTTTTCTGTTTTGTTTTTTGTTCAGTTTAGCTTGCAGTTTCAACATTTCACTCTGTGTTTTACCATATTCATTCATCAAATCTTATGGAATTGGATTTTGTTTGCGTACATGTTCATCTACCTTATCCTAAGTTCTCGGGATGTTTGGATCTTTTTCTGGCAAGTTATCGCTTCTCTAATTTGTGCTAGTTTTTCTAATTAGAACATCGGAGCCGCTTGGACCTATTTTGCTTATGGAGAATCTTGCAAATCATTTATGTAGCTTATGAAGCCTAATTTTGTTGCTTTCAACATTCCTTGGCTTGTGGCCAACCTTTTTCTTAGGTCCGCACATCATTCTATGTTGTTTTCAGAGGAATTATTTTGGCAGAGGCCGACCTTGTTGTTTTACACGTTACATCTTTAATCATTGGCAATTATTTCATCTTGGGCTGACACGGATCATTCTAGAGCTAATAATTTAATATAAATAAATGTAATTAAGCATACAGTAGCAGCAATAGAATATAGATAATTCATCAGAAGATTAGGTGATCCAGAGTTAGCTTTGGCTCACGTCCTTGCTTGAGCTCGGATGTTGTATGTTTTGTAATCAGGCCTGTGTGTCGAACCTGTAAGCCCGCATGTTTCCAGCCAATTTGTATTTGAATTCCTTGATATAATATAAGTTTGATTCTGCATTGCCTCCATCACATTGTGTTTCTTCAGCTGTGTTTACTCTTGTTGCACAGTCCATACTGTTCTCTTGTGGACTCTCCTACCATGACTGATTCACATTCATTTTATTATTGATTTGCACTCCGACAAATGGTTTGTGCCTTGTTGTTGAGGTTTGTGCATATATGTTGATTAGCTCTAGCAAGAAGGAGAATGCCTTGCTATTGAGGCTGACTATATATGAGATCTAGTGGGATGGATGTGCCTCACTGTTGAGGATTGTATTTGTGTATTATTGAGTAAGATGGTGTATGCCTTACTATTTCTTATTGTTATACTTTTGATGGTGGAGGCTCTTGTTTTGGCATGTTGACATTATAGTTCATTGTTATGCTTCAAATGTGTATCTATGATGTTATGATTATAGATTCTTTTCATGTTGAGCCTTCATGATGTTATTGTGATGTCATTGTGATTTATGTTTCACCCTAGGGTCTTGGTCCATTGTTAGGGAGAGTGGGATCTTTCATGTGTAGGACTAGGGTCATGAGAAATAGACCTCTAGGAGGGGGTCTAGACTAGATGGAAGCACATGAAGATTTTTTCTTGTAATTGCAAGTGATAACTTTAATAAATTGATTTAAAGTGGGTTGGGTAATTAAGATTCACTTAATCAAGATAATGAATTTGAGTTTGTGCCCTAATGGAGAGACCTAGGGAGGTTGCTTTGGGATATAAGATTGGGAAGACCATTGGTGCAGTGAACTAATCTACCTTGTTTGGCTCCAAGGTTGAGACAAATTCCACATGAGGCTGGCATGTGATGACACTCTTTCCCTACACATTTCCATGATCCTTATGCCATGATTTTTTGGTACGCTTTTGAGAGTTTATTGCATTTCTATTTAGCCTTGTGTTGTGTTTTGGTGTAATCTTACATGGTTTCTTTTCTATGATTGTGAGTTCTTGTCCTTTGGATTTTAGGTGTAAGCCTAGGTCTAGAGTGTTAGTTGGAACCTTGTGTCATCTCCTAGCATAGGGGTGGTTCCTTATTGGTTCCACATGGTTGGGTGGTTTGCTGCCTTCTTCCATTGGGATGTTCTTCATTGGAAGCTAACATGCATGGATGTGGATTCTTATCTTGTCTTCATGTGGATGGATTCTTGGAGATTATTCTATGTAATTGAGATTATAATTATGTATCTTATGTCATGAGGAAATATGTAATTGTAAAGAGACTGTGTATCATGTTTATATATCTTGTAATCATAAGTGATAGGACTTGTAGCAGGTTGTGATCATGATGTAATGTAGTAGGTTATGATTGTTGTAATCATTGTAACACTTATTTTGTAATTGGATATTCATTATGTATGTAATTTGGGATTGGAAGGACGTTATTAGATTATCTTATGTGTATCTATGGATATAATATTAAATTAACATATTATCATTATGATAGATGTTCTTAATGGAAATGATGCTATTACCTATTATTGGTTTCCTCTTGAGTATGAATATGCATGAGTGGTTTATAGGCACATATGGTTAACTTTATATGATGTTTGCATGAAAAAAATGATATCATGCTAGATGGTTTTGAAAAGGTAAATAGGAACATTTGGTTTGGTGCTTTAAAATGAATTCAAGAATAGGATTATGTAGGATTTGCATTGATAGTTCATAATACTCATGTTAGGAAGAAAGTAATTGATTAGGAACTAAATGTAATGTATGTCAATGCTATCATGATTATGGATGTGCTTATGTGTTATTGTTAGTTTTGTAATGATGTTGAGGTACCCTAGGGATAGATAGTTGTTGTATTGTTATTTCCACTCACGTATTATGTTGTTAAGAATATGATTATGTTTAAGATGTTTATGCATTCATGCAATGTTATGACTAATGCATATGAGTACTTGTAACATTACATGTGGAATTAGTGAATATATTTTTTTTAAATTATCTCTATTTGTTAGTTAGATTAGTTATTTTCTCTAGGGTATTTTGGTAGGCATTACATAAGAAACCTTCTATTTCATATTTAAGGGTATTTGGCTACAAGGTTTATGCTCAAGTGCCTAAGGAAAAGTGATCTAAGTTTGATCTAAAAGATAATAATTTGTCTTTGTTGGTTATAGTGAGAACACAAAAGGTTATAAAACCTTCAAGTTTATTAAACCTAGAAATAATTTACTCTAAAGATGTTATATTTAAGGAGAGGGGAGAATTTGTAGATCTTATGTATCCAAAGAAAAAAAAGGAAGGAAAATAATATATTTTTGTGACTAAGTTTGAGAAGTAGGAAAATGCACATGTTGAAGAACAAAATAATGGATTAGAGGATGAAGAAGAAGAATAGGATTTAGGTGAGATTTTTTAGCAAGATGAGCATGTAGAAGAATACAAATCACTTATTTTACCCTTGAGATGATCCATGAGACAGTAAAATGTAGTTGGCATGTATATTCCACTAGATTATATTCATGTATTTTCTTTGTTGTGTACTAATGATAAATTAATATCTTTTAGGGAGTTTTATCTCTTCAGAGGATAGCGATTGTTATATGTAGGACATGTAGGGAGAGATGATGGTCTTGGATATAGTGACACCTAAGATATTGTAATATTGCTTGAGGGAAGAAATCCCATTGGTTCCAAATGGGCATATAAAAAAATCAAAGTATATGGTTAGTTAGAGAGGTACAATTTTAGTGGCCAAGAGCTACTTATATACAAAGGTATTTGGTTTTGGTGATTTTTTCTCTCTTATTCATAAATTATCTTTCATTAAGTTAATTTTATCTACCATTATATATAGTGATTTTGAGATTGAGCAAATGGATATCAAAAGTATTTTATTGCATAGGAATACATGAAGAAGAAGTTTATACTTGATAGCCTAATAGTTTTCTGGTAAAAGGGAAGAAAAATTTGGTCTATAGTTTATATTAAGTTGTATAGTTTAGAATAATCACCACACATAGGGTATGTGCGTTTGCATTGAACTTCAAATTTTGTAAAAGTTTCTCACTCAATCTTATCAAGACAATATATTCATTTCCAAAATGAATAAGAATAATACCATATAATTTTTTAATAAATTATTTATTATATTTTAGTTAATTTGAGTAGCTAGGAATTATCATTAGCTAATTCATGTTATCTTGTCCAATCTAAGACAAAACAATTGATGGATGATTTGGGCTCTTATATCCATTGGGATAACTCATCTATATAAGATGATCAATACAATATTGTCAACTCAAACCAAAAATCCATCCAATATAGGATGAGCCAATTTTATGGTCATACAAGCCTATAAGGATAGGAAGATAATCAATATGCTTTGGCCAATCTTAAATCCATTGGGACCAACCGAGCCATGAGTCACTTACAAAAAAATCACAATACGCCCATACTACTATATCAAGGTTTTCTCTAAGCCCTAAAAATATCTTCTACCCTTCGTAGGCTTTCAAACTATTGGTCAAGTACAAAAACAATCCACCCTCGAGATTTATTTAGTATTAGTGATTCATTAAATTAATTAATTAATTTATATTTCTCTTATTATTATTTGATTTATATTTATATTAGAAATATCATGACACAAAAAATCAAAATGTCCTCTAAACTAGTGTATTTGGATACATCCTTTTCATTCTAGATTGCCTACATACATTATATTATGGGGTTAAGGTACATGAGATGTAGTGCCCCTCCTTGATACGTCTTTCCCTTTTGTGCTTTGATAGACCCATTTAGACATGATATTGATATTTTGTTGATGATATATCTCTATTTATATCATGCTTGACACTTGATGATGCTAGGCATACTATGTGACATGTGATACTTGATGATCCTTATGGATGATGATACTTTTGGACTATCTTGATGGATAGATTTATATGTTCATGGATCTATATGTATTTGATACTCTTATGTGGATTATATTATTCATGATTCTATGATGATACTCTTCCCTATTTCATGATGATGATAACATGAGATGAGTTGATACTATTGTTGTGTGATTGTCTTACTGCCTTTGTGGTAAGAGATGATTTTGTATTACTCATTGTGAGCATGATATGGCGTCGCGATTCTCTTTCACTTGTCTAATAATTTATTATGTATATGCATTATATATATTTTTTGTATCGTGTTTAGTGGTGGTTGCAGCACTATAGATACCCGACATCAAATCCACCTGGTCTCAAAGGTTTGAGTGTGTCTTATCTTGATTGCAAGTTGATCGGAGATGGCATGAGTTTCCCTCACATACTCTAGGCTTAAGTTGTCGGCCTTTTCAGTTAGAGTCTTGGTTAAAGTTATCTTATGGCCCATGTGGTTGGTGGGACCCGTGTCTTGGAATGAATGAACACTAAGAGGGGGGGTGGTGAATCAGTGTTTTATAATTTGCAATCTTATTAAGTTGATTCTTAAACCACCGGATGGACAAGAAAGAAAGTGAAATGCAGAAACATAAAGCAATTAACCATGCAACCATAACACCAAGATTTTTACGTGGAAACTCGGAAAGGGAAAAACCATGGTGAGATTTGAACCCACAATATTATTATACTATGACTAGAATAATATTACATGAGGGGAATGCACTTGCATTCAGGTACACTACCTAGAGCTCACTGCTCAATTACAAAAGAGATACAACTTGAAGGAAGGCTCACTACCTTACAGGCTATTATAATTGATTAAAATAATGAATGAACTAAAGTATAGCATCCAACTATGCCAAAATGCAGTTCCGGTTAGGCTCAGATTGTCTTCTACAACTGATCTATCATTCTGCTCTGTTTTTTTGCTCTATCAAACACCAAAGCACCAAAGCACCAAATTCTTCAATTACATTCATCAGACTTGCAAATTCACTCATATAGACTTTCTTTGCTCATACCATCATCTAAAATGATCAACAAAATCGATCTTATATATCCACACCAACAAAAGAGAATCATTAACCATGTCATCTTCCAAAAACCACATAAGACACAACATGAAATGTGTGTATCCAAGTTGGCTCAATTCGTCCACAAATCCAAATGCAAACCAAAACACGATGATAATAAGATTCCCATAAGTCGGCCAAATCACCTCGAACACAAAACTGATCACCGAAATCAACTCAACAAATTTGTAATACATGTTACACCAAAATAGCTCTACTCTAACTAAATTACCAGATACCGGATCTCTAAACTTGCTCACAAATCAACATCGAATATTAGAATCATGAAATAAGTTGTCTCAAACCTTGAATCAACTTCCTTGATCACCACAACCAAAATAACATCACCAAAATCAAGATATACACAATGATCTCATGCTCTACTGGTTACCGTGCTCCACCTTCCAGACTTATGCCTCATGAATATTATGACTTCCAGTAAACCAAATCTATGTACACCAAATGTGATTTGTGAACTAATTTGCCATAAATGACAACCCCTAAGCATTAATCATGCACCAATCTTCACCAGAATAGTGTCTCTTGTCAACAATATCCCCCTTTGGCATTGATGGCAACACTGTGAAAAATGAACTATACACTCAAGACTGCAAAACTTCAAAATTTCAAACTCACCAAGAATCTACAAGATCCCCCTAATATCATGCATCATTTTTCACCGCACTCACTCCCCCTTTGACAACAATGCCAAAGGTAGGAATCTGCCAAAATTGATATATAAAGTTATGTACAGCTACTCACAAAAACTTGAATATGTCTGCAAAAAAAGTTCTAAGGGGCAGCAAATGGTTATCACATGCCTTCTTTAAACTCTCCAAAATGCTTATCATCCCACTGAAAAGGTAGGCATGAATCTTTGCTCCTCTTCTGTCTGCCAGAATAGGCTTATCTAGAGCATCCTTAGCATCTTGCATGCTACCCATCAATGAATCTATCTGGGTAGTGATAGTACTTCTCACTTTTGACACTCTACCCAAAATTCTTTCTTTTTCTTGATTTAAACTTTTAATCTTGTCTAATATACTCAAAACTTGGGGTTCAAAACTACTACTCGGGATTGATTGGGGTGTGTACGACTGTGATATGCTAGCTAGCTGCCCTTCACATTCCCTTATTTTCTTGTCAATATCTGTAGTCATGAACTTGGGAAAAATTAGACATGACTTGTATAACCAACCACCTTCATCAAGAGAATCTTGAATACTCTTCATGGTAGTCACTAAATTGATTCTATCATCCTCAATCAACTTCAAAAATTATTTTAATCGCATAGCATTGGATTGATTCAAAACTTTAATATCTATTGCCTTCTCCAAAGACTCAAAATGGGATCCTACAACATTCAACAAACCTTTGAGCTTACTGGAGGGGTTAGATGTGTCTAGTTTGAAAGATGGAATTATTTTCTCCAATGGGTCTCCTGCCAATGATATCAACTCTTTGTCAGCAGAATGGGACTTAAGTAAGTCCTCACTAGCTTTGGCCTGAGCGAGAGTTACCAATTTTAGTGCTTGAATAGGAGATAAAGAGCTTAGGTCAATCAACCCTTGACCAAAATCATCTGTATCAGTAACAATTTGTTTCCCTTTGTCAGGTATAGTGTCTCTTGCCACTGATATCAGAGCCTGATCTTCCTTACCCTCTCTTTTTCCTTTTTCTGCACTCTCATCTTTATCACCATCATTACCCTTCTCTGCTTCACTTGTCTCCTCAGCTTCCTTCTCTGACACAAATTCTATAACCAGAGGATCCTGTTTAGCTTCACCAGAGATATCATTAGCACCATCAATATCATCAACTATGATCTGATCATTTGACTATCCTTCCAGAATGACCTTCTCAGGTGATTCATCCTTTGGCTTTTCAGGGACAACTTTATGCACTTCTGAAATAGATGTGTCATGAGGTTTCTCTATGGGATGAGTGTCATCGTGTACCAAATTTACATCATATCTTTTATCTATCAAAAATTGTCTCAAAATTGCCTTTTTCTCCTTGGTCACCTCATCTATCTTCCCTAGCATAAGCTTATTAACTATCTTCTTTCTTCGGAATCTATCCTTGGAAAGCTTTAGTAATTTAATAACTTCATCTTTGGAGATGACAAAGGATAAGTTTACTAGTACATACTCCTTTATTCTCTCATCCTCTAGGCTAGTTGTATGCCTCCTAGCATCCAAAATGTCATATAAATCCTTTGGAATCATAGATGATAGTTCTATTAATGTATTACTATAAACATCCATGTATTCAATAACTACTTCCTCGATTTCTCTCTGATCCTTATCATCAAAATTTTCATAATATACAAGTAGGTTTTTCAAGTTTCCTTCTTTTACAATTTCATTAATAATCTCATCCAAGGATTTTTGAGGAACAATAGTATAAGAACCTTCAAGCTTACTTGATTTAAGAGCTTCATCAAGTTCTGATTCTTGCTTTTTTCTTTCTCTATCCTTTTCGGATGACTCACTTTGTGTTTTATCCTTCTTTGTTGGCTGAGATCCACGGGATAGAGTCTTTTTCACCACTCTAGCATAAGTGGTTGTCTTATTTACTTTTCTAACCTCTTCATCTGATTCAATCTCTTCTTTAGTAGCTACATATTTTATTTTTGGCTTCTCCTTCTTTCTCTTCTCTACTCCACTGATTGATGTAGTTTGTGACTTGGGTGGAGGGACAAACTTCTACATACTAGAGGTAGGTGCAGACTGAGATTGTCTTGGCTTGTCCTTCTTGGGAGGATTGGAGACAGGTTTAGTCTTGGGCTTCACCATGTCTTCCCCCTTTTGAATGTTTCTCTTTCTTTCCCTTTGCACAACCTCCTTAGATATGCCCATTTTCTTTGCTAGCTTGTCAACCTCTTTTCTTACTTTTCTCTTTCTTGTTGGTCCAGTAAACTTCTTGTGCAAATCAAGATATTTTTCCTTGCAAGTACCAAACCTTTCTTCCTTATCATCCATAGGTTGACTCAATAGGTGTTGAGCATATGCATCAAGTGTGTTTGCATCTACCTCATACCCCATGGGCATGATGCAAATGTCCTCAACTCAACTGCCTCCATGTGACATTGGTCCTTATCAACCATGAAGCTAATGGTCTCATACTTCTCAACAATCTCTTTAGGTATCCTCTCTCTACTTTGCATCATAGCTTTAAAGGATTTGAAATATCCCCACAAAGCATATTTATGTGCAACTGTGTCACCTAAACCCTGCAAACCTTCCTTGATTTGAATGGCCACCGGTTTATCATAACCCCATTAAATTTGTCCAATATCAGGAATCTAATTCAAAAAATACAATGCTATACAGAAAATCAGGGAACCAAATTTGAAAACATGCTTCTTTTCTTGTTTTATTTTCTTTCGATTGCTCAACAACTCACTAAGAAGAACTGCACAAAGATCATACCTTTTGTCTTCCTTTAGCATTTGATAGGTTGAAAATATAGCAGTGTCACATACAAAATTTTGCTTGCTGGATTGGTACACCTTATATCATGTCACCATCAAGGAAAATCTCACATCATGCTCAATGATATCGTTGATTGTCATTGATCGCTTGTCATATTGGGATCCGGTAATAGCTGTCATTGTTGTGTCCTGCACTTTTCTCAAACCAAGGATCTCACCGATCACATTCAAACAGGTAACTGCCTGAATGGCTTGCTTGGTAATCTTGTGAGGTTGGTCCAACCATATGAATTTATCGTGGACTCAACTCAGGATATATCAGATCCATTCGAGTTCATCGAACACCAAAAAATGAATAAACTGGATGAAACCCTTATCTTGTAATGACTTGAATTCTGGCTTCAAATTTACCATACCATCCATCATATGCTTGGTATATAGGGATATCACTTCCACATTTCCAATCTCTTCGATATTACATTGGATGTATGCCCTAATATCTTTGTTATGCAGCACACCATACATGATAGAGGAAAAAGAACCTTTTGGATCATCTTCCATAGATTTGAGTGGATGCCTTTTGAATACAAGCCTTGCCCTCTTAGTAATCTCCATGACAACTGGAGTCACAACACCAGATATAGATGCCATCTCGAAATTAGAGTATGAAAGGATAACTCACAAATGGATAAATACCTTATGATTCTCAACTGGATGCAAAGAATGTCTGACTGATCACTTCAAGCTCAGCTATGACTTCTCAATCTCATTTGCTTCACTCTTCTGCTCTTACTTTTTGTTCGCAATGAAAAGAATGAATGAGTAAAGTGCCTTTTTATTCTTCCTAAAACCTAACTTTAAGTTGTAATAAATGCACAACCCTAAAGGCTTCCGGATACCCTACATCCTTAAGAATTCATCACCGAATACTCAAACCACCATAAAATATTTTAGATATCAATTGCATAGCTAACCTCTATCATCTGCAACCATCCTTGACCTATTACAGATCTCTAAAAGGGGGTTTTAAAGATCTGCATTAAAATATTCCCCTTAAGGCCAATATGCCTTAGTTACCGGATGAGGTTCCAACACCGGAATCAGGTGTGGAGCCATTTTGCACATTTGATTCTTCCTTTTCTTATGTTGATCTTTGATCTCTTCCACCTTAGATTTTTCCTTTTCATTTGATTCATTCTTTTCTACTAGAGCATTCCTACTTCTACAATATCTTGCAATATGACCAAGTTTGTTGCATGCATAACATACAACACTTCTTTGCATAGGCTTGAAGTTCATTTGATTTGGTCTCATCCTACATTGGTTAGAGATGTGCCCAAAGATTCCACAAGCATAGCATCTCTTACTTTGAAAATTATTTATCACTTTTCTGCACATGTTTGACTTATGTCCAAAGTTGTTGCATATAAAATATTGACTGGTAGCGGTAGAGCCATTGCTCATCATATTATTCATCATCCCATTATTCATCTTACTTCTGCATTGACTTGCCATATGACTGAATTTACCACAAACAAAACATTTACCATTGAATTTATAGGCATTAGGCTATCTTACTAGAGGTTTCTTGTTCTTTTGTTGATGATTGCTTTGTCCAGAATTGAAGGGTTCTCCTTTCTCAAATCCAAGTCCTCGCATGTTTTTCCCATGTCTCTAACTTTCCAACATCTCATCTAACCGGGTTGAACTTTCTTTGAATTTTTCTTTGTACTCATTAGTAGTAGAAATCTCATCTCTCAAAATTATGATCTTCCTTTTAAGTTCTTGTCCATCATTCTTGCATTGTACTAGTTCAAGCTTCAACTGATCATTCTCACA
This sequence comes from Cryptomeria japonica, assembly GCF_030272615.1. Lineage (NCBI taxonomy): Eukaryota > Viridiplantae > Streptophyta > Pinopsida > Cupressales > Cupressaceae > Cryptomeria > Cryptomeria japonica. The sequence goes on from NC_081413.1 coordinate 262,285,612, forward strand.
TGTCAATCTGCAACATTCATCAGATCTATCCTTTAACAACTAAGTCAAATTTTCTTCACTCTTCTTTTGGTCTTCAATCTCCTTTTTCAACTTCATCACAGTGGATTGCATCTCATTCTTCAGGCTGCATTATCTCTAGCAAGATTCTCACATTCATCTGTCTTGTCTTATGGGGCTTGATTGTCAACAATTTGTTCTTCTTTCTCATTGAGTTTATCCATCAGCTCTTTTCTCTTTTCTCTAGAAGTACTCACTTGATATTTCAATGTCTCAATGAAGTCTTTAGCTATATTCAAGTTTCTTTTCAAAGAACTTACTTCATTTCTTGTTGCATCAAGATCTTCAAGTGCCACACTAAGTTGTCTCTGCAAACCGGAGTTCATTGATTCAATCTTCCAGATCTTCCTCAAGCTATTAGGCTTCTTCCAAGGCACAAAGATTTGATACAATTGTTGGAATCAATGTACACTAAGAGGGGGGGGGGGGAGTGAATCAGTGTTTTATAATTTGCAATCTTATTAAGATGATTCTTAAACCACCAGATGCACAAGAAAGAAATTGAAATGCAAAAACATAAAGCAATTAACCATGCAACCATAACACCAAGATTTTTACATGGAAACTTGAAAAGGTAAAAACCATGGTGGGATTTGAACCCAAAATATTATTATACTATGGCAAAAAGTATGATAATATTACATTAGGGAAATGTACTTGCATTCAGGTACACTGCCTAGAGCTCACTGCTCAATTACAAAAAGGCTACAACCTGAAGGAAGTCTCGCTACCTTACAAGATATTATACCTGATTACAATAATGAATGAACTTAAGTATAGCATCTAACTATGCCAAAATGTAGTTCCAGTTAGGCTCAGATTGTCTTCTGCAACTAATCTGTCATTTTGCTATGTTTTCCTTCTCTGTCAAACACCAGAGCACCAAAATCTTCAATTAAATTCACCAGACTTGCAAATTTGCTCATACAAACTTTCTTCGCTCATACCATCATCCATAATGATCAACCTAATTTATATTATATATCTGCACCAACAAAAGAGAATCATTAACCATGTCGGCTTCCAAAAACTACATAACACACAACATGAAACGTGTATCTCCAAGTTGGCTCAATCCATCCACAAATCCAAATGCAGACCAAAACATGATGAAATAAGCTTCCCATAAGTCGGCCCAATCACCTCGAACATAAAGTTGATCGCCAAAATCAGCCCAACAAATATGCAACACTCGTTACACCAAAATAACTCTGCTCTAACTGAATTACCGGATATCAAATCTCTAAACTTGCTCACAAATCAACACCAGATACCACGATCACAAAATAAGCTATCTCAAACCTTGAATCAGCTGCCTTGATCACCGCCAAAATTACATCACCAAAATCAAGATATACACAATGATCTCATGCTCTACCGATTACCATGCTCCACCTTCCAAACTTATGCCTCATGAATATTATGACTTCTGGTAAACCAAATCTATGTAAACCGGATGTGATTTGCGAACTGAGTTTCCATCAATGACAACCCCTAAGCATTAATCGTCCAATATTCACCAAAACAATGTCTCTTGGCAACATCGTGTCGTGTGGTCTTGTGAGTGGTTATTGATTATAGTAATAATTGACCTTATTTTATAGTTTATTAAGTAATTAGATTAAGGTATTAATATTATTGATGATTTATTATTTATTGATTTAATATTAATTATTTATTTGGATCTAATGTTTATTTAATTTAATTGGTTTAATGATTTATTGTTTAAATGATCCTTAATTATTTATTTATTGTTTAACTATGATTTATTATTTATTTGATTCTATTTAATTATTGTGGAGTTTATTTATATTGGTTTTAATTTTATTTATTTACCTTTTGGGCTTTGGTTTATTTATCCTTTGGATATATATATATATATATATATATATATATATATATATATATATATTACCTACCCTATTATTCTATTGGATAATTTTGAGAGGGTAAGTAAATAATATTATTTAATATTAATTACCTAGATATTATATAGTTTTGGGGAATTTTCTAATCAGTGGATGCATTTCTATAGTTTTGGGTTAATTTTTCTATTTATTGGCTTTGGTTGTGCATTGGCGTGGTTGGCATCTCTGCGATTGTTGCTTGAATAATTTTAGATTCTTGATTGTTGAGTTTGGATTTGTATTGCTAGAGTTTTGGATTGGTTTATTGTGCTTCTTCAATTGCCTTGGCCATCACTTCTATTTCTCCAAGTTGGATTTGAGCCTTTATTTTTGTGATTTTGATTTGCCAAATGGATTTGTCTTCTCTACGTCTTCTCAAAGATTGTCTTAAGGGTTAATGGGATTTCTATTTGGTATTATAATAATGCATATTAATTGGGGAAGAAGTTTTAGGATTCTATTTATTCATATGCTCTTATGAAATGAAGGAATATGACTGTGTGATACTATGATGTAAGTGGTTGCCTTTATTGTGCATATTGTTCTTATTATTTCTCTTAATATTGAAATTATAGAGCCTTTTTTGCCTTTAATTATGGTTTAAGAGACATTCCTTTACCCCATTATATCTATTGGTGAAGTCCTGTGCAATTTGGGTGAATTTTGTGCAAGTCTATGTACGTCTATGTGTAGGAGGTGCTGGGAAATGTTGTTGATTCTAGTTGTATGATCTTATTTTTATTTATGAATTTCCTTGGCTATTTTTTGGCCTTCTGCACCTTCTGGGAGTGTCTTGTGTTCATCATGAGAGCCTATGTTCAATATTTTGAAGTTTCATCACTTAATTCTACCATTTCATGCTATTTTCACTCTCAAAACCCAAAACACTAAAAGATGGCACCAAAAATCCAAAAGGAATTAAGTTTTAATTTTAATTTGTTCAAGAATATCTATAACTTAGGCCTTGTCTAAGAAATATTTCTCATTCACTCAAGCTTAAATATTTTTTCCTTATATTTCCCTAGTGATTTAAAGGTATGATGCCAAATACACCATTATTGCAATTATGTTAGGCTATAACTCTAGTATTTCAAGCATGATGACATGCAATGTAAAAATTAGATAGAGGCTCCATTTATATTAAACACTATGATAGGATAATTTTTTACAGAGCAAAACTCACTATGTAATGTCTACCAAAATACCCTAGAGAAATAAAGCTCACTAACAACAAATAGAGGTAATTTATTTTATTAAACATCATCTAATGCAACACATATATTACCATCTACTCATATGCATTAAACATCCATAATCATAATATGCACATAAGAACATGAACATTTAAGCATAATCACATGAACGATTACACAAGCATAAATAAGCACAACATCACATCCCTAGGGTATCTCAATGTCATTACTTACATTGCTAACATAAACAATAACATCATGACCACTACCACAAATCAATGCATCCTAACTCTATTATCATTTGTTCTTTCCATTCCACATATGCAAGATCATTTCTAATCTATCTATCATGAATACATAAATAACAACGCAATACCAATCATCCCCATTAGATTCATTTTAAGAACACCAAATCCAAATGTTCCTAATCCCATTTATTCATTCTACCTAACATCATTAGTCCATTCCAAAATGATCTTAATAACATTATTATTCCTCTCTTAACTTCATAATATCCAAATAATGCTAAGTATACAACAATTAATCCAATACCATTATTTCCATTAATGGAACAATCACAAGATACAATATGATACACCATTATATTCTCTTACACGAGTCATAATCCATGTTCTAAAACATCCTCTACAATTACATATTCTACATCCAAACTATATAAAGAAGAATAGCTCTCAAGGACATTTACAAATATATTAATTTCATGGTATTAACAAATACAAATGTCATATGATCAAATACATCCATTTGCTACATTATCCATCCATAAGCTGATGATACAAGAATCCACATCCATGCATATGCATCCAATGAAGGACATCCGAATGGAAGAAGGCATAAAAGCACCCGGCCATGTGGAACCAAAGGAACCACCTTCCATGGTAGGAGATGACACAAGGTCCCACACACACTCTAGACCTAGGCTAACACCTAACATCCAAAGAGACTCAACAACTCCAAAATCACTACAAGAAGCAACTCATAAGCATAAGCCAAAACACATCACAAGGATAATCATAAAATATAGAAACTCCCAGAGGCATACCAACAATCAAGGCATAAGGAACAAGGACCAAGGGCACATGTAGGAGTGGAGTATCATCACATGCTATTCTCACAAAGAAGGAACCACCTTGATAGACATATCTTTGCATGCTATCCTCAAATAGAAGGAATCATCTCGATAGACATGTGGAGCCCTCTCAACCTATGAGAGAACAAGGAAGTTTGGCTTGCCATCACTATGACCTTCCCAAGCTTATCCTAAAACATCCTCCCTAGGACTATCTTGGGGCTCACATCCATTAATATCTTGATTAGATGAATCCTAATTACCCAACCCATCTAATTAATTATTAATGGTATCACTTACTTAAAACAAGGTAAACTTTTAATGCGTCCTGGTGGTCTAGAATCAAATCATCCTTACTAGGAACCTCCTAGCAACCTATCTCTCATGACCTTGGTCATCACATGAAACCCACTCTCCCCCTAACCATGTTCCAAACCTCAAGGGAAAACAACAACAAATCACAAGGAGGCTCAAATGCAATATTAATATATCAATAAGAAATACAATCTAATTTCCCTAAAATGCCAACAATGCCATCATGTATAATCAAGAGCTTCAACAAGATCACATATAACAAGTAGCCAATATAGTGCATAAAACCATCCAAATCAACCATATGTCTATATAAACCCTCAAAAATGAGGCTCATCAACTCACTGGAGCTTCCACAAGAACATACTCTCAATAGCAAGGCATATCAACTTGCTAGAGTAGCAAAAATAACCTCTATGACAAGGCTCAATCAAATTTTTGGAGTCAAAATACAATACAATAATCAAATCTGAACATATATAGTACTGGAAAATCTCAAAAAGCATCATCACAAGCCTCTAGAACAATGACAAAACTAAGAAAATCGACCCAGAATTGCAAAAACCATCAAAACATAGTTACAAAGAAGACTAGCACTTTTGAGAGATAGAACATCGCATTAGTGAAACAATATAGTGCTTATACCTAATAGTATAGCACTTTTGCCAAATGAAACAACACTTTCATTAATTGTTTTAGTGCATAAATTACTAAGGAAATGATTGAAGTCAAAAACACCACGAATAGGAATGCCTTAACAAATAGAAGGCAAAGGTCCAAGAAGACACCAAAATAAGGTTGATTACAAGGAGTAAATTAAAATTTCTAGATGGGGACTCCCGACAGATACATACACAGAGTTCTGGGAATAAAACTCATGAAATTTCTAGAACGAAAAAATGCACAAATAACATAGCAAATAAACAAGCATTCCCGATCATTATGAACACACATGGAGCTCTATCAATTTATAGACTTCTCTTCCACAAAGCATTCACAGAGAGGCAAATGCCATTCACAGCAGGGAAAAACATTCTGATTAAAATCTAAATAAATATGTTCCCCAAACTATATGATATAACCATATTATAAATAGTTTAGTGCTTATACCTAATATTATAGTGCTTTTCCCAAATGAAACAATGCTTTCATTAATTGTTTTAGTGCATAAATTACTAAGGAAATGATTGAAGTAAAAAACACCATGAATAAGCATGCCTTAACAAATAGAAGGAAAAGGTCCAAGAAGACACCAAAATATGGCTAATTACAAAGAGTAAATTAAGATTTATGGATGGGGACTCCTGACAGATACATACACAAAGTTTTGGGAACAAAACTCATAAAATCTCTAGAACAAAAAATGCACAAACAACATAGCAAATAAATAAGCATTCCAGATCATTATGAACACATAGGGAGCTCTATCAATTTACAGACTTCTCTTCCACAAAGCATTCAAAGAGAGGCAAATGCCATTCACGACAGGCAAAAAATTTCAGATTAAAATTTAAATAAATATGTTCCCCAAACTATATGATATAACCATACTATAAACAATATTTATTCCATTTCCAAAAGTTTCCCAAGAATTCCCAAAAGCAATCTTTCCAACAAACACTATGCAAACAGTCTTTTTTTGAAACAAAATGCATAGGGAAGAAATCTCCACCAACCTAGAAATCAAAAGTAATGGCAAAAGAAGCTGATGATGCACAATCCACAATCCAATCTAAGCCAAACCAAATCCAATTCTCCAACCAAGAAATCAAAATGCAAAAGAAAACTCCATAATTATTAACCTGACAAAATGTAGAGGCAGTCACATAAATAAAAATTGCATTCAAAACATAGCCAAAATCCAGCCAATGGAAATATTCCAAAATACTATAAAATCTACCTACCTTACCCCAATATGATATTTTATTTTTCCGATGCTATTTAGCCAATAATCATAAAGGGTAGGTAAACTATACACTATTTATTTACCCACATATAGTAACAAGAGATATTGTATAATAATATATGAATAAATAACTAAAGCCCACCAATAAATAAACCAAGGGCAATTAATAAATAAAAAGACTCAAATATAATATAAAGCCACAATTAAATTAAAACCATAAATAACTAAACAATAAATAAATATCAAATAATTAATTAAACAATAAATAACAGATAATCAATTTAAACAATAAATCGATTAAACCAATTAAATAAATAAAAACAAACTAATAAATCCACGAGGCATTAATCAAATAATAATAATAATCACTCAACAATATTTAATATAATAATTTAATTTAATACTAATAAACTATATTAACCAAGCATTAATTAAATAAATCATCAAATAAGCCACAAGACGACCACAACTCAACACACTAACATGGCGATTTGTGCCAAGACAACCAACTAACAAGGGTGACAACTTAAACCTAGAGTGAGTAGAGGGAACTCATGCCATCTCCAACAACTTGCCATTGGGATTAAGACACACTTAGACCTATGAAACTAGGTGAAGTCGATGTCTAGTACCTACAATCTTGCAACCACCGATAACCACAATATGACATACCCAATAATATATCATAAATACACAACTAGAAAATATTCACAATCACTTAGCATCAACTCACTCATCATGATCATAACATAGGGTTAGCATAACCATAATATCACCAAAAACCCATGAGCAATATAATCCATCTAAATAACAAGTGCATATAGAGATCATCAAATATGAATCCATCATCATAGTAATCTAGGATTGATATCACCATCCATATAAATCATCATGTATCATATGTCCATGTAGAGTATCTAGCATCATCATAAGCAACTAAAATATAGATAGAGTCATACTCATAAATCAAAACATCATATAAGAGTCTAGATAAGTCTATCCATGCATGAATCAAAGATAAGTCAAGGAGGGACACTACACACTATTTTTTAATTAATAAGATCCATAATGGATGAGGCGAGAGCATATGACATATATGTGTTTTGAATTTCACAATATAAAATTATTAAAATATATTAAATCAATTAAGACCTAGCTAAAGGATTATACCTCATTTTCTAATCACCAAGATCCCTAATGGGTGATATCTAGTCCAGTTTATATTTCTATAATACAAAATTTATAAAATTAACATTGTTTCTACAATTTATTTTATTAATTACCATTGAATATAATTAACTTGATAAAAATCATCTATAATGCTAGTAGTAACTAAAGTGATTTTATTCTATCCAAGAAAACCAATTCAACCTTCTCAATAATATTAGAAAATCCAAAACTTATAATATTGTTTTTTTAAATAAAAGGCAGAAGCCACATAATTATATTAATAATAAAAAGTATTACAAAAAGCCATAAATTATAGTACTGGCAGAACCTAAACTAAGTTGCACACATTCAAAATGCAACTAATATTTGTTACAACCTGAAATTCATAGAGGATGAACATTAACAGAAGAACTTTTTCTACCAAAATGCTCTTTAACACCGCAAGTTTATATAGTATTTGGCAAAATTATATAAAAGTATATATGTCATATAGTATCGACATAGAATATTTAACCAACAAGTTCCCAAAATATCAAAAAAATCCTTCAGATATGTATAACGAGCAATTCAATTGGAAGAAGTGGAGGCATCATTAGAAGGAATTGAAACCTTCTTCTTCTTGCGAGAACAAGAAGCTTTTGCATTGAACTTGATCATAGTCTTCCTCTTGTTTCCAATATTCTCATGCTTATCATGGAATTGAACTAGCTGAGGAGCATGGTGGATGTGGTTGTTCAACAAGAAATAAATTGCATAGAAAATGTATTTTATCCTTTGTACCCTTTCAGGAAAAAAATCATGATGGCCCAATTGCAAAGAGTTTAGTAGCTTCCAAGGGTTGTCATACCTGACCGCATTGATGAACGAATCAAAGGTGACACTTGATTTTATCTGCATGAGATTCATTTTAGAAAAAAACCCTAAAATAAAAGAAGTACCATTACCCAGACTGTAGTTTTGCACACATTGTAGAAGTTCACCATGCTTAAAGAACCCTGGAATAACAACATCATCTACTATGAATTTCAAAAGATTGTAAGATTTCAGCCCATCAAGACAATTTTAAATGAAAATTGAAAGTAGTTGGGAAGGAAACAAAAGTTTTGGTGCTTGAGGTTTAAGAATCCCATCCCCAATAACTATTTTCATTGCATCAAGATGTTGTGGGCATGAGAGTCTACAAACCCTCCCTAATTCCCCATCATCCAGAGGTTCATCAAATGGTAGTTCTCCCATCCTAGGAGAAATGGGAACCCTGAAATTCATCTGATAGTATTGCATCTCAAGAACAACTAAGAAAATATTTTGAAATAGTAGAGAGCAAAAGTCCTTTTCAAACAGATCATTCAAGTAAACCCAAACTGTCAAATAGAAACGACCATAGAAAATGAAAGGTTTCTTAAATACTATGTTAGAAGAACACGTTCTCAGACCCAATGCCAAAAGAATTAGAGCAATGGAAGCACCTAATGAACAACCAGAGAAATGAACACCTATATCACTTTTTAATTTGTACCTAAAGTAGAAATCTTGACAAAATTGGCGAGAATGAATGCAAGAATTGTAGTGAATGAATTCATTTATAGAATAATCTTGGAAAGGATCCATTAAAGGAAATAATGAGTAGATATGGAAAATCCAAAGGAGGCGATCAGAGCGATCGATGTCACCCAAAAATCAGTTCATTTGAGGTAAACTTGCAGTGAATAAGCATGCAAAGTAGTACATGAATCCTTTCCAATTAATGTCACCTTATTTCATACCTGTAAAAATATTCTTGGAAAAGATGAAATTAACATGTGGAATGCATATAGGAAGCCACCAACACTGAGAAACATTTGAGAATGACACATGTGAACTATGGAGTACTAAATCTTGAAGAGACGAAATACAATTATTATTGGATAAGGAACCCCAACAAAGTACTTTGAATATGATAACATCATAAATGACAACCAGATCAACTCTCAACCTAGAAAATTGATGGGATTTAAGGACCACGTGGAGTGGTGAGTGTACAATCAACACTGTCAATAATGAAACAAACCATTTGCTATGTGATTTAGCAAAAGGAAGAGTAAATAACTCTTAGTCAAAAAGTGAAGTGGGAAGTCGAACTCATATTCAACATGAGAAAATTTTGTTTAATGACAACAATTAAAACCAAATGATCAACATCAATCAACCATGTTTAAGAACCCTGCAACACAATAGAATCAAGGGCAAACATTGAAACTTAAACTATTAGTTTTTCATCTAATAGAATTTGAAGAAGACAGTGGGGCATAGTAACATCATCATGGAAAAAAAAAAGATGTTATTTCTTGTTGAGAATGAGCAAGATTTGCCAATTCATCAGTTGCCTTATTTGCCTCCCTATAAATGTGGTTAATTTGGAAGGTGTCAAAATATTGAAGCATTCTCCAAAATTGTTTGAGAACATATTCTATCTTCTAGTTGCATTGAGTCTGCTCCTTGACTACATTGATAATCAACAATGAATCTCCTTCAATCAAAAAATGTTTAATTTTGAACTCCTTAGCCATTTGTAGACCATGAAATAAAGCTTGGAATTCTGATTGATTGTTAGTACCTTCCGTGAGCTTGATTTATCTTGCTTGTATTATACAACCTATGTGACCCCTTAGTAATACCCCCACTCCTAATGTACAGATTTCCTTTGGAAGATCCATCAAAATTAAGTTTTATATAAGATCCATTTGGGGGAATCCATTTTACTTTAGTTCTATCAACCTTTGTCATGTTTTCATTGAATATATTACCTTTAAATGGTAGAGAAAGATTAGGCCAAAATTTCATTTGAGAAGCATCCCAATCTATGAAGGCATCTTCCACATGATTTGATTTGGAAACATATGCATTTGTAACTTCACAAAGTAGTTTCTCAATCCCTGCAATTACACTACTGAGATATGAAGTTTTCTTTCTAAATACCCTTTTATTTCTTTCCCACCATATACTCCATATAATCGTAAAGGGTACCAATCTCCAAAGGAATGCAAATAAGGAGGTTTTGTATAACATTGGCCAAGTTGAGAACATTTCCCAAAGAGTTTTGGGAAGGGGAGAAAACCAGAGAAGTTTGGATCGAACATAATCCCAACAAGCATTTGAAAAAGGCCAATGAAGAAATAAATGATCAATATCCTTAGTTGAAGCATTACAAAGAACACATGTAAAAGCATTTTATGCAATTCCTAGCTTCCCTAATCAATAAATTGTAAGGATTCTATGTTTCAATGCAAGCCAACTAAAGCATCCTTCTTTTGGAAGAACACCTATAGTCCAACAAAAAGACATAGCAATCTAAGAGGTAAACTGGCCATTTAGAAATAAGGTTGCTTTATACCCCAGTTTCACTGAATATTTCCCTATCTTTGAAGGGGCACAAATCAGGTTTTCATTCTCACAAGTGACGTACACTAGTCAACTCTGAATAGATGCATTAAGTACTTCTTGAATTTGAAAAGATAAGAATTGTGCTTCCAAAATTATCCATTGTATTTTACTAGTGTGTACATCTATATCTTGAAAATAGTCTTTTACCTTACTCCCAACTGTATCTATAAAGTGCCGATGAACTTGCTAAAACTATTGTGTGGTATTGAGAGGAGGATATCCATTCTAAGAATCAGTCTAAAAAGAAGCAGATTCACCATTATGAATTTTCCATGTGAGATGCGAAAGTATTAAACTTCTACAACTTACAAGGAAGTTCCACATTGCTATTTTAGATGAAGGATTTTCAATGGTAAAGATCCTAATTGGTATATCAGTATCTAAATACTTAGCTCTCAAGTGTTTGCACCAGATTAAAGAATGCTTTGAATACATATACCAAACAAGTTTAGCCCTAAGGGAGAAATTTCTAGTAGAAAGATCATGAACACCAACTCCTTCTACCAACTTGTTAGTGCACATCTCTTTTAGAGAAATTAATGGAATTTCCTTTTTCCCATCCAAATTACCTTTCCATAAAAAGGATCTGATAATCTTTTCAATGGTAGAGATGAATGACCTCGGATCTTTAAGAACTGCCATGAAGTAATTTGGAATTGCTGACAATAGTGTTTTAATAATGAGGGGTTTGCCTGAAAGTGATAGCCATCTACCCTTCCACAAAGCAATTCTATTTTGGATATGAAGAATAAATTTGTCCCAATAAGATTGATGAGAAGCACTAGTAAAAAAAGGAATACCTAAATACTGAGAGGGAAGATCAGCCTGTTGAAATCCCAAAATTTCAACTATGGACTTGGTGATATTTTGGTCAAAATTTAATACATAAATCTTGGACTTAGATGGATTGATTTTTTGGTTAGATGCTAACATGTATTTTTCAAGAGTTTTCTTGATGTTTTTAGCTTCAGACTTGTTATCTTGGCCAAAAATAATTGTATCATTTGTAAACAGAGAGTGAGTGACCACTTCATGTGTTTGTGGAATCATAATACCTCCCCAAAATCCCTCCCTGTGACATTGTGAGATAGCTCTTCTTAGAGCTTCAACAAGGATAATGATCAACAAAGGAGACAATAGATCGCCTTATCTGATCCCTTGTGTTGAGGGAAAGAAGCCAACAACTGATCCATTAATGAGGACTGAAAATTTAGCCCCTAAGATACAAGCATAGATCCATGTACCCAACCTTTTGTCAAACCCCAACTGATGTAATATGTCCATCAGGAATTCCCACTTTACCCTGTCATATGCCTTTAGATGAATCATATCTAGCTTAACAATTAACACAGGAACTTTGTGTGAAGGTATTGAGTGTAATACTTCATGTGCCACAATTGCTCCTTCACTTGTTTCCCTCCCAGGAACAAAGCCTCCTTGTTCAGGAGAGATAAAAGAGGGGATGAAAGGCTGCACTCTCATATAAATTGCCTTTGTGAAGATTTTGTAAATTGTATTACACAAAGAAATAGGTCTCAATTTCGAAAATTTTATTGGAGATTGAATTTTAGGAATTAAGGCAATGTGAGTAGCATTGAATTGAGATAGGATTTTACTTGAACGTCAAGACTCTTCTAGGGCTTTGAGAAGGTCAATACAAATCAAATTCCATGTTTTTTAAAGAGTAAACCCATCTGGTCTGGGTGCTTTATCAGGTCCCATTAAGAAAACTATATTTTTAACCTCCTCTAGTGTAAATGGCTTCATGAACAAACAATTTTTCTTGGGTGAAATGATGGTTGGGATATTATCAAGAAAATTTTGTCTTGCTCTGAAGACTTGGTCTTGAGGATGAAGTTGTTGTATGGGTGCCAACAATCTTGTAAAAAAATTGACAGCTTCTTTTTTAATATCCTCCTCTCCTTCCAATTTGTTACCCAATGTGCTACTATGATTGAAAATATAGAGCTCTTAGCTTTCTTAATCTATGTTAATTTATGAAAAAACTTAGTGTTTTGATCTCCCTCTTTGAGCCATAATTTCATTGATTTTTGACACCAAAAAATTTCTTCTCTTGCTAACAACTCTTCCCATTCTTCCTAAAGCCTTTTTTGTTAAGAATATGTATTGGAGTTTATTCCATTTTGAATAACATCCTCATTTATTTGATGTTAATGTTGTTGCACTAATTTCTTTTGATGAAAAACATTCTTAAAAACAGTAGTGTTCCAATCCTTAATTTTTGACTTAATATGCCTTAATTTTTGATAAAATCTTAACTGAAAAGTTCCTTCGACTTTAGGTGCTTGTTGCCACCAGATTTCCAATAGGGACTAAAAATCCTTATGTCTAAACCACATAGAGTGGAATTTGAAAGGAAATTGAGTGGTTAAGGAGGCACTAGAAGTTTCAATAGAAAGGCAAATAGGGAAATGATCTAATTCAGACCATGACAAAATCTCAGATTGAAGAACAATTTTTTTTGCAATCCATTTAGCTGAAGCCAAAAATCGATCTAGCCTAACAACAATTTGGCAATTATCTGTTCTCCTATTAGTCCAGGTATAAGAACCCTTGGAAGGCCTGATATCAATGAGTGCATTATTATGCACAAAAACCTTAAAATCATTGATAACTTTAGATGGAGGGATAATACCCCCATTTTTATTTTTTCTGATGAAGATAGTATAGCATTGAAATCCTTTGAAAGAATAACTTTAATAGGCTTTGATTGTTCAATGAAGAATTCAATTTCCTCCCATAGTTTACTCTTACCTTGAGTTGAGTTTGGATCATATATATTAATTAGGATATATTTCATATCAAATTGAACACACTTAAATGCTTTCCAATTAGGAAAATCCATCAAATGATTCAATGAGACCGATGAATACTTACATAATGCAAGAAGACCTCCAAAAGTGCCAATTGATGAGGTGTGAAAAGACTCCCATCTTGACCATTTTGATACTGTAGAATAATACTGAGCTGTTGACAACTTTGTTTCTTGGAGAAAAATCACATCTTCCCCAAAAGCATCCAATTGAGGCTTGATTCGGGCTCTTTTGTCAGAGGCGTTCATACCCCTGACATTCCATGAGAAAATTTTCATTGACAATGCAAAGAGCTAATGGCTCCCATCAATATTTTCTTGATGCTATCACTTATTGTTAATTGCCTACCCGAGGCAATTTCTTGTTGGGTAATAAAGGATAGTTTTTTTCCTTCCCCGTTTATTCAGAGAATGATGAATTGCAGTAGGAGTCTATTGGATTGAAAGAGGAGAACTAAAGGTAAACTTAGTCTCATCCTCAACCAAAGATTGGGTAGTCAAGGTTACCAGAGAATTTGACGAAGAGTCAATTAACATATGAGATATCTCTTTATTAGACTTGAAAGGAGGAGTTTCTTCTACCACATCAACATCCAACATTAGATCTTGTAAGAAGTCTAATTTGTCAAATGATGCTAGATGAGGTGAATTATCACAAGGTCCATCTTGTTGAGTTCTAGTGGGGAGATATAAGCATTGCTGAATATTCTTATTTGGAAAATGAAATTAACTTGCCATGGACTTAACTTGCCTTTTAGAAGGTTTGAAATCAGGGCTATACAAGTGCAAAGACATAGCACATAGGAAATCTACCAGAGGGAAATGGCTTTTTGTTGTTGTCTTGTCCTTAACAATATGATTCAAGTCTATTTGTACATGTTTAGAGACATTGAAATGAGGCAGTACTTTTGTAAGGGAAATCAATACAGGTTTTGGCATAGGAGAAACAACATTAGAGGAAGAACCCTCTTCCCAGATAAACATTTTCTTTGGATCTGGACATTCCAAAATAGATTTCCCTTTATCTTGAATCTTCTGATCTTGTGAAGTTTGAAAGCTTTGTTTAGGAATATTTAGCTTTCCTTGTTTACATGTTCAAGCAATATGACTCGCGATGTGACAAACATGACATACATTATGTGAATTCTCAAAGAGAAGATTTTGAGTCCAGACACCATTATATGTTCTAATGATAATATGCTTATCATAAAAAATTTCAACCTTCTTCTAGACACAAACCCTAATTGGCAAATGAGGATTATGAAAGAAGAACATATCATGCTGTAAAAAAACCCTAATCTTGTTTGCTAACATTTCAACAATGTGAGGTTACCTATATTTTAATGGGAGAGATGGCATTTCAACCTAAACGAGGACAAAACAAACATGAAAAGTATGGGGGTTGAAATTAGGAACCTAAGATTGCATATATAAGCCATGACCTTTAAAAAACCAACACTTTTCTTCAAAAACCTCAAATTTGGTCTAGACAAAAGTGAAAAAACAATGAAAAAACCAGATCCTTTATCAATGTAGAATACTTGATTCGCTCCAGGCCAGTTCTCAAAAACCCAAACTTTTAGCTTTGAAATTTGCAAAGAGATTTGCCAAAACTTGCATATAAGCGCCGACCCACTTAGATCTTGAATTTGCTGTGAAATCATCTCATCTGATAGTACTACCTCTTTTTTGGCCCTATTATGAAAGTGTTTCACATTTTTCCTCCCATGAAAAGAATGAAAAGGAGGATCAGAAGAGGGGAGAGGAATATTATTAGGAAACATGGAAGATATAATTATAGCCTTAGATTTTTTCCTTTGAAGATGCGCAAAGTATCGATCTTTATCCAAAGGGATATTGTTTGGGAAATTTCTGCTAAGAGGAATATTATTTAGGGAAGACAACGGCTGAGGCCTTTTAACCATCCTTTGATGATGCACGTGATTGAAACCTGCAACTGCATCCTTCTGGTCGGGCTTTGAAAGTCGAGCCCAACTCTTACCGCCCTTTCCAAATTCAACATTCTGACCGTTACCATAGCTCAACGAGGCATGTGGAGCACCCATTTTCATTCATTCAAATGCAAAACATTACAACACACAAAAAGAAATGCCAATATGTAAAGTGGACTTCTATAATGTTAATATACAAAAAATTATTCAATAGTGAATAATATAATATTACTAAGGATATTATTTTTATACATTTTATCAAACTTAAAAGATCACAATCTACCAACTTTCATATGATCCTTTTATCATCAATTAACTTAATTTATGATCAATTCTTAGTGACAATAATTAATTATAGATCAATTCACAAGTAAATAAATGACATTATAGTTTGATTCAAGCCAAACTATTAAATTAGATCAATTCACAAGTAAAAAAATGTTAGTAATTTAATAATTTACTAATTATCTCACCCTATTTTGAATCAATTCACAAGTAAATAAATGACATCATAATTTTATTCAACATTCTGACCGTTACCATAGCTCACAAGACATGTGGAGCACCCATTTTCATTCATTCAAATGCAAAACATTACAACACGCAAAAAGAAATGCCAATATGTAAAGTGGGCTTGTATAATGTTAATATACAAAAAATTATTCAATAGTGAATAATATAATATTACTAAGGATATTATTTTTATACATTTTATTAAACTTAAAAGATCACAATCTACCAACTTTCATATGATCCTTTTATCATCAATTAACTTAATTTATGATCAATTCTTAATGACAATAATTAATCATAGATCAATTCACAAGTAAATAAATGACATCATAGTTTGATATCATAATTTACTTTTATCTCACCCTATTTTGAATAAAACTAACAAAAATAGCAATAGCCACTGAATACTTTATATTCTATTTACATCAGAATTTAACAAAGATCATAAAACTAACTAATTTAATAATTTACTTTTTATCTCACCCTTTCATTCAAAAATCCTTACAATCCTTTCAATCCTTAAAATTAAGATCCATATTCACTCAATTTTTTATTATCGCTAACTCTTAACAATATATTCATTTCTAAGAGAGAAGTTTATGTTTTATTTGAAATCTAAATGTCAATGAAAGATAATAGTAATAATGTATGTATTTTAAATGTAATATAATTAAAAATTATTTTTTCTTATAATTTACTTTATTGTAATATTTACTTATGTAAGAACATATTTGAGTGTCAGCACACAATTTTTAGAATGAGAAGAGATTCGTTTCTCATGATTAAGAAAATAAAGACGCTTTTAATTTTTTTTGTTTTTATAGATTAAGATTTTTTTATTAAGATTCATTAGATATGTGCTCTAGGTTATATGAGGATATAGAAGATATGTATAATATAAGTTATGCTAGTGTTGTTGGCAGTTTAATATATGTAATTTTTTGCACAAGGCTAAATATTTCTTAAGTAGAGGGAGTTCTTAGTAGGTTTATGCATAATTTTGACAAAGAGCATTAGAAACATGTTAGGAGGATATTTTGTTATTTTTATAAAACTAATTATTATCTATGTTATCATGGTTCTAATGATGTCATGAGAAAGAAATTACCCATATAGGGCTTTACTGACATTGATTGGGTGGGCGAGCACAAATTTATCTTTGTTTATGGAGATCATGGGCCTTATATTCCATATTAATTTTCTCCATGTTTCTCAATTATGTTATTGCAATGTAAATATTAAGGAGAATGTTAAGATAATAGGTGTCATTTAGTTGTAATCCTCAAGATATATTTTTTAATATAGATGATAAATATTGTGTGTTATATAATAATCATGGAGAGGGATAAAGTGGATGCCTAGGTTATATGTGTGGGATAATTATTTTATTTTTTATTTTTATTCTCTAAAATGTAATTGTATTATAATTTATTACAAGATGTTACTTAAGAAGTTAAACAAGAGTTAAGGCACATCTTTCTCATTATAGGGTAACAAGGTATTGATTTTTGTTCATGGGGTGCCTAAAATTGGGAAAGTGAATTAATGAGGTAATTTGACCATTATGACAAAATATTTGATGTGCAAGTGGAGTAAGAGTAGTTACATTATATTTTGGGAGGTTGACCAAGTAGATATGGTATTGGATCTTTGTATGAGGGTTCATGGGAACCTAGTTTTAGTCCATGGTATATTTTCCTCTTGTATTTGGAAAACTATTTATGATTTCTTATTTCCACTTTCTACATATATTGGAGCCTTCGAGTAGAGGTATTATGTACACTCTTATAAGTAATCAAGAAACAAGAATCAAAACTCAAAATTAAAAAAAATAGAGAGAGAAAAAAATTAATAAAATATAATTGAAATCTTTATTGACCATAACCATAATGAATAGATCTTCTTGATTGGGCTTCCCATTTACGTTGGTTTGAACTATTGGATATCCTAGATATTAATTTAGGGTGAGATTATTAGATATTTAGATTTTGTATGAAATGATGTTGAACTCCTATTCATAAGTAGCAATTTCACCTTGGTGTGCAATGGGTACACTGAAAGAGTTATGAAAGGTCAATTTGGAAAAAAATTGGTTTATTTTTGTTTAAAATTGTGTAGGACATGATGTCAATTGGTAGGCCATTTAGAAAATGATGGTTGTGCAAAAAAGGCCTCAATAGAGAAGTGATAGATTTAAATCATTGATGCATTCACTTAGCAAATGATGTTGTTTGTGCAACAAATGTCGCAATAGAGAAGTGATAGAAACACAATTGAAATAAAATCTTTGAATTAGAAAGATAATCAAGGTCCATTATCAACAAGATTATGTTATATTTGCAATAGGGAGAGAGGGGGAAATAGAGATAGAAAGAGGAAGAGATAGAGTGGAGAAGAGATAGAGAGAGATGAAGAAATGAGAGGGATATGGAGAGGAGAGGGAGAGAAAAAGAAAGAGAGAGATGGATGGATAGATATGGAAGAGACAAATATATGGAGAGGGAGGGAGATATAGAAAGATAAAGATAGATGTCAAATCAAAGAATTTGAAGATATTTACATATTTTCATTTGACACAATAGTATTATTTGCTAGCGAATACACCTACAAAAATGTGAAAAACTAAAAAACCATGACTTGTGAAAAAGGTGAACAAAAATTATTAATAGCTTTCAAAGTTATGTCTAAGTTAAAAATTAAAATAGAATAAAATAAATGAAAAGTCAAATGATAGCAAAATCTAAATATTAATTAAAATGGTAATTTAAAAAAATAAATAAAAATAAATAAATCATTAAATTGTTATTATTAAATAAAATAAAACTTATTTATTTATTTATTAGAATTGAAATAGTGATAAAAATGAGTGACTGGAAAAATATAATTTATCTATTACAAACAACATTAACATTTATTACAAACAACATTAACATTAATTGAATAGAAGATAAAATCAATATTAGCAAATAAAAAATATTATAAAACTGAACATAAATATAATTAAATTTTAAAATTTAAACTATTCTTCAAATAAAATATAAAAAATAAAAATAAACTAAATTGAAATGAAATCTATTAAAAACTAAAAGTCAACTTGTAATTACATAAAAATAAACCACAAATTTATTTAATGAGATAATTAATAAATCATATTTTATATATTATGTATGTTTCAATCTTGAAATTAAATAATTATATAGTTAATTCGTTTATATAATTTTAATTTTAAAAATTTAAATCTTGTTTAAATTAATTAAATATATTCTAACTAAAATACAACCCTAATCTTAAATTTATAAAAAAATTATAATCAATAAAAATTTGACTTTTTAAACATAACAAAATAAATAAAATAACAATAAAATCTAAATATTAATGTAAACCATAAAACAAAAATCTTAGAAAAACATACATTAATATTATATGCGATTGTTTTTACCATACATTAAGTTTTGTAATTTGTTATTTTCACATACTCTATCTGTTGTTATTTCCCTCTTGCTCCATATTTTGAAAGAGATGAATACATAGTCCTTTTAAATCCTTCTTAACATTAATTAATAAAAAATTCTTTAATTATTAAACTCAACAAAATTTCAATATAACCGTACATTCTTATACTAATTTTTTTAATATGATAGATTGAATTATTTACTTAAGAAAATTTAAATCCTTATTTTTTAATATATAAAATAAATTATATTTATTAATGTAACATTTTATATCAATTTTTTTAATTTAATTAAAATATAAATTATTTTAATTTATTTATAGATTTTTTCCTTCCATATAAGGTAATGTATATTTAAATTTTTATAATATTATAAATTATTATTTTAAGTAAATATGTTTATTCATTACGATGTTTACAACATGCCTTTCAAAATTTTGATTTAAAATCTTACATGTAAGTACCCTTCATTTTACTTAAAGCATATTAAGTTGAAGTCTTCTCATGCATATTGGACAATATGATGCAAAAAGATTTTTGATATTTAATTCAACATTTTAATATGTATCCATATTAATTCAAAGACACTTGACAACATACTAAAGGAGTGCCTCTTTGCCAATGGTGAAAAAAATAGAAAAAAAAAAAACTATGATTGTGGCTGATGGTACATCACACGAAACTAAGGTGAGTGCAGACAATATATGCACACCATGTATTTAGTTCAAACACATATTTAGTAGATTTTGATATTTAATTCAACATTTTAATATGTATCCATATTAATTCAAATGCACTACACATTTGACAACTTACTAAAGGAGTGCCTCTTTGCTAATGGTGAAAAAATAGAACAACAAAAACCTATGATTGTGGTTGATGGTACATCACACGAAACTAAGGTGAGTGAAGACAATATATGCATGCAAGAAATCTATGTTTACTATCAACGGTGTCAAGTAGGAAAAAGTGACGGTGAAAAATGACAAAGAAAATTTGTGATCATTGGCTAGTAGGATGAATGGATGGGATGATTCTAATCATCTTGCATCCCTTATGTAGCATTACACACCGTTGATAGGTAAAGTCAGCTCAATTCATTTCAAATAAGCAACACCTTCGGTGTAATTACATCCCCACCACTATTTTTGGGTTGTGTCTATTTTGGCTCCAAAAAAGACGAATCTGTTAGACTCACAAGACATGTTATACTTTCTCCATCGTCAGATAAAAAATCTATGGTTGACATTTACGACTAACATCACGTGTTAGTCACATCGTACCACTTTTTGGAACCTGAATAGACGCATCCCTATTCGGACGCGTCTATTCAGGCTCCAAAATGACAGTATGGATTGACTAACACGCGTGTTAGTCGCGTGTTTTACATCGTCGATTTCGCAATTAACGGTTGTGATTGACTAACCTATCACTAATACGCTGTACGAAAAGTTCATTTTGGAGCCAGAATAGACACATCCTCCCTATTCTTACATCGAGATCATCAAGATCATTTAGTATCTTTGCACATATTTTTGAAGTTCAAGGATCTTTGCACATATATTGAAGTTCAAGGATGTTACGTTACTTGTCATTAG
The DNA here is from genome assembly GCF_030272615.1 of Cryptomeria japonica. NCBI lineage: Eukaryota > Viridiplantae > Streptophyta > Pinopsida > Cupressales > Cupressaceae > Cryptomeria > Cryptomeria japonica. The sequence continues at coordinate 262,307,014 of NC_081413.1, forward strand.
TGAGATTTAATTTAGTAAATATATCGTGTACTTGTGTTGGTTGTTGCACACCATGTCTTTCCTTTGTATTCGTGATTAGCTTAGTCTTTGCATTCGATATTGGTTCTTAACAAAAGGGTGGCATTTTTTTATATTCATGTAATTAGTTAGTTTTGAGTTTCTTTAGTAGCTTCTTGTCTTTCATCAGTAGGTACTTAGTCATTTACTCTTATTTTTTTCTTTGAAGTGGATTTTTTTTTTTGAAAGCCATTTTTATTTGAGGACTTGGTGCTTTCCCCACTCTCATTTGAATTAGTTAATTTTAAAAAAAGTTATTTTATTAGTTTTTTTCTACTTTTTATTAAAGATTTTAGTTTTTTTAATATTAATTATAATTGTTCTTTATTATTTATTTGTTAAATTTAAGATTCACTTTTCATGTTTTTTTTTCTTAAACTTTGTAACAAGAAGAAAAATTAAATGATATTTTTTTTGGAGCAATTAATCTATAGATGAGACACAATCACATGTTTTTGGTATTTAAAGCAATAAAATGAGGGTGCTATCTTAATAACATCCACAACCCAAAGGCGCTTAAAAATATTAGCACAACCACAACAAAAATACCAAAACTAGTTAGATCAACAATAGTTTGTAAGCAAACAAAAACCACCAACCAGAGAGTAAAAATAGAGTCCAGAAACAAAACATCAACTAATAAAAAACATATTGTAGCTACCTAGATTGTTCAATAGGGGAGACAAGCTCCAAAGAACAAAATCAACATAAAAAGAAACCCCAACAACACTAGCACCATTACCCGCTTGTAGCAGGGCATTATTCTAATCTTCAGTAAGGAACTTGAAGAGCTCCTTGTGGATGCCTTCCTCCTCCACCTCGTCACCCATAACCTTATCTTGCATAAGAAAAAGGGAGGTTGCCGAACTATTCATTACCTAGAGATTGAATTTGGAGATGTTTCCCATCTTCTTCTCCAAGTCAAGGATTTTGGCCTTCAACATTCGTAGTTTCGTCCCTTGACACCCCATGCAATTTTCACCCGCAATAGTTGCTTGACCTCTTCCTCCTCCATTATGTCATCCCCATTTGGTTTCCCATGCTTAGCCCGGCTATTGTTCACTGAATTCTCTGGTTTTTCATCCAAGTCATCTCACCACCTTTCACATTCTCCTCTTCCTCCTTTTCCTCATTATCCTTCCCATGTTCCTCTTCTTCATCCTCCAAGGCATAATCAACAAGATTTAATATTTTACCTTTTCTAGAGCTACGAGAGGCCAACCTATTTCACATTCATCTACCCTCCTTCTTGTTGTTTCTCTCCCTCACTTCCTCTTCCTCCTTGCTTGACTCATCAAGAATAGCAATATTTTTGTGGTGGCTAGTATTCTTTCCTTTTTTCTTGCTTGTCAAGGGATTTTGGTTCTTTGACTACCAAGCTTAGTAATGACCACCAAGGTAGAGGGGTTTTAGGGGAAGTAATGAAAGAGGCTTAGATTGGTGAATACATTAATTCTTCCATACACCATGTGTACCTATTATGGAAGAAAAGGAGGGAACAGTTGAGGTTGGGGCTTCTAGTATCATGATATTCCTAGGTGAACACAGAGTCAAGTAGAAGGAATAGAGTCTATAAATCAAGCATTGGTACAAAGGCACATGTTTTTTAATCTTGGTTTTAAGGATTGGCGACCTCTTTAACAAAATATTCCAAAGAGTGTAATAGGTAAAATGGAAATGAGATAATGTCATGATTCCTATAGTGATTTAGAAGTGGCATATGATAAAGAGACACAATCACATATTACCGGTATCTATGCAGATTTTTATTTATTTATTTACATATGAGTATCATGATAATGTATATCTATATATACACATAACATATTTTACTATTTATTATATTTATTTTTCTGTTTGATTCTATGCTTTTACCCTTTTGGTTTTCTTGTTCGCGGTGTTTTTCATACTCATTCCACCTTCTATATTTATTTTACATGATTGTGCCCCAATTTAGGGGGTATTTTTTTTGGTTTTACCTTTACTATTTTCCTATAATCTACTTACTTTTGATTTTACTTTTGTTTCATTTCCCACTTGGGTTGTCTAGTTACTTTTCCTTATACTTATCCCTTTTCATGCTTACATTGTCTTCTTTTTTATTTTGTTATTTGTTTACCTATATGTTATGCTAAATTTTATGGCGTATTGATATTATATTGTTATATTATGTCTATAATACCTTACAAATTTGATATTATATTGTTATATCATATTTCTAGAGATTATATATGATCCTCCTTTGATACAATATGCTAGGTAGTGACTTAGTATTGTCATCTCATGCTTATTAGAACCTATCATTGATCTTATATATTGATACATATTACATTAAAGAGAATCCAAAGTGAACCTATATTTTTAGGTTCCACTTCCTATGATTACTTTTATAATTATCTTGTTTTGACATACTTATATGGCTTTACATTTTATTCGTACATTGCTATATTGCATTCCTAGAGTTAGGTCCTTACTTTGGGGATCTCATGTCTTCCCCCTTTGCACACAAAAATCACGTTGACATTTATTTACAATGAGGTTCAACATGTTTCCCCCCTTAAACATTATGATTTTGTTTTCATATCCTTATATTAGTGGAAATCATACCTCATCCCACCTTAAGTGCTCCTATTGCTCTATCTTTTTCACTTACGCCTTTCTAATGGGGGTTTTCATGTCTTTTGTTTCAATTTGTTCCATGTTTGTGGTCGCACCTTTAAATTAAGGACATCATGATTTCCTTCTTTATAGATATGAGTTTATCATTACTATATTATTCTAGATCCATTCCATTATTTTAGCTTCATGCCCATGTTCTAACTCAAGGGCCTTATTTTGGATTCATGTCATAGTTCCTTTCTCTTTCCCACATATGATTATCACATGTTATAATATAATGTTAGACATGTCTATATTACATAATATGTCAATTATTACTATAGGTTTGCATTATTCTATAAACTTACATGCTTATTTATATATTACATTTATTTTCATGTACAATTATCTCTCTCCTTTGATTCCTTGCATCCTAGGGAGACCCTTGTTTAAAGGGGGATGTTGTTGCAGTTAGTATTACAACAATAGTTAAAAATTTGGGTTATATAAATAATAAATAATTGTTAAGTTAGAACAATTTAGTTTAATGTGAGTAAATAAAATAATAGTTAGTTTGATGGGAGTTATTCCCAAAGGTAATTTAGTTTTATATGAGAGAATAATGGATCTATTAAAACTAATGCAATGCAATGTAAGATCATCTCTAAGAATCCAATAATCAATATCTTATTTTAATTTTGTGTTAAAATGGTTTGATTTCATATTCTATTCCTTTTCTCTACCATTTCCAATATGGTATCAAAGTTATTATATTTCTTGTGGGTGTGAAGAATTGAGATTTGTTGAGGCATTTGAAGTTGTTGATTGTAGTCACAATAAAACTAGAATAAATTTGTGATTTCCTAACAAAGTTTAAAGATTCAAATTGTTTTGGAAATCAAGTGGAGAGGAGAAAAAATATAGAAATGGTTTGAAGATATTCTTAGTATTTTGGAAGATGTTTGAAGCAAAAGGTGACATATTATTTGTTGGGCATTTGATGTTGCATGGAGTTTTGAAGCTTGTCTCTTTTGGGGGGGAGTTTTTTTTTGTTGTACATATTTGCATGAGAGTATAGATTGCATCCATTTCTTTTTAATTCAAACATGTTTAAAGTGACATTGAAATGTTGTATAATATGGTTTCTTCCTTTGATATATATTTTCTAAATGAAAGAGGGCATGCCAACAAGAAAAGCCATGACATTGATCATTAATATGTTGTTATTGTAGTTTTTTTTATTGTATGAGGGACTTGTAGAAAAAAATTCAATTTATTAGTGATTTTTGGTGAAGAAAAAGAAAAGGAACAAATAAATGATAGAGGCAAGAAGAAATAGTTTCCTATGTAAGGTAACAAGCACATAAAAGTGTTGCAAGTTTGTGAAGAATGAGCTATTAGTGTGTTGTTATTGATGTCAACATGATTTGGTTTTCATTAGTGATTGGTTGGTATAGTTGATGTTGAGTTTCTTGTGCAGTTGTGATAAGAGATTTTCTTTGGATTTCTTCTATATTGTACATCTATTCAGGTGGTTTGCATATGTTGTTAAACAATGTTTAGAGATGTTAGATTCAAGAATTGGTGCTCTAGATTGTATTTCTAAGGAAGTTTCATTCACTAGTGTGTGATGGTTTTTGATAGTGTTTCCATGTGAAATGCATGCTCCGTATTTCTCCGCTTTATGGTTTCTGGCATTACAGTTTTGGAGATAAGTTGGTAATGTATACACCTAAAAATTGTCTGAAGATAATTAATTATACAAGAAATTACTCAATTAATCTCCCTCCCCAATTTAATTGAATTCACTAAGCAATTTGATTAAATCTCTCTGTCATCTACTTATTAATAAATCTAAGGATTTATTAAATAGGTTCATTTCATTTCACCCCTTTAATTAATTAATTCCCCCTATCAAATTCATTTCTTCTAAATCTCCTAATTAATTAAAACAAATCAAATCATGAATTGCTGAGATTAATTAGCCATTTTCCTAATATTTGAATTTCTAAATTCAAATTCTCCTGACTTCTACCACTCCTAAACCTAACCCATTCTACCTACCACCATGTCCCCTTTCATCTAACATCTTCTAGAACCTTGTGACACTTGTCACTAAGTATTCCCTTTCATCTAACCTCTTCTAGAAGCCTCTTGGCACTTGTCACCATAGAGATGACAATGTTCCCTTTAATCCAACTCCCTTTGCCATCTTCCTCCGATTTAACCATTGATATTTTCAGATCAATCTCAACCATTGATTCATGCCAACTCACCCCTAGCCTTGGAAAATCCTCTAAATAGACCTCATTTTGGAGCAATATTGGTCCCAAAATTCATATAATTTTGATGATCCCATCTCATTCGTAGCTTAAGCATTGTTACTATAGGCATCTAGCTTCTAGTTTATTATTTCTTAGCAATGTTATCATGCTTATTTTTAGCTTAATTGCATCTTCATTATAGTTCATTTTCTAGATCAATCATGAACTCATATAGCTTACTCATGCTATTCTTACTAGATCATGCATTTTCAGTATTCAAATCCTCCATCTAAGTGTAGTCAAGTCACTGAATTTTGCATAATCCAATCTGAGAGCATTTTTCATACTTGCATTTACTAGGAGGCAATAAGTCGATTAGCTATGGTTTTTCATTTCATTGATTTAATCTACTAACCATGCTTGTAATGATTTATTGAGTGCATTGTGTTTGCAAGTACAAGTACAATTCATAGAGCACGACATTTTGGCACCCACCGTGGGGCCGAAATCATCATTTTCAGCCTCCCAAGCTTCCTCAAACTTCATCTCTGCCAGATCAGAATCAGATTGTCATACGAGTTGTCTTTCTAGCTCGTACGAACTTCCTTTCAGTCTCAGATGACACCTCATCCTAACTCGTACGAGGTATAAATCTGTGTCATATGAGTTTTTAGATTGTAACTTCTTTACTTGTTTTAGCTCATTCTTGTGTCGTACGAGTTAAATTTCACTATCATACGAGAGCTAATTTTGTGTCATATGAATTTCTGGCTTCAAAATATTATGTCGTACGAGTCAGTTTTGGTCCTTGTGCAAAATCTAATCATTTGTCATTCTGTCTGATAAATCATGTTGTACAAGTTTCTGCATCTATGATTTTTTTGAAAAACTGCAAATTGGAATTTTCAAATTTGTCTATATGTCGGTAATCTGCGTTTTTGAAGGCTTTTTGGTCATTTTTATCCCCTAAGAGTGCAAAGGGCTTGATAATGCCCTTTGAAAATTGCATCTAGAACTCTAGGAAACCTTTCCAACGAGGTAAACGGCTTGTAATTCCGAGTCCCGAGCAGCAAGTTATGCCTATTTGAAGTTAGGCTAAAATTTCATATAATTTTTCTGAAAATTTCATAGTTTGGATCACTAATGCTAATCTTGTTATGTCCATGAGATGTTTGCAGCCTAACTCTTTTCTTGCAGATACGCTTGTCAAAGATACGATTGTCAAAGATAAATTCAAAACACAATCATGACTACTAATGGATCTATTTTGCAGGTTGCCTAAGGATTCAACAAAAACTTTGTTTATTCTTTAAGATTTTTAGGCACACTTCAATTTGGGCTTAAAGAAATGAACTATCATGTCTTATGTGCTTGTGATGATAGGCGAGTATGCTCTCACCTTCCTTAGGTGATTAGAAAGCTAGAATCATCTTTTTGCTTTCAATAGCGCATACCTTTAGCGGGCCTGTCACAGTGGGAAAAAGTAATCACCTTGTGAGAACGACCCAAGTGAGTACAGTTGGACCTGAGCATTCCAACTCACTATAATAAATAGGTCTCTGATGATTAAAGTCTCATAGGATGGGATTATTTGAGTCTTCTCTTTGAGATCTCTCATATCGGGCATTTTGTAGGGCCTCACAGTCTCAATCATGTTTACGTGACTACAACTTGTTTTGGTACCTTGTCGAGCTATAGGCCTCAATCACGCTTGTGTGACTTCAAGGGGTAATTTCAAATTGAATTCCTGACTAAGAACTATAAAAATAGAAGCTACCCAATTCACCTCCAAAAGGGTGATAATCTTTGGGCAAGAGAGATAGTAACTCTCCCAAGACACTTGCCATATCGTGCCCCCATTAGCGTTTGGAGTCGGATAATACGACATTGAGAATCCATTGCGTGAGACGCAATGGCTGTATTCTGATTAGCTATTGGGTGTGTAACTAAGTCAGCAAGCAAAAGTTTTAATTCTCAACCAACTTCCTTAGGGTTTAGCTTGATTGAGAGTCATGTATCAGGTGAACTCACAATAATGGTTCCCACTTTTTTGCCACTTTTGACACTGAGATGAACACTTTTAAAATAATCTTCAACTTCCGACAACTATAACTTTTAAACTATAAATAATTTGAAGATGATGTAAATTAGTGATTTGTAGCATTTTGTCTCTAGATTCTATATATATTTTTTTCAAATTTTTTTGAAGGATTTTTAAAAAAAATTTCCATCTCCCTCAAAAAGTAGTTTTTTACAACAAACTACATTTTTTAAGAGTGATGTGCCTCCCGAAATGCATAACTTTTTTTCTATAAATGATAAAAACTCAATTCTTTCGAATTTTGGTTTGTAATATCAATATCCAGGGCTTGCAGTTGGTTTGATAGTGATATGTTCAATATTTTTCATTTATTTAATTTTGAAGTCCGAATATCCATAATTCCAACATAGGTTTAAGTTTGAACACATAACTTGTTCTATATATATCAAAATTCAATATTTTTTTTTTTGTTAGAAAGAAGACATCAATACCTGGGGCTTAGATATTTTTTAGAATTTTTTTGAATTAGTTTCCTATTTTTCCGAATGCATTGAAAAGAGAAGTTCATGTTTGGTGAAAAACCTATGTTTGGTAAAATTAGAAAAAACAAGTTCATAATAAACTCAATATGTAATAATATTATATTCATTGGAAAGGTTGCTTTGAAGACTACAATACTACATTTTGGGTTGTCAAGATCATTCCATTTGGGCCTTCAACCAAAGGTTTGAAGGCCAAAAATCTGCAATAAAATGTAGAAAGCTCCAGAGAAGTGTTAAAAAGGGGGTTCGAATGAAAGGGGGTTCGAGCAAACCCCCCATTTTTAGGGGAGTTCGAATGAAGGGGGGTTTGATTGAACCCCCCCTATATAATTGAAAAATGACATAATCAAGCATTAAAGGTGCTTCGCTTGAAAGAGTGGGTTCGAGCGAAGTGGGGGCTTCGCTCGAACCCCAAAGGGTAGTCCGTTCGAACACCCCCACTTCGCTCGAACCCCCCCTAAATGAAATTCTCCACTTTCGCCAATTTCCTTCATTGGCAAAAGTGGGAACCAGCTTTGTAAGTTTACCCTCTCACATCGTGTGTTTGCTGTGTATTCATCCCTAAAATTGAAAAATCAGACACTTAAAACTAGAAAACCAAAGTAAAACATCAAAATTCAGTGATCTAAACTCAAACAAGCAAACAATTTTTATCACTGTTCAAATACCCGTTGTATGAGTCAGAAGTCTCTGTCATATTTCTTGATCCCTTATCGTATGAGTCAGGAGTCTCTGTCGTATTGCTTGATCTTCTATCGTACGAGTCAAGGTTCTATGTCGTACAAAAAACTGATGTTCACATGAAGTCACTAGTCTGTCGTTCTGTCTTGTATCTCTTGTCGTCTTATGCTACATAATCTATCATACGAAACTCTGCATCTGTCAGTCTAGAGCTATGTCCTGCATGCATGTTTCAGATTTATCATGTATGCCTGATCAATTTGTAGTAAGCATAAACACCTGTTATCTGTCAATCTGTGCTTAAATTGTCTGCTTGGTTAAGTTATCACTCGTCAAAATCAGACTTTAGAAAATATACACCTCAAGATTTTCAAGTGCTCACCCCCAACAAGTTCAAAATCTAAACATCTCAAAGTGCATTATCACCCTCTTTGGTAAACTGATCACTCAAACATAGTTTCTCATCAGGATCAATCATCCTTTATCACGAAACTAAAACGTTTGGTCAGGATAACCTTGTCCCACATCATAGGATAGATCATTCCTACTAGACCTGATTCTTATCAATCATCATCATTGCACTCCTAAATCGAAGATCGAAAAACTTGCAAACCTTTAAACACTTGAATCCTCTTTTAGTGTCATATCACTCTATGGCCTTGAAATTGACTATTGATCACTTACTAAAACAACCTTTAAACAATCAAATCTTAGCACAATATCGAACACAATGCCCATTTTGATTAGAGCACAGAGACATAAGATCATTGAAACATTGGAAATAACTAAAGATTATATCAACATGACATACCAAAGAAAAACACAAGAAGAAAACATGACAAACCAACATATCAGAGAAATCAAACAAGTTCAAGTTCAAAATCAAAATCCAACTATGTTAAAACCTCACAAGGATTTAAAAACATCTCAAAAGAAAGGTGGCTCTTTTATGCACCTCTTAAAGAGATCCCTAAAGGATTTGGCTAAAGAAGATCAAAATCGTGCACCAATATGTAACAATGATCCATCCATCTCTAAGAAAATTGACTCTCCAGAGACATCTATTCCTACACCTCTTCAAATCTTGCAAGAACCTTCCATAGCATCCTTGCTAAATAATACATCCAAAGCTGAAGTTCCCCAAGCGATATCCATAATTGCCATCAAGCCTATTTCAAAGAATCCTATTCAAAGCTCATCTCCTTCATATCCAAGCATTGATTCATTGCAAAATCTCCATAGCGCTTCCTTGCAAATTGAAGTCCTCATTCATAGAACACTTGTTAAATGTGTCCTAATAGATGGGGGAGCTAGCTTGATCATTTGCTCTATGAATCTTGTCTGTGCTCTAGGATATTTAGAAGATGCGGTTGATCCCCAAAAAAGGATTAAAATCAAAGCACATAATGAAGAACAACATTCATCTAAAGGAATGGTGATATTACCCATCATAGTGGGACCTTTGCAAAAGGACACACCATGCCAAGTTCTAGACTTGGACCTACCATACAATATACTCTTGGGGAAACCATGGATTCAGGACATACAGGCTATTCTATCAATAGATCATCAGTGCTTAAAATTTCCATACAATGGACAAGAAATCACAATATCAGCAGTCTCAAATCCATTGTAGTGTTGTAATAATCAGAAATCAGCTCAAGAGGTCATTGTTCTACATAACAAAGAGGCAGCACCTTCAAGCACACAATCCAAGGAACAATCATTTGAATCAATTTTGTCAAGCATGGAAGAGAAAATGCAGCTGAAAGATCAAGGGAACGGAGAATATTTGATATCATGGAAAAATAAACAAGAGCAACTTCAAATTGAGAGGGATGAAGAAGCAGATATAGTAGTCGATATAGTTCACATGTATGCAGAACACACATTAGGAACTAGCCTACTTGAATCAGAATCACATTCGACTGACATGGACTTAACCAAGGACGATCAGGATTTTCTTATATGAGGTCATTCTGATGAGAGTACCGTTCTAGACATGGAAATACATACTGACATCTCTATCACGACTCCTAATATCTTTGACATGATTCAACATGAAGATCCTTTATCCTTAAGCTATCCTGAACCTATGGACTGGGAAAATGAAGGACATACTTACATTGATACTTTTCCAAATGACCATTCCATATCCTTATATCTTGATGAAATCAAAACTGCAACAACTTTCACTAGGGATTCTGCTAACGTATCGTTGAGTCAAGTGGATGTCAAATCTCCTAGTCGCAAAATTGAAAATCAAGAAAACAATATCAGGTCTAATGTTGAAAACCATTTCTTGGCAACATTAGACTAGGAAAAAGTAAAAATAAAGGATGTATCTAATGGTGAAAACCTCCTCGAGGCACTCGAAGATGGGAGATTTGACACCTTACCTAAATGTTATCAAGAGAAGTTATCTATCATAATAGCACCAACAGAGGCAGTTATCATTGACAAAATTGATCTACATCTAGCAACTTCTCTATCAGAACTAGCAAGGCAAAAATATTTTGAACCATTCAAAAGATGGCAAATCAACTTTACCTGTTCATCTACAGATGTTCCAAGTTTTGATCCACATCTTACAATACATCATCCGAATATCAGTCCAGGAGCAAACATCAATAATGGAACACAACATGGATCAAGAGCAAACATCAATAAAGGAACACAACATGGATCAAGAGCAAGAATCAATAAAGAAACACAACATAAATCAGAAGCAGGCATTCTATTCATCAAAATGGCTTTAGAATAGAACATTAAACAACTTCAAGTCTTTGGAGACTCTCAGCTTGTCATTAATCAAATCAATGATGACTATCAAACAAAAGATGAAAAACTCATGCCTTACAAAAAGATGGTGGATGATTTCAAGAAGTACTTTGTAGAAATAACTTTTGAACAGATTCCAAGAAATGATAACAAAGCAGCAGACACCATGGCTACACTTGCTTCTCTATTGCAGACACAGGAAAATCAAGAGCGTTATGAATTCCTGGTTGAAGAGTTGTTTCATCCCGCCTATAATTGTCCTGATTCCCAAACCATCAGTCAACTTATTGGATACGATTCCTCCAGCTATGGCCAAACTTACACATACCTGAAAGATAACACCCTACCTCCTAACTTATCCAAGAACCAAAAGAGAAATTTTATTCACCAATCCTCACATTTTACTCTCGTCGCGGATACCCTGTATAAACAAGGTCTAGACGACACTCTCTTACAATGTCTTGAACAAGAAGAATCTGAGAAGGCCTTACATGAAGTCCATAATGGCATTTGTGGCACTCATTCAAGTGGTCTTACCCTTTCGAGGAAACTCATATGCTTGGGCTACTATTGGCCGACTATGGAACGAGATTCTTTTAAGATAGCAAGAACATGCAAACAATGTCAGATCCATGGGAATTTGATCCAAGCACCAGCACAAGAACTACATTCTCTAGCAACATCTTGGCCTTTTTGTCAATGGGGACTTGATCTAGTAGGAAAGATAAATCCTCCCTCATCTAATGGACACAAATTCATCCTGGTAGCTACTGAATATTTCAAAAAATGGATTGAAGCAGTACCTCTCATCAACATCACAGGAAAACAAATTGCTGCATTTATCCTGAACTACATCATCTGTCGCTATGGAATACCAATGACCATTATCACTAATAATGGGCAACCATTCAAGAATCAAGATGTACAAGAACTCTGTGAGAAGTTCAAAATCCAGCATAGATTCTCCACACCATATTATCCATAGGGAAATGGGCAGGCAGAAGCATCTAACAAAACTATCCTGCAAATTCTTAAAAAGATAGTGAACGATGCTGGGAAAGATTGGCATATCCAACTAAATCCTTCTCTATGGGCCTACCGCACCAGTATCCGCACACCGACAGGTGCCACACCTTTTTCTCTTATATATGGATCAAAAGCCATATTGCCAATCGAAGTAGAGATACCCTCTCTACGTGTATCACTAAAAGGACTCATCCCAGATGAAGAACAAAGAGTATCTAGACTGCAAGAGTTAGAACTAATCCATGAATGCAGACCCAATGCCTTTGATCATCTAAAGGTATATCAACAAAGAATGTGCCGGAGCTATAATCACAAGGTCAAACCAAGAATCTTTCAAGTTGGAGAACTAGTGCTAAAGGAAAATCCACGCAACTAGGCAGATAAAGAAAAGAAAGGAAAGTTTGAACCAAACTGGTTAGGTCCATTTGTGGTCACAATAGTATTTGGATTAGGAGCATATCAGCTATCAACACAGGATGGAGATCAGCTCGAGGAACCTATCAATAGCATGCACTTGAAAAAGTTCTACGTCTGAAAAATCATAAAATCAAAAATAGTGAAAAATAAAAAAAATCAAAAATAGTGAAAAATCATAAAAATAAAAAATAGTGAAAAATCAAAAAAATAAAAAATAGGGAAAAATCAGAAAAATCCTAAAAAGTGAAAAAGCAGAAAATCCAAAAAAAAAAAATCAAATATAAAAAAAAGTGCAATAAAAACAGATGGTGAAAACCTGGCAAACAGGCGCTATCTGTCAGTTGGCTCTTCCATCTATTAGTTCATGCATTTTTCCACTTGCATTCATTTTCCATCAGCGCTGATCATCATAAAGCCTTTATACATACGCAGACATCCCAGGTGGCTTCTTACCATGGTTTGGATCACTGGATATATCATAACGAATTTGTTTCTAGGCTTGGGGCAAAATCTTACACCTAGTTGGGGGCAAAACTTTTGATCAATTTTGAGCTTAATCAAATAAGTAGAACAAATAGTTAGACAACTCTTATCAAGTGAAAACTGAGACACATCCAACATTGAACACACGATCAAACTATCAACTATCAAGCTATCACGAAATCAATCTAAGAACATCACACACTTTTTAGTGGATAATATATTTTTGGCTAATGATTGTAACATGATTGTTCAACTTTTCTATATTGCTTTTCGCTATCATGTTTTCTGAGTGACTCCGGGATGTCATTGACTAGAGGAACAAGGAAGAAACATGATATTTTTCTTGTTTGCTTTCTGAAAATTAATCACGAATATGTGCAAATTTGTCTTGGGACATGATCATCAGAATATCATTGAAGACATTTTTGATTTGCATATTGAAATGATTAATATTGCCTGTTTTATGCAAACAACACTCAGGTCATCTCGATTTAATTATACCTCAATGCTTGTGTTAACTTGCTATATCAAAATCTAGGAAAGAAGTGCTCAGGTCATCATGGTTTAATTATACCATCAATGTTTGTACTCACTTCCCACATTTCAAAAGCTCAATGATGACAAAAATGCAAAATAATCCAGTGACTGGTCCGATCATAGCTTTGCATTCTGTTGCATTTCATTTGCATTTTAGTTTGCATTTCATTCTTGCATGGATCCCAAAAGGTCCTTTTATCCAAGGTCAAATCTATCATAGGAATCATCAAACTATCATCAAAAGTGTATACATAATCAGAATGATGATTCATATCTCTCCAGATATTGTCAACTCAGCAAAAATCTTATGCTATCTTCCTCAACAGAATCAACATCAACATATCCAAAAATTTCTACAACTTGATATCCACAAAATGTTAGTTCTTTATCTAATCAACCTAATCAAATCAAATCAATCAATCAAACCTAATCAATTCTATCACGTCTTATACAGGATGAATCCTTCCTGAAACCAGACGATCTGATTCTGATTCATGTCTTATACAAGATGTATCCTTCCTGAAACTAGACGTTCTGATCACGTCTTATACAGGATGAATCCTTCCTAAAACCAGACGCTTTGATCATCATTGTCTTATACAGGATGAATCCTTCCTAAAACCAGACTGGATCTAATCAATCAAGATTATTCAATCTTACCAATCTAGTCAATCAAGCTAATCAAAGAACTCACACTTTCATCAAAAAATAGTTGCAGAAATCAAATCAAATCTATCGGGATATCAATCTCGCAAAACTCCAAAGATTAATTATCTCAATTGATCTCCCGAGGGGGCATCATTATACTAGGATTTAGCAATCAAGAGCTAGGGCATCCTATTAAATCAATATCATCATCAAAATGAAATTATTCTTTGAATCAACGCGTCATCACACCTCACTTCAAAGAGGGGCAAAATGTATACACCTAAAAATGGTTTGAAGATAATTAATTAAATAAGAAATTAATCAATTAATCTCCCTCCCCAATTTAATTGAATTCACTAAGCAAATTGATTAAATCTCTCTATCATCTACTTATTAATAAATCTAAGGATTTATTAAATAGGTTCATTTCATTTCACCCCTTTAATTAATTAATTCCCCCCATCAAATTCATTTCTTCTAAATCTCCTAATTAATTAAAACAAATCAAATCATAAATTGTTGAGATTAATTAGCCATTTTCCTAATATTTGAATTTCTAAATTCAAATTCTCCTAACTTCTACCACTCCTAAACCTAACCATTCCTAAACCTAACCCATTCTACCTACCACCATGTCCCCTTTCATCTAACATCTTCTAGAACCTTGTGACACTTGTCACTAAGTGTTCCCTTTCATCTAACCTCTTCTAGAAGCCTCTTGACACTTGTCACCATAGAGATGACAATGTTCCCTTTAATCCAACTCCCTTTGCCATCTTCCTCCAATTTAACCATTGATATTTTTAGATCAATCTCAACTGTTGATTCATGCCAACTCACCCCTAGCCTTGGAAAATCCTATAAATAGACCTCATTTTGGAGCAATATTGGTCGCAAAATTCATATAATTTTGATGATCCCATCTCATTCGTAGCTTAAGCATTGTTATTATAGGCATCTAGCTTCTAGTTTATTATTTCTTAGCAATGTTATCATGCTCATTTTTAGCTTAATTGCATCTTCATTATAGTTCATTTTCTAGATCAATCATGAACTCATATAGCTTAATCTTGCTATTCTTACTAGATCATGCATTTTTAGTATTCAAATCCTCCATCTAAGTGTAGTCAAGTCACTGAATTTTGCATAATCCGATTTGAGAGCATTTTTCATACTCGCATTTACTAGGAGGCAATAAGTCAATTAGCTATGGTTTTTCATTTCATTGATTTAATCTACTAACCATGCTTGTAATGATTTATTGAGTGCATTGTGTTTGTAGGTACAGGTACAATTCACAGAGCACGACAGGTAATATCCTTAGCTTCATTCTATTCAGTTGGCATGAGTTCTTGGGCTTCAGAGGAGTGGTTTCAAAGTTCAATGGTGTTTACTATAGGTTTGGCCTACCTCAGGTGTTTACACTTCACATTATTGCTCCAATGAGTATGGTTCGATGTGTAACACATATGATGTTTATTTGGGTCTTAGTCAAAACATGTTGTGGTCCAATTTACATTCTTTCCCACCATGGAAATGTTTAGTACTGACCTAGTTTGAATTGTGTTTAGTTAAGATGCTTAGCCAACCTTGGGAGATTTTGCATATGTAAGGAGGATATATAAATAAATGATAATTTGTTGAGTGTGAGATGTGAAATGTGAAATGGTAAGGAAGTGAGTTTCGGGCCTAAAAAATGGATAAATAACTAGGTACTACACCATAACTCAATGACATGAATTCTTTACTGAGCAGTCATCAGATTCCATCATTGAGATTCATTTATCTTATCAACCTGAGGATGTTTAAATTGAAATGGGACAACACAGTTCGTGCACTAAGAGCTTTTTGGAATTAATTTTATCGTAACCTTGAATATATGAAATGCTGAAATGAATTCTCGCAAAGGAAACACTTCTAACTATGTCATAATAAAGAAATCCTATTTATGCCTTATTTTGAAACAGAAATTTCCGAGTTCAACATAAACAACTACTCTGCTCTGCCTTGGTTGTAGGAATATTCATAGACTTATATTTTAGTGGTTGCATGAACAAACAACAAATAGTTTACTAGAAACAGAATGAAGATAACAGAAGATGAACGTGTAGAAAGTAAACATGCAGAATCATCACCAAGTGGGGCCTCTTGGATGAGTCTTTTGAATTGGTAGCTACAAAATTAGATTGTTAAACTCTAACAAGCACATCATATGTTGAAATGAACTAATTTGAACTTTATTCTTTTCTTAGAGTTATTTTTATAGTACAATGAAGATAAACATAACTTTCTTAACTCCTTTCTCAAGAAGAACGAAGAGAATTTATAGAATAACTATCTAGCTATCTACTGTTGGCAATATGAAGGAATTGATTATGTGTTGCATTGATGTCAACACTAGTTGTTATAGTTGTTTATCAGCTTCCGACAGAAGGATTGGATTAAGAAGATTATCAGTTGATTGTCACTGGTATGATTTGGATGATGGAATAAGTTTGTATGGATGGTTCATATGCTTCTAAAGCATGTTTCAGTTTGTTGGTGTTGACTTGATGATTGGATGCTATCTTATGTTCAAGTAAGCTTTCTTTATAGGTCCGGTAAGGGTTTCACCGATAGAGCTTTATTGAAGATCTTTGATGTAATGCATAAGTGGTATTGGTACAACTTATAGAAGGGATTCAAGATGTTGATGGTGATTGTGTTTGTGGCTCAACTGATTGGTGTCATTTCTTTGGCGTGCGTGGATCTAATTTAGGCCCGATGCTATCTAGGTTATGGACCAGTTTTCATGAAATGTGTTGGTCGATCCTCTGATGCACTTCTGAGATGTTTTATTGATTGAATGATGTTTGTTTGGCCTTAGGATGACATGTTTAATGATTTTATTTTAGGATTATGTAATGGATCTATTGAATTGTCATTTGGGTGGCCGACCTAATTGGTTAGGTCTTGGGTTGGTATAAATATATGTAAGATCTTATTGTAGATCATGGACAAGGAGCGAATAATGTAATAATCATTTGTGTAGAGGATTTGGTCAATCATAGGTGATCGAGTTGGGTATGTGTAAGAGGTTTTAGACCTTCGGTATTGAGCTTAATCAGAACTATAATCTATCATGTTTGATGCTATCACATGCAATTCTTCTTTTTGGATTGTTGTCCATATATTTTGAGGTGGTTGGCCTCTTTTGCAGTTAGTGAGACTCCATTATGATGAGTAGTGTGCTCTAGGCAGTGTTCGTTCCTGCATGTGTAGGCCCTTGTTGTAATCATATACTTTCTGTAGAAGTATTATCTCACTATGGGTAGGGTTTCCCACCATGGTTTTTCCCTTTACTTGGTTTTCCACATATAAATCATGGTGTTATGTGTTATGGTTGCATGGTATTGATTCTTTGGTTTTCAATTATGCTTTCATGCTTAATCAATTACTCCAATAAAAGGTTTTAAGTTCTTTAATTCACATAATCTGTTAACAACTGATTCACCCCCCCTCTCAGTTGATCATTTTATCCTAACAATTGGTATCAGAGCCTGGTCGTCTTTTTGCAGAAGCTTAATCGCTTGAGGAAGATCGTATGGCAACTAATAGTTCAACTACTATTTATCGGAAGGACAACCAAAGGGTTGATGGAACAAACTATGGAGTATGGAAGATTCAGATGGAGACTCATTTAAGACGCATTGGAAAGGAAATTTGAGAAATAACTTAGAATGGTTACACTCCTCATGATCCGAGATCTGGCAATCCTGCACCGACAGACTTGGAAAAGAACATTGAAAATGACTGCAAAAGCTAAAGAAGCCCTCTTAAGTGCCTTATCAGATCAACAGATCATGGGACTATCAGATAAATCATCGACAGAAGCTATATGGGGCAAGTTGGAGACTATGAATGAAGGCAATCCCACTATTAAAATTAGAAAAATTGAATGTTACCGGGTAAGATATGAAAGCTTGAAGATGGAGGAATATGAAAGAATTTTTGCATTCATGGAAAGGGTAAATGAAATTGTATTAGGAATTAAGTGTTGTGGTGGATCTCTAAGCAAGGAAGAGATTGTTTCAAAAGTATTAAGGGTTTTTCCCTCGACATATAAGATGAAGGTAACTACAATTAATGAGATAAGAACCATGCCTAATTCTTCTGTCAGTAGAGATACTCTTCTTGGGAAGATATCTTCTTTTGAGCTTGAAGAATTTGCTCCTCCAGGAGCTGCAAAGATTGATATTGCATTTAAGGCATCTACATCATCAATCGACAAGCAAGATTGGAAAGTTTGTATGCAAAGGAATTGGAAGAGATTAGGAAAGAAGATGAAGAGTTTGAGCAACTTGAAGCCCTATTTGCTAGAAGGATACCTAAAGGTCCGACAGGAAGTAAGTATGAAGGAAAATCTCCTTTCAAATGTTTTGCATGTAATAAGATAGGTCATTTTGCATCTAGATGTCCTGAGAGGAATTCAAAATTGGAAGAAAGAGAAAGAATATCTTTTAAGACTAACATTAAATATCAGATCAAGCATAAGTACAAGAGAAACAAAAATAAATCATTCTACTATACTAATGAGGAAGGAGTAACTGATGACTGAGAGGAAGAACCAACATGAGATTCAGCTAGTGGATCTGACAATCGAAAGAACTAGGTATTTTATGGTATGAAGGAAGATGATCCAGAACCAATTATAAAAAATGAGGGAAAGACCCTTGCAACAAAAGTTGAAGACAAAGATGAATGTGTAATAGACAGTGGATGTTCTCATCATATGACAGGTGACAAAAGAAATTTTCTAACCCTGCAAGAATTTGATGGTGGTCAAGTCAGATTTGGTAATAAAAAAGCATGCATGATCAATGGAAGAGAAACCATTTCATTGGATGGTAAGCATAACATTGATAATGTCTATTATGTTGAAGGTCTGAAGCATAATATTTTGAGTGTAGGACAGTTGGTAGACAAAGGATTTCGATTACAATTCAAGGATGTAAAGTGCAAAATCATTAGCAAATCAGGATTGGAGATTGCAACCGGTACACAAACAAAAGGTAACATCTTTCATTTGAAGTCCAGTGAAAAGACATGTTTGATTGCACATATTGATGAAATTTGGATATGGCATAAGAGGTTGTGTCATGTAAATTTTGATTGCATTGTAAAGATCAGTTCAACTAAGGCAATTGGAGATTTACCTAAGATTGTGAAGCCTCATAATTCGGTATGTAAGAAATATCAAATGGGTAAGCAAATCAGAACTTCTTTTAAGAGAATACCTGACAAATCTAATGATATTCTTGATTTGATTCATACTGACCTATGTGGTCCTACTAATACAAGAAGCTTTCAAGGAGATAGATATTTCATGTTAATCATTGATGACTATTCTAGAATGATGTGGGTTGATTTTCTAAGGGAGAAATTTGAAGCCTTTGAGAAATTCAAGATCTTTAAAGCTATGGTTGAGACAGAGATAGGGATGAAAATAAAGTGTCTGAGATCATATCAAGGTAGTGAATTCACATCCGGTGAATTCAACAGCTGTTGTGATAAAAATGGCATTAGGAGACAGTTATCTGCACCCCGAATACCTCAACAAGATGCCATTGTGGAAAGAAAGAATAGAACTTTTTGGATGCAGCTAGAACCATGATGATGGAAGATAATTTGCCTCATATCTACTGGAGAGAAGCAGTAAGTACAATAGTTTATACATTCAACAAATTTCATATCAAAGGAGATACTAGTAAGACACCTTATGAATTATGGTTTGGTCATTCTCCTACTCTTAGTATTATAGAATCTTTGGAAGTAAGTGTTATATCAAAAGAGATGATTCCATTGGAAAGTTTGACCCTAGATGTGATGAATGAATATTTCTTGGTTATTCAACTAAAAGTAAAGCATATAGATGTTATAACAAAATATTACAGAGAATTGTGTAGAGCGCTAATGTGAAAGTGGATGAGCAACACAAATACTAAGCTAAATCTTATGATAATGAACCGATAGTGGAAATGATCATAACTGATCTGGTAGTGCCTATACCGGAATAGAATACTGAACAAGTTACCTCGACATCATCAAAAAAATCATCTGTAACTAAAGAGCAGCATAGAGAACCTAAAAATCAGAAAACACCAAGGTATGTAAGGCTATATCATTCTGAAAATCAGATCATTGGAGACAAAAACAAGGGAGTTATGAAAAGGAGAAGATTGGAAAATAAAGAGGTGTGTTTCATTTCTCAGATTAAACCAACATCAATAATTGAAGCTTGTAAAGATGAATGTTGGATGAAAGCTATGGAAGATGAATTAGATCAGATAGAAAAGAACAATACTTGGACTTTGGTTCCTCGACCTAAAAATAAGAATGTTATTGGAACTAAATGGGTTTTTAGAAACAAACTAAATGAGGATGGATAAGTTGTAAGAAAAAAGGCTAGATTGGTCTGCAAAGGATATTCTTAGAAGGAAGCAATTGATTATGGTGAAACTTTTGCACCGGTAGCTAGAATTGAAGTTGTTAGACTATTTCTTGCTTATTTAGCCTATAAGAACTACAAGGTCTATCAAATGGATGTTAAGTGTGCATTTCTGAATGAAGAAATTGAAGAGGAAGTCTTTATTGAGCAACCTAATGGAATTTTACTAACAGATGACAAAAATATGGTTTGCAGATTAAGGAAAGTGCTATATGGATTAAAATAGGCTTCTAGAGCTTGGTATGCAAAGTTGGATAAGTATCTTTTGAAGCTTGATTTTATAAAAGGTAATGCTGACAATAACCTATATTATAAGATCACTAATGATGATATTCTGATTATTGAAGTATTTGTTGACGATATCATTTTTGGAGGTGAAGAAAAATTATGCATGAAATTCTCTAATAATATGTAGAGTGAATTTGAAATGTCTATGACTCGAGAAATAAGGTTTTTTCTAGGTTTACAGATTACCTAGACTGACAAAGGCATTTTTATCTGTCAAACTAAGTATTTAAGGGAATTATTGAATAAATTTGGTATGGAAAATTCCAAACCGGTTAGTACTCCTATGGTTACAAGTGAAAAATTGTCAATTAATGATGTATCCCCTCTAGTAAATTCTACAAGATATAAATACATGATTGGTGGTTTGCTATATTTAACTTAGACTAGACCGAATATAATGAATGCAGTCAGTATTGTATCAAGATTTCAAAGTAATCCAAGAGAAAATCATGAAAGTGCAATAAAAAGGATATTTTGGTATTTGCAAGGAACAATTGAATATTGTT
This sequence comes from Cryptomeria japonica, assembly GCF_030272615.1. Taxonomy (NCBI): domain Eukaryota; kingdom Viridiplantae; phylum Streptophyta; class Pinopsida; order Cupressales; family Cupressaceae; genus Cryptomeria; species Cryptomeria japonica. The sequence goes on from NC_081413.1 coordinate 262,328,370, forward strand.
TATGGTACCCTAAAGATAATGAATTTAATTTATGTGCATATACAGATGCAGATTGGGCAGGTGATGTTGATAACTGGAAGAGCACATCCGATGGAGAATTCTTTCTTGGGACAAAGTTGGTTTCATGGATCAACAAGAAGCAGTCATGCATTTCTTTATCTACTGTTGAAGCTGAATATGTTGCAATCGCAACCAATTGCACTCAATATCTATGGATGAAGCAGATGTTGAAGGATATACAAGTGAGTTGTAATGATCTGGTTGTTATTCATTTTGATAACTCTACAACTATTGATATATCCAAGAATCTGGTATGTCACTCCAAGACTAAGAACATATCAATCAAGAATAACTTTTTGAAGGAAAAGGTGGAAGCAAAAGAAGTCGGGTTGGTTTATTTGAACACTAAAGAACAGATAGCAGACGTCTTCACTAAACTTTTGTCTTGGGAAACATTTGAGTATTTGAGAGATAGATTGGGGGTTTTTACCCCTTTGGTAGAGACTTAAATGATGCAGATGTGCATTCGTCTGGTATGCATTATCAAAGCTATCTTTTTCTCTGGATTGATGAAATAATGCTACTACTCAAGGGGAGTAGTCAGTCTTGAGATTTAGAGTTTTCATATTCTGTTTGATATCTATGTCATATCTTTGGCATCATTGTCAAAGGGGGAGGAATAAATGTGAAAAACTATTGTTGTCTATTTTTCAGATTGATTGCACTCCTTAGGGGGAGTTTGGTGGTATTTGATCTTTTGATTTAGATTTGGTTCAGAGCTTCATTACTATATCATTTTATGGGAGATTGTTGGCTCTCTTCCATAGGGGGAGACTTGTTTGGCATTTCTTGGCACTTGGATGTTTTTCACATCTAGTGTTGCCATCAATGCCGAAGGGGGAGATTGTTGGCAATATGAAGGAACTGATTATGTGTTGCATTTATGTCAACACTAGTTGTTATGGTTGTTTATCGACTTTCGGTAGAAGGATTGGATTGGGAAGATTTTTAGTTGATTGTCGCTGGTATGATTTGGATGATGGAATAAGTTTGTATGGATGGTTCATATGCTTCTAAAGTATGTTTCAGTCAGTCAGTGTTGAATTGATGATCGGATGCTATCTTATGTTCTATTAAGCTTGCTTTATGGGTCCGGCAAGGGTTTCACTGACATAGATTTATTGAAGCTCTTTGATGTAATGCGTAAGTGGCATTGGTACAAATTCTAGAAGGGATTTAGGATGGTGATGGTGATTGTGTTCATGCCTCAACTGATTGGTGTCATTTCTTTGGCATGTGTGGATCTAATTTAGGTCCGGTGCTATCTAGGTTATGGATCGGTTTTCATGAAACATGTTGGTTGATCCTCTGATGCACTTCCATGATGTTTTATTGATTGGATGATGTTTTTTTGGCCTTATGCCGACATGTTTTATGATTTTATTTCAGGATTATGTAATGGATCTATTGAATTATCATTTGGGTGGATGACCTAATTGGTTAGGTCTTTGGTTGGCATAAATATATGTAAGATCTCATTGTAGATCATGGGCAAGGAGAGAATAATATAATAATCATTTATGTAGAGGATTTGGTTGATCATAGGTGATCAAGCTGGGTTTATGTTAGAGGTTTTAGACCTCTGGTATTGAACTTAACTGGAACTATAATTTGGCATGTTTGATGCTATCACAAGAAGTTCTTCTTTCTGGATTGTTATCCAAATATTTTGAGGTGGTTGGACTCTTCTGTAGTCAGTGAGACTCCATTGTGATGAGTAGTGCGCTCTAGGCAGTCTGCCTTCCTTCATGTGCAGGCCCCTATTGTGATCATATACTTTCTGTAGAAGTATCATCTGACTGTGGGTAGGGTTTCCCACCATGGTTTTTCCCTTTATCAATTTTTCCACATATAAATCATGGTGTTATGTGTTATGGTTGCATGGTATTGATTCTCTGGTTTTCAATTATGCTTTAATGCTTAATCAGTTATTTTGGTAAAAGGTTTCAAGTGCTTTAATTCAGATAATTTGTTAACAATTGATTCCCCCCCCTTTCAGTTGTTCACCGGTTATCCTAACATCTACCATAACAACCACTCCACTCCTAATATCTAGGAAGAGCTCTTTTATTGAAACATAGAATCTAAGAAGAAAAAGAGATGGAAACAAAGTAGAACTCTATTCCAAACTTACATACATTACAATCTTTTCCTAAATATTCTCCATAAGGAGACATGCCAAATAAATGCAACAGTAATTTGTCCTTGACTAGTCTTTGAAGTGTTCAAGTGACACTAACATCTGGAGGCCACATCATAATAGTGTTGACCTCTTCTTTTCTTTTCTGTCCAAGATTCTTTCAAAGTTCCTTCAATCCCATCTTAGCGCATTGGACTCTTTCAACCAGCTGCATCACCAAAATTAACGTACCAAAATCTAACACATTTATGATTATTTGAAATAAAAAATTTAATATCATTCAAAGATAAAGATATACTTATATTGCATCCATTTAAATTGTTATAGCACCACTATAAGATGTTTTGGGATATAACTATTAGGAATCCCACAGATACTAAGAGGGGGGGGGGGTGAATCAGTATCTAGCCGGTATATAGAATCTCTTAACTTAAAACATGCAGAACAGAATATAACAGTGTATTGGTATGCAAGAAATAATGTAATAAATAGAATTAAGAACATCCACATAAAAAGCACACCATAACACAAGGTTTTAACGAGGAAACCCGATGTGGGAAAAACCTTGGTGGGATTTGTGACCCACAATCTTCACTCACTGACCAATAAGAGAATATTACTTACAATAGGGGCCTGCACATGCAGGAAGGCCACCTTCCTAGAGCTCACTGCTCAATGGGAAGTCTCACTGACATACAATGAGGATTATACAAATCCAATATCTTGTACTGCTTTACAATAGCATCTTCAATGCCTGATCCAATACTAGTTGCTGCTCTACTACTTACATAAACCCCTTAACCTATATTTCGCATAATAGGTCTGCCTAATATTTTTCCTTAATGCTTACATCTCCTATATCAATTGTCTACAATGATCTCTTTTATATATACGAGTCATTTTACAATTTGCCAAGTTAGCTTACAAAGTTTTCAATAATAAACAAAATATAATATAACAAAATCCTGTCAGCCTTTGTGCTGGTATACTTCCTTTCTTCTGTGCTGGTGCCGGTGTCCTGAGTGCCAGTGTAGAGTGTGATCTGCTAATGCTGGTATAATGCCTTTGCCGGTGCCATAGGATTGCAAGGTTGCCATCAATGACAAAACCTTCAATCACATACAATGTCTCATTGGAGTGTGCATATACCAACAATAACTAGTATGTTCAACATTATGACTCAAAAAGACACTATCACAAAGTATATGTTCCTAGAAATTTTAAAACAAAGTCTTAAAACATCATAAAATGTTTAAAATAAAGATGCATAAAATAAGCCTCATCAATGAGTCATGGCACATGTGTATGCAATGAAGGTGCGTGAAAGAGGACCTATCTCCTTAATTATTTGAGTTGGTGATAAGTGTTGGTTGAGTTGGTAAAAAGTATTGAATAGTGTAGACTTTCAGGTGTTAGCTATTAGAAGGAGTGAGCCAAAGGTATCTACAAATCTTATGGTTACATAGGTGTAATAGTGGTAGATTCTTTCTCTTTTATTCTTCTTCATCTAGGCAGTGAGCCCTTTGACAGTGAGCCTTTCTTTCTTTCTATCTTTCAGGTAGTGAGCCCTTTGGTAGTGAGCCCTTTCTTTGTAAAAATCACCTTAACCAATGTCACCCGTATAGAAGTTCATATATTAAGAATATCATTCTCTGTGATTTTTACCTTAATAGGGTTTTCCATGTCAAATTTGGTGTTTCATTATGTATGATGTGCTCTACTTTTCATGTTCTTTTATGCTGTGGATTAAGTGATAAAGTTAAGTTACTGTGGATTTGATTTAAGGAAAATATTTTAGGGTTGTATGTACAACTAGTTCTCCCCCCCCTCTCATTAATCTTGTGTGTAGGAACATTCAACAATTGGTATCAAAGATTTGGTTCCTTGGTGAAGAGCTTAGCCACTTGAGGATATCTTGATGACACAAAAATTGACATGTAAGGCCCACCAAAATACCCTAGAAAAAATAACTAATCTAACTAACAAATAGAGAGAATTTTTGTAAACATCTAGTAATGCAACATATTAATCTACCATTACTCATATGCATTAATCATAACATAACATGAATGCATGAACAACTTAAACATAAAAATATTCTTAACAACATAATATGCAATCAAAATAATAATACATCTCACTAACCATCATTCCCTAGGGTACCTTAATGTCATTACTTAACTAACATTAACATATAAACACATCCATAGCCATGAAACCATTAACATCCATTACATTTAATTTCCTACTTAATTACTTCATTCCTAACATGAGAATTATGAACTATCAAATGCATATCCTACATAACCCCACTAACTCTTGGATTCATTTAAAGGCATGAATCAAATGTTCCTAGTTCTCTTTTAACCATCCATCATGATAGTATCTTATTTTCACATAGATTATCTCCTAATGCAAATATAGTTCATCCCATTAAGAATAACCATACAACCTATAAGACACTCATTCATCTTCATATTCTAAATATAAACAACATTAAGGAATAACATCTTCCAATTTATTACATCCACTCATAAACATACATGAATCACTTATCATTTCTACTACTATCTATAGATATACACAAGATAATCCATCCACATTACTTAATCATTTAATTATTTTCAAATATAGAATTACATACATAATGAATATCCAATAACAACAGTCATAATCCTTTACAAATCAACATGAATTCAACCTACTACAAGTCCTAATACATATGTTTACAAGGTACTAGCTACATAATCTTCTTACAATTACATCTTTCTCATGATTGTAATAACCCACCAAAATTGATTCAACAAAAATTGAGTATTATTATTATTTTTCATTATGTTTTATTCAATTGCATACTTTGGGCATCCATCCAATTAGGATTAGGCATTCATCCATTCGGGATGAGCTTCTAACCATACGGGTTAGGCAATTGTCCATACGGGACGTAAAATTCCATCTATCCAATATGGGATAGGCATCTACCCATACGGGGTAGGCATCCATCCAAACGGGATAGGAGATGCTCTGGCCAGAGACTTAGACTCATCGGGACCATTCGGGTCCTGAGACACTCACTAAGTACTACACTCTTCTAACAAGAATGCATTGAGGTCGTCGTCCTTAGGAGTAATTAAAAATATTACAAGCTTGAATTCCGCCTCGAAATTTGGCTTAAAGCCTCGGGAAGTCAAGCGAATCCATACAGGATTCCTTCTGAGTATGCATTGAATTAAATTTGATTATCTTATCTTTCAATTAGGATTCTTACTCAACCAAGCCTAGACCCCACCCACGAACACCTGAGTACGAGGGACAACTCCATCCCAAGACTGCCTACATACCCGCTTCGGCACGGGATCAAGGCGTAAAGTATGTAGTTCTATTTTCTAATCTATGGTTTGATGTAAACTGATTTGTGGGTACGCAACCCTTTCTAGGGTCAGTGTCCCAGACAGTTTCTCTGCGGTTGCTACCCACGATGGTAGCACTTAAGCGAAGGCTCAAGATGGCCTATTGCTTGTGGCCTAAAAAAAATAACTAGATCCTAATACTTATCATGAGCGTCACTCAATTGCAAATCATCAATATCCCTTCGAGATGAATTAAATAAATAAAGAAAGTAAATTTCATGAGGGTATTTAACTTGACCATCCTTAAAAGGGGTTTACTATGGTGTATCTCAACGGATGTGAAAATCATTTAAAAGTTATCTTATTAAATTATCGATCCAAGAGGGATTACCCACCCCTTGGATTTTAACTTCCAAATGTCCCTTATTACTCCCCGACGATTTATAGGGGCGATGCCACAGACGTCGTTAATGCAGCTTTATTAGGCGTTAAGTGCAGTAGTTCAACATGATGGCATTACCCGTAAGCGTGACCCAGAGGCACCATATATACCGAACGCTGCTAGTTTTGGTTTTCCAACTTCCTTGTTTAGTTTTCTAACTAATGAAAGCGTAAATAATTGAAGTAACTACTTGAAATGTAATTTGCATAACAATGAAACTTGCATAATAGTAATTGCATGAAAGATATAATTATTCTATAAATAATTCGCATGCTATGAACCATTAATAAAAGCAATTAATCTATGAGAAATTTGCATGACATAAGAAGATTTAACGAGTCCAAAATAACGATTAAATTTAAGCATTTGAATTAATGTAAGTTAACCTCTAAAGACCAATCAAGTGTCCCAATGATTCTTAATGGGTTGAGCAATTTAATTTTAAGAGGATATAATCTACAATTTTAGTACTTACTAAGGGTAATTTAAATATGAACTTGCTACATATTAGCCCAATTTTTCTAAGTCGAAAAACGATATCTTAAAGTTTACACAAAAAAAAAATTCATTATTTCTTAAATGCTATTTCTATCAAATAAAGAAAAAAAAAATTTAAATTAATAACAAATAATAACTGACGTTTTACATATATAAAAAAAACCAATTTAAAATTTCAATTTACAAATTAAAAAAAAAGGGAGAAGAACTTTTTAATTTAATAACTTATTTTGATTGGGTAGTAATTAGGGTGCGGGGTGGGGACCACGGGTCCCATCACCCCTGCGGCCCTGCATGCGCAGGTCCGCAGAGATGAGGGGACCCGCGGGCCCCTCCGTACCCCCTGCGACGGTCCCTAAACTTAGTAATGAAGCAAGCACACAACAAAATCAATATAAAACACCACTTATTTCTTTACTTTATTATATAATTGGCCTAGCAACCCGCCAAATAACAGTCAAGTCAAAAAAAAACTGCGTTAAGCTTTCAGTATCGTTCATATTTTATATCGTATGGACACAATTTTATATTTTCTTCCAAACCTCTCTATCTCGAAAAAAAGAATTTGCAGGTTCGTATTTGGTCGTTTGTAAACAAGAATATTTATTGTAGACTTATTCGAAAACAATAGTTTTTTTTGGGATCGCAGTTCCCACTAACAAAACATTTTCTTTTAGCCTTGTTGTACAGTCTGACATAATATTCGCAGGCAGGCTTTTCAAAGGTAATATAAAAATACAGTTATCGTGATTATAAATAATTATAATAGTTTTAGACACAGACAGTCCTGGGGAACTTGACCTTATTTTAATATTAAAAAACTGCTATGCGCAGGGCCGTAGGGGTGATGGGACCCCTGCGACGGTTACAACGTAACCGTCCTGCATGCCCTTTTGCATTAAACGCCGTGCATTACGGGGATTTGAACGATTTCCCTCTTTTTCTTCTTTTTGGTGTTTATTTATATTTATATATATATATATATATACATATATATATATATATACATATATATATATATATATATATTTATATGTATAAATATATAGGTTTTTTTTATATATATATATATTATTATTTTTGATGCAGGAGTATTGTATTTTTAAATTATTGAAATCATTCAGAGAAGGTAGATAACAGGTCTGATGGAAATAATAATAATAATCACAGATTAAATACAATGAAGCAGTAACCGGAGAGGTTCTTCTTCTCTTTTTTTTTTTCCATTTCTTTTGTTTTCTACACAGGGAGATCTATTCATAGGGAAAGGAGTAAATTGTTTGTTTATATGCACAGGGAAAATCTTTCACAAAGGGGAAATGTTAAACGTATTTTTACAGAGGATTTAGAAAACCAGAAGATGAGAAATCTTAGAGAGATTGATTACAGCAAGATCCTTTCGAATACACAGTTCAGATTTTAAATCAATAACCAGAGAAAAGGATACATTTCAGACTTAAATCAACTCAAATCTAAAACTTAATAAGATATTCCAATGATTTAATCTGGATGAATCTAATTCTTATCAAAATTTTGAAATGAATGGATCTAATTTTTATCAAAAATAATCTGAAGCAATGAATCTAATTTTCATCAAATGACTCTCTTCTCCTAAACCATTTAATCTATTTCTTTCAAAACTGAAACTAATTTCTTATCAAGAATTTAAAACAAATGAATCTCATTCTCATTTTAATCTACTTCTTATCTGAAACTAATCTTTATCAAGAGTCTGAAACAATGAATCAAACAATTTAATCTACTTTTTATCAACATTTTAATCTACTTTTTATCAAAATCTGAAACTAATTTTTGTCAAGAATCTGAAACAATGAATCAAACCATTTAATCTAGTTTTTATCAAATGATTCTAATTTCCTAAATAATTTAATCAAATCTAATCTACAACAAGAATAAGATGCACGAAACTAAGTTTGAGAGAACCTGGGTGCTTGAAAATGGTGTAGAGTCTTCCTTGATCCTCCAAATTTGAAGAGAAATCCTCCCAACAAAACCTTAGCTGAAAATGAAAATTGACTACAAAGGAAAATTTTACTTGCAGAATTTCTTATGGAATAGCCAACCACTCATTTTGAAACTTGTACCTCTTTTATAAAAGAAATTTCAAATTCCCACTACCTAATTATTAATTGAAAAAAAAGAGATTCTCTCCCAATTTGGCCTCCATGCAAATTGATTAGGCTTAGTGGGAGGGGTTACATGCAAGGTGGTGGAGAAGTCTCTAGAAGCTTCTTATTCCTCCTACATCATGTGCCTTAATTTGAGTGAGGGAAATTAATAACCAATTTAAAAAATATATATATATATATTTTCCATGTGTGTGTGTGGTTTATTATTTTTATTCCCTTACAATATTCATTCAATAGATTATCCAAGGAAATATAATAGAGTTTTGTATTTAAATCAAAAAGGTGATAAAGGAGGGTTGTGACAATGATATAAAGTACATGATTCCAATCGTAATCACATAGATTATGCTCCAAAGATCATATTGGATATTGTTGCTGCTAGGATATGTTGTTGTCATTGATGTCAACATATTCCTTTGTTTTGTTGTTGCAAAGAATTATTTTGGTGATCTGGTGATTGCAATGAGTTGATCTGGTTGGTTTATCAGTTTGGGATGTTGAATCAACTAGAGATACTTCATTCTTTAATATTGATTCCATGATTCTATATGGTGATTTGATCGAGTTGAGGATTCCGATATCAAGATTGGTTTTTAATGTTCATTGTTGTAGTGTTTTGGTGTTTAATCAGTTGTGCTCCGGTATGATTTGATCTTTGGTTGCGGTTTTGGGAGAGTGGTTTGGATGTTTGTGTGTATCTTCATTTAAGATGGTTCATGATTTGATGCTCTGCAAGCTATCTTTCTTATTCGAGTTGCTGCTGATAAGTGTTCTTGTGTGTTAGTGTGTTGATCGATGAAGATTTGAGTAAGTGGTGTTAGTGCAGCTATTGCAAATGGTTCTAACATGCTTGTTGGTGTTTTCTAATCATGTTCTATTTGTTGCGGTGGTCCACATTCATCCTTGTGCGAGTTATTGAAGATCTTATGGGTATCACGATATTCTTCATGTTATGTGGTATTTTTGGTGGTGTAGCATGTTGCGGTTGATCTTGGAAAGATTTCCAATGGTGGTGCATGTTTGGAGAGTTGGTCTAGGTCCATTATATGTTTTCTATAACATTGTAGTAGTCCGGTGGTTAATTTATGTATCATTTGATGTAATTTTGTAATTAGGTGTTAAGGGTTTGGCCATGATTTGTATAAATGGGTGAAATATTCAAGTAATTTGGGTGTCAATGTTGAATCTATAATATCAGAGAGTGGTGCATGTGTGAACATGTGAATTTATCTTTGGTGTGGAATTGAGAAGATATTGTTGCAGAGCAGACAAATGTGCTTAACTAGAAGTGTCATCAAGAATTAGAAAATGCTATCTTTGTAGTCTAAATTTTATTGTAAGGTAGTGAACCTTCCCTGAGAGTTGTAGCCTTCTGGGTCATTGTAATTAAAGTAGTGAACAATAGGTAGTGATCTTGAATGTATGTGCATTCCCCATTGCAATATTTTTTGGCATTATGTGAATCGGTATGGGGACATAATGATATTGTATGTTGTCATTGATGTCAATATGTGATATGAAGAGAGAACCGACATATGTGAGAACCGGTATATATGCCAAAGTAGAGCGGTATATTTGTTCAAGGTGAATTGGCATGTCAAGGTGAACCAACATGTAGTCATGGGAGCCAACACATGGAAGCATTGGATGACTACCAGTTGGTAGGTAGTTTCTACTTCAGGATTTCCGGTTGGAGTATCTTAAGCCTATGTGACTCAATCGGTGATCTTTATGTGATGAAGTTAGCATGATAACGAAGAATAGATAGTATTTCCACGTAAGCCTTGTGCGTGTGAAGGATCTTGCATAAAGAAGAGTGATCCTATCTAGCTCGGGAATGTGCGAAGTCTATAAATGGTGATAACGTGTGATGGGTTATCAGCCGCCATGAAATTGGTGGAAAATGAACAATGGAGAATGTCTTGAGATTGGATCAAGACTGTTGCATTCAATACAATATGATCAATGGTCAGGATTGAACCATTTGAACTCCTTAACCTATTAGGTTTAGGGTTTAGGGTTTATGCTTCTGATCTAACTATTTTCTATAAGGTCGATGTTGTGATTCTTTCAGAGTTTTGTTGGCAAAAGTTATGTGCGTGTATCTAAGAGAAGAGATACATGATTCTTTCCAGACCAGAGGAGAAAAGTCATATCTACAAAGTGTAAGTGCAGAAGGTGAATAGGAGCTTAAGCGGATCTGCATTGGCATTGAGTGCTATTACTAGGTCATTGATATACCTGTTGATCTTAACTACTTCAACAGTTGTAAAATCCCCTAACAAGGTAGCCTTAACCAGCTTGTTGAAAATCCTCTAACAAGGTAACTCGAAGCTACTGAGTCATTGATATCCTTTAGCTATTGAGTTCTTGAAATCCTCTAACAAGGTACCCTTAACAGGGTTTAACCCTTAACTGGGTATTGTAGCCATCCCTTAACCAGGTGATCCCTAACAGGATCGGTTCCTAATAGAACCTATTGTATTTGTCTTTAATCGGACAAGGCTCCTAATAGAGCGGACTTAGAAAGAGTTCAAAAACAAGCTTGTGGGTATTCATCCCCACTGTGGTTTTTCCTAGTTGGGTTTCCACGTGAAAAATATGTGTGTCATGTGTGATGTTATGATTTTTTTCTGATTAAGTGGTGATGCATGTTGATCTTTCTATAATATGTACATCTTTGATGGTAGATTGCCCGTTCATGCATTAGAGTGAAATAGGAATGAAGAGTTAGATTATATGAGAAGATAAGTCTCAACCGGTCTTTGCTCATCTTAGTTACACTAGGGTCTGCCGGTTGAACTCTGTTGAAGGACTGGTGCTGCTATTTGTCTGTCAATGCATAAGTGTTAGTTGACAAACTGGTTTAAGGTTGAGTTTTTGCCTGTACTGATTCACCCCCCCTCTCAGTACCGGTTTGGTACTATTCATTCATCATTAAGTTATCAATTGGTATCAGAGCATCCTCTGGGTCCTCTGTGTTATAAGCTTAACCGCTTGAGGGAAAGATCCTATTGTAATGATGAAGAGGGAAGGTCCAAAGTTTAACAAGGAAAATTTTGGTATATGGAAAGATAGGATGAAGATATTCATCAGAAGCATGGGTGCTCAACACTGGAGCTATGTTGAGAATGTGTATGTTGCCCCTACCAGTACTCTCACTGATGACCAAAAGAGAGAGATACAAGAAAATGTGCAAGTCATGGAAGCCCTTATTAGTAGTCTATCTGACATTGAGTTTATTGATGTTCAGGAAAAGGTAATACCCAAAGAGGTATGGGATGGTCTTGAAAATATCTATCGTGGTGATGAACATGTAAAACAGGCCAAGGAAGAAAGCCTGAGAGGGAAGTTTGAAGATATGTGGATGGTTGAAGGTGAGACCATTCAATAGTATGGAATAAGAATCAAAACCATTGTTGGAGATATCAAGAGTGCAGGTGGTAAAATAGAAGACTCCACTGTGGTAAGCAAAGTCCTGAGATCCCTATTGTCGGTCTATGCAATAAGGGTTGCCACTATTTAGGAGCTGAGATCAATAGACAAGACTAAGGTATCCTTGGACTCCATCATAGCAAAGTTGACAACCTATGAGCTAAATAGTTTTGATGGCAGTGTTCAAAAGACTGAATCAACTTTTAAAGCTTCTGTTATTCCATCCAGAAAAGGAAAAGAAGCTAGGACTAGTGGTGAACCAAGATAGAGCAGAGAAATGGATGATGAGGAGATTCTGATGGCATTTGAAGCTCTCCTTGCTAGGAAGCTTCCTAAAGGAACCAGTAAATACAAAGGTAAGCTACCTTTGAAATGCTTTTCTTGTAACCAGATAGGACATATTCCTATAAACTATCCTAATGGTGATAACAAGGACAAACCAAAAAGGTTTAGGAAATTCAAAGGAGGAAACCAGAGAAACTGCTTTGTGGTAGTTGATGAAGGTGTCATAGATGAAGAATTGGAGGATGAAGAAAATGAAGATACTGTGTTTGTGGCTGTGAAGGAAGAAGTGTCAAAAAATAAGGCTCTTGTCTTCCAGTTTGATAATTCCAATGAGTGGATCATTGATAGTGGTTGTTCTCACCATATGACTGGTGATCGGAGCAAGTTCCTATCCTTGGAGGAGTATGATGGTGGTGTGGTTCATTTTTGCAATAATGCACCATGCATGGTCAAAGGTAGAGGGTCCATCTCTCTGATTGGAAAGAGTAGTGCTGACAATGTGTACTGGGTTGATGGTCTCAAACACAACCTTCTGAGTGTTGCCTAGTTGAATGACAGTGGCCTCACTCTGGAATTCAAGAATGGAGTTTGCAGAATCAAAGGAAAAGATGGTGAATTGGTGGCCACCGGCATGTAGACCAAAGGTAACCTATTTCATTTGAATGCAAATATAAGTACATGTCTTATGGCTAAGTGTGATGATAGCTGGATATGGCATAGGAGACTCTACCATGTAAGCTTTGATAACATTGCAAAGGCCAGTAAGATGAAGGCAGGTAGAGGGTTGCCAGTGCTAAGCAAACTGGATAATACCTTGTGCAGAGAGTGTCAATTGGGGAAAATGTCTTCCTCAACCTTTAAAGGTAAATCTTTCACTGCTGACAACTTGCTTGATCTTGTGCATACTTATTTGTGTGGTCCTATGAAAACTAGGAGTGTGCAGGGTGATAGGTACTTCATGATTCTCACTGATGACTGCACAAGAATGATGTGGGTCACATTCTTGAAAGACAAGTCTAAAGCCTTTGTAAAGTTTAAAGCTTTAGAGCATTAGTGGAGAAGGAAAGCAGTAAAAGGATCAAGTGCCTGAGAACTGATCAAGCAGGGGAATTCACTTCCGGTGAATTCAACAAGTACTGTGAAGAACATGGCATCAAGAGGCAATTATCTGCCCCCTGGACTCCATAGAAGAATGGCCTAGCAGAGAGGAATAACTAAACTATGGTTGAAGCAGCTAGAACCATGTTGATTCAAGGAAAGGTAGCTCAAACCTTTTGGAGAGAAGCAGTGAGCACTGTTGTCTACACAATGAACTGGGTACTCATCAAGAAAGGTAAGGATAAAACTCCTTCTGAGTATTGGACCGGTAAGACACCTGTGGTTAGCTACTTTAGGGTATTTGGTAGAAAATGCTACATCAAGAGGAGTGAACATCAGGGCAAGTTTGAAGCTAAATGTGATGAGGGAATATTCCTAGGATATTCCACCAGGAGTAAAGCTCTCAAGTGTTTCAACAATAGGACTCAGAGAATTATGGAAAGTATCAATGTGAGAATTGATGAAACCTTTGAGAAACCGGAAGAAAGTGGTAGTGAGCAAGCTGTAAATGAACCGTTTACAACCTTCTGGGAACCAATTGTCAGTCAACCAAGTACCAGTAATAGTGTTCCTGAACCGGTGAATGTTGATACTGATGAAGATGAGGATGAAGAGGAAAAGCAAGAAGAACCAATTAAGACTATTCCTTGATATGTCAAGCTGAATCATGATCCTAAGTAGATCATAGGAGATAAGGATGGAGGAATCCTTACAAGAAGAAAGATCAGAGAAAACTCATGTTTGATCTCTGAATTTGAGCCTAAGTCATTCCAAGAGGCTCATAAAGATGAAGACTGGATCAAGGCAATGGAAGAGGAACTTGACCAGATAGAGAAAAATGGGACATGGTCCTTGGTACCCATACCTGAGCATAAAAATGTCATTGGCACCAAATGGGTGTTCAAAAACAAGCTGAATGAGGATGGCACAGTGATTAGAAACAAAGCCAGACTGGTGTGCAAAGGATATGCCCAAGAAGAAGGAGAAGACTATGGTGAAATCTTTGCTCCTGTAGCCAGATTGGAAGGAGTTCATATGCTTCTAGCATATGCAGCCTTTAAAGGCTTCAAAGTATATCAAATGGATGTAAAATCTGCATTTCTAAATGGTATACTTGAAGAGGAGGTGTATATAGAGCAACCAGATGGGTTTTCCCTATCTGAAGACAGTGATTTGGTGTGTAGGCTGCATAAAGCCTTATATGGTCTAAAGCAGGCACCTAGAGCATGGTATGAACGCCTGCATTCCCATCTTGTGAAGATTGGATTTGAGAGAACAAGTGAAGATAGCAATATCTACTTGAAGTTTGAAGGAGATCAGATCCTAATTTGTGAGGTATTTGTTGATGACATTATCTTTGGTGGAGATGACAAGATGAGTCATGAGTTTGCAGATGAGATGAAGAAAGAGTTTGAGATGTCACTCATAGGGGAGATTAAGTTTTTCATTGGACTGCAGATCCAACAGATGAGAGATGGAATCTTTATCACTCAGTCCAAGTATGTCAAAGAGGTGTTGAAGACCTTTGGAATGGAAGTGTACGTTAGGAATTCAGAAATCATCACAAGAAAAATAAACATACTAATCATCTGCTCAATCACGAAAGCACAATTGCAATGATCTATCCTAAACATATTCAATAGAGACATGAAAATTGAAACATTCAAAAAAATTATACAAACCAGAGGTAAATCCAAATGCTTCCTTCATGCAGCTCCATTGTTCTTCTTTCCTCTTCAAATAGTTTTGTTGTGGATCTCACCTACAAGTGCACATACATGGTTGAAAGCAAGTAGGTAAGAAAATTGCTCAAAAGTACTCGAAGCGTGATTGATTAGAAATTTGATAGTCTGATTAGGGCCAAGAATCAAGGCCTTTGATTGAAGAAATTCATCCAATTTATAGATAAATTGGAGAAAAGACAAGATTAGCATGATTCAATTCAAATGGAAATTGCAAATCAATTATGTCAATTAAGACAAATTATGACAAATTATGCACTTTCTATGCAAAATTTGTTGATTGATAATTTATGACAACTTCTATGTCAAAAATTGATTGATTGTCAATTATGACAAATTATGACAAATTTCTATGTCATTTCCATGAATTTAGGAGAGAAATAGGAGGAAATTGAAATTAGGAATTAGAAAATTAAGAAATTAGAGAATTAAGAATTTAGGAATTAAGAAATTGATGGAAATTAGAAATTAGGTAAATTAATTAATAATTTATCATTTATTAATTAATTCACAAAGAGGAATAATTAGCCAATTAAATGAACATTTAATTGTGACAAGAAGACTTAGGATAAATAAATAATTTATTAATCCTAAAGGAAGAAATGACACACAAGGTTAAATGATTAAATCATGAAACCCTAAAAGATGAATTAGCAATGCAAAGATAACAATTAGGTCTTGGTACAAGATTGATTTGATGTTGATTCGATCATGATTTTGAATTGATAAATGATTTTATTGATAAATAATTGAAATTGGTTGACAAATTGACCAATATTGATAAAGAGACCAAATTGATATGCGCAAATTGACATGATTGAAGAGGACAAGGATCGATGACAAATTGATCGCAAAATTGACGAGATTGACAAGTTGATAAGAGATTGACAAGATTGACCAAAATCATGACTGAAAATTGTTATCGACAAGACCTAATTCGAAAGTGAGACAAATGAAGAGTGCAGAAGAATGACTCGACACTCGCAAATGATAAAAACCAAGTGCGCAACATGGAAGAAATGTTAATGCATCGCAAAAACCTAAAATGAGGCAATGCGCAAATGTTAAAGTATGACTCCACAAGGATTGACCATTTTTAGGTGTCTACAGGAAGATAGCAAACTGGTTGGTACACCGATGGTGACTGGTTGTAAACTATCCAAAGAGGATGACTCAGCATTGGTTGATGAGAAGGAATACTGATCAATGATTGGTAAATTGCATTATGTAGTGCATAGCAGACTGGATATTGCACATGTAGTTGGCATTACTGCAAGGTTCCAAAAAAGTCCAAGGGAATCCCACTTGGTTGCAGTCAAGCAGATTCTTAGGTATCTGAAGGGAACTGTTGACTATGGATTGTGGTATCCATATAGCAAGGATTTCAACTTGAAAGTGTTCATAGATGCTGATTGGGCTGGTAATGTAGATGACCGGAAGAGAACAACCGGTGGTGCATTCTTCCTTGGTGGTAGACTAGTTTCCTGGATGAGTAAGAAGCAAAGTTGTATCTCTCAGTCTACAGAGGAAGTGGAGTATGTTGCAGCTTTCATGAACTGCACTCAGACAATTTGGATGAAGCATGTATTGAATGGCTTCAAAATTCCTATATTTGAACCGGTAAGCATATTTTGTTACAATACTAGTGCAATTAATATCTCCAAGAATCTGGTTTTACATTCTAGAACCAAGCAATTTGAGATTAATTATCATTTCTTGAGGGAAAAGGTTCAGAACAAAGAGATTGCATTGGAGCATGTTTCCAGTAAGGAGCAGTTAGCAGACATATTCACTAAGTGTCTCCCAATGACTACATTTACATACTTAAGAGGTGAATTAGGGGTATTGCCCCTTCAGGAGGTGAACTAAAAGCATATGCTCCACATCAGTCAGGTACTGCACAGTCATTTTTTTTTATTGATGTGTTGAAGGATGCTACTCCTCAGGGGGAATAGCATAATGGAACAGGGATGTTTGTGCCTCCACTTTGGCATTGTTATCAAAGGGGGAGAAGAAGTGTGTAGAGAAGATGGAGAAGATATCTGCTGAAATTGGGGAGAAGATGAGTTTACAGAAAGACATCTTTGTATATTGCCATCAATGCCAAAGGGGGATATTGTTGGCATTATGTGAACCGATATGAGGATATAATGATATTGTATGTTATCATTGATGTCAATATGTGATATGAAGAGAGAACTGGCATATGTGAGAACCGGTATATATGCCAAAGTAAAGTGGTATATCTATTCAAGGTGAACCGGCATGTCAAGGTGAACTGACATGTAGTCATGGGAACAGGCACATGGAAGCATTGGATGACTACTGATTGGTAGGTAGTTTCCACTTCAGGATTTCTAGTTGGAGTATCTTAAGCCTATGTGACTCAATCGACGATCTTTATGTGATGAAGTTAGCATGATAACGAAGAATAGATAGTGTTTCCATGTAAGCCTTGTGTGCATGAAGGATCTTGCATAAAGAAGAGTGTTCCTATCTAGCTCAGGAATGTGAGAAGTCTGTAAACGGTGATAATGTGTGATGGGTTATCAGCCGCCATGAAATCAGTGGAAAATGAACAATGGAGAATGTCTTGAGATTGGATCAAGACTATTGCATTCAATACAGTATGATCAATGGTTAGGATTGAACCATTTGAATTCCTTAACCTATTAGGTTTAGGGTTTAGGGTTTATGCTTCCGACCTAACTATTTTCTATAAGGTTGATGTTGTGATTCTTTCAGAGTTTTGTTGGAAAAAGTTGTGTGTGTGTATCTAAGAGAAGAGATACATGATTCTTGCCAGACCAGAGGAGAGAAGTCATATCTGCAGAGTGTAAGTGTAGAAGGTGAAGAGGAGCTTAAGCAGATTTGCATTGGCATTGAGTGCTATTATCAGGTCATTGATATACCTGTTGATCTTTAACTACTTCAACAGTTGTAAAATCCCCTAACAAGGTAGCCTTAACTAGCTTGTTGAAAATCCTCTAACAAGATAACTCGAAGCTACTGAGTCATTGATATCCTTTAGCTATTGAGTTCTTGAAATCCTCTAACAAGGTACCCTTAATAGGGTTTAACCCTTAACCAGGTATTGTAGCCATCCCTTAACTGGGTGATCCCTAACAGGATCGGTTCCTAACAAAACCTATTGTATTTGTCTTTAACCAAACAAGGCTCCTAACATAGCGGACTTCCAAAGAGTTCAAAAATAAGCTTGTGGGTATTCATCCCCATCATGGTTTTTCCCAATTGGGTTTCCATGTGAAAAATATGTGTGTCATGTGTGATGTTATGATTGTTTTCTGATTAAGTGGTGATGCATGTTGATCTTGCTGTAATATGTACATCTTTGATGGTAGATTGCCCATCATGCATTAGAGTGAAATGGGAATGAAGAGTTAGATTAAATGAGAAGATAAGTGTCAACCAGTCTTTGCTTGTCTTAGTTACACTAGGTTCTGCTAGTTGAACTCTGTTGAAGGACCGATGCTGCTATTTGTCTATCAGTGCATAAGTGTTAGTTCACAAACCAGTTTAAGGTTGAGTTTTTTCCTGTACTGATTCACCCGCCCTCTTAGTACTGGTTTGGTACTATTTGTTCATCATTAAGTTATCAATATTTACACATACTATTGTAGAGAATCATCTTATTGTGGGTAGGTTCCTGTGTGGGGGAAAAAGTGACACTAAGCAAACATGCCCTAATCTCACTTTCAATCACACATTTGTGGAATACGAAAGAGCCTAGAGGTATCACACAATTGGCTACTTCTTTTTGTGGAAGAGAGAGCCACGGGCTACCTATTAGGATTTCTATTCCTTTGTTGCAAATGATAGATAGAATGATGCAAGTTCAACTATTAACCCTTAAGTGTAAGTATGAACTAGTAAATTTGAGCACAAGATTGTAGATTTGAGATTTAATGATGAACAATTGTAAGGATAAGAGGAGAAATGTAAATGTGTACCTTGAATGGATTTGATTCTGCAAGATCTGCCATTGAAGCCGGAAGCCTGAAATATCGAAGCTGCTACCTCTGAAACTGCCAAAATTCACTGAAATGGACAAGGACCAGGGCGCCCAGTGCCCCTGTCCCAGGGACCAGGGTGCCCAGTGCCCCTGTCCTGGCAGGACCAGGGCACCCCACGCCCCTATCCTAGCTTTCTGGGTTGGAATTTGGTGTGAATTTCTGTCTCGATCCGCTTCCGTCGGATCTGCAACTTGTGGCATCCTTCAAATTCGGAAATCTGCACTTATATCTGAAAAGGGTTGTAGGTGGCTATATAGGGTTTTGCCTTAGTCAAACCCCCACTTTGGTGATTTCCACCTCCATGAATAGCCAAGTTGTATTGTAAAAGTAGTGTGTGTGCAGACCTTAGGTGTGTGCAAGATCCTAAAATGCAAGTAAGCAAACTAGAGCAACCTAGAAAGTAAATCCTAATTGCTTGTAAATGATAATGTAAATGCTCTAAATCAAGATGCAAAGTGATCTAAAGCATGAATACAAATAATATAATGAGGCTTATGCAAAGACATGAAAACAACATGAAATCATACCCAACCCCAAGGGAGGGGTACAAGCCAATCTTCAGTCGGTGATCCCTTATTGCTCTTCAATGTCTTCAAAGCCCTAAATGGATGAATGAAATTGATGAATGCTTGATGGGTGGATGTTGAATATTGTTGAAGTCTTCAAAGATCTGCTCTTTCGCTGCATAGAAGGTCCCTTAAACCAAAAATTCCCATCCTTTCAAATGAAGAAAGAAGCTCTTATATATGAAACCCTAAGGCTTAATTTCAACTTTTGGCCGACCTAGAGATTGAATCTCCTGCCAATTTCTTGGGGTTAAGCTTTATTTTATGATTGGATTGTGCTCCTAAAATTTTGGGAAAAATGTCCAGGACCGTGTGCATGTCGGGCGCCATGGTCCCGACAACTTTTCACCAAATTTTCAGGGCCGTCGGATATGATGATTTTAGAGAGAATCTCAAAGTTACAGCTGATTTCGAGATGTTTTGACCCCCGAAATCAAGCCCCCAAGTTCAAAATAGGACCTAATTAGGGTTTTTGATTAAATGATGTATTAGAGGAATAAAATGAAAGGGGCACACTTTAATGAAAAGGGCCCAACTTTATGATATGGGAGATGATAAAATAGAACCTTAGACCTAATTAATTTAATTAATTAAGTGCTAAAGGGGAAATGCAATGCAAAATGCAAAATGCGCCAAGGCTGGTGTGAAACTAGGTGTGAAATTGTACCACCCTAGCAAGTGCGTACAATTTATGACACTACATTTAGCCCCCACTTTAGCGGTCATATGAACACTACGTGCATATGCAAGATAAAGTACAAAAAAGTAAACATTATTTGAAAAAGGATATATCCATAAGTCTATCGAACGAAGCCGTCAGTGGTATCTGCAGTACACAGTTAGGAACCGCACCCTACAAAATACACGTTAGATCACAAAATCACCTAATGCTTATTAAGGAAGGTGATGAAAATTCGAGGGTAGCTATATGCCCCCCCCTGTTTCGGCTTGCTAATTTTAGTGAGTTGAAACAGGGTATCATGTTTACCACTTCGAATTGTTAAAGAATATTGATGACAAATGCTCACAAGAAGATTTGATATAAGATCAAAAACTAATGGAGAATCATTTGGTAGGAAAGAGGACTAAATCTCAATTCCAACACAACAAAGAGTGTGAGGATTTGAGAGTTCTCTAACACAAGATGAAGGATGTATTTGGAAACAAAATGCAAAGAGAAGAAAAGAAAGGAAAAAAGCATGAATACACACATTGGTGATCCATGAGAAGAGTAGTGAGAGAGAAAACATGGACTTCTCGCCCCTAGATCTTGTCTAGGTGATCCATGGGAAAAAGGACATGGAAAACTAGCCCCTAGAGTCTGTCTAGGTGATCCATGTAAGGGAGGAGAGTGAGAAAGTCTAGCCTTATGCCGCTAGTTCCACTCAACCTCGTGCATGTGTGTGTACGGGAGGTTAGAAGCACCTCATAGGAGTCTATGCCTGAGTATGCTACAACCTATATATGTATAGTACAAAAGCGTGACATCTCGCTCTAAGAGTCTGTGCTCTGGTTCCGAGAATGACCCATTGCTCAAAAAGTGTAATGTTTATGTCATAAGAAAAGTAGAACAAGGATACCTACCTTGATCACAAAAGAAGATACCCCAAAAATGCAACAATGTCATAGATCCAAGCAAGAGAGTTTTGCACTCTTTAAGCAAGGATAAGATAGTTGAAAAAGGGATATCTTGTAGTGTGTGTAAAGGAGATCCTTAGAGGAGAAGAGATCTTTGTACAAAAGATGCCTATCCCCAAGAGGAATTGTCTTAGACAAATATAACCTCTTCTAGAATAAGACAAAGAAGAGAATAAGAATGCAATACTTCCTTCTTTTGCGAGGTGACAGTGATTCTTAATGAAGGATGATGCTCTTTTTAACCCAATTGGGAGAGTGAATTCATTATGGATGTATTTTACCAAGTGCAAAAGAGGTTGTAGTCAAGGACTTACACCTCTTGTGAGAGAGAATCCTTGAACAAACAACAACAAATGCATACAAGGAATAACATCAAGTAATAAAGTTCACACCATCCATGAAATAGGAAAAAGTGGATCCTTAGATAAAAATAAGAAAAGATCATTGCCTCCCAAGGATAAGGTCAATGAGAAGGACTTACTCAATCTTCCAGGGAGATATTTAGACATGAACAAAATGTACTACATACTCACATGAGTTCATGCAAGCAAGACATTAGTGTATGTAAAATGCTCCTCACAAGAAGTGGGTAGGATAAGAAAGAGAATACACATCTCCTCCCATATCTAGGAAAAGAGAATTCTAAAGAAAAGATGATCAATATTTCCACACTATTACCCCATAGGAACAAGAGATAACATAGAAAAATTAGGCCATTATGTTGCTTCAAAAATATGATTGCACTTGAAATTGTACCATCATGAATGACAATGAGCCCCCAGTAAATGAGCTACCAATGTCACATAATGATGAGCAACATAATAGCCATTAATGTTATTTAAAGACATGATAGATTGAATGAGGTATTTGAATATGACATGCTAAATGCTCAACTATAAGTGAGATCAAAAACATGTATAAAATGATAAAAATTGAAGAAGAAAAGTCACAAGAAATCTTAGAAGAGGGATGAGTGTAATTTATTAGAGCCTTATCCCTGGAGGAAAGGACTTTATGATGAATAGGAGATAAAGATTCATAAGTGGATTTAGAAATTTGAGGGGAGTCATAAAGAGATTTGTTCATCGCCAATATTTCCTTATGAGGGGAATGAGAGTTGATAGAAGTAGAAGATAATTTAGTTGAAGTGAGATCATCATCACTACTAAATATAGCATTCACATTGAGAGATGGTCTTTTAGATTCTTTGGTGGGCTTAGAGAGATTATATCCAAGTCCAAATGAATATTCATGCATGTTATGTTCTAAAGGAACTTTAATTCCTTGTTCATTTGTGCCACAACCATTTCCACTATAGCCACTCTTAGCCAAAATATGAAAACCATGACCATAACGATTAGCCATTTCAGAAAGAGAAGGTGGTTTTTCATAAGACAAAGAATCAAATTCTTCAGAATTAGAGGTGTGAGGAGAAGAAGTTTGAGAAGCGGCCACAAAATTATTGCTCATAGGTTCAGGTAAGACTGATTGATCTCTAGTTTCCTTCTTCTTTTTAACTTTAAGCTCTCTAGGAGGAACCCTATACTCACCTACAAAGGTGGGATTAAAATCAAGAGATCCCCAATCATCTTCTACAAGAACCTTCTCAAGATCAAAAGCCTTTTCATGTGTAGATTCAAGTTGAGAAGAATCTTCTTCAGGAACTTCAGACTCATCCAAAGAATTTTGATTATCAAAGGGTGATGATTCATCCATAGGTATCTTGTTTAACGAGTCATCACTAGAAGAGGAAGGCTTAGAAGAACTCCCTTTGGAAGTAGATGTTTGCAAACAAGCTTGAAAATTAGTATCACCTATCAAGTTATATGTCTTATTATTATAAATAAATTTAACTTGTCTATGCAATGTAGAGGGGACAGCTTGCATACTATGAATCCAAGGTCTCCCTAATAACAAGTTGTATGTTAGATTTCCCGACATAACATGGATAGGAGTAGGCAAAGTAACAGGTCCCACTGTGATGGGTAAGGTGATAATTCCTAATGAAGACTTAGCCACATTATCAAAGCCTCGAATGGGATGAGAGTCAGGCTCAATAATGGATGTATCCACATTCATCTTATGCAATAGATTAATGCTACACACATTAAGGCCAGAACCATTATCTACCAGTGTTCGTCTTATAGCAGTGTCATTTATGATAACCACAATCATCGAGGGATCATATTGATGTTGAATTTCACTAGTAGGCAACTCATCTTGAGTAAACACAATTTGAGCTTTAGGATTCATCACAGAGTTAACCAAAGACACTATATTACTAGATGTATTAGGCGGAGGAACATTCAAATCTTTCAAGGCATCTTGTAACATTCCATGATGAGCGGAAGAAGTTTGGATCAAATCCCAAAGGGATATCTTAGTAGGGGTAGGTTTAAGTTGTTCTATGAGATCATAGTCCTTACTAAGAATTTGTGAAATACGAGGAGCTTGAGGAAGAATAGGTTGGGAAGGAGGAAGTGAAGTTGGGATAACTGGAGGAGGATTAGGTTGCCTATTGTTTCTTGTGTGATAGGTATGAGCAACCGCATTATAACTCTCTCTAGTCAGTTGCTTAGCATACTCATAAGGGCTCTTAGTAGAATAACCTCCTTGCACAGTAATAATAGGTTTCTTAGGAGTGAAAAAAGAATAATTAGCATAACCACCTTGGACCACTAAGATAGGCTTATTTAAAGGTTGAGAATTTTGAGAAGGACAAGCACCTTGGACAGTGAAGAGAGGTTTGTTAGGTGTTTCATTCACATGTATCAAATTGATTGAGGATGGTTTAGAGGAATGAACAAAAGTGTTGGAAGAATTATTGATAGTCTTCTCTTGCACTAAAATCTTATCATGGATTAAATCAATTTTAGGAGATTGACAAGGGGTAGGCATTGATGTTCTAGTAGGAAAAGTAATACTGGGAAAGGTCATATCATCCTCTATCATCAAAGGATCTACATGGGGAATAAACTCTCTAGGAGAAGGATCAACATTACTCTCTAAAGTATCACTTTTGAGAGGGAGATCTTTGAAAGAGATGTTAACCATCTTGCTTTGAACTAGGGTATCCTTATGAGTAGAACCAAGTTGAGGAGAGGGAGATGCTTTATTTTTAGAGGGAGAATGATTGAGATTCAAGGAAGGTGAGAAACTATCAAGGGAGTTTTCAATCTTGATTTCATCCCCTTTGGCTAGGGTTCTCTCATGGGGTAGAGAATAATCTACACCTTCTTCTAATGGTTCATCCCAAATAGTGAAGTGGTTGAAAGGAATGTTTGAAGTATTGTCAATTTCGGGAGAGGAGATAACATTGTTTATTAATTCCTCATCCTTAGGAGGGAGAGGATCAATAGATGTGTTAAACTCATCCTCTTTCCTCAAAATATGTTCAATATGATCTTTAGGGGAGAGAGAGTTAAGGAAATTGCTTATTATTTCATCTTCATTCTCTAAGGGATGCTTATGGGTAAGACCAACTTTAGGAGAAGGGTAAGCATTTATCATTAATTCATCATCTCTAGTGGGAATTTTGTTGGAAAAGGAAATGCCATCACTAGGAAATGTAGGGATAATGTCATCTTCTTGCACAAAAGGATCCTCATGAAGGGAGTGTTTTTTAGGAGGAACATGAACATATTTCTCCAAAGATTCATGCTTAGGAAGGAGATCTTTGAAAGAAGTGTTCATAACCTCTTGTTGCACTAACATGCCCCCATTGGAAGGACCAACTTTAGGAGAAAATAAGTCAATGTCCATCAATACCTTTTCACTTAGAGAGGCATCATGTAGGGAAGATGAAGTAACATTAAGAAAGATGTTTATGATATCATTCTCTTCCTCTAGGATAGCTAAATAGGAAGGGCACATTTTAGGAGAATTGTCAAGATCACTCTTAAAGTATTCATCCTTAGAGCATGGGAGAGTCTCAAAGGGATTGGCAGCAACTCTTTTAGGCACTAAAATGTTGTTATAGATGGGGGAAGGTTCTTTAGGAGAAGGAAAAATTGAAACAAGGGAAGCTAACCCATTATCACATCTATGAAATGAATGCATCATGACAACCATTTTCCTTTTTCAAATGATAACACATGCAAAATAGAAGGAAATGTTTAATTTAAACCAATGCAAGCACTTAGAATGTAGATTTAGAAAATGAAATTTATGATTAAAATGAGTTCCTAAATCAGATTTCAAATTATTGATCCCAATTAAGCTATCCACAAGTTCAACTTTGAATTGAAAAACTAGGGTTTTAGCAAAAATTTCCTCTAAATTTTTGAATCTTGCAAGAAATTAAAACTTGTAAATACAAATTTGAATTTGAAATAGCATAAATACTCAAATTATAAATCAGAATTAGAGAAGATTGGAATTCACGTCGGGTTCACCAAAATGTGTGGGGGAAAAAGTGACACTAAGCAAACATGCCCTAATCTCACTTTCAATCACACATTTGTGGAATACGAAAGAGCCTAGAGGTGTCACACAATTGGCTATTTCTTTTTGTGGAAGAGAGAGCCATGGGCTACCTATTAGGATTTCTATTCCTTTATTGCAAATGATAGATAGAATGATGCAAGTTCAACTATTAACCCTAACGTGTAAGTATGAACTAGTAACTTTGAGCACAAGATTGTAGATTTGAGATTTAATGATGAACAATTGTAAGGATAAGAGGAGAAATGTAAATGTGTACCTTGAATGGATTTGGTTCTGCAAGATCTGCCGTTGAAGCCGGAAGCTTGAAATATCGAAGCTGCTACCTCTGAAACTGCCAAAATTCACTGAAATGGACAAGGACCAGGGTGCCCAGCGCCTCTGTCCCAAAGACCAGGGCACCCAACACCCCTGTCCTGGTAGGACCAGGGCACCCCATGCCCCTATCCTAACTTTGTGGGTTGGAATTTGGTGTGAAGTTCTGTCTCAATCCGCTTCCATCGGATCTGCAACTTGCGACATCCTTCGAATTCGGAAATCTGCACGTATATCTGAAAAGGGTTGTAGGTGGCTATATAGGGTTTTGCCTTAGTCAAACCCCCGCTTTGGTGATTTCCACCTCCATGAATAGCCAAGTTGTATTGTAAAAGTAGTGTGTGTGTAGACCTTGTGTGTGTGCAAGATCCTAAAATGCAAGTAAGCAAACTAGAGCAACCTAGAAAGTAAACCCAATTGCTTGTAAATGATAATGTAAATGCTCTAAATCAAGATGCAAAGTGATCTAAAGCATGAATACAAATAATATAATGAGGCTTATGCAAAGACATGAAAACAACATGAAATCATACCCAACCCCAAGGGAGGGGTACAAGCCAATCTTCAGTCGGTGATCCCTTATTGCTCTTCAATGTCTTCAAAGCCCTAAATGGATGAATGAAATTGATGAATGCTTGATGGGTGGATGTTGAATATTGTTGAAGTCTTCAAAGATCTACTCTTTCGCTGCATAGAAGGTTCCTTAAACAAAAAATTCCCATCCTTTCAAATGAAGAAAGAAGCTCTTATATATGAAACCCTAGGTCTTAATTTCAACTTTTGGCCGACCTAGAGATTGAATCTCCCGCCAATTTCTTGGGGTTAAGCTTTATTTTATGATTGGATTGTGCTCCTAAAATTTTGGGAAAAATGTCCAGGACCGTGTGCACGCCGGGCGCCATGGTCCTGACAACTTTTCACCAAATTTTTAGGGCTGTCAGATATGATGATTTTACTGAGAATCCCTAAGTTACAGCTGATTTCAAGATGTTTTGACCCCCGAAATCAAGCCCCCAAGTTCAAAATATGACCTAATTAGGGTTTTTGATTAAATGATGTATTAGAGGAATAAAATGAAAGGGGCACACTTTAATGAAAAGGGCCGAACTTTATGATATGGGAGATGATAAAATAGAACCTTAGACCTAATTAATTTAATTAATTAAGTGCTAAAGGGGAAATGCAATGCAAAATGCAAAATGCGCCAAGGTGGGTGCTAAACTAGGTGTGAAATTGTACCACCCTAGCAAGTGCGTACAATTTACGACGCTACAGTTCCCACCATGGTTTTTTCCTTAACCGAGTTTTCCATGTCAAAATATTGGTGTCATGTGTGCTTTTATATTGGCTATTGTCATTATTTTTCTGTAGTTGATCAGATCTAAGATTATGTTTAATTTGTCTAATCCAGTGAAAACTGATTCACCCTCCCCCCTCTCAATTTTTCTTCCTTGTTGTTGCCAACAAGTGGTATTAGATCCAGCTCCTCCAAAAGAAGCTTAAGTGCTTGAGGAGATCCGGGATGGCAACCTATGTGTTTAAGAAGGAGAGTCCTAGGTTTGATGGAAACAATTATATTGTTTGGAAGGATCAGATGGATGTTCATTTGAAGTGTCTTGGAGAAGATTACTAAAAGATTACAAAAAAGCTGAACACAACATAAGAGATAAGGAAGCATTGCTAAGTGCCTTGACTGATTCAGAGATGAATAATGTGGTGGGGTTGAAAACTGCATATGAGATCTGGAAAAAGTTAGAGACCTTGTATGAAGGAGATGCCCAAATTAAAGTTGCTAAGTTGAAGAGTTTGAAAGGGAAATATGAGACATTGAAGATGGGAGAAGATGAGAATATAAAATCCTTTATGGTTAAGGTGAATAGACTTTTTACGAACATCAGATGTGCCAATGGAACCCTTGAAAAAGATGAGGTTGTTGCTAAAGTGCTAAGATCCTTGGCTTCTGCTTACAAAGCTAAAGTTTATGCTATTGATGAGATCTAAAGTGTGACTACTATGACATGAGATATGTTTTTTAGGTAAGCTTGCTACATTTGAGTTGAGTGAGTTTGGAGAATCACATGGTAAATATGAGACTACATTTAAAGTCTCTGTATCTAGGAAACAAAAGTATGATCCAAGAGAGATTTCATCTAGGGTTTCTAGATATGAGAAAGAGATGAGAGAGATGGAAGAACAAGAAGGGGAGTTGGATGAGCTTGAAGCACTTATTGCTCAGAGATTGCCTAAAGGAGTTGATAAGTATGCTGGAAAGTTACCTTTGAAATGTTTCTCTTGTAATAAGATAGGACATTTTGCTTCTAGGTTCCCTGAAAGAATGTCTAGATATGATAAGCATGATAAATTTGAAAGGCATGCTAGATTTGATAATAATGATATATATGATAAGCATGACAAGTATGATAAGCCCTATAAGCCTAACCAGAAGTACAAATATCAGAAGAGATGTTATTATTCTTTTGATGAAGGTGTGACAAATGAAGAATCAGATAATGGGAATTCAAAAGAAGAATTTGTATTTATTGCTATCAAGGGAGATGATCTGGTCCTAGTGAATTCTACAAACTACATTGTTGAGGAGAAAGATTTGGCTGCTATGATGGATGAGAAAGATGAATGGGTAATTTGGTAGAATTTTTTTACATCATATGTGAGGTGATAAAATAAAATTTGTGAGTATGGAAAGGTATGATGGTGGTATAGTGAGATTTGGAGATGATAAAGCTTGTGTGATCCATGGTAGAGGTTCTATTTCCTTTCATGGTAAGAATAATACTGATGATGTCTTATATGTTGAAGGTCTGAAGCATAATCTTTTGAGTGTTGGATAGATGCTTGACAAGGGATATGATTTTCAATTCAAGAATGGTAAATGCAAGATTTTGAATGCCTCCAAAATAGAGATTGCATCAGGGACTAAGACTAAAGGTAATATCTTTCACTTGAATACTGGTGAGAAAAGTTGTTTGATTTCTTAGATTGATGAAAGTTGGTTGTGGCATAGGAGGACGTGACATGTTAATTTTGACTGCATGATAATGATAAGTTCTACCCAAACTATTAGAGATTTTCCTAAGATTGTAAATCCTTCTAATCTGGTATGTAAATAATGTCAGTTGAAAAGCAAACAAGAACTTCATTTAAGAGTAAGTTGTATAGATCTAATGGTATATTGGATCTTGTTCATACTGACTTGTGTGGTCCTACAAGAGTGAGAAGCATGCAGGGTGACATATATTTGATGTCTACTATAGAATGATGTGGGTTACCTTTCTAAGGGATAAATAAAAAGCATTGGAGAAATTTAAGATATTCAAAGCTAAGGTGGAGACTGAGACAAGATTGAAGCTAAAGTGATTGAGATCTGATAGAGGAGGAGAATTCACATCAGGTGAGTTTGATATATTTTGTGGGAGAAATGGAATTAGAAGAAAATTATATTCTCCGAGAACCCCTCTGTAGAATGGAGTTGTTGAAAAGAAGAACAAAACAATTTTGGATGTTGCTAGAACTATGTTGATTGAAGGAAAGGTTGTAGAAACCTTTTGGAAATAAGTTGTTACCACTTTTGTTTACACCTTCAACTAGGTGCATATTAAATTTGATTCCGGTAAGACTCTTTGTAAACTATGATTTGGTCATGCTCCTACAGTTAGATATTTTGAAGTATTTGGAAGCAAATGTTATATTAAAAGGGATGATGATTTAAAAATTTTTGATGCAAAGTGTGATGAAGGAATCTTCTTGGATTATTATAGTAAGAGAAAGGCCTACTGATGTTACAATAAGAGACTGAAGAAGATAGTGGAAAGTGAAAATGTGAAGGTTGTTGATGATGAATACTAAGAGGGGGGGGGGGGTGAATTAGTATGCCAAAAATCTTTGTACTTAAACACTTTACTAGACTAACAGTAAACTGGTAAAACAGTTTAGCAGACAAATGGGTTAGCACACATGAAAACCAAATAGAAAATAATGCATTCACCCATAGAAGCACAAACACCATAGCATGAGATTTTGACATGGAAACCTGAATGGAAAAAACCACGGTGAGATGGAACTCACAAGTAACTATTTGAAGAATAGGAACCAGACCGGTTAAGGTCATACAATGTTCTGTACCAGAATGGATCCTGTTAGGAATCTCAATCTTTGTTAGGAGATAAGTTTGATTAAAGACTACCTTTCTAGAGGAGTTTAGATCCACAGATGTGAACCACCTTGTTAGAGGATTTACAAAAGGCTTTTTGGGCCTACCCGGTTAAGGGCTACAGACTTGTCGAAGATGTGAGTAATCAACAAGTGAGTGATCTAGCTAATAGCATAGATTGCTTGGTTAGATCCTTGATATCTTATTCCTAATGCATTCTAGCATTACTTCAGTCTTCTACACATTCATACTCTCTCTAACTCATCAACCACCTTATACCCTAGCAACAACATCAACAACCTAAAACCCTAGACATGATGTCCTTATAAAGGAATCTGATTTCATGTCGGTCCAATAGGATTACAATACAATTTCTTAGGTTCAATGTATCTAGACATATTCTATAACATGACACAAAAAGCACCGTTAAAGTGTTGGCACCATCAAACAATTGGTGGATGGTATGCCGGTTGGTAACTCATCACAAAGTATTACCGGTTCATACAAAATATCGATTGAAGAAAAATACCAATTGCCGGTTTGACAAAATGAAGACTGGGAAATATGTGTTATGCTGCTTTGATCCTTTGTACCGCTTGAGATCCTCGAACCGCTTGGGGTCAACATACCGCTTCAGATCGGTAATCACTTTCTGCAAAACACCAATAGTCTAAGGGCTATAATGCATCATACCGGTTGGAACAAGTACCGGTTGAGCTTTAACTTATACATACAAAAGTGATCTCAATGCAAGTGTGTGTCCATCAATGACAATCACAACATAATCATAAAAAATGCCAACAATCTCCCCCTTTGGCATTGATGGCAACACTTAGGAAATTTTGACATCTAAGTGTTTTACAACAAAAATATGCCAGAATCAAAATTACCCCCCTAAGCATATACACTATCCCTTTTGTAGAAAGTAAAATGTATACTATTTATTAATAGAAATAACATGAAAGTATACATCAAAACATTCAAAATTTATACTTCTCCCCCTTTGCCAACAATGACAACAAAATATTATAGACTAACCCCTGTTTCATTAGTATTAAAGGAATAACAGTTTATGACAATAAGGAATAAAACTTGTCAAAAACTGATTTAAAGTCCTACAAAAATTGTTTCATAGATAAGGACCAGGACTCAAGTAGGGAGGTAGCCACTTCCTTCTCTGTCTACATCTGGGAGACCTATTCTTCCATGACCTCTATTGTGCTCATCTCCTGAGTCACTTTTAAAGCATCTAGATTGAGATAACATTTCTGAAGGATCTGCAGGCGTGGGAGTAGATATAGTTGGAGTTCCTTTAAATCTCAAGTCTGGTTGCTTATTTCCAACTCTATTTTGGTAGACTGGATAGGAAACTGGTGAACGGTTTGCCCATAAGCTGTAAAAGAGTCATATGGTAGCTTGAAGGTACTCATATATAACTGCAAGTCAATTTGTAGCTTTTGCTTCTGTACAAGCACATCATAATAGAAGAGATGGGGTTGGAAAATATTACTCAGTAGTAGATTCCCCTCATCTAGAGCATTCCTTATGTCTTTTTGTGCTTTTTGCAGTTCAGATCGGAGCTCATTAAGCTTCTTCACCAGGGCAATGTTGAGAGGCTTTTGATGCTCTTTCTTGGCATTTGCCTCTACTACCTCTTCTAGGCTCTGATAACTCAATGATGAACCACTAGTACCAAACCGGTACTGAGAGGGGGGGTGAATTAGTACAAACACAAATACAGTCAAAAATCGGTTTGATAGCAAATACTCCAAAAGACTGACAAACAGGAATATCCGTAAAACAAAGTGCAACTGGTAACATCCAGTATAGCTCAATCAGTCATGAACCGGTCACTCAATAAGCTTTCCTCTTAGCTCAATACTACAGTATCATTATATTCTCATGCATAAACAAGTAAACTTAACCATTAGATCTTCACAATAGTGAGTTCAATATGTTTTATAGACAGGCATAAAACATAGAACCTTCATGTGCTTAACAGATAAAACAAAGCATCACAAGACAAAAGCATTTCACATGACACACATATTTTTCACATGGAAACCCAACTGGGAAAAATCATGGTGGGGATGAATACCCACAAGCAGCTTTTTGAACTTTTTGGAAGTCCGCTCTGTTAGGAGCCTTGTTCGGTTAAGGACATTACAATTGGTTCTAGTAGGAACCGATCCTGTTAGGGATCACCTGATTAAGGGATACTTGGTTAAGGGTTAAACCCGGTAGAGTCACCTTGTTAGAGGATTTCAAGAACTCAATAGCTGAAAGGATCTCCTAAGCTTCTCAAGCTTCTTAGAACTCATTAGCCTCGAGTTACCCAGTTAAGGGATTTAAAACAAGCTGGTTAAGACCACCTGATTTAAGGGATTTTGAATCAAGCTAGTTAAGGCTACCCTGTTAGGGGATTTTACAACTGTTGAAATGGTTAGAGATCAACAGGTATTACAATGATCTGTTAATAGAACCCAATGCTAATGCAGATCCATTTTTGGCTCCTCTTCACCTTCTGCACATTCACTTTGCAGATATCTCTTCTCTCCTTTGGTCTGGCAAGAAACACGTATCACTTCCCTTGGATACACACTTACAACTTTTGCCAACAACTTCAGAAAGAAACACAACATCAACCTTATAGGAAACATACAGGTTGGTAGCAAAAACCCTAAACCCTAAACCTGTTAGGTTAAGCAATTCAAACGGTTTGATTCTGACCGTTGAATCATACTGCATTAAATTCAACAATCTTGAATCAATCTCAAGACATTCTCCATCATCCATTATCCACCGTTTTCATGGCGGCGGATAACCCATCACGTGTTATGACCATTTGTTAGACTTCGCACATTCCCGAGGTAGATAGGAATAGTCTTCTTCATGCAAGATCCTTCACGCGCACAGAGCTTACGTGGAAACATGATCTGTCCTCCATCATACTGCTAACTCATCACACAAAGATCACTGATTGAGTCACACAGACTTGAGGTACTCCAACCAGAAACCCCAAAGTGGAAGCTACCTACCAATCGGTAGTCATACAATGCTTCCATGTGCCGATTCTCATAACTACATGCCGGTTCACCTTGAACAAATATGCTGCTTCACTTTGGCATATAAATCAGTTCATATATATGCCGGTTCCTCTGTCTTCACCTATCACATGTGCCGGTTCTAACCATGTCTCATATTGACATCAATGACAACATAAAATATCATTTTGTCATCATGCTAGTTCACATAATGCCAACAATCTCCCCCTTTGGCATTGATGGCAATATACAAAAGATATCTTCTCTGCTTCACATCTTCTCCCCATTTGCTGCAGATATCTTTTTGCTTCACTCCTTCTCCCCCTTTGACAACAATGCCAAAGTGGAGGTACAAACATTTCTGTTTCATCATGTTGCTCCCCCTGAGGAGTAGCATCCTTCAAAACACCAATCAACCAAAACTTTGTCTTTCTAGTACCTCACTGATGTGGAACAATCACTTTTAGTTCACCTCCTGAAGGGGCAATACCCCTAATTCACCTCTCAAATGCACAAATGTTGTTTTTGGGAGAGGCTTGGTGAATATGTCTGCTAACTACTCCTTACTGGACACATGCTCCAGTGCAATCTCTTTATTCTGAACCTTTTCCCTCAAGAAATGATACTTAAGCTCAAAATGCTTGGTTCTAGAATGTAAAACCGGATTCTTTGATATATTGATAGCACTTGTGTTATCATAGAATATACTTACCGGTTCAGATACAGGGATCTTGAAGCCTTCCAGTACATGCTTCATCCAGATTGTCTGAGTGCAGTTCATGAAAGCTGCAACATACTCCACTTCCACTGTAGACTAAGAGATGCAACTCTATTTTTTACTCATCCATGAGACCAATCTACCACCAAGAAAGAATGCACCACCGGTTGTGCTCTTCCGGTCATCCACATTACCAGCCCAATCAGCATCTGTGAATACTTTCAAACTGAAATTATTGCTGTATGGGTACCACAATCCATAGTCGACTGTTCCCTTCAGATACCTAAGAGTCCGCTTAACTGCACTTAAGTGAGATTCTCTTGGACTCTTCTGGAACCTTGCAGTGATGCCAACTACATGTGCAATATCCGGTCTACTATGCACTACATAATGCAACTTACCAATCATTGACCAGTATTCCTTCTCATCAACCAGTGCAAAATCATCTTCTTTTGTCAATTTGCAACCAGTCATCATTGGTGTACCAACCGGTTTGCTATCTTGCATGCCAAAAGTTTTCAACACCTCTTTGACATATTTGGACTGAGTGATGAAGATTCCATCTTCCATCTGCTAGATTTGCAATCCAATGAAGAACTTAATCTCCCCTATGAGTGACATCTCAAACTCTTTCTTCATCTCATCAGCAAACTCATAACTCATCTTATCATCTCCACTGAAGATGATGTCATCAACAAAAACTTCACAGATCAGGATCTGATCTCCTTTAGATTTCAAGTAGATATTGTTGTCTTCACTTATTCTCTCAAATCCAATCTTCACAAGATGGGAATATAGGCACTCATACCATGCCCTAGGTGCTTTCTTTAGACCATATAATGCTTTATGTAGCCTACATACCATGTCACTATCTTCAGATAGGGCAATATACACCTCCTCTTCAAGTACACCATTTAGAAATGCAGATTTTACATCTATTTGATATACCTTGAATCTCTTAAAAGCTGCATATGCAAGAAGCATATGAACTCCTTCTAGTCTAGGTACAGGAGCAAAGGTTTCCCCATAGTCTTCTCCTTCTTCTTGAGCATATCCTTTGCATACCAGTCTGGCTTTATTCCTAATCACTGTGCCATCCTCATTCAACTTATTTCTGAACACCCATTTGGTGCCAATGACATTTTTATGCTCTGGTCTAGGTACCAAGGACCATGTACCATTTTTCTCTATCTGGTCAAGTTCTTCTTCCATTGCCTTAATCCAGTCTTCATCTTTATGAGCCTCTTTGAATGACTTAGGCTCAAATTCAGAGATCATACATGAGTTTTCTTTGATCTTTCTTCTTGTAAGGATTCCTACATCCTTATCACCTATGATCTTCTTGGGATCATGATTCAACTTGACATACTGAGGAATGGTCTTAACTGGTTCTTCTTGCTTTTCTTCTTCATCCTCATCTTCATCAGTATCAACATTCATCGGTTCAGGAACACTATTACTGGTACTCGGTTGACTGACAACCAGTTCCTAGAAGGTTGCAACCGGTTCATTTACTACTTGCTCGTTGCCGGTTTCCTCAGTCTTCTCAGAGGATTCATCAAATTTTACATTGATGCTTTCCATAATTCTCTAAGTCCTATTGTTGTAGCACTTGTAAGCTTTACTCTTGGTGGAATATCCTAGAAATATTCCCTCATCACATTTAGCTTCAAATTTACCTTGATGTTCACTCCTCTTGATGTAACATTTGCTACCAAATACCTTAAAGTAGTTAACCATAGGTGTCTTACTGGTCCAATACTCATAAGGAGTTTTGTCCTTACCCTTTTTGATGAGTACCCGGTTCATAGTGTAGACTGCAGTGCTCACTGCTTCTCTCCAGAAGGTGTGAGCAACCTTTCCTTGGATCAACATGGTTCTAGCTGCTTCAACCATAGTCCAGTTATTCCTCTTTTTCTAGGCCATTCTTCTATGGAGTCCGGGGGGCATACAGCTGTGTCTTGATGCCAAATTCTTCACAATACTTGTTGAATTCACTGGAACTGAACTCCCCTCCTTGATCAGTTCTGAGACATTTGATCCTTTTACCGCTTTCCTTCTCCACTAATGCTCCGAATGCTTTGAATTTTCCAAAAGCTTCAGACTTATCTTTCAAGAATGTGACCCACATCATTCTTGAGCAGTCATTAGTGAGAATCATGAAGTACCTATCACCTTGCACACTTTTCATTTTCATAGGACCACATAAATCATTATGCACAAGATCAAGCAAGTTGTCAGCAATGAAAGATTTAACTTTAAAGGTTGAGGAAGACATTTTCCCCAATTGACATTCTCTACGCAAGGTATTATCCGGTTTGCTCAGCACCGGCAACTCTCTAACTACCTTGATTTTACTAGCCTTCACAATGTTATCAAAGTTCACATGACAGAATCTCCTATGCCATATCCAGCTATCATCAAGCTTAGCCATAAGACATGTACTTATATTTGCATTTGGATGAAATAGGTTACCTTTAGTCTGTATGCTGGTGGCTACCAATTTACCATCTTTACCTTTGATTCTGCAAACTCCATTCTTGAATTGCAGAGTGAGACCACTGTTATTTAGCTGGGCAACACTTAGAAGGTTGTGTCTGAGACCTTCAACCCAGTACACATTGTCAGCACTACTCTTTCCATTCAAAGAGATGGACCCTCTGCCTTTGACCATGCATGGTGCATCATTGCCAAAGTGAACCACACCACCATCATACTCCTCTAAGGATAAAAACTTGCTCCAATCACCAGTCATATGGTGAGAACAACCACTGTCAATGATCCATTCATTTGAATTTTCAAACCGAGAGACAAGAGCCTTCTTGTCTGCCACATCTTCCTTTACAACAACAAACACAATGTCTTCATTCTCTTCATCTTCTGATTCCTCATTTGTGACACCTTCATCAACCGCTACAAAATAGTTTCTTCGGTTCCCTCCTTTGAATTTCTTGAACTTGTCTGGTTTATCCTTGTTGTCACTATTAGGATAGTTCAAAGCAATATCTCCTATCCGGTTACAGGAAAAACATTTCAAAGGAAGCTTACCTTTGTATTTACTAGTCCCTTTTGGAAATCTCCTGGCTAGAAGAGCTTCAAATTCCATCAGAAACTCTTCATCCTTCATTTCTCTATTCTGACTAGGTTCCCCACTAGTGCTAGCCTCTTTTCCTTTTCTAGATGGTATAGAAGAAGCTTTAAAAGCTGATTCTGTCTTTTGAACACTCCCATCAAAACTATTCAGTTCATAGGTTGTCAACTTGGCTATGATGGAATCCAAGGATGCCTTAGACTTGTCTATTGATCTCAGCTCTTGAATAGCAGCAACCCTTATTGCATAGACTGACAACAGGGATCTTAGGACTTTACTTACCACAGTGGAATCTTCTATTTTTCCACCTACACTCTTTATTTCTCCAACAACTGTTTTGATTCTTATTCCATACTGCTGAATGGTCTCTCCTTCAACCATCCACATGTCTTCAAATTTCCCTCTTCATCATTTGTCTAGGATCTTTTCCTCAAGCGGTTAGGCTTACAACATAGAGGACCTGGAGGTGCTCTGATACCAATTGATAACTCAATGATGAACCACTAGTACCAAACCGATACTGAGAGGGGGGGGTGAATCAGTACAAACACAGATATAGTCAAAAACCGGTTTGACAGCAAATACTCCAAAAGACTGACAAACAGGAATATCGGTAAAACAAAGTGCAACTAGTAACATCCAGTATAGCTCAATCAGTCTTGAACCAGTCACTCAACAAGCTTTCCTCTTAGCTCAATACTACAGTATCATTATATTCTCATGCAAAAACAAGTAAACTTAACCATCAGATCTTTACAACAATGAGCTCTATATGTTTTATAGACAGGCATAAAACATAGAACCTTCATGTTCTTAATAGATAAAACAAAGCATCACAAGACAAAAGCATTTCACATGACACACATATTTTTCATGTGGAAACCCAACTGGGAAAAACCACGGTGGGGATGAATACCCACAAGCTACTTTTTGAACTTTTTGGAAGTCCGCTCTATTAGGAGCCTTGTCCGGTTAAGGACATTACAATTGGTTCTGGTAGGAACCGATCCTATTAGGGATCACCCGGTTAAGGGATACCCAGTTAAGAGTTAAACCCGATAGGGTCATCTTGTTAGAGGATTTCAAGAACTCAATAGCTGAAAGGATCTCCTAAGCTTCTCAAGCTTCTCAGAACTCATTAGCCTCAAGTTACCCGGTTAAGGGATTTAAAACAAGCTAGTTAAGACCACCTGATTTAAGGGATTTTGAATCAAGCCAGTTAAGGCTACCCTGTTAGGGGATTTACCAACTGTTGAAGTGGATAGAGATCAACAGGTATTACAATGATCTGTTAACAACACCCAATGCTAATGCAGATCCATTTTTGGCTCCTCTTCACCTTCTGCACATTCACTTTGCAGATATCTCTTCTCTCCTTTGGTCTGGTAAGAAACTCGTATCACTTCCCTTGGATACACACTCACAACTTTTGCCAACAACTTCATAAAGAAACACAACATCGACCTTATAGGAAACATACAGGTTGGTAGTAAAAACCCTAAACCCTAAACTTGTTAGGTTAAGCAATTCAAATGGTTCAATTCTGACCATTGAATCATATTGCATTAAATTCAAAAATCTTGAATCGATCTCAAGACATTCTCCATCATCCAGTATCCACCGTTTTCATGGCGGCAGATAACCCATCACGTGTTGTCACTGTTTGACAGACTTCGCACATTCCTAAGGTAGATAAGAATAGTCTTCTTCATGCAAGATCCTTCATGCGCACAAAGCTTACATGGAAACACAGTCTGTCCTCCATCATACTACTAACTCATCACACAAAGATCACCGATTGAGTCACATAGACTTGACGTACTCCAACCAGAAACCCCGAAGTGGAAGCTGCCTACCAACCGATAGTCATACAATGCTTCCATGTGCCGGTTCTCATAACTACATGCTGGTTCACCTTGAACAAATATGCTACTTCACTTTGGCATATAAACTGGTTCACATATATGCTGGTTCCTCTCTCTTCACCTATCACATGTGCCGGTTCTCACCATGTCTCATATTGACATCAATGACAACATACAATATCATTTTTTCATCATGTCGGTTCACATAATGCCAACAGGTTTTGCACCTAATCATCCACTATGGTGCATAGGAGCTTCAATTGTGCCAATGATGAGTCAGTACTGGGGAGGCTTGTGTCGGGTAACAAACTGGTAAGAGTGTCCATGACAGCTTGGATCACATCTTCCTCCTTAACACCTCAAGGTGTTCTTGAGCAACCTTAATGCTCTGTAGCAGCTGCATTTCGCTTGCAGACTGGAGGTCAATAGGACTACTAGTTACCTTTGGAGTCTCCATCTGCATGCTCTTTGCCGCTTCTACTTCCTTGTCCTCCTCTGCCTTCTTCTTCTCCACTTCTTTTCTCTTTTCCTCTTCCTTATCCTCCTCTACCTTCTTCTTTTCTGCTTTTTTTGTCTTCTCCTCATCCTTTGTCTTCTCCTCTTCCTTTCTTTTCTTCTCATCCTCTTTTCTCTTTTCTTCCTATTTCCATTTCTCCTCATCTTCTTCCTTTTTCTTCTTCTCTTCCTTATCCTCTTCTTCTTTCTTCTTCTTTGCATCTTCTTGTTTCTTTTTCTCTTCATCCTCTTATCTTCTTTTCTTCTTCTCTTCAGACTCATCTTGCTTCTGAACTCATCAAAGTACTTGTTCAAAACTTTAGGGTAGCCGGTTCCAACTGCTTGCATGCTTTCTTTGATATGCTTGGTAATGGGTTGGTCCGCAGACCATTGAATATCTCCCACTTTGGGGAAGTAGCCTTGGAAGTAGAAAAATAGTCCTACTAGTAGTTGTCCAAACTTGAATTTTAATGCATTATCCTATTTGATTGATTTAAGATTCAACAAGAGTTTCCTTTGCATGTCGATGCAGAGGTCAAATGATGCATCTTCCTTGATCATTCGGTAAGTGGCATTTACCGCTGCAATAGATACAGAGTTAATTCTGCTGGCAGAGAATGTCCGGTATCCAATCACGATGCACATATATTTCACAAGGTCATCCTTGATGGAATTAACAGTCATTCCTCATGAGTCACTCACTAAACTGGTGAGCTTGGTCATTTAAGTCTTGATGATCTTCCTCAGGGCTAGCACTTCACCGACGTTGCAGAAACTCGTGACGGCATGAATAGCTTGTGGAGTGATATCATGCGTTCTCTCTAGGTACATCTTGTCACCATGAACTCTACTCAGAATGATTCTAATATGGTCATCTGTGAAATCCTCTAGGAAGTAAACCACATTGTGAAGTTTCTTATTCTCCAAAATGCTATACTCCAGTTTGATCTTTTTATCTTTCCCATAGAATAGACCTAGCTGTGAGTGGATTGCTAGAGACCCTAGGTCTTCAATTTTACAGTCTATATAATCAGATATTCCTTCTTCCACTATTACTCCAGCAGGAACTTGTGATAGGGCATTGTATTTGGACTTGCATTGAATGAAGCTTACTGAATCGACAAATGCACTAGAGCTAGTATGAGATGCAGAAGCCATGATAAAAATAGAAAACTCAAGAAATACCTTTCAAAAATCAAGAATTTAGGGCTTTCAGATTCTACTTCGCCTCACACTTTTTCAGTTATAGAATCACCGCTTTGCATTCTTCTCTTGACGGTTTGTAATTTGCTTCTGAATTTCCTTCAAGGTTTCTAAATTTCTCTGAATCGCAGCACAAATCACTTTTTCATCGCTCTACACTTGAAAACCTTCTTTGCTTGAAAAAAGATAGTGAGAAATGATTTGAAAATTACTTTTAAGCATATTCCTCACCAACCATAATTAATGCTCCACCATTAGGGCATAAACCCTAATTTACCTTTTACTATTTCTGATCTTCCACCAAATGATAGGTATCGCATACCGGTTAAGGTCTTTTACCGATGTAAACCAAGGGTTCAAAACAGTTCACCATTTGCTCCCCCTAAGCTTTTTTGATGCTTAGTTTGCTGGTTCCGTTATTTCCACACTAGGTACAGAAACCAGTTCTTCTTGTAACACCGCTGGTTTCTTCTTTCAAGTTTTGTTCATATCCATTTGAATAGTGTCAATATCAATCTTTCCTTCCAGAGTGATCGGTATATCATCTGATATGTTCTTTCTTGATCTACAGAATCTGGCAATGCGACCTGGTTTGTTGCAGTGATAGCAAACCATTCCATGTGCTCTCCAAGGTCCATTATTCATGTTGTCATTCTTCCTCCTGCATGTTGCAGTAGTGTGACCATGATCATGATAGATCAAATAGTTTGCTCTCCATCCAGTTGCTTCTTGATAGCCACCACTTCTTGACTGATGATTGAAGGCATTAAACCGGTTGTGATTCTGGTTCACAAAAGGTTTAGGACCAACTCCTTGTGTCCTCTAAGGATATCTTCTAGTGTTGTTCATAACAAACCTGCATTTAGATTCTCTATGCCCAAACTTGTTGCATGCATAACAGTTACCATTGAATTTATAGGATCTAGGCTTATCATTTAGAAAATAAGGAAAATTATTGTAAGCCTTACTCCTATACACATTGGTAGTATGTTCTTCTTTAAGACAATTAGAGACAATAGGTTTAAACTTTTGCTTACCTTTATCCTTTGATGCCGGTTGTTTCTTTGATGCTCCAGCATTTGTACCAGAGGTCTCACCTTCCTCATGACTGGAATAACCAAGTCCATCAGTATTCTTGACAGGTTTGGCAGATTCAAGGTTTTGCTCTAGCTTGATAGTACTCTTGTTGAACTTAGTAAGTATTTCCTTTGACTCAGAGAGTTCTTTGGAAATAGCAGCATTTGTTTCCATTAGGTTTTCATTTTCAGAGATGGCAATGTTCAGTCTCCTTGCATGTCTTCCTTTTCCACTTTGCTCACATGGAGTTGAGCAGTTAGGGCACTGATCTCTTGCTTCAGCTTGGAGTTTTCATGATCTTTGCCTTTGACTAGATCTTCAACTTTCCTCTAGTTCTCAAGCTCTTGACACATTCAAATAGTTAGTCCTTCCAATTCTTTTCTCAGGTTGGAATTGGATTCATTCAGCTTTTCTACTTCTTGAATCAGGGCTTCCATGTCCACTATTTTAGATAGCTCCATCAAATTTTTAGCATGTTCTCTCCTCTTTGCTTGAGATGCCTTATATTTGACCATAAGATCATCATAGGCTTGCTTAGACTGAGTGAGCCGATGAGTAAGTTCCCTCAATGTGTATTCCCCCATATCACTTTCCAAGTGGTTAAACTTATAGAAAGGTAAGCTCTGATACCAATTGATGAATACTAAGAGGGGGGGTGAATTAGTATGCCAAAAATCTTTGTACTTAAACACTTTGCTAGACTAACAGTAAACCAGTAAAACAATTTAATAGACAAACCGGTTAGTACACATGCAAACTAAATAGCAAATAATGCATTCACCCACAAAAGCACAAACACCATAACACAAGAGATTTTGACGTGGAAACCCAAATGAGAAAAACCATGGTGAGATGGAACTCACAAGTAACTATCTGCAGAATAGGAACCAGACTGGTTAAGGTCATACAATGTTCTTTACTAGAACAGATCCTATTAGGAATCTCAATCTCTGTTAGGAGATAAGTCCGATTAAAGACTACCTTGCTAGAGGATTTAGATCCACAGATGTGAACCACCTTGTTAGAGGATTTACAAAAGGCTTTTTGGGCCTACTCGGTTAAGGGCTACAAACTTGTCGAAGATGTGAGTAATCAAGAAGTGAGTAATCTAGCTAATAGCACAAATTGCTTGGTTAGATCCTTGATAGCTCATTCCTAATGCATTCTAGCATTACTTCATTCTTCTACACATTCATACTCTCTCTAACTCATCAACCACCTTAAACCCTAGCAACAACATCAACAACATCAACAACCTAAAACCCTAGACATGATGTCCTTATAAAGGAATTTGATTTCATGTCGGTCCAATAGGATTACAATACAATTTCCTAGGTTCAATGCATCTAGACATATTCTGTAACATGACACAAAATGCACCGTTAAAGTGTCGGCACCGTCAAACAATCAGTGGATGGTATGCCAGTTGGTAGCTCATCACAGAGTATTATTGGTTCATACAAAATATTGGTTGAAGCAAAATACTAGTTGCCGGTTTGACAAAATGAAGACTGGGAAATGTGTTCTGCCACTTTGATCCTTCGTACCGCTTGAGATCCTTAGACTGCTTGGGGTCAACATACCGCTTCAGATCGGTAATCACTTTCTACAAAACACCAATAGTCTAAGGACTATAATGCATCATACCAGTTGGAACAAGTACCAGTTGAGCT
Source organism: Cryptomeria japonica (assembly GCF_030272615.1). Taxonomy (NCBI): domain Eukaryota; kingdom Viridiplantae; phylum Streptophyta; class Pinopsida; order Cupressales; family Cupressaceae; genus Cryptomeria; species Cryptomeria japonica. The sequence goes on from NC_081413.1 coordinate 262,371,900, forward strand.
TTAACTTATACAAAAGTGATCTCAATGCAAGCGTGTATCCATCAATGACAATCACAACATAATCATAAAAAATGCCAACAGTTGAATGTCATGGAAAACATATCAGAGCATGCAGATATGAGTTTAATGATAAAGACAATGTTTCAGAGCCTGTGCAGACTGAGATCCTAAAGCAGAATGCTCTGGTAGAGATAGTTAATCTAGATATTGTTGCTTTTGGTGAAGAAGTTCAAGAGCCTAAGAATCAAAACAATCTGAAGACTTTGAGGTGTGTGAGATTGAATCATTTAGAAAATCAGACTATTGGTGATAACAATAAAGGTGTGATGACTAGGAGAAGACTTGTTGCAAAAGAGATATGTTTGATTTCCAAGATTGAACCTAAATATGTTGCAGAAGCATGTAAGGATGAGAAATGGATAAAAGCAATAGAAGAAGAGCTAAATCAGATTAAGAATAATATCACATGGGAGCTTGTTCTAAGACCCAAAGACAAGAATGTGATTGGTACTAAATGGGTGTTCCAGAATAAACTAAATGAAGTCAATGAAGTGGTGAGACACAAAGTAACATTGGTATGTAAAGGATGCTCTTAGATGGAAGGTATTGATTATGAGGAAACCTTTTCTCCTGTAGCTAGAATAGAAGCTGTTAGACTATTGGTTGCATATGCTGCTTACAAGAATTTCAAGGTGTACCAGATGGATGTCAAGTCAGCCTTTTTGAATGGAGATTAGGAAGAGTAAGTTTAGATTGAGAAACTAGAAGGATTTTCTTTGTCAGATGAAGGAGACATGGTGTGCAAATTAAAGAAAGTATTGTATGGACTGAAGCAAGCTCCTAGAGCCTGGTATACTAGATTAGGTAAGTACTTGATGAAGTTGGAATTTTGTAAAGGTATTGTTGACAGTAACTTATACTTTAAGGTTGATAAGGATAACATTTTGAGTGTTGAAGTATTTGTTGATGATATTATTTTTGGAGGTGATGATGATTTGAGTATGAATTTTGTTGATGATACACAAAAGGAGTTTGAGATATCTATGATAGGTGAGATGAAATTATTCTTAGGATTGCATATTACTTAGACCGGTAAAGGTATTTTCATTTCTCAATCTAAGTATGTGAAAGAATTGTTGAAGAAATTTGGGTTAGATGATTCTAAACCTGTTGGAACTCCTATGGTGACTGGATGAAAGTTGTCTAAGAATGATGAATCTCAAAAAGTTAATCAGACTTTTTATAGATCTATGGTTGGTGGATTGTTGTACTTAAGAATAGACCAGATATTATGCATGCTTCTTGTCTTTGTGCTAGATTTTAGGATGATCCTAAAGAGACTCATGTTACTATTGTGAAGAGAATTTCCAAATACTTGAAGGGGACTGCTAATTATGGTTTATGGTATCTGAAGAATGATGATTTCATGTTATGTGCATATACTGATGTTGATTGGGTGAGTGATATTGATGACTAAAAGAGAACTACCGGTGGAGCTTTCTTTTTGGGGAAGAAGTTGGTTTCATGGGCAAGTAAGAAACAAGATTCTATATCTCTATCTACTGTTGAAGTTGAATACATTGCTGTTGCTAGAAATTGTACTCAGGTAGTTTGGATGAAGAAAACGTTGAAGAATAGTAGAGTTGTGTATGATGAGCCTACAATTATTTATTGTGAAAGTTCAAGTGCTATTAATACTTCCAGGAATCTGGTACTGCATTCTAAAACAAAGCATATATCAATTAAGTATCACTATTTGAGGGAGAAGGTCAGTGATGAAGAAGAAAAATTGGAGTATGTATGTACAAAGGATCAGATTGCAGATATTTTTCCTAAGCCTTTTCCTACAGATACATTTGTTTATTTGAGAGACAAGTTAGGGGTCTCTACCCCTCCTAATGAGAACTAGGTGCATTGAGATGCATCAATCCGATGGACTTCACAGTCTTATCTTATTATCTGGGTTGATGGGTTAGTGCTACTACTCAGTTGGAGTAGACAGTGTGTGGTTTATCTAGTTTAGGGAGAGAAGCACAATTTATGTTTTTGTCTTTGGAATTGCTATCAAAGGGGGAGAGAAGCATGCAAAAAAATGCCTTTTATCTTTGGAACTTTGTGTGCATGATCTTAGGGGGAGTTTGTTGGAGTTTTCTGATGGTGATTTATTCTTTTGCACTGATTGTTTTTCACATTCATATGTTTCCATTAATTCCCAAGGGGGAGATTGTTGGATATTATTGCTTCTAGGATATGTTGTTGTCATTGATGTCAACATATTCCTATATTTTAGTGTTGCAGAGAATTGTTTTGGTGATTGCAGTGAGTTGATCTGGTTGGTTTATCTATTTGGGATACTGAATCAACAAGACATACTTCATTCTTTATTGATTTCATGATTCTATATGGTGATTTGATTGAGTTGAGGATTCCGGTATGGAGATTGGTTTTCAATGTTCAGTGTTGCAGTGTTCTGGTATTTAATCAGTTGTGCTCCAGTATGATCTAATCTTTGGTTGTGGATTTGGGAGAGTATTTTGGATATTTGTGTGTATCTTTTTTTAGATGGTTCATGAATTGATGCTCCACAAGATATCTTTCATAGCTGAGTTATTGAGATAAGTGTTCTTGTGTGTTAGCATGTTGATCGATGAAGATTTGAGTAAGTGGTGTTGGTGCAACTATTGTGGGTAGTTCTAATGTTCTTTTTGGTGTTTTCTAATCATCTCCTATTTTTTGTGGTGGTTCACATTGATCCTTGTGCGAGTTATTGAAGATCTTATGGGTCCAGTGACATTATTCATGTTATGCAGTATTTTTGGTGGTGTAGCATGTTGCGGTTGATCTTGGAAAGATTTATGGTGGTGGTGCATGTTTGGAGAGTTGATTTAGGTCCATGCTATGTTTTCTATGACATTGTATTGGTTTTGTGGTTAATTTGTTGGTAATTGACACTCATTTGATTGGTTTCAATATGTTGTCATTGATGGCAACATGTTCTCGCTTCATATTTTGGTTTGGTTGATCACTGACAGACATTTCACCGACACTGGCAGATATCTTCACCGATTGGGAGGAATTATTTGGTTACCAACATTGTAGGCCGACATGGTTCACATTCAATATACTGATATTGGAGGCCGACATTATTTGTGAGATCCAACATTGGCAATTGATTTTGATATTTATGTATTTATGTTGTTGAGCTGACTTGTATATTCATTTTGTAATTACCTATGTAAGCCAACATAAGGCATGAAAGTTTGTGAGGGTATATAGGTCAGTTGATTAGATCATTTTTTAAAAGGGAAGAGTGTGTAAGGTTATGTGAAACATGAGAGATATAATTGTAATGAGGAATGCGAAGATTATGCAAGAGGTTATTCTAGTAAGGGTTTAGGGTTTCAGAACCATAATAGACAGAGCTTAACCGGAACTGTATTTAGGCATAGCAGATGCTATCATTGTAGTTCACTCATTTCTTCGGATTGTAGTCTAGATTTGTATGTAGTTAGTGAGACTCCTTTTGTGATGAGAAGTGTGCTCTAGGCTGTAAGCCTTCCTGCAAGTGCAGGCCCCCATATTTTGTAATATCTTTTCATATGGCTAGTGGATTGATATTGTGGGTCACAAATCCCACCGTGCGTTTTCCTCTTTGAGGTTTCCCACATATAAATATTTGTGTTATGGTATTCATTTTTGTGATTGGCTTATTGAATGCTTTAGTGATTTCAATCTTATATGTACTAGTATGCCAATTGGTGAATGCATGTTTTAATAAGGTTAAAATTGATCATTCTGGTAGAACACTGATTCATCCCCCCTCCCAGTGTTCTTGGATTCCAAAAATTGGTATCAGAGCCTTGTGCCTCAGAGGAAGTTTAATAGCTTGAGGGAGATCCTGAATCCAGAATCCATGGATATGAGTTTGGAGAGACAAATTTAGGTATCACTTCAAGATCATGATGTTGAAAGGATGAAGAACTTGAAGTTACAAGATGAATTGAATTCTACTTAGGAATTCATTCTTATCCTATAGAAGAGGTTGTCATAATTTCAAGCTAGGAGGAAGGAACTTTTGCAAAATCAGGATAATGATGAGAAAGATGCCCTTAATGAAAGATATTAGAAGTTGAGTTAGGATAATATAGTCACGAGGAATGAAATGCAAGCCCTAACTATGAGAATGTCAAAGGAGATTGAAAACTAGAAGAAGGAAGAAAATCTTGCTATATCTCTGAAAGACAAATTTGAGGAATGTGTTAGGTTGGTTCATGAAAATGATATGTTGATGACTGATTTAGTGCAATCCCAAAGGAATGAACAATAACTTGAAAGACAAATGATAATTCTGAGAGATGATCTGACTATTGCAAGTGAGTACAAGGAGAAATTGAAGGTTAGTTCAACACAACTTGATGAATTATTGAAAAGAAAGACATAATGGAGATTCCAGTGGACTTGGATTTGAACAAGGTCAGAGTTTCAGTACTGCTATTGAAGATCAAAACTAGAAGGCACTGACAAGGCAGCTTAATACTTACAAATTTAATGGTAGATTTTTTTTGGTAATAAATTTGGTCACATGGATAGGCAATGTAGAAATAGAGCAAATCAAAACCTTGATTTTGCTCCCGATCAATATTCTAAAAGCAACAAGTATGGTCATAAGACAAAAGATTGAAGAATGAATGTTAAATGCTATGCATGTGGAAAATTTGGACATATGGCTAATCAATGCAGGTCAAGCAATTATACCGGTTTTAGCAAAGAAATTCAAAAGAACAATGTTACATGCTATGCATGCAACAAGGTTGGACACATTGCTAAGTTCTGTAGAAGCAAAAATACACCGGTTAACAATGATGGATCAAATGATAAAGGGAAAGATAAGGTTGATGAAATCCAACAAGATCATATCAAGAAATGGGTTGAGAAGTCAGAAGATCAATCAACATATGAAAATGCTCTAGTTACTCAATCGATAGAGGAGGTTTCTCCTGCATCGGTAGGAAGCTCATCCGATAACTAAGGCAAATACCTTAGGGGTAGGCAAAAATTCATGATAATATTACTTATGCCTTGAGAAGAGGTTCTAGAAGGTTTTCCAGGCATTGGAAATGTTTATCCGGCATGAAGATGTTCGACCGAGATCCGGTATCTTTCACTGACAGTCATTCATATCAATGATGAATCAGGGTTTTTCTTGGAGGTTAAAATGTTGAATTCACTTCTTTTTTTATCACCTTGCATTAAGAGTGATTAAGAATGATTTAGAGAAAGTCTAAGGTGATTTAGTGCAATCCGATATCTTCTTAAACAATTTCACCAGCGATTGGAAGAGTTCTTTAGGGTTTTTCCCTGACAACTATTTCTCAGGTACTCATCAATATTATCTTTCATCATGGAAGTGGGATCATCCTTTGCACCTAATTTTATTGCAAATCCTACTCTTGTTGAGGTTAAGGACCACCCTAGGCCAATTTTCAAGCAATGCCCACACATTGCCACTTTGGATGATTCGGTTGGCGCATTTTCCCGTGTCCCAGAAGGAGTTGTATATGTGGAATATGTTAGATCTTACATTCACTGCCACATTGAGGATTTGGGAAATAGTGATATCAAGACCATGTATATGAGCGAATTTATGGGAGATTCTAGAAAGATCAAGCCCGAGTATCAACATATTGATGATCTAGGGTTTACAGGCATTCTGAATATTCCACAATTTGAGGATAATATTGTCAGATATGTTTTGAGCAGAGTGCATGAATAGTTCATCTGGTTGGGTAGATCTTACAATATATCGAAGGAAGCTATCAGGTCCATCACCAATTTACCACAGATTGGATAGCGTCTGGAGAAGAAGATTTCTAACGATGAGGTCAACAAGCTCACCAGTGAAACTTCAGACCAAAGATCGATAAGGGTTAGCACTATCACCAACAAAGATATCAGATTAAGAAGCATGGTTATTGGTTACAAGGTAACTCAATTAAATTGTTTGAATTCTGTTTCTAGCTCCTACATTTACGCAACACATAAGATGATGAGGGAGAATGATAAATTAGATCTCCATGGATGGATATTAGATGAATTGTTAATTAACCTAGGGAAGATCAAAGGAGAGAAGAAGGGAACATTCTAGTATGGAAATCTTATTGTCTGTTTGATGGTATTTTTCATTAATGAAACTCCCAGTTTTGGGAAGAGACAATGGGCATTTGATATCTCGGTAGGAAGACAACTGAAACAATCTATTGCTACATTGGGTACTTAGCGAGATGATAAAGTTTTGGGTTAATTCAAGGCATTTTAAAAATCTATGAAATCCAGAGATAGGGTTCCAAAGCACATTGTTGAGAAATACTCAACCAAGATTTTCTTTATAGTTAAGAAAGATGAAACTTTGATGGAAGCAGTCAAACCCTGGAAGATTTGGATTGAGTAAATGGGTTATGAAGTTGATGCATAGATTTTAGATGCTTATGCATAGTTGCTAATTAATGCACCTATTAGTGAAGCTGAGAAATCCTTTGGTACTACTAAATAGAAGAAGCAAGAGGTTGAAACTGAGTTTAACTAGAAGAAGAGGGAGAAGAAGCTGGGCAAGGCAAGCAAATTTGTGGAATAGATATCTCATGACATCAAAGCATTAATGGATGTTGTTCCAAAAAAAGGAAGGAAGAGGAAAGAGCCTGAAATTTTTATTGAGCCTATTCCATCAGACTCTAGAACTGATGATGACACACCTTTAGCTTTTAAGAGGGTATTGAGGAAGAAAGATGAGGAGACTTAGGTGGAAGCAAAAAAGCAACCGGTTAGGAAGGTTACAATTAAGGTACGGACAAAGACAAGAACTCCAAAGGAAACACCTTCTGCCCCATCTGGTACTGGAAGAAGAAAGAAGATGGATGACACCGATCTTGCACTTGTATCTGGTAATGTAACTATTGTTCCACCCAAGACTTGTGCAAAATTGGTATATGAAATAACTAAGGATGGTATGTTGAAAAATATATAATTTTATTATGAGCATTTAGATTATGATGAATAGAGAAAAGTTGAGGAAGTAGTCTTGTTGTATATGGATATTTATAAGAAAGACTTGTTAGAAATTGAAAATTAAATACCGTCACATTTATATGGCAAATTAGATGCTAGAAGATTATCAGCTATGAAGGAAGACAAGACATAAAGATTCAAGAGTTGTTAACCACTTTTGCATCCATTACTCCAGAGGAGTTGGATATGACTGTTGAGGTTGCAGATAGGAAGATTTTTCATAGCAAGAACAAGATAGTCAATCTTATGTTAGGCAAGGTTAATGAGATAGTCACTAAGACCCATATGGAATGGGTTCAATTCTTTGTTGGAAACCCTGGTTTTTATACTTCCCAGAAAGCTAAAACTATTACTACAGACATCCCGATTGAAGGGAAAGGTAAAGGTATAATGGTACAACTTTAAAGGATATTAAGATATTGCATATAGAGCCCCCATTAGAATCTAATGTATAGGACACATAGGTAATACTGGCAAATGTAGATATACTAGCAGATTCAGAGAGTGTCCAAGCTATAAATATTAAGAACAATAGTCCTCTGGATCAGAGTGTATAAGTTGAGGTCATAGTTTCTAAGGAGGAACCGATAGTTACTAATACTGCACCAAGTGGCAAAGCCACTAGTGCAAGAGAGGAAGCTATAAAGTTAACAAACCATCAAAGGAGAAGGGAGATGAATATGGCAGGGAACCAACAATGAGCACATAATTGTTCTCAATTGACACCTCATAGGTAGAACAAAAAATCTTAACAAAGATGAGTTCTACTGAGCTCATTATGATGGTTACATAGAAGATGATGAAGGAAGGATCTATGGACAAAGGAGTTATTGATCAATCTATCCCTATTTTGCATAGAATTGTCCTAGAATGCAAATTTGACAATGGAGCAAGCCCATTCGACATGCTTAAAATAATCACAAAGCACATTTCAAAGGACTTTCAATATTTACAGTAGATATCAAACCGACATGCATTGGAGAGGTTTACTCAAGCTAAGAGAGCAACATTTGATCAAATGATTAAGTCAGAGAAGAAGGAGATTAATAATAAGTTGAAGTTGATTGATAATGCTTTAAGGAAATGCACTAATATTTACAAAGTATGCTGCAATAAATGTTTACTTATTGTAGAGACAGATAAAGGGATCAAGGATGTTCAAGAGAAAATTGTAGGTATAGTCAATTATTTTGATGGCACAAATTCTTTGACTACATCTATTGATGACTAGATTTTGGTTTTGGAAGCCCAAGTTTTAGCTCTTGAGAGGGAAAAAGATAAAATTATAAGGAGAGCTAGAGGTCTTATAGGATTGGTGAGTCCCCATTTGGACTCTTTAAGTGTACATAAGAAAGAATGTATAGATTAGGTTGGTAGGCCCACACCAAAAGAGCTGAATGAGAAAGAGTCATATTGCCATATACTTAATGGACTTGTATATATTTTTGGCACATTCAAATCAGGTTGGGATACCTATCTAGAGATTTTGGAGGAAGCCTATTAGGAAATTTTCAAGTATATTCAGCTTCGGTAAGATATTTTGGGACATATTCTTTGTACACTCTTTCATTATTTGTCCTGATTTTTGTATTTTTGGTTGGCATTGATGTCAAAGGGGGAGGTATAAGTGAAAAACATTCAAGAGATATGGAGATATGGACTATTTTTTTTTAGATCATGATCACAGATGGATATTCATCTCAGGGGGAGTAGTCTTAGGATGAAACCAATAGATGTAAACCATTATCATTTTTCACATGAGTGTTTCCATCAATGCCAAAGGGGGAGATTGTTGGCAATTGAAACTCATTTGATTGGTTTCAATATGTTGTCATTGATGGCAACATGTTCCTGCTTCATATTTTGGTTTGGTTGATCATCAGCAGACACTTCACCGACACCGACACCGACACCTTCACTGGTTGGGAGGAATTATTTGGTTATTGACATTGCAGGCCGACATGGTTCACATTCAGGATATTGGTATTGGAGGCCGACATAATTTGGGAGATTTGACATCAGCAATTGATTTTGATATTTATGTATTTATATTGTTGAGTCGACTTGTATATTCATTTTGTAATTATCTATGTAAGCTGACATAAGGCATGAAAGTTTGTAAGGGTATATAGGTCAGTTGATTAGATAATTCTATAAAAGGGAAGAGTATGTAAGATTATGTGATACATGAGAGATATAATTGTAATGAGGAATGCAAATATTATGTAAGAGGTTATTCCAGTAAGGGTTTAGGGTTTCAAAAACACAACAGATAGAGCTTAATCGGAACTGTATTCAGGCATAGAAGGTGCTATCATTGCAGTTGACTGATTTCTTTGAATTTTAGTTTGAATTTATATGTGGTCAGTGAGACTTATTTTGTGATGAGTAGTGTGCTCTAGGCTATAATCCTTCCTGCAAGTACAGGCCCCCATATTTTGTAATATCTTTTCATATGGATAGTGGATTGATATTGTGGGTCACAAATTCCACCGTGGTTTTTTCTCTTTGAGGTTTTCCACATATAAATATCTGTGTTATGGTATTCATTTGTGTGTTTGGATTATTGATTGCTTTACTTATTTCAATCTTATATGTATCGATATACCAATTGGTGAATGCATGTTTTAATAAGGTTAAAATTGAACATTCTGGTAGAATACTGATTTAGTCCCCGTTCTCAGTATTCTTGGATTCCAACATAATTTATGTATCGTGTGATGTAATTTTATAATTAGGTGTTAAGGGTTTGGTCGACCTTGTAGTCAAGGTTGATGATTTGTATAAATGGGTGAAATATTCAAGTAATCTGTGTGTCGATGTTGAGTCTACATTATCAGAGAGTGGTATATGTGTGAACAAGTTAATTTATCTTTCGGTGTGGTGTATTGAGCAGAGATTGTTGCCGAGTAGACAAATGTGCTTAACTGGAATTGTCATCAGGCATTAGCATATGCTATCTTTGTATTTCATCTTAACTAGATTGTAGTCCAAATTTTATTGTAAGGTAGTGAACCTTCCCTAAGGGTTGTATCCTTCTGGGTCATTGTAATTTGAGTATTGAGGTCTAGACAGTGAGCTTGAATGCATGTGCATTCCCCATTATAATATTTACACATAGTATTGCAGAGTATCATCTTATTGTGGGTAGGTTCCTACCGTGGGTTTTCCCTTAACTGGGTTTTCCATGTCAAAATATTGGTATTATGTGTGATTCTATCATTACTATTGTCATTCTTTCTGCCACAGTTCATCAGACCTGAGATTGAGCCTAATTTGTCTAATCTGGTGAAAATGGATTCACCCCCCTCTTAATTTTCCTTCCTTGTTGCCAGAAGATCCATTCACATGAAGAAAATATATAAATCCACATTCATGCATGCTAGAATCTAATGAAGAACATCCCATTAGAAAAAGGCATCAAACCACCTGACCATGTCAAACCATAAGGAACAACCCCCCATGCTAGGAGATGACACAAGCTTCCAACTAACACTCTAGACCTAGGCTGACACCTAACAACCAAGGGACTCAACACAACATCCAAAAAAGATAAACAACCAAATAGCAATAATTCAAATCACATCACAAGGGTAAACATATCTCAATAAACTTCCAGAGGTGTACTAATCAATCAAGGCATAAGGATCATGGACACATGTAGGGAAAGAGTGTCATCACATGCTATGCTCACAAAGAAGGGGCCAAGATACACCTTTATAGACATGTGGAGCCATCTCAACCTATGAGAAATTGAGGGAGTTCAGCTTTCCATCACAACAAGCTTCCCAAGCTCATCCTAATTCTATCCTCAAGGGCTATGAGGTGGGGCCACAACAACTATTTATTTTTTTGATTATGTGAATCCTGATTACCCAATCCACTGATCAAATTATTATGGTTATCACTTACAAATTAAACATAAACCCTCCATGTGGTCCCATGATAGGTCTAGACCCTAAGCATCCTCTCTAGGAACCTTGTAGAGCCTATTGCTCATGACCTCGATCCTACACATGCAAGAGCCCACTCTCCCTATCCATAGACCAAGAACTTAGTGTGAAACATAAACCAAAAAAATAACACAATAACATCATGAAGACTCAACAATAAATGATCCATAATCACAATATCACTAATACCAAACTGAAGCACAATATGAACCATAAAGCCATCATTTAAAGCAAGAGTCTTCACCATCAACAAACATAACAATAAGAAAGAGAAAGGCACACATTAATCTTACTCAAACATATACAAATACTTCCTCAATAGTGAGGTACAATCCTCTCATCGAAGCTCACATAATCCATTCCTCAATAGCAGGGCATTCTTCCTCTTGTTGGAGCTATACAACATATAAGCGTATCCCTCAACGGTAAGGCACAAACCATCTTACCAGAGCCCAAAATAAAATATTAAATCATCAATAACACACCACAAGACATCTCTAAGAACTCAAATAAAATAAAAAAATCCTTTGCTACAAGCCCAAAATCTAGAAAAGTGACCCTAGAAGGCAAAACTAACAAAACTGGCAAAATAGGACAGTTTGATGCATCCCATAAGCTGTTTAGTGCATCCATGGAGAAAATTAGAACATCAATGGTGCATAATAGTGCATAGAATCCATTCTATACTGCATAACATCCTTTTTGTAGCACATAGGTGACTTTCTGTAGCACTTGGTTCCATAGACTAAAAATGACAAAAATGAAAGGAATTAAGGTGACGATAATGCTCAATTTTGCACATAGGCTCATAAAATTGACACATAACACTCATAAAAGGTTCAAGAGGAAAAAATAAAGCTAAGACAACACATAAAAGATACAAAAAAGTCATACGAATGAGATCCAACACTAATTTCCTATACCTCCTTCACACAGTCACACTTAGAAATGCACATAACTCAAGGAGACAACTCTAAAAGATAACATAAGGCAAAAATGGGACCCATATATCAAATAAAAATGGATTTAAGGACTCTTCAGGTCCACAAGACAAGTAATACAAAATATATCACATAGAGAATACAAGATTGCATTCACGACAATGCTCCCAGACTCAGATTTTACTAGTAATGTAATACACACACACACACACACACACACACACACACACACACACACACACAAAATCAATTCCCCAATCTTAACAATAGGAAAACTATAAACATAATTCTTCCCCCTATAAATAATCTTTTACAATCATAGAGTAGAAAAATATTTTCAAATCAAAATGCAGAATGAAGTTGAAGCTCCTACCTAGAAAAATAGAGTGATGGCAAAGAAATTCAAAGTAGAGGAAATCAAAATCCAATGAATCCAATCAATCAATCTTCAATCCAATAAGAAGTCTTCAACAATCCAAGATCCAAGCTTCAACAAGATCAAATTTAAAAATGCAAGCCAAAATTACTCCTGAATGCCAACCCCAACAACACACAACCAAATCCAATAAATAGAAAATTAATTCAAAACTATAGAAATATGCCAACCAATTAGAAAAATTTCAATAAACCATAAAACATACCAACCATGCATAATTTTGAGGTAAATAATATTAAATAGTATTATTTACTTTCCCCCACCAAATCGGCCAATAGAAAAGAAGGGTAGGTAATAAATATATTATATCAATTAACCATATAGTAACAAGAGAAATAATAAATCAAAACCATTTAATAAAATAACCTCATGGGAAAAATAAAATTGCAAAAGCCCAATAATATAATAAATCAAAATCACTATAAAATAAATATCACAATTATATAAATAAAAAATAATAATAATAATCTAAAGGACCAATAAATAGATAAAATAACTGAGCTCAATAAATAAATAATAAACCATATACAATAATTAAATAATACAAATAAATATTAAATCTCAATAATAAATTAGAAAAATAATAATTAATGACCAAGCTATATAATAAATTAATTTTAACATTAATAAACTATATTAATCAATTATTAATTAATTATGTAATCAATTACTCTCGATGCCACAAGACAAACCGATACAAGGGTCGAACAACACACTGCAAAATGCCACAAGACAACTCAACTGAGACACTAGACTGAATAGGATATCAACTAGGACCTAGATTATATGAAAGGAAGCTTATGCCATCTCCAACAACTTGCCATTGGGATAAGACACACTCAAACCTGTAAGGCTAGGTGGAGTCGATGTCTAGTACCTGCAATCCTGCAACCACCAATAACCATGATACAACATATACAATAATATATCATAAAGAATTAGGCAAGTTATAGAGAATCACAATGCCATATCATGCTTGCAATGAGTGGTATGAAATCATCGCTATCATAAAGACACTAAATAAAAATCGCAATCATTATATCATCATAATCATGAAATAGGGTTAGCATAGCCAAGATATCATTGAAGTACCATAAGAAAAACAATCCATCATGAACAAAGATCACATATAAGATCATCAAGTAAATCCATCATCATAATAATCTAAGACATGTCAATCATCCATGAGAGTCATCATATAACATATGTCAATATAAAAAAGGTCTATCATCATCCATAGCATCTACTCATATAGATAGAGTCATCAAAATCAATCAAAACATCACATAAGAGTCTATATAAGTCTATCGATGCATAAATAAAATAGATAAGTTGAGGAGGGACACTACACGACAATCCCTATGTTTGATGGATCTGACTATGCTTTCAGGAAAGTGAAGATGAAAGGTTGATTTATCTGGGATATGAAGTTTAGAAGTCTATTACACAAAAGTAAACCAAACAGTTGACTTGAGTGAACACTTTGGATGAGATCAAGGAATTTTAAGATAATGAAAAGGTAAATTTTTCTATCTTTAGTGCTCTTTCTAAGATTGAATTAACAAAAGTTGTATCTTTGTAATCTACTCATGATATTTGGAATAAATTAGAAAAGACTTATGAAGAAGATGATGTAGTGAAATAAGATAAGTTGTAGAATTTTAAAACTAAATATGAATTATTGTGGATGGAAGAAGAAGACAATTTAACTAGATACCTATAGAAGATAGATGATGTTGTAAATGAGATCAAAGGTCTTGGTGGTAACTTCCTGGAAGATGAAGTTGTGAAAAAGGTACCCAGAAGTCTTACTAAACCCTATAGGTCTAAGGTTTCAACAATAGAAGAATCATATAATTAGAATAAGTATAATAGAGAATACTTGTATGGATCATTACTTTCTTTTGAAATGAGAGAATTTGGTACTACTAGTGCAAGAATAGAAATTGAATTTAAGGCTACTACATCAACAAAATATGAGAAATCCGATGAAGAAAACTTTGATGAGATTGAGGTGCACTTTGTGATAAGAATGAAGAAAGGAACTAGAAAGTGCAAAGGTAAGTTTCCCTTTAAATGTTTTAGTTGTGGAAAGATAGGTAATTATGCTTCTAGATGTCCTAACAGAATTGTAAATAAAAATAATAAGGAAATCAAATGAAAGTTCTATAGGAAGGCTTATTATGTTAGAGAAGATGCAAATATTTATGATAATGAATTTGATTATGAAGAAGATAGTGAATGTTTGTTTTTGGTGATAAAGGAAGAATCTTGTTTTGTTAACCCTGGTAAAATTGTGAAGGAAAAATCTCTAGAAGATGCTACTAAAATAGAAGGTATTGTTGTGTATTCTTTTCATGCTAGAGGACATAAAGATGATTGGATTATTGATAGTGGATGTTAAAATCATGATTGGTGACAAGAGTAAGTTTCCAAAGCTTGAAAAATATGATGGAGGTGTTTTTTAGATTTGGAGATGATCAAACAACTAGGATAGTTGGAATTGGTTCTATCAATTTTTATGGCAAAGAATAATAGTAACAATATTTTTTGTGTTAAAGGCTTAAATCATAATATTTTGAGTGTTGGTAAAATGTATGAGAATGGAAATAATATTGCTTTTTCATGATTATGGGTGTGAGATTAGAAAAGGGTTTGGAACTGTGATTGCAACACAAAAGAGGATAGATAGAAATGTTTATCAGTTGAGGACAACTAGCAAACATTACTTGATGGCACAAATTAATGAGAGTTGGTTATGGTACCAGAGGATGTGTCATATTAATTTTGATAATCTGGTGAAGATTACTTTAATTCAAGCCATGAGATATTTATCTAAGATTGCAAAGCATGCTAATGCTATTTGCAAAGAATGTCAAGCTGGAAAACAAACAAGGAGAAATTTTACAGAATAATCTTCTACTAGACTATTGGAATCAATGCACATTGATCTTTTTGGTCCGACCAGAATAAGAAGTCAAAAAGGTGACATGTATTTTATTCTCTTAATTGATGATTACTCTAGAATGACTTGGGTTACTTCATTAAAATAAAAAATCTGAATCTCTAGAAAAGCTCAATAAATTCAAGGCTATGGTTGAAAATGAGATAGATAGAAGAATCAAATGTTTGAGGTTTGACAGAGGTGGAGAGTTTACTTCTAATGAGTTTAATAATTTTTGTGAGAATCATGGGATAAAAAGGCATTTGTCTTCTCCTAGGACGCCACAACAAAATGGTGTGGCTGAGAGGATGAATAGAACAATTCAAGAGGCTATTAGAACAATGATTAATGAGGCAAGTCTATTGGAAATCTATTGGAAATAAGCAATACATATTACAGTATACACACTTAACCAAGTATAAATTAGAAGAAACTATGGAAAGACATCTTATGAAATATGGTATGGAAGGACTTTGTCTATGAAATATTTCATAGTTTTTTGAAGTAAATGTTATATCATAGTAGATGAAGATAATTCAAGAAAGTTTGACACAAGAGTTGATGAAGGTATATTCCTTGGGTATTCTACTAAAATAAAATCTTATAGATGTTATATAAATATAATGAGAAGAATTGTTGAAAGCACAAATGTGAAAGTTGATGAAGATAGATTGAAGAATATAGATGTAGAGATGGGATATGAATCAGATGAGTCTACTAGTAAACCCGAAGAAGGAAATGCTGAAGAAATAGAAGTGCAAAATGTTAAGGAAGATGCTCTAGAAATTGCTCCTAAGACTTTGAGGTATGCATAAAAGAACCATTCAAAGAAACAAATTATTGGAGAAAAAAATAGAGGTGTTATCACAAGAAGTAAATTTGATGAAGTATAGGTGAACTTATGCTTAATTTTAGAAATGGAGCTAAAGATAGTAAAAGAAGCTTGTAGTGATCAACATTGGATGAAAGCTATGAAAGAAGAATTGGAATAGATTGAGAAAAATCAAACTTGGGAACTTGTCCCAAGACCAATTGTCAAAAATGTGATAGGAACTAAATGGGTAATTTAGAATGAATTAGATGAAGATGGACACATAGTAAGGAATAAGGCAAGACTTATATGCAAAGGCTACTCATAGGTAGAAGAAAGAGATTTGAGGAAACTTATTCTCTTGTGTGATGTAGAGCCCCAAGGAACAAAGGTTCCTCACACAAATTCAATCCACTAGACCCTCAACTAAGGCCTCAACATTCACATGGATTCATGGACAATTCTGACAACAACATGAAAGGACTCCTCTAGACTCCCCTTTTCTCAATGGGACCCCACTATACCCATGGACAACTCATGGAGATGCAACTTTTCACATCGAGTCTATTCTTGACACCAACTCTCATATAGCCACCTATGACTAGCTTGGATTAGAACACAACCAACATAGAAAAACATATATGGACCCTATAGAACCTTTTTTCCAACCCTAGAAATATTGACTACAACCAAAACAACACCCTTTTGTTTGTACAGATGCAATCAAGGTGACTGTCCTCTACAAGATGCCTACTCCTAGTAGCCCTGTTTTCAACTTTTAAGGCAGAACTCAAAAATACTCCTAATGATACCACATGATCTTGATACTTTTTTATGCCTCCATTTATGACAAAAAATTCTTCCCAAACTTGGAATCCAACTCTTGCATTAACTAGGTCAAACACTGCTGCTACAAGAGGGCTAAAAGGGCTTTTAGGCCACTTTTACAAAGCAACCACACTCCAAAGGTCTGATCCAAAGACACCAATGGATGGAAACGGTTTTAAAACATCCCAAAACACTAAATCCATAGTCATATAGGGTCTAGTACACTTAGTTTTACCCCTGCACAATTTTTAGCAGTCAAAATAGGCTAGTCACATGAGGATGCCTAGTCTAGGGATTCTTCCCAAACTCCACCAGTTCAACGACCCACTCAGAAACCTCAATAATATTAAATTAAATTATCTCCTCTACCATTCCTCATAATTTGAGACAATTTGGCCATAAATATGTGGGGTTAAGAAGACATTTCCTTAGAAACCTTGGTTTTGGAGGGTTTTCAGACCGTCTGTTACAAAAATGCAGATATCTTGCTTATTACATAGAATTTTCCTGCCAAATCAAAACCAAATGAACATTAACACATATTACTTTTCAAATCAATGATTTATACTACACATGGAGTACATACAATGTTTGTACAAGGTACTGTTACAATAATGTTTTTGGAAATTTCTGAGTGTTTATTGAATCTGATCACAATCTTACATCCAAAATTCATCATCATCATTAACCTCAACCTCCAAGGCTTTAAAAAATGTTTATCCAACCTAATCAACCAAATCCAACTGAAATTTGAATTAGGTAGCAAGGGAGGGAGATTAGTTACAAAGTGACAACAAATTGACAAGAAAAATTATCATCAAACTTGACAACTTTGCACAAACTTCACAATCTTTGACTTTTGTGCATGTAACCTATTAGGATACATCATAAACCTTAAAAATAAGCCACATAGAATAAAAAATACATTGTTTTCCTCATTTAGGCATGGTGGATGTCATTTGACCATGGTTGACCGAATAGCTCCTAGGAAGTTAACACTACAAAAATGGCATCAAAGCCTTACATGGCTAATCAAAAAAACTCAAATGGTCTTGAAAGACCTTATTAAAAATTAAAAAAACATTCAAGGAACCTACAAAAACTTCTAAGATCTTTCATTTCTCAAATTAGCTTCAAATCTTGCAAGGTGCTCCTGCACCATACTCTTGGGGGGCATAGAAAACTCAATTCTCTTGAGGAATGAGGTCTGCAATAGCATGTCCATGCTTTTCAATGTCATCTTTTTTCATCCATGTGTAATCTTGATCAGGTAGACCACTCCATTTGACAAGGTACTCCTTATAAGTCTTCATCCTAGTCATTTTAACCACCTTGGTGTCCAAAATGTTTTCCAACTTCAGTGGTTGGCTAGGTGGTAGATCCTTAATCCAACCTTCATCTCCTTTTGGTCACAAACCTGCATCTGAACCTTCAACATCACCTTTGTAAGGAAACAAATCTAAAACATTGAAAATGGGTGATATTCCTAAGCCTTGAGGAAGTTCAATCTCATAGACATTAGTACCAAATTTATGCACAATCCTACAAGGACCAATCTTTTTCACGAGTAACTTTGTTGGCTACCCCTTAGGAAGTCTCTCTTTCTTCAAGTGTGCCATCACCAAGTCTCCCACCTTATATTTCACATCCCTCTTCTTTTCATTAGCCTTCTCTTTGTACTTCTCGGTGCTCTTTTGGAGAGTTTCTCTTACTCTATCATGGATATCTTTCATAGGCAATGCAAAATCCTCTCCTTGAGCACTCCTTTCCAATCCATGTAGATCCCTTAATTCAAGAATACCTCTTGGATGAATCCCATAGACCACCTCAAATGAACTTCTTCTTGTGCTTCTGTTGACATAATCATTATAAGAAAATTCAGCTTGAGGGATGATCATATCGCGTGCTTCTCCATGCCTCTTTGTGAGACATCTAAGTGAATTTCCCAATGATCTATTCACTACCTCAGTTTGGCCATTAGTATGAGGGTGATAGGATGATGTGAAGGACAGTTGAGTCTCCAAATTATTCCACAATGTATGTCAAAAGTGTCTCACTAATGCAAAGACCTCCTTTTATCTTGTCAAACACTTCAAGATGTATGACATTGACCCCTCTGCACACCAATAGGATCCTACACAACAAGACTCTACAATCTTAATTCCAACTTCTCATTTCCCTCCAAGGTTCATACTACTCAAATTGGGTAACTTGATCCATCATGCATCATAAATCCTCCTAAGGTTCCTAACCTTCACAACACCTATCTTGGATCATACAATACTCACATGGACTAGACCAAACACTGGTTTCAATTATTCAACCCAATTCCCTATGACACCTTCACAATTAGGCATATTTGCTTGTAGCCCTTGGAGACGGGTAATGGGACCTCAAGTCCAAACTTTTCTGAACACCCTAGAAAATAAATCATAGATTTAGAGACCCTTTATGGTTTTACACAATCCTCCAAAAGGAGAGGTCAAGATCTGACAAGGAAAGGTCTAAACCTAGTGATGACCAACTATCCTAAAGGGCTAATTAGGCCTCCATTTGTTAAGCAACTATATCAGAATGGATACACCTTACAACCCCAACCCCAACCCCATGGGTATGTGGGGAACCATAATCCATCATAGATTCCAGGGTTACACACCTAGAATCATCACTAATTGTCTTCTAGGGTAATTATTGCAGTCTAAGGGCTAAGTAGCCACATAGAGATGTCTACCTAGGGATTGATCAAATGCACATCTCCCTTGCTCATCCTAAAAAATTATTTTGGAATCATATAATACATAGGCCATAATTGCATCCCATCTATTTCCATGAGTTTTAGATGAACAGGTTGGAAGTTAAGGCCATGAGAAGGCAAACCCCTAGGCAAAACCCTAGTTTTCTGAGTACCTACAACAAAACTTGGATATTTGGAGAAAAAAAAATGATCAAGATCTCAAATCAAGACCAAATCATTGGTAACTAACTGAACTAACAAAATCACAACATTAGGGATTGTTTCCAATCTATACAACTCCGTACCCTGTGCCAAAACCTCACAGTTTGTAGGAAAAACTCAAAATTTCTTATTGTTTGCAATCATAGATACTTTCTTTGTACAGTCTCCCCTTGGGAATTGTGTTCTAAAGGTGTTTATACCCCTCTAAAACTTCTTCCAACTGAAAACAAGAGGTTAGAGCCATTGCAGGAGTTAGACCAACAAGAATTCAAAAATTGCACAAAAAGTTGCTCATGACAACTTTTGACAAAGTTGTCAAAAATGTCATTTCTTGCACCCGAATGACTTGGGTCAAGACTAACACCTCTAAACACCCCAGAAGCACATAAAAAATATAAAATCACTAGGACAAACCTATCCTAAGCATATTTAGTCCCCTTTTGTCCAAAATTCCTAATTGTCTTATCAAGATGCCAAAATAGGAGTTTGGCTCTCAAGATGGGGTCTTTTATTACAAACACAAAATGCATGATTGAAAGCACACGGAAAACATACTAAGACATGTTTAAGGTCTTATCCTTCCTCATATGATCCTAAATGATCATATTGAAGGGGTGACCCTACACCTCTCACAAACTTAGAGTCTATGTCAGTCACAATGTTTAGAGGCAAACCATGGATTCTAACAATTATTTCAAGATTAAGCCAGCAATATGGGAAGCATCATTAGTACATTTACATGGAAAAAAGTGAGCCATCTTACTAAATATGTCTACTACAACAAAAATGATGTCAAAACCTCTTTGAGTCCTAGGAAGACCCAAATCAAAATCCTTGTTGATACTCTACCATGGCCTATTAAGAATAGGGAGTGGTTGATATAAACCCGCATTTGATGATGTTCCCTTAGCCCTATGGCATGTGCTACAACTTTCAACAAAATTCTTGACATCTGATTGCAACTTTGGCCAAAAATAATACCTCTTCACCTATTCCAAGGTTTTGTAAAGCCCAAAGTGACCTACCAAACCACCACAATGTTTCTCATTGATAATGTTCTTCCTTATGGAGCATCTAGGGATACACAATTTATTCCGTTTTAACAACCCCTATTGCAACAAAAACTCAGAAAAATCAGAATGATAAGAATCTTAAAATTGAGTGCAAACCTCATATATCTCACTGAAATCTTCATCATCCTTGTAGATTTGCTTGAGAGAATCAATTCCCATACTTTGTAACTGAATTTATTGCACCATGCACACCCTTCTACTCAATGCATATGCCATCTTATTGGCCTGTCCCTTCTTGTGTTTGATGGAGAATGTGTTGGTAGTGGGCCAGTGTCCCTCATAGGGATTCACGACATGGTTTAACAACCTCTTATGGATTCTATAAGTCTAGTGGTTGTATCAAGAATTGGAAGGTTGATCTTTTGGTGCAATAATAACCCTAGCTTGTAACAAGTGGTACCAGAGCTTGGTCATAGGTTTGAATCACACAAGCCATGGTGAATGATGCTAGGAGGGAGATTGTTGGTAGTGGGCTAGCATCCCTTGTGGGGATTTGCAACATAGTTTAATAGCCTCCTATGGATTCTTTAAGTCTAGTGGTTGTATCAGGCATTGATAGGTCAATCTTTTGGTGCAATGACAACCCTAGCTTGCCACAAAATGTGTAGGCTTGAAGATGTTCAACCCACTTCATATGCTTGTGACTTAGCTTTTCCTATCCATTTAGAAAATTGAGAGCATGATTGTTAGTATACACAATGAATTCTTTAGGTAAAAGGTAATATCACCATTTCTTCAAGGCTTGTACCATTGCATACAACTCCAAATCATATGTAGAATACTTCTTTTTTGCATCATTGAGTTTCTCTCTAAATAAAGCCACCTGTCTTCCCTCTTGACTCAAGCTAGTCCCTATGGCAAGCTTACTAGCATCATACTCCACTGTGAACAACTTATTAAAATCAGGCAAAACAAGAATAGGTTGTTGTGCTACTCTCTTTTTTAGATACTCTAAAGATTCATTTGCTTCATGTGATCAAGAAAACTTACAATTTTGACCTCCCTTAATTGTGTCTAGAATAGGTGCACATATATGATTGAAATTTTTGATGAACTTTCTATAAAATGTAGCCAATCCATAGAAACTCCTCACATCACTTACTGTCTTAGGTGTTGTCCATGTCAAGATAGACTCCCCATTTTCTAGATACATCTTCAAATCTCCCTTGGAGATTACAAGACTAAGGTAGACAAGCTCCTCCTCCATGAAGACACTCTTTTCCATGTTGATCATCAACTTTTCATCATGCAACTTCTTCAAATTCAAGTTCAAGTGCTCCAAATGCTCCACCTTTGTCCTAGTAAACACAAGAATATCATCAAGATAAACAAAAACAAATTTACCAATGAAGTCTTTCAACACCTCATTCATGAGGTGCGTAAAGGTGCTTGGGGAATTGGATAGCCCAAAATTCATCACCATCCACTCATAGAGACCTTCATTTGTTTTCAAGGCCATCTTCCATTCATCTCCCTACCTTATTCTGATTTGATGATACCCACTCTTGAGATAAATTTTGGAGTAGTAGCAAGCCCCTCCCAAATAGTCCATTAAATCTTCAATTCTAGGTATAGGAAATCTATATTTTATGGTAATCCTATTTATGGACCTAGAATCAGGACAAAGTCTCCATTTACCATCCTTTTTAGGTGCTAGGACTATTGGAGATGGCCTAAAATCTCCTCACACAAACTCAATCCACTAGACCCTCAGCTAAGGTCTCAACATTCACATGGATTCTTGGACAATCCTAAAAACAACATGAAAGGTGTCCTCTCCACTCCCCTTTTCTCAATGGGACCCCACTATACCCATGAAAAAATCATGGAGATACAACTTCTCACATCAAGTCTATTCTTGACACCAACTCTCATGTAGCCACTTATGGCTATCTTGGATTACAACATAACCAACTTTTCATAAAAGGTATGGACCCTACATAACCTTTTTTCTAACCCTAGAAACATTGACTACAACCAAAACAACACCCTTTTGTTCATATAGATGTAATCAAGGTGTTTGCCTTCTACAAGATGCCTACTCCTAGTAGCCCCGTTTTGAACTTTTAAGACAGAACTTAGAAATCCTCTAATGATACCAAATGATCTTGAAAAAAATTTATGCCTCCATTTATGACACAAAACTCTTCCAAAACTTAGAGCCCAACTCTTGAATTAACTGGGTCAAACACTGCTTCTACAGGAGGGCTAAAAGGGCTTTTAGGCGACTTTTACAAAACAACCACACTCCAAAGGTCTGATAAAAAGACACAAATGGATGAAAAAGGTTTTCACACATCTCAAAATACCAAATTCATAGTCATATAGGTTCCATCACACTTATTTTTACCCCTGCACAATTTTTAGCAGTCAAAACAGGCTAGTCACATGAGGATGCCTAGCCTAGGGCTTGATCCCAAACTCCACCAATTCAATGAATACTCAGAAACCTAAATAATATTAAATTAATTTTTCTCCTCTACCATTCCTCAGAATTTGAGCCAATTTAGCTAGAGGAATGTGGGGTTAAGAAGACATTTCCTTAGAAACCTCAGTTTTGGAGGGTTTTCAAACCACCTGTCACCAGAATGTAGATATCTCGCTTGTTATTCAGTATTCTTTGACCAAATTAAAACCAAAATAACATAAATTTATATTCCTATCCTTTTTAGATGCTAGGATTGAGATCAATTTTAGAGTAGTATCAAGCCCCTCCTAAACTGTCCATTAAATCTTCAATTCTAGGCATAGGAAATCTATATCTTATGGCAATCCTATTAATGGCCCTAGAATCAGTAAAAAGTATCCATTTACCATCCTTTTTAGGTGATAGGACTATTGGAAAACCAAAAATTAATCACCATCCACTCATAAAGACCTTCATTTGTTTTGAAGGTTGTCTTCCATTCATCTCCCTGCATTATTCTGATTTGATGATACCCACTGTTGAGATCAATTTTGGAGTAGTAGCAAGCCCCTCCCAAATAGTCCATTAAATATTAAATTCTAGGCATATGAAATATATATCTTATGGTAATCATATTGATGGCCTTATAATAAGTACAAAGTCTCCATTTACCATCCTTTTTAGGTGCTAAAAGGGCTTTTAGGCCACTTTAACAAAGCAACCACACTCCAAAGGTCTAATCTAAAGACACCAATGGTTGAAAAAGGTTTTCACACATCCTAAAACACAAAATACATGGTCATATAGGGTCCATCACACTTGGTTTTACCCCTGCACAGTTTTTAGCAGTCAAAACAAGCTAGTCACATGAGGATGCCTAGCCTAGGGCTTGTTCCCAAACTCTACTAGTTCAACGGCCCACTCAAAAACCTCAATAATATTAAATTAAATTTTCTCCCCTACAATTTCTCATAATTTTAGCCAATTTTTCCAAAGGAATGTGGGGTTAAGAAGACATTTCCTTAGAAACCCTGGTTTTGGAGGGTTTTCAGACCACTTGTTACAAAAATGCAGATATCTTGCTTATTACACATACTTTTCTTTCCAAATAAAAAGAAAATAAAAATTAACACATACTCCTATTCAAATAAATTATTTAGACTACACAAAGAGTCCGTACAAGGTACTGTTACAACAAATTTCTAGAAATTTCTGAGTGTTTATTGAATCTGATCACAATCTTACATCCAAACTTCATCATCATCATTCTTATAAACCTCTAAGGATTTAAACAAGGTTTCTCCAACCTCGTCAACCATCTCCAACTGAAATTTAAATTAGGTATCCATTGGAGGGAGATTAGTTACAAAGTGACAACAAACTGACAACAAAAGTTGTCATCAAACTTGACAACTTTGCACAAACTTCACAATCAATGACTTTTGACTATGTAACCTATTAGGACACATCATAAACCTTAAAAATAGGCCACATATAAGACAAAATACATTACTTGCCTCATTTAGGCACGGTGGATGCCATTTGACCATGGTTGACCAAAAAGGTCCTAGGAAGTCCACACAACAAAAATGACATCAAAGCATTACATGGCTAATCAAAACAACTCAAATGGTCTTGAAAGACCTTATTAAAAATAAAAAACATTAAAGGAACCTACAAACACTTCTAAGAGCTTTCATTTCTCAAATGATCTTCAAATCCTGCAAGGTGCTCTTGCACCATTGTGGCAAGAATTGAAGCTAGTAGAATGTTTCCGGCTTTTGCAACACACAAGGATTTTAAGGTTTATTAGATAGATGAGAATTTTTCATTATTGAATGGAGAATTGAAAGAAGAAGTGTATATAGAACTATCAAAAGGATTCAAGATATCAGACACTCTAGATATGGTCTACAAATTGATATAGGCATTATATGAATTGGAGCAAACTCTCAGAGCTTGGTATTCAAGGCTTGAAAGGTATTTTCTGAAGTAAGGATTTCAAAAAGGTACTTCTAATAATAATCTCTATTTTAAGGTTGATTAAAATGATATCTTGATTATAGTTGTTTATGTGGATGATATAATCTTTAGAGAAAATGATCGCATGTGCAAGAAGTCCGTTGATGAGATGCAAAAGGAGTTTGAAATATCTATGCTTGGGGAAATGAAGTTCTTTCTTGGTTTACAAGTCATTCAGAAGGATGATGGTATATTTATTTTAGAATCAAAGTATGTCATTGAAGAAGTTTGGAATGGAAAATGCTAAACCGTTATGTACTCCTATGGCTATTGGTTGTAAGTTGAGCAAAGATATTGAATCTCTAAAGGCTGATGAGAGAAAATATAGATCAATGATTGGGGGATTATTGTACCTAACTACTACTAGACTATATATTATGCATTCTTTCTATCTTGTAGCAAGATTCTAGCAAGATCCCAGAGAGACACATGTTGCTAATGTAAAAAGAATTTTTAGACATTTAAAAGGAATAGAAGACTATGGACTATGATATCCCAGAAGATCTAACTTCACTCTTATTGCTTATACCGATGTAGATTAAGCTAGTTGTATAGATGACAGGAAAAGTGCAAGTGGGGGTGCATTTTTCCTTGGACCTTGATTGGTTTCTTGGTCAAGTAAGAAAAAAGATTTAGTATCTCCATCTACTGCTATTGCAACTTGTTGTACACAAATATTATGGATTAAACAAACTCTGAAAGATATTGGAATATTGTTTGATGAGCCAATTTCTATCTTTTGTGACAATACTAGTTTCAATAAATATTTTTAAGAATCCGGTACTACATTCAAGAACAAAACACATTTCAATCTAGTATCACTTCTTGAGAGAGAAAGTTTTGGAGAACAATGTGAAGCTTGATTATGTACCTACAAAAGAATAGATTGCTAATATATTTACTAAAGCGCTATTTAAGCATACTTTTGAATATCCTCAAGAGAAATTGGTGGTTATTTCCCCTCCTTTTCTAAACTAAATGCATATAGAGTTGCATTAGTCTAGTAAAATTCATGAATATTATTATTCTGGACTAATGATTGGGTCTTCCTCTTAGAGAGAGCTAAGTGAAATTGTGAGTTTTTTAAGGAGTTGAATATAATGAGCTAACAAATTTTGTGTTTAGGCCTTTGTCATTGGTGGAAAAGGGGGAGAGAATGAGAATTTGGGAGAGAATGAGAAGATTGGCAAAATGAGAGAGCAAATGTGAGTAACAAAGTAATTGGAAGAGGGGGGGGAATAGTGTATTGAAAAACATTGAAAATTTGGTATGAGAGCTATTGATACTATTTGTATCGTTAATGTGTTGCTATCAATGATAAAGGGGGAGATTGTTGCAAGTTTGGGCAGAATGAGCTATTTGTGTGTTGTCATTAGTGACTGGTTGGTATATTTGATGTTGAGTTTCTTGTGTAGTTGTTCTAAGATATTTTCTCTACATTTATTATATATTGTATCTCTTCATGTGATTTGGATATGTTGCCAAGTAGTTTTTAGAGATGCTATATCTGATATTTGGTGCTCTAGTTTGTAGTGATAAGGAAGTTGCATTCACTAGTGTGTTATAGTGTTTCATAATGCTTCTGTGTGAAATGCATGCTCTGCATTTCTTCGCTTTATGGTTTTTGGTGTTGTGGTTTTGGAGATAAGTTGGTAATGTCCTTAGCTTCATTCTATCTAGTTGGCATGAGTTCTTGGGCTTCAAAGGCATGGTTTCAAAGTTCGATGGTGTTTACTCTAGGTTTGGCCGACCTCAAGTGTTTACATTTCACATTATTGCTCTGATGACTATGGATCAATGTGTAAAATGTATGATGTTTATTTGGGTCTTAGTTAAGATGTGTTGTGGTCCACTTTACATTATTTTTCAGTGTGGGAATGTTTAGTGCTGACCTAGTTTGAATTGTGTTTGATTAAGATCCTTAGCTGATCTTGGGAGATTTTTCATATGTAAAGAGGACATAAATAAAGGACAACTTATTGAGTGTGAGATGTGAAATGGAAAGGAAGTGATTCATGGCATATATGTATGCGATGAAGGATCGTGAAAGAGGATCTATCTCCCTAATTGTTTGAGTTGGCGATAAATGTTGATTGAGTTGGTAAAAAGTGTTGAGTAGTGTGAACCTTCATTTGTTAGCTACCGGAAGTAATGAGCCAAAGGTATCTATAGATCTTATGGTTACAAAGGTGTATCAATGGTGGATTATTTCTCTTTTATTCTTCTTAATATGGGTAGTGAGCCCTCTGATAGTGAGCCTTCTTCTCTTTCTTTCAGGTAGTAAACTTTTGGAAGTGAGCCTTTCTTTGTAAAAATCACCTTAATCAGTGTCACCCTAATAGGTCTTCATATATTGAGAATATCATTCTCTATAGTTTTTTCCTTAACAAGGTTTTCCTTGTCAAATCTAGTGTTTCATTATGTATGATGTGTTTTGCTTTTCATGTTCTTTCATGTTGTGGATTAAGTGATAAAGAAGTTATTGTGGATCTGATTTAAGGAAAATATTTTAGAGTTGTATGTACAACTGATTCACCCCCTCCCCCGCTATTAGTTGTCTTGTGCATAATAACATTCAATATAAACTGTATAGACAATTGTAACATGTGTAAGTTTGTAGTCCCATATTTATGCTAAAGTTTGTTTTAGTTGTCTATTGAATTATATCAAAGTCACATTAGAAACAAATTTGGTGCTTTTAGGGGAAAACCAATAAAATAAATCAATTGGTGAGGATATTTAAATTGGTCAAATTAGTAAGAGATTCAAACTTCATAAGCATTTTATAAAATTTCATGAAAATAGTTTTGGTGTTAAAAAGGAATGAGAGAGTGATAAGAATTTTTTATGAATTAGAGTAGAAATTTCTTAAATTGATATATTTTGCATTAAATAAAATTTAAAGTGAGCCTATATTTATAGGTTCCACTTTTTATAATTACTCTTATAATTCCCTTTCTTTATAAAAATTGTATGGATTTATATTTTATTTATACATTGTTGTATTACATTCCTAGATTTAGGTCCTTACGTTGGGGATCTCATGTCTTCACCCCTTACACACAAAATTCACTTTGACACATATTTACAATGATGCTCAAAATGATTCTCTCCTTAAATATTATGATTTCATTTCCATATCCTTATATTAGTGGAAATCATACCTTATTCCATATTATGTGCTCCTTATCTTGGATTCATGCCATAGTTCCCTATCACAAGTTTCCATTACCCATGCTATGGGCAACTTTGCTTTGTTAATATCATCTCTTTCTCATATGTGATTACCGCATGTTATCATAATATATATTAGAAATGTCTATATTACACAATATATTAATTATTACCATTGGTTTTCATTATTCTATACTCTTATATGCTTATTTATATTTTAAATTTGTTTTCATGTATGCTTATCTCTCTCCTTCAATTCATTGCATCTTAGGGACTCAAGTAATTAAATGGGGATGTTGTTGCAGTTAGTAATACATCAATAGTTAAATTGTATGTTATAAAAAATAATAAATAAATGCTGGTTTATAATCATAGTATTATGTTAGTAAATAAAATAATAGTTAGTTTTTTTGGGTGTTATTCCTATAGGTAGGTTAGTTTTATATGAGAGAATAATGACTTTATAAAACACAATGTATTGCAATGTAAGATCATCTTTGAGAATTCAATAATCAATATCTTATTTGATGTTTTTAATTTTGTGTAGAAATGGTTTTGTTTGATATTCTATTCCTTTTCTCTACCATTTTCAATATGGTAAATTAGAGTGATTATCTTTCTTGGGGATATGAAGAATGAAGATTTGCTGAGGCACTTTTGAATTTGTAGATTTTAGTCACAGTAAAACTAAAATAACTTTGTCATTTTCTAATAAAGTTTAAACATTTGAATTATTTTGGAAATATGATGAAGAGAATAAAATTTAGAAATGGTTTGAATATATTCTTAGTAATGATATTAGTTTTCCACAATCCATGATAGTTATGTTTACTATTTTTGGATTTGATTATGTATGTTTTTATCTTACATCAATGTTCCAAATGACACTTTGTGATCCATCATTAGGATGATATAGAGATTAGGAGTAGAAAAGTGATGATGGACAATAGAGTCTGATTTGAAATATTGATGCAAGATATAAAAACACTTATTCAAATACATAAACAATAGAATGAGATATTGTTAGTAGTTAGAGAAAAGTTTGAAGCAGAAGGTGACATGATATTTGTTGGGCATTTGATGTTGCATCGTAGTTAGAAGATTGTCATTTTTGGGGGGACTTTTTGATTGTTTTGCATAGCTGTATGAGAGCATAAACTACATCCAGTTATTTTTAATCCAAACATGTAGAAAAGAATTACATTGAAATGTTGTATAATATGGTTGCTTCCTTTGATCTCCACAAACCAAAGTGAGACTCAAATAAACATATCAAAACATCTTCCAACTCATATTCAGACCAAAATAACATGATCCACTAAACCACAATGCAATCAACATATCTTGAGGGCACTGAAAGCATTCCAGATCACCATACATATGGGATGACATAACCAACACCAAAAGAGTATATGAACCAAACTCCATCCAAATAACCAAGGTATGACAAAGCATATCCAGATCAATATCCATCTAGATAACCAAGTTTGACATCAATGACAACCATATAGGCTCATGCTAACAACAATCTCCAATAGTCTAAGTAGTAATAGGAACAAACTTCGTAAGCATTTTACAAAATTGCTTGTATGATCTACATTCTTGAAAACATTTTTGGTGTTAAAAAGGAATGAGGGTGTGATTAGAAAAGTTATGAACTAGCGTATAAATTTCTCTTGTAAAGTCAACAACATTATTTTGAGTGATAAGATATTTTTCTTGGAGATATATGGTTTATATTTTTCATTCTCAAATATCTTTTTGCAATTGGGGAAATGAGGATATTATTTTAAAAGGTGCATATTTGGTGAAATCCAACACCTTTTAATAATGTTCAATTTCAATATGCTACCAAATTATTGTGCTTTCAAGGTCATCTATGCTACACTTGATAGAGCTTTTGAAGATTTGAATGCTACATGTGTGTCAATTAAAGGGTAACAAGGGCATTAGAGGTTAGAAGTATATTACCATATTGGGTTGGCTTATGCCTTAGAGATGATACTTTCATGAGAAGCATTTATTTCATCTTTCCTCTCGAATCCCTTCATGGATTAAGGGAGTGTGAAAACTTTGTTTGTTTTGTAGATAAATGACTATATATCAATCTATAAATCTGATGAGTGCTACCTATGGATAATTAAGTTTGTCTTGATCTGTAATTTTATAGCTATGTACTTGTAGATAATTATTTTTTTCTCAATCAATAAATTGAGTGTTATTATGGATAATTTAGTCTCAAGTCTTAGTTGGTTGGTGGTTTTATTATTTTATAGGATGATTAAGTGATCCTTGATTCATAGCTAGTTGTTGTCTTTTTTGTGTGCATACTAGAGCTTGTCTTCATTCACAAGAGGATTGGTGTACTTGTGTATGATGGCGTATGTCTCAATTCATGTATTCTATAGGTTTCATAGTTAGGAGATTCTTTGATGTGTTTAATTTCATGTTTTTTGGGTGAGCAAAGAGAATCAATGGAGATACTTCATCAAAGTCTTCAAAAGGGATTTGGTTTTTAGTCCTTGCATTGTTTCACCCTGTGTTTGGATTGATGTAGTAATGGGGGAGGGTGTTGGATTCACCATCACATCAAAATTTGGATTATAAGATAATTAAGTAAATATAAAATGTTAAGTTATAATGTTAGTTTTATAGTGATGTAAATTATAATCACTTTACAATTCACACTCCTTTCTCGCCCCTTGCTTTAGTGTTCTCTCTCATAACTCATTAAGCCTATTTGTGGCCCTATCACATCCAAACTATTGTCATATGCTCATTTGGTGATTAGATCCTATGTCTTGGGACCTTCTACTCTGCAACCATCCTTCTTTACTACTTTTCTAGTGGACTAGGACACCTAGAGCCATAATCCTAGTGGACTAGGATTCCTAGTACCATAGTCCATCCAAAAAGGGTATAAAATCAAATGTGCATGGGTGTTAGTTCTCACCATTTGTGATCCAATCTTGATATTTTGATAAATTGCCATTTGAAGTTGGCCTAAAGTAGGAAATACCTTCTGAACCCTATATAAAGACATAATTTCTATTTCATTTTTATATAATCACATCCTAGCACTATCAAGATAATTCATATTGATAAAGAATTATTGAACAAGTATCTTTAAATTTGAGTATTATGGAGGAGAAAGCTATGACAACTTACATGCAAGTGTATTTTTATGATTGATCTTGTTATGTCTTGTCATGTCATGTTATTGCACCAACCCTAGAAGGAATTTTCTAAAGAGTATTTCACCACCACCATTA
The DNA here is from genome assembly GCF_030272615.1 of Cryptomeria japonica. Lineage (NCBI taxonomy): Eukaryota > Viridiplantae > Streptophyta > Pinopsida > Cupressales > Cupressaceae > Cryptomeria > Cryptomeria japonica. The sequence continues at coordinate 262,403,779 of NC_081413.1, forward strand.
TCAAGTTTAAGGTAATATCATCTTAGATTTAGCCTCTACCCTACTAGGGGTAAGCTCTCTTTTATTCATCATCATAGCTATTATGGAGGTGAAAATACTAACATACAGTTTGAATTATAAAATCCCCTAGACATCACAATATTTCCATTATTCTTTATGTCCAAGTTACAAATATAACTACTTAAAGTGATAGAGTTGTGCAGAGCAAACTAAGACACATAGATTCCAACTTTGAATAGGAAAAAACTCCTAGACTGTGTTAATTAGTTCTATAATCTAACACATTTGGGACAAATTTTAGAGGGAATGATCTATAGAGCTTCTTGATCTAGAATCCAAAGATCTAGCTGATGGAAGAACATTTAGGTCTAAGGCACCTAGCTCCATAAACTGCCACTTTTAGCTCCAAATTTTAGTGTTGGGTTTATTTTTGCATCTCATTTATAGATCTATACTTCTGTGTTAGATTTAAATTCTATATCTATTTGTTTATGTTGAATCTTGTCAATTTTGCATCATTTTACCTAATCATTACACATATACATCAAATCAATCAATAGATAAAAAAGGAAATAATCATATACAACATCCAACTCTCCTTTAGGACTTGTAATGCCTGCCAAAATACCCTAGAGAAATACACTAACTAACATGCAATAGAGATAATAATTTTTATTAAACATCAACTTACTCAAGTGCAAAAATCAATACATTAAACACAATAACTTTTATACATAACAACAATATCACAAGAACATTTAATGCAAGCAGAAATAAACTCAGCACATTTAAGCATTCTCTAGAGCATTCCAATGCCATTACTTAAACTAACCATAAGCAATAACACAAATTACCACCATAGTCTAATGTATACTAATTTCCTAGCATGATTTATTCTTTCCATGCAGACATGATCAATCACTATTCTATAACATGGTTATATCCTTCTACTAAGAATACATTAACTAATCCTTTTTAAGTTCATTTTAAAACACCAATATCAAATGTTCCTACTCCCAATTACTTATACATTTCTATCATCATAAATTATTCACAAGATAATATATCACATTTCCAATATTACATGAGACTATATGCATATCCATAAATCCATTTCTATTAATAAACCAATATCACAAGTGACATCATTTATTCTCCTAACATGTCATTACATGAATACAATATCCTTCACAACAAGGAACATAGCTTTATTTACATTACAATTACATTATGAATTATTACATTCATTTCCATATAATCATTTACATCAATCTGCTACAAGAATCCATCCAAACTAAAGAGATAAGATATCCACATCCACACAAGAGCATCCAACGAGGAACATCCCAATGGAAGAAGGCATCAAACCACCTGACCATGTGGAACCAAAGGAACCACCCCCCATGGTAGGAGATGACACAAGATCCCACTCATACTCTAGAAATAGGCTGACACCTAACAACCAAGGAAAGATGAATACAAAAAAAGTGCAAGAATGCATAACATAGATTCTCCAATCACAATCACAAATCCTCCAGAGGCAACACATCAAATCAAGACTCAAGGCACAAGGACCTACATGTAGAGAAAAAGAGTGTCATCACATGCAACATGTGGGTACTCGGGCATGAGTCCTATGTTGGATATTGTTGGTTATTTTTGCTTCTAGGATATGTTTTTTTCATTGATGTCAACATATTTTGGTGATTTGCTCTGGTGATTGCAGATTGGGAAGAATTTTTGATTCAGTTTGTAGTGTTGGTTTGTTGATCACCATTTTGCAAAATCCGATATATTCTGGTGTGATTAGATCTAGTGTTGAGATTTTGGTATATTGCTTGGGATGGTCTTGTGTCTCTTCATTTCAGCTGGATCATAATTTGGTGCTCCGCAAGTTATCTTTCTTCATGACAGTTATTGATTGGTTGTGTTCTTCAGTATTCACATGTTGACCGATGAAGATCTGAAAAGTGGTGTTGGTGAAACTGTTCTAGATGATTCTAACATGCTTCCTAGTGTTTCTTAGTCATGTCCTATTTATCAACTAGTGATGATTTGCATGTTATGCAGTATTTCTAGTCGTGTAGCGTGTTGTAGTTGATCTTGGCGTGATTTCCGATGGAGTTGTGCATTTGGAAATTTGATTTAGGACCATGCTATGCTATGTAAACTATTATATTGGTCTGGTGGTCGATATTTATATCATGTAATATAATTTTATAATTGAGGGTTGAGGGTTTAGCCGACCTTGTTGCCAAGGTTGATGAATTGTATATATAGGTGATATAGTCATGTAGTTTGGGTGTCGATGTTGTGTATGTATTATTAGAGAGAGGTTTGTGTGTGATCAAGTGATTTATCCTTCAGTGTTGAGTTTGTGGTGAGATTGGTGTTGTGGGGAAGACATTTTTGCTTAACCAAAACTGTAATCAGGCATTTGGAGATGCTATTCTTTCAATTCATTTCTTTTAGATTGTAGTCTGAATCTTTTTGTAAGTCAATGAGACTTTCTTGAGGGTTGTAGCCTTCCAGGAAAATATTATTTGAGTAGTGAGCTTTAGGTAGTGTGCCTGAATGCATGTGCATTCCCCATTGTAATATTTTCACATACTATTGCAGAGTATCACTTACTGTGGGTAGGTTCCCACCGTGGTTTCTCCCTTAACTGAATTTTCCATGTCAAAATCTTGGTGTTGTGTGTTGCTCTTTTAATTTTCTTATCTGTCTTATTGTTGTAGTTTATGAGATATGTGCTTTGTGGTTAAGTTTGTTATTTTAGTGAAGACTGATTCATCCCCCCCTCTCAGTCTTCCCTCTTGGCTGCTGCTAACAATTGGTATCAGAGCTAGATCCTCCGGTAGAAGCTTAACTACTTGAGGAGATCCAGGATGACATCTCAAGGTGTAATATTTAAGGACATTTCGAGATTTGATGGAAGTAACTATGTTATATGGAAGGACTGGATGGAAGTGCACTTGAAATGTCTTGGAAATATTATTGGAAGATTATAAAGAATGTCTATGTTGTTCCTTAGAATGGACCATCTACTCCTGATGAGGTTAAGGAAGGAGAACATAATATTAGAGCGAAGGAAGCATTGCTTAGTGCACTGATTCTAAGATGACAAATGTAATGGGACTTCAAATCACACATGAGATCTGGGTGAAGCTTGAGGTGCTATACAAAGGTGATAAGCAAGTGAAGGTTGCTAAATTGTAGAGTTTAAAAGGAAAGTATGGGACATTGAAGATGGATGATGATGAGAAGATATACTCTTTTATGACTAAGGTGAATGACCTTGTCCTAGGTATCATATGTGCTAGTGGAACCATTGAGGAAGATGAAATTATTGCTAATGTGTTGAGATCTTTGCATCTTTCCTATAAGCATAAGGTTGCTTCTATTTATGAGATCCAGAGTGCGACTACAGTGACAAAATATGTGTTGGTTGGAAAGCTTTCTGAATTTGAACTAAGTGAATTTGGAGAATCACATGGAAAGTATGAGACAACATTCAGAGTATCTCCATCTGTATCCGGTAAGAAGAAATCTAATCCTGATGAGTGCAAAATATCTAGATATGAAAGAGAGAGAAGAGAGATGGAAAAATGAGAAAGGGAGATGTATGAACTTGAAGCATCGATTGCCCAGAGATTGCCTAAAGGTGCAAATAAGTATGATGGAAATTTTCCTTTGAAATGTTTCTCTTGTAACAAGATATGACATTTTACTTCTAGATGCCTAGAGAGAATGGCTAAGTATGACATACATGATAAGTTTGATAAGGATAAGAAGTATGACAAGTCTTACAAGCCTAACAAGAAGTTTAGAAATCAGAAGAATTGTTATTATGCCACTGATGAAGGTATTACAGATGAAGAATCTGAAGGAGATGAAGTTGCATTCCATTCCATTAAGGAAGATGGACCTGTACCTATTGATTCCACTACCTGTAGTAGTATTGAGGAGAAAGCTTTAGATGCTAAAGTTGAAGAGAAAGATGAATGCATGATTGATAGTGGTTGTGTTAGGATAACCGGTGAACAACTGAGAGGGGGGGTAAATCAGTTGTCAACAGATTATATCAACCAAACCACCTAATAACCTTTAACCGGATCATATAAATATTAAGTACCGGAATAGCAGAAACAAATACCGATAAGCAGTAAAAATTAACAATAAAATAGATAATCAACACAATGCAACCATACCACATAACACCATGATTTGTACATGGAAAACCTAGAAAGGGAAAAACTATGGTGGGAAGCCTACCCATAGTCAGATGATACTTCTACAGAAAGTATGTGATACAATGAGGGGTTTGCACATGCAGGAAGGCACATTTCCTAGAGAGTACTAATCATTATAAAAGAGTCTCATTAACTAAAAAGAGGTTATAACCACCTCAAGATAAATGGACAACAATCCCGAATAAAGAACTCCCAAAGATAGCATCTACCTTGCCTGATTACAATCCCGGTTATTGGGACTGATTAAAATTGAGTCAAGTTTAGAGGCCCAATCCAAAAATTTGCTCTGCATACCTAAACGAGTCAGTTTGAAGGGCCTAGTTTGCGAGAGGGTAAAATGGGACCAGTTGATTTTCAGAGGGTAAGGCTCGAGATTCATGTCCCACACCTTTCATTTGGCCTATTCAGTGATGTGAAACTTTCAGAATTCATTTTGGATGAGTTTATGAGGTACCCAGTTTGAGGGGTGAGCTGGAAGTGCATTTTAGGCACAAATGCAGATTTTATGGAGTAGCCTAATTTGAGTGATTACATCTTTTGCCCTGTTGATCGTCATGAAGAAATTCAAAGTGGATTCAATTCTATGAATTAATGTGAGTCACCTTGCAAAATTTCAGGTCTTGATGAATCCATTTACTCAGTTTTCAAAACCGAATCCGTTTGCAGTTTGTGTGTTTTGGCAAGTCCCTGTTTCGACAGCTAGTTGGAGCCCTGTTTTGCACAATTGTAAAAATTGCCTCAGTAAGTGTCATGCCAAAGTGTTTCTTCCGGGTTGATGTCGGTATAAATGATGAGCTACGTTCCAAATTTCAAGGCTCTACTAATCCGTTTGCTCAGTTTTCAAAGCTCAATCTGTTTGTAGTTTGTGATGTTTGCACAAGTGTAAAAATGTCCTGGTGAGCGTCATGTCAGAATGTTTGTTCCGGGCTAATGTTGGTGTAAATGGTTAGCTACATTTCAAATTTTAAGCTTTTATCAATCTGTTTGATCGGTTTTCAAAAGCACTCATTTCGCCATCAAATTCAGTTATCCGCACTTCTAGTGTTAGAGCAGTTAATGTAGCCATTTTGGTGAGCGCGCCATTTGCATCCTGTCAGTCGGGTGATCGAACTGAGAATTCAAAGATTTAATATGTACTTAAAGGTACCTATGTTCCAAATTTGAGAGCCTACGGAGGTCATTTGATATTTTTGAGAAAGGCATCATGTGTTGCCAGAACATTGACTTCATCAGGTCCGCAGTGTCGACAAAGCCAGTTGGCCGTTTTCGGAAATTAATATCTCTTCCCTCGGGACTCGTCTTGAGAAACTGTTTGGTAGATGTCATCCTTGTATACCAAAGTACATGCCTGTCAGATGGCAAGCTCCAGAAAGGTGTTTTGACAGGTTTGAAAATTACGTCTTCGCAATTAAATGCGAAAATTGTGGCGTAATTGCCTGAAATATGTAAAATGCAATTTTATGATCCGAAAATGGTGCCGATCGATTCCAGAGGTGTGTTTGAGGTTCCTGAAACATTCCGAAGGTCAGTTGCGTGAAAACAAAAAATTTTTTAGTCGGACCCACTTTGGGGCCCGACCTGGCTCTTGCCTATGCATTGTTATTTTATTGGCAACTTGGCTCTATGAGCATTTTTAGAGTAATATTGACATCCATTATTGGAGTAGAGCACTTGTATGTTTCCCACCAGAAGGTAATGCAAAATGAAAATGCCCTTTGTAGTCAAAACAACCAAGGCATTTTAAGAGTTCATGGCAAACACCCAAATGCAAATTGGCAGCCAACATGGGGTCTTCAAACTTTTAGAAGTACTGGAGTCAATTGTTTACAAGTTGGGAAAGTAAGGTGGAAATATGTGAATGGTGTCTGGAGACTGAATCCAAGGAGAGGATTCAACAAAACAACATAAAAAGAAAATCCCACGCAATGTATGATAATCAAGGCAACCATGAAAGTGGGTGTAGAGCAGAAATTTCAAAAAGAATAGAAGGTGAAAGATGCAATTCCAACTTTTTTAAGACTAATACAAACTCTTTCCCTCTCTCAAGTGATGGCTGGTGGAAGGGTTTTTAGAATCTTTCAAGCAAATATCATAGCAAATGCCTCCTCCCTCCTATGTGTGTTTGAAGGAGCATTGAGAAACTAAGCAAATGCAAGCAGCAGCCTGGGTGACATGGTAAATAATATTTCAGACTTTAATAGCAAATGAATCTCAACCAAATCTTCCTCCTCCCACATGGTAGCAGCCAGCACATAAAGTCAAAAAACCAAGTGAATGCAAAATGGAGTTTGGAGTGCAGCAAAATAGACCTCCACGAAAATGTGGTTAATGAAATACTGCAGAAGATGTTGAGAAGCTTTGGACAATTTTAAAAAATGAATGCAGCTTCTCTCTCACATGCTCTCCTCCCAGCAGTTCATGTGGTGAGTAAAGAGACAAATAGAAGCATCTCAAGCAAATGCATATTGGCTAGTGTAAATGCCCATCTCCAATGTTCATGTGGTGAAGAAGGGGCAGCAAAGAAACCACCAATAGCTAAATGCTCACGTGGTTGAAGGGATTGTAGCTGAGTGCAGAAGCTAATGCTGGATGTGGAGTTTGGCAGCTACAAAAATAAAAATTCCCAAACAAATGCACAGGGCAGCCTCCTCTCTGACGTGGTGGATGGGGAAAGAAGTTTGAAAGCAAATTAATGCATATGGAAAATACAAATTCGACCTTGGTAGTAGTCTCTCTGCGTTTGGTATGAAGCAAGGTGCATTGAAATCCCAAACAAAATGAATTGGCAGCCTTGAAAACGCCATTAAAACTCAGGAAAACCTTCAGGAAGTTCATTTCTGGGTAAAGTCATTTATCCCACATTGGCTGGGAAGTGGTATTTTTTAATCTTTATAAGCAAAAACGCACAGTAGTATAATGTCTAAGCCTTAAAGGCTTTTGACACAAGATGCCCATGGGCGCCCAAGGTGGGCCCATGTGCGAGCACGCTTCTCGAGGTGATGAAGGAGTTGACTGGACGAAGACCAAGTGGACCCCACGTAGGCATGCTTCCCGAGGCACACAGGTGGCGGGTACAGTCAACGGTCCAGCAGGTGAGTCCTGATGAGGTGGCACCCAGTGGCGATGACGTGGCATACAAGCAAGCAACCCAGTGGCGATGACGTGGCTGACAAGTGGCAAAAGATGAGGTGTCATCCCAGGTGGCGCCCAGTAGACCCCATCAGCCAATCAGACCCCGCCATGTGGCAAGGCATCAGAGCACATATGGAGGAAAAAATCAAATTTTAAATCCATAAATAATATAGTTCAAACTATAGAGAAATTCAAAAAATTTAAATGATTGGTCCATGTTAAGGATTAATTCGCCCAGGGCTCAATTTTTTGCCAGAGTATAAAGTTTTATATGTTTTCGGAAAGCTCTCGGAGTGAGGAATCCGATTATGAAGTTAATTTTGACAAATGTGAGATATTTTAGAAGCAGTTTCCACGGGAACAAAATTCGGTTAGAGAGGAGACACTTGGCAATTCAGTTGCAGATTTGATTTTCTTCTCTCCTCTTTTATTCTGAATTCTTCTCAGTTGTAAGGGTTCCAGAAATTTGGAGAATGGCTCCATTTTTTCATGGCTTCCAATTCTGAGTATTCTTCCAAATTGTACAGAGAAGGGTTATCCTTTTAGTAATGGAGTTCGATTCTTTGCTATAGGTGTTCCTAGCTGCAGGTTCTTGTGTATGTAAGGCATGCACAAATTCACACAGAAGTTGTCTCTGGATTTTTATTTTCATTATATTCAGATCAGATCCTCAAGGAGGATGAGATTTGTTATCTCAAGGAGGTAATTGTGATTGTCTGCAGGGATTCTTCAAGGAAGAATTTAAATTCTGTAATAAATCATGAATAATGGAATATAGTGTCTAGATTTGATATTTTCTGTGAGTGAGCTGAGTAATGCATTTATGCAAGGTATTAAATGCATGAATATTTAATCATGAAGATAGATTTGCAGTATAAGGTTTCATTTATAGTTTGATGTGTGACTCTGTTGCCCTTGGATAAGGCACTGATCTTACAAGTTTGGGGATGTCTTTCAGAACAACATTTTAAAAGATAAATCTATTTTCCCTTCATGTTTAGGGGTGTTTGTGTTCCATTCTTTCCAAGCTCTGTTTCATCCTATTGTTTGTATAGATCTAGGCAATCTGTAATGTTTCCTAATATGTTGAGCTTGTGAAATGATCTATCTGCTTAATGTTGATGCAGTTATGTGTCTGTAATTGTTATATTTAGTGCATCAAAAGGGTGTCCCCCCCTAGGTCTAGCAGAACCTGAAGTGCAGGAGGATCAATTAGGGTCCTATGTTATGTTGTCCAAGCCCTGATGTGTTTTGTAGACTGAAATTGGCCATTTCATAGAAAGATTTGCAGGTGTTCTTGGGTTATCACTTTTAGTGAACAACAAAAATGGCGACTCTGCTAGGGAACAAATGGATATAAATGCTTGATTGATATGGTCAGAGGTTGAATGTGTTCCTAGTCCTGTCAATTTCATATCCAGCTAGTCTGTCCATTGTGTATGCACAGAGTGTAAAGTGGTTTTATGGTGAAGAAAATGCTCCTTGTTCTGGACCTGCAGAGTGATATGTGTTACATGTCATATTTTATGAAGGAGTAACAGTGAATGCATGGTTGAAAGTTGTGAGAAGTTCTTTCAGCTGTATGTGAATTTTCCCCAATTCCTTATTTGGGTGGAGACTCTGTGGTTCATACCAGTGTTAAATAGCCTGGAAGAGTGTTGATTGCAGCGAGATCGAAGGAGTAACAAAGAATTGAATAAGTGTTGAGTGGCGTTCTGCTATTCAAACTATCCTCTATGCAAGAGGTGGCAACTCTGTGATAAAAGACTGTGCTAAAGGTGAAGTAAATCTTCAGATCTACAAGTTTTATAGTTGCAAATCTCCAGGTATTTTCAAAGGATTCAAATGCAAAACAATTTCCTCTGAAAATTTGAATTACTAAAATAGTTTTCCCATTTAGTGAATAGCACTAGTAAAGAGGGAAAGAGGGGATTTCAAAGTCCATTTGCATATTTATTCTACTGAAATGTCTAGAGTATATGTTCTTCTGTTATAGTATGCAAATTTGGAAAAAGTTATGTATCAAGCAATGTTATGAACAGTTTCAGTATAAGGATTTGTGCTTGAAGTGTTTCATTCTTTTATCCGAGGTTGTATATCATTTGTGGAAGTAGGAAGAAATGTGTAGTAAAGATTTTCAACCTTGTGTATTTCCACATAGAGCCATGCCTGGTGAAGTGTCACAACCATATAATAGGAGAAGTTTCGTCATGAACCATTATGCTGCTCTAAATTTCAAAGATATTCTGGGTTACCCAAATCCCATACCCACAGAAATTAGAAAGTATTTGCCCATATTCAGTGGGAAGAAATCAGAATCAGCATGTCAACATGTTAAAAGACTTTCAAATTTGATAGGAGAGTTTGAAATTTGCCAAGAAGATGTATGCATGAAATTGTTTATTCAGTCATTGAAAGAAGATGCAAGAGATTGGTTTTCTTTTTTGCCAGTGAATTCTATTACCTCATGGGAAGAATTGGTTTCAGATTTCATGGATCAATTTGATGAGAAGGTGAGTGATTCCGACTTGCTGAAAGAATTCACTTATATACAAATCAGGGAAGATGAATTGGTACCAACATTCAATATCCGATTTTCACAAGCTTTGTCCAAAATTTCTAGAAAGTATAAACTTGATGATAAAGTATGTCTGGATGTTTATATGAGTGCATTTGATGAGAAGATGGGTTTCCTATTGAGAAACAAAGAACCCAAAACCTTGTATGAAGCCTTTAACACAGCTAGGGATATGGAAAATAACTTGAAATTTGGGATAGCTAAGAGGTTTGTGTTTGCTGTGGTTTCTTGTCAAAGCACCTTCAATGGTGAAATATCATGTGAGTCTCAGCAAATCATTCCGTGTCTAGGTGCATCAAGCTCTGCAGTTCCGAATGGTTTTGTTGATGCATGTGTTTCAGAGTTAAATGAGAGTCAAGAACCTTTGTCGTTAATGCCAGTTGTCTCTTGCAGTAGTGATGGAATGATTAGTGGGAAGCATTGTGAAAATGTTGATACAGAGACAGATATATACAAGGGATATGTACCATTTGATTTGTATGCCGGTTATGCTGATTATGTGACTGGCAATTACCAAGTCAATCATGCATCTCTCCAGGATAATATTAATGAAAATGATGATGGTGATGACCATCAATCTTTACATGCTGCTGATGTATTTGATGTTGAAATTCCAAATACAAAGGGATTACTAAGTGTTGCTGTTTGTGCAAGCGAAAATGTGCCATATGATGAAAATCAGAATTGTTTAGTGCAATCAATAGTTGATCCTCACTTAGATATTGATAATCTTAATTGTGTTGAGGATGAAGTAAATCTATTTTCAAATTTCACTTCAGATTTTATTTCTTGTAATCATGATGATGATCTTTCTATTTTGAAAGTTATGCACAAAGTAAACTCAGAAAATTGTGATGGTATGCGTGATTGCAATGAAGATATAGCACACATGAATGGACAAAATTTTACGGAATCTCAAATGGAACAGCAAAGTGCAATGCAAGTCCAAAAGATTGTAGAACTTAAGAAAGCTCTTGAAGTTGTGGACAAGAAGGTTCAGATATTGGAGAGCCTTCGAGTTGTTGATGAAGACCTTCTGAAATATAGTGAAGAGGATTCTTCAAAAAAGGACTGTGAATTGAATGCGTGTACACTTGATGAACATGCTGATCTAACAGATGGTTTTATGATAGAAAGATTTAGTGAACATGCTAAAAACTTATCTGATGAAGTGAATGGCAGAGATGTTCATGTTCATTCTTTGGCTGATGACGAGTGTTCAATTGGTGAAGAAGATCAGTTGTGGCAAGATAAGTTTGATTATCTTGATTTTCAGAATGATGGTCATAGAATAAAATCTCATGAATATGAAACATGGAACACTGAGGATTGTTCCAGCCAAGTTTCATTTTCTTCTTTGTCTGATGAAGATGATTATGAGGATCGAATGGATGGTGTCTTTAGCAATTTTACTAATGCTTTATTCAATGCTGATATAGATACAGACCAATCACTTCAGTGTCATAATGTTCATAAAGGGATTGTCCATTTTGTTTCTAACCCTTTGTATGAAGAAATAACTGATCAGCCAGATGTTGTAAATGATGAACCAGTCCATAATACTGATGGAATTCCAAACAACAATAGCATGGGTTGTAAAAATTTATTTCATGATGAAGGTAAGAGGCATGGATTATGTGATGACTATTTAAAACCACAAATGAAAGTGTTTCAGGTGGATGTAAGCCTGAAAGAGAAAGAGTTAGCTGAGGATTTGCTTCAGCCGGAGGTATGCATTCTTTTCCATCAATGGGATGTTGAGAATGTAGAGGTTTTTAGTTTGATAAGCAAGGATAGTATGAGGTGTGATCAACATAGTGAAGTATCACATCTGGATGGTGATGTTCATGTTCCTTGTTTGCATCAGTTGGTTAGTAGTGTCCCTCATTCTATTGATTTAAAAGATAATAAGGTATGTGCTGATGGGAACTACAATGTTGAAAATGAGTGTTTTATTTTTCAAGTTCAGCATGATGATGTCCTTGCAAATGATAGAGTTGAGTGGGACAGTGAAAGGTATGTCAGCTTGTGGGAATGCCTCTATGGTGATTTGTCTCATGATTTTACTTGTGTTGAAATAGTGTGTGATCACAAAGTTCAAAATCAAACCAAAGGTATGCACACTAGTTGTTTCAGTAATGAGACAAAAGAGGTTGATTATAATGATCATGCTCAGTTGTTACTAGAAGGTGCCTTTGTTTTGATCAATATGTCAAGTGATGAAAATCAGATTTTTGACAGAGGTAAATGCTAAGATTGATTGAGCAGCTTGTATTCAGTTTTAAGCATGTTTGTATCTATTGTATAGTCGCTTTGCTTTAGTTGTGTGGTTTTCAATAAAGTGCCCTGCTATTTGGGTAGAATAAGGAAGCCCTGTTTTGGAAGAGAAGAAATGAGAAGAGAAGAATGATCCGTTTTCAGGTGGTCTGCTTAACCAAAGATATCTGGATTCTTGTGTTGATCTTGCAATCAACCATCCCCAGTCAAAGCCACTATTGGGACTGATTAAAATTGAGTCAAGTTTAGAGGCCCAATCCAAAAATTTGCTCTGCATACCTAAACGAGTCAGTTTGAAGGGCCTAGTTTGCGAGAGGGTAAAATGGGACCAGTTGATTTTCAGAGGGTAAGGATCGAGATTCATGTCCCACACCTTTCATTTGGCCTATTAAATGATGTGCAACTTTTAGAATTCATTTTGGATGAGTTTATGAGGTACCCAGTTTGAGGGGTGAGCTGGAAGTGCATTTTAGGCACAAATGCAGATTTTATGGAGTAGCCTACTTTGAGTGATTACATCTTTTTCCCTGTTGATCATCATGAAGAAATTCAAAGTGGATTCAATTCTATGCATTAATGTGAGTCACCTTGCAAAATTTCAGGTCTTGACGAATCCATTTGCTTAGTTTTCAAAACCGAATCCGTTTGCAGTTTGTGTGTTTTGGCAAGTCCCTGTTTCGACAGCTAGTTGGAGCCCTGTTTTGCACAATTGTAAAAATTGCCTCAGTAAGCGTCATGCCAAAGTGTTTCTTCCCAGTTGATGTCGGTATAAATGATGAGATACGTTCCAAATTTCAAGGCTCTACTAATCCGTTTGCTCAGTTTTCAAAGCTCAATCCGTTTGTAGTTTGTGATGTTTGCACAAGTGTAAAAATGTCCTGGTGAGCGTCATGTCAGAATGTTTGTTCCGGGATAATGTTGGTATAAATGGTGAGCTACATTTCAAATTTCAAGCTTTTATCAATCCGTTTGGTCGGTTTTCAAAAGGACTCATTTTGCCATCAAATTCAGTTATCCACACTTCTAGTGTTAGATCAGTTAATGTAGCCGTTTTGGTGAGCGCGCCATTTGCATCCTGTCTGTCAGGTGATCAAACTAAGAATTCAAAGATTTAATATTTACTTAAAGGTACCTATGTTCCGAATTTGAGAGCCTACGGAGGTCGTTTGATATTTTTGAGAAAGGCATCATGTGTTGCCAGAACATTGACTTCATCAGGTCCGCAGTGTCGACAAAGCCAGTTGGCCGTTTTCGGAAATTAATATCTCTTCGCTCGGGACTCGTCTTGAGAAACCGTTTGGTAGATGTCATCCTTGTATACCAAAGTACATGCCTGTCAGATGGCGAGCTCCAGAAAGGTGTTTTGACAGGTTTGAAAATTGTGGCGTAATTGCCTGAAATATGTAAAATGCAATTTTATGATCCGAAAATGGTGCCGATCGATTCCAGAGGTGTGTTTGAGGTTCCTGAAGCATTCCAAAGGTCAGTTGCGTGAAAAAAAAAAAAAAATTTAGTCGGACCCACTTTGGGGCCCCTGGCTCTTGCCTGTGCATTGTTATTTTATTGGCGACTTGGCTCTATGAGCATTTTTAGAGTAATATTGACATCCATTATTGGATTAGAGCACTTGTATGTTTCCCACCAGAAGGAAATGCAAAATGAAAATGCCCTTTGTAGTCAAAACAACCAAGGCATTTTAAGAGTTCATGGCAAACACCCAAATGCAAATTGGCAGCCAACATGGGGTCTTCAAACTTTTAGAAGTACTAGAGTCAATTGTTTACAAGTTGGGAAAGTAAGGTGGAAATATGTGAATGGTGTCTGGAGACTGAATCCAAGGAGAGGATTCAACAAAACAACATAAAAAGAAAATCCCACGCAATGTATGATAATCAAGGCAACCATGAAAGTGGGTGTAGAGCAGAAATTTCAAAAAGAATAGAAGGTGAAAGATGCAATTCCAACTTTTTTAAGACTAATACAAACTCTTTCCCTCTCTCAAGTGATGTCTGGTGGAAGGGTTTTTAGAATCTTTCAAGCAAATGTCATAGCAAATGCCTCCTCCCTCCTATGTGTGTTTGAAGGAGCATTGAGAAACTAAGCAAATGCAAGCAGCAGCCTGGGTGACATGGTAAATAATATTTCAGACTTTAATAGCAAATGAATCTCAACCAAATCTTCCTCCTCCCACATGGTAGCAGCCAGCACATAAAGTCAAAAAACCAAGTGAATGCAAAATGGAGTTTGGAGTGCAGCAAAATAGACCTCCAGGAAAATGTGGTTAATGAAATACTGCAGAAGATGTAGAGAAGCTTTGGACAATTTTAAAAAATGAATGTAGCTTCTCTCTCACATGCTCTCCTCCCAGCAGTTCATGTGGTGAGTAAAGAGACAAATAGAAGCATCTCAAGAAAATGCATATTGGTTGGTGTAAATGCCCATCTCCAATGTTCATGTGGTGAAGAAAGGGGCAACAAAGAAACCACCAATAGCTAAATGCTCACGTGGTTGAAGGGATTGTAGCTGAGTGCAGAAGCTAATGCTGGATGTGGAGTTTGGCAGCTACAAAAATAAAAATTCCCAAACAAATGCACAGGGCAGCCTCCTCTCTGACGTGGTGGATGGGGAAAGAAGTTTGAAAGCAAATTAATGCATATGGCAAATACAAATTCGACCTTGGTAGTAGTCTCTCTGCGTTTGGTATGAAGCAAGGTGCATTGAAATCCCAAACAAAATGAATTGGCAGCCTTGAAAACGCCATTAAAACTCAAGAAAACCTTCAGGAAGTTCATTTCTGGGTAAAGTCATTTATCCCACATTGGCTGGGAAGTGGTATTTTTTAATCTTTATAAGCAAAAACGCACAGTAGTATAATGTCTAAGCCTTAAAGGCTTTTGACACAAGATGCCCATGGGCGCCCAAGGTGGGCCTATGTGCAAGCACGCTTCTCGAGGCAATGAAGGAGTTGATTGGACGAAGACCGAGTGGACTCCATGCAGGCATGCTTCCCGAGGCAAATAGGCGAAATTTTGCAAATGAAGGCCGAGTTAACGAGCGAGCAAGTTCGAGAGAGATCAACGGCTCGGGCTATTTCGCGAAGGGAGATGCACGTAGTTTAAACCCCGTGAAATAGCAAAAGTGAACGAGAGCTGTCCATGTGACACACAGGTGGCGGGTACAGTCAGCGGTCCAACAGGCGAGTCCTGATGAGGGGGCACCCAGTGGCGATGACGTGGCATACAAGCAAGCAGCCCTGTGGCGATGACGTGGCTGACAAGTGGCGAAAGATGAGGTGTCATCCCAGGTGGTGCCCAGTAGACCCCATCAGCCAATCAGACCCTGCCACGTGGCAAGGCGTCAGAGCACATATGGAGGCAAAAATCAAATTTTAAATCCATAAATAGTATAGTTCAAACTATAGAGAAATTCAAAAAATTTAAATGATGGGTCCATGTTAAGGATTAATTCGCCCAGGGCTCAATGTTTTGCCAAAGTATAAAGTGTTATATGTTTTTGGAAAGCTCTCGGAGTGAGGAATCTGATTATGAAGTTAATTTTGACAAATGTGAGATATTTTAGGAGCAATTTCCACGGGAAAAAAATTCAGTTAGAGAGGAGACACTTGGCAATTCAGTTGCAGATTTGATTTTCTTCTCTCCTCTTTTATTCCGAATTCTTCTCAGTTGTAAGGGTTCTAGAAATTTGGAGAATGGCTCCATTTTTTCATGGCTTCCAATTCTGAGTATTCTTCCAAATTGTACAGAGAAGGGTTATCCTTTTAGTAATGGAGTTCAATTCTTTGCTATAGGTGTTCCTAGCTGCAGGTTCTTGTGTATGTAAGGCATGCACAAATTCACATAGAAGTTGTCTCTGGATTTGTATTTTCATTATATTCAGATTAGATCCTCAAGGAGGATGAGATTTGTTATCTCAAGGAGGTAATTGTGATTGTCTGCAGGGATTCTTCAAGGAAGAATTTAAATTCTGTAATAAATCATGAATAATGGAATATAGTGTCTGGATTTGATATTTTCTGTGAGTGAGCTGAGTAATGCATTTATGCAAGGTATTAAATGCATGAATATTTAATCATGAAGATGGATTTGCAGTATAAGGTTTCATTTATAGTTTGATGTGTGACTCTGTTGCCCTTGGATAAGGCACTGATCTTACAAGTTTGGGGATGTCTTTCAGAACAACATTTTAAAAGATAAATCTATTTTCCCTTCATGTTTAGGGGTGTTTGTGTTCCATTCTTTCCAAGCTCTGTTTCATCCTATTGTTTGTATAGATCTAGGCAATCTGTAATGTTTCCTAATATGTTGAGCTTGTGAAATGATCTATCTGCTTAATGTTGATGCAGTTATGTGTCTGTAATTGTTATATTTAGTGCATCAAAAGGGTGTCCCCCCCTAGGTCTAGCAGAACCTGAAGTGCAGGAGGATCAATTAGGGTCCTATGTTATGTTGTCCAAGCCCTGATGTGTTTTGTAGACTGAAATTGGCCATTTCATAGAAAGATTTGCAGGTGTTCTTGGGTTATCACTTTTAGTGAACAACACCAGTTAAACTCAATATCAGAGGCCTTTGACCTCTTCCTTAATCCCAATTCGATCACCTATGATCGACCAAATCTCCTTCGCATATGATACTACATTTCCATTTCCATTCCATACCATGATCTACAATGAGATCTTACATCAATTTATACCAACCCTAAGGCCTAAACCAATTAGGTCGGCCACCTAAAAGATATTACAATAAGATCAATACATACATCCATATTACAATGATATGCCATGTCGGTTTGAGACCAAAACAACAATAACCAATCCATAAATCATCCTGGTAACGTGTAGAGAACACACTAACATGATGCCAATCCATAACCTAGATAGGTACCGGACCTAATCTGGGTCCACCACGCCAAAGAAATGTCTTCGAGCAGTTGAAGCACGATCAGGGATCACCTTCTACATCCTGAAATCCATCTAGAAGCCGCACCAACACCACTTATGCATCCTACCAAGATTTCTTAGTTAAATCTCTACCGGTTAAACCTTAAACCTATGCCAGTAAGGGTTTACAAGAGTGTGTGATAGAATCCGATCATCAATTCAATACCAATTGACCAAAACATGCTCCAGAAGCATGTAACACATAAAATCAAACATACTCCATTGATCCAAACATGCCATAAGTGTCCAATAGATAGTCCTTTTTGCTGGTAATACTAGATCTTTTGTTGGTAACCAAAACCTGTATGCCAGTAACCAAAACCATAATAGCTAGTGTTGACATCAATGACAAAACATCAATGCAACACATAATCAATTCATCCATATTAATATCCCCCTTTGGCATTGATGGCAACACTAGATGTGAAAAACATCTACGTATCAAGAAATGCCAAACAAATCTCCCCCTATGGAAGACAACCAACAATCTCCTGAATATCAATAACTCTTCCCCTGTGAATAGTATCTCTGTAAAGTAAAGTTCTAAATTTATTTTTCACATCACTATCTCTCCCCCTTTGTCATCAATGCTGGAAATCTAACAAAAATATCAAAGCAAGAATATAAACCTCTGAATCTCAAAGCTGACTACTCCCCCTGAGTAGTAGCACCACTCATTAGTGCCAGAAGGAATAGTATATCTGATAAAGCATATTGGACTAATGACAAACTGCATCAATCAAGTCTCTGCCAGAGGGGCAGAAACCCCTAACATGTCTCTCAAATATTCAAATGATTCCTTAGATAGCGGTTTAGTGAATATATCTGCAATCTTCTCTTTAGTGTTCACATAAACCAATTTGACTTCCTTTCCTTCTACCTTGTTCTTGAGAAAGTTATACTTATTGATATATGCTTAGTTTTAGAGAGAAATACGAGATTCTTAGACATGTTAATAGCTGTAGAGTTATCACATTAGATAACTACCGGTTCACTACAATTTACCTTGATATCCTTCAACATTTGCTTCATCCATAAGACTTGAGTGCAATTAGTTGCAACTGCAACATACTCAGCTTCTGTAGTAGATAAAGAAATGCATGACTCTTTTTTGCTGATCCATGAAAATAGTTGCTTTCCAAGAAAGAAAGCTCCACCAGAAGTGCTCTTCCTGTCATCAGTGTCTCCTGCCCAATATGAATCAATATATGCACATAAAGTGAAATCATCATCTCTAGAATACCATAAGCCATATTTTGTTGTTCCTTGCAAATACTAGAATATCCTCTTTACTGCACATTCATGATTTTCTTTAGGATTACTTTGATATCTTGAAACAATACTCACTACATTCATAATATCCATTCTAGTCTGAGTTAGATATAACAAGCCACCAATCATAGAATTATACCTTGTCGGATTTACTAGTGTAGATGTATCCTTGATAGATAATTTATCACTTGCCACCATAGGAGTACTTGCCGGTTTGGAATTATCCATACTAAACTTCTTCAATAATTCCCTCAGATACTTAGTTTGATAGATAAAAATGGCTTTGTCAATTTGGGTAATCTGCAAGCCTAAGAAAAATCTCATCTCACCAATTATGGACATTTCAAATTTATGCTTCATATTATTAGAGAATACCATACACAATTTATCTTCTCCTCCAAAAATGATATCATCAAAAAATACTTCAATAATCAGAATATCATCATCAGTGATCTTATAATATAAATTACTATCAGCAATACCTTTAGTAAAACCAAGCTTCAAAAGATATTTATCCAGCCTTGCATACCAAGCTCTAGGAGCTTGTTTCAGTCCATATAAAGCTTCCTCAAGTTCACAATTGAAAAATGCACATTTAACATCTATTTGATAGACCTTATAGTTCTTATAAGCTGCATAGGCAAAAAATAGTCTAACAACTTCAATTCTAGCCACAGGTGCGAATGTCTCACCATAATCAATTCCTTCCATTTGAGAATATCCTTTACAAACCAATCTAGCCTTGTTTCTTACAACTTGACCATCCTTATTTAGTTTATTCCTAAAAACCTATTTAGTTCCAATAACATTCTTATTTTTAGGCCGGGGAACTAAAGTCCAAGTATCATTCTTTTCTATCTGATCTAATTCATCTTGCATAGCCTTTAACCAATGTTTATCTTTACAAGCTTCAATAACATATGCCGATTCAATTTGAGAAATAAGACATACCTCTTCATTTTCCAGTCTTCTTCTTGTCATAACTCTCTTGTTCCTATCTCCAATGATTTGATCTTTAGAATGATTTAATCTTACATACCTTGGTGTCTTCTGAACTTCAGGTTCACTGCTCTGATCATTAGTCACAGATGAATTTTCTATCAGTTTCCTGTACCAGTTGAGGCATTGCCGGTTCAATTATGATCATTTCCACTACTGGTTCCCTATCATATAATATAGATTGATTTTTGTATTGCTCATCCACTTTCACATTAGTGCTCTCCACAATTTTCTGCAATATTTTGTTATAGCATCTATATGCTTTGCTTTGAATTGAATAACCAAGAAATATTCCTTCATCACATCTATGATCAAACTTCCCAATTGAATCATCCCTTTTGATATAGTATTTACTTCCAAAAATTCTGAAATATTTAACAGTAGGTGTATGTCCAAACCATAGTTCATCAGGGTTCTTACCAGTTTCACCTTTGATGTGAACTCTATTAAATGTGTAGACTACTATACTCACTGCTTCTTTCCAATGGATGTGAGGCAATTTGGATTCCATCATCATAGATCTCGCTGCATCTAAAATGGTTCTATTCTTTCTTTCCACTACTCCATTCTGCTAAGGAGTCCTAGGTGTAGAAAACTATCTCCCAATTCCATTTGTCTCACAATAATTGTTAAATTCATGATAAGTGAACTCACCGCCTTGATATGATCTTAGACATTTGATTTTCAATCCAATTTCTGTTTCAAAATTTTCTTTAAATATCTTGAATTTCTCAAAGGCTTTAGACTTCTCCCTAAGAAAATTTACCCACACCATTCTAGAATAATTGTCAATTATTAGCATGAAATACCTATCACCTTGAAAGCTTCTAGTCCTTGCTGGACCAGATAAGTGAGTATGAATCAAATCAAGAACATCATTAGATTTACCATGTATTCTCTTAAAAGAAGCTCTAACTTGCTTTCCTAATTAAAATTCCTTACATACTGGATTATGAGGCTTCATAATCTTAGGTATATATCTATCTGCCTTTGTTGAACTAATCTTAACAATACAATCAAATTAAAATGACACAACCTTTTATGCCATAGCCAACTCTCATCAATATGAGCAATCAAACATGTCTTATTACCAGTGTTCAAGTGAAAGATATTACCTCCAATCTAAGTAACGGTTGCAATCTCCAAACCAATTTTGTTAATGATTTTGTATTTTCTATCTTTAAACTGAAGTTGGAAACCCTTGTCCACCAATTGAGCAACACTTAAGAGATTATGCTTTAAACCTTCTACATAATAGACATTATCAGTATTATAAAACCATCCAGAGAAATAATACCTCTACCTTTGATCATACATGCTTTTTCATCTCTAAATCTGACTTGACCGCCATTGTATTCTTGCAGGGACAAAATTTTCTTTTATCTCCAGTCATATGATGTGAGCATCTACTATCAATTACCCATTCATCCTTATCTTCAACTTTTTCTGCCAGGGCCTTTTCTTCATTCTTGATAGCCAGTTCCAGTTCATCTTCCTCTAAAGCATAGAACACCCATTCCTTTCCATTACCGGATCCACTAGCAAAGTCTGTTGTTGGTTCATCCTCAGATTCATCACTTACTCCTTCCTCATCCGCTATGTAGCATTGTTTGCTCTTCTTAAATCTATATCTGTTCTGATTAGGCTTAAATGATTTCTTAACTCTTTCTTAAAATCTTGCACTCATTTTAGGACATCTAGATGCAAAATGACCAATCTTATTACATGCAAAACATTTAAAAAGGTGCTTTTCCTTCATAATTACTTCGTGTCGGTCCTTTAGGCACTCTTCTAGCAAATAAGGTGGTGCAGGGCACCTTGACTTATCTTTGTGGCATTTTGTTTTCTTTTTCATGTTTTTCTTGTAATAAGGATGTGTGATGACCATCCATGTCTTGGTGATCCTTTTTTGTGTGGTCAAGGGACTCTTAGGTCATTCTATAAACCTAGAGTTGCCTTAGTCCACTTGGATCCTATTAGGTCTAGTAGTCATTTTTTCTTGTAGTGATTAGTTTTGGCATTAGGAGGTTGATTTTGATGTGTTGTAGTCCATATGGTCATATTAGAACCATTTTGGAATGGTTAGGGGTCATAAATGTTGAAATTGAAAAAAATGCAAAAACTGTCAAAAATGGAGTTGACAACTTTTGACAATTTTGTGCAACTTTTGAAATTTAGTTAAACAAAGGCTCCAACGGCTCCCAACCACCTTGGTTCAGTTGAGCCTATTAGGGGAAGCCTATTTAGGCTTTTAATTCGACTTCTAAAGGGTTGGAAGTGATTGAGATGTAAAATTGCATAAAATTCTGATAAAAAACCAGTTTTCTAAGCAAACTCATGACTATGGTTCTATACAAATTTGAAAGCCTGAAATAGGCCCATGGTCATGTGAACATGCAAAAGACCTTTCATTTGGTTCCAATTTGATAGATTTTGGTGTTGAATTGAGGAAGTTATTGAATTTTTTCTCTAAACTGCTACAAACCCTAGGGATTTGGGGTTTTACTGCTAAATGGCACATATCTTGCAATTCTAGGGGTGTCAATTCAAGTCCCTTTGGAATTTACAAGGTATGATGGTGTACTATAACATCCTAAACACTCAGGACCTAGTGAAGAAGATTGCTTGGTGTTTGTGCAAGCCATAGGCTAAATATCCTCATGTATTTAGCCTGCACTTTGATGTTTGAAGTGTGTCGATCAGTAGAAGGACCAAGGGGCTAGTGAAAGCTATTGAGAGGAAAGCAAACAAGTTGAACAAACTTCCCAAGACTCTATCCAAGCCTTATGAACCCGTCATCAAGTGCTTGCTGGTGTTCCAAGCCTGAATTGGCCAATTAGGCCTATGAACCAAGTGAGAGTTTGATAGTGCAGGAGTAAGGTGAGGCTCTGTCCTCTTGGGGAATGTTTAACCATATGTTGGAGGTTCCAAATCAACAAAAATAATACCATGTCCTTTGTAAATTTTGTCTTGTATCGATCAGTTCCTTGCTGATAGACCTAGTAGCTGACTAAGCCCAAAAGGTGAAGTTGGCATGGTAAGGTTTGGGGCAGCCACTTAGTGGTTGTTTCTTGGTTGGTTAGGGTCCTAGAAGGTGTCCCTACTACTATTTTAGATCAGACAACAAATTTTGAGTCATTTTCCCTAATTGAGTCTCATTAAGGGATTGAGTCCCTGAAGCTACTTTTGTGTCAAAGTTGAGTAACCCTTAAGGGATTGGGTTTGGCCTTGGATAGGTCTTAAGGTTGTGTGAGGGTGGTCTTACACTTCCTTACCAAGTGTGGGTAAGGTAGACTAGGTTGGAATAGTCACCTTTTGATTCTGAAAGATTGTGAGCCTATTTGACACTTCTTGTTGTGTGTACTCTGCATCAAGTGGTATCAGAGCACTACTAAGATCCCAGGTGGTGGAAGATGTCAGAAAATGAAGGCAATGATGGGGATGAATTCCCTGAAAATGTTACCAATAAGGAGTTGGCCAAGATGCTCAAGGATCACCTTGCAAAGAGCAAGAAGATGGAGATGGAGTTGGAGAGACTCAAGCAAAGACAAGAAGGAAGAAGGGAAGAAGAGGAATATGAGGAAGAAGAGGAAGAGATAGCTGTATCTTGGTTGGAGAGGTTGAACATACCAGCAGACCAAAGACATTTCTTGAAGGCTCTTGAAAGAGTAGGAAGAAAGGATAGCAAACCAGATGTCCCAATGTTCATGGGAAAGATGAATGTGGAAGAATGCATGGATTGGGTGGAAGCCCTTGAAAACTAATTTGAATATGATGATACACTTGAGAGTTCAAAGGTGAAGATATCCAAATCAAAGTTGTAGGGTCCAACATTGAGTTGGTGGAACTTCCTGCAGAATGAGAGGGTTGAGAACAACAAGGCACCTATCACCACATGGAAGAGGATGTTGGTTGAGATAAAGAAGCAATTTGTACCATAAGACTATGAAGTTGCCCTCCACAAGAAGCTACATAACCTAAAACAAAAATATATGGATGTCAATACCTATACAGAGGAATTTCACAAACTTACCTTGAAAACTAAAATATCTGAAACTAAAAATCAGAAGTTGGCTAGGTACTTGAATGGATTGAAATATAGAATTCAAGATGAGTTAAGCCCGTTTAATCCTGAATCGGTCCATAGGTGTCATCAAATGGCATTGAAGATAGAAGAAAAAAAAAGAAAGAGAGGTGAGCAAAGCAATAGGGGTGGCAGAGGTAATCAGAACTTTAGGGGTAGAGGTAGATTTCAGGGCAAAAGGTCTTCATCAAGACCACAAGGTGAGAGCAGCCAGCAAGATGTTGAGAAAGATTCTAGTTATAGAAGCAATCCTAGAGGTGGAAGAGGCAATGGAAGGGGCAGATTTGGAGGTAGAGGCCCTAATGTATTCACTGGGAGATGTTTCTCATGTAACCAAGTAGGTCACCAGTCATTTAGGTGTCCTGAGAAAGCAAGCAGTAGTTCAGGCCAGCAAGGAGAAAGAAGGGTGCAGCTAGCCCAAGATGATGACCATCAAAGTACCACATCATATCACACCACCTCATCAAGACTTGTTGATCCAGTAAATGGAGAATGTATTATGTTCAATAGAACACTTTTGGCATCAATCAACAAGGAGCCACCACAGAGAAAGTCCTTGTTCTGAACCAAATGTTTGGTGAATGGTAAAGTATGTAGAGTAATAGTTGATTCTAGTTCTACTGAGAACTTGGCTTCTACTGAGATGATTGAGAAGTTAGGATTGAATAAAATACCCCATCCTAACCCCTATAAAGTATCATGGTTGAATAAGGAGCAGCAAACACTAGTTGATGAGCAATGTTTGGTCAGTTTTTCAATCGGTGGTTATGAAGACAAAGTTTTGTGTGAAGTAGTGACTATGGATGCCTACCATATTCTTCTAGGGAGATCTTGGTAGTATGACACGAGTGCACAATATGATGGCAAGAAAAATGTGTATCACATTAAGAAGAATGGTGAAAATTTCACAATGACTTCCTTACCGGCTGATGGATAGGAAAAGAACTTGACTGGTAGTGTGATGTTGGTTGGACAGAAGGAGTTCATGAAAGGCCTAAAGGAGGGCCAAACCATGTGCTTTTCTA
Organism: Cryptomeria japonica; assembly: GCF_030272615.1. Classification (NCBI taxonomy): domain Eukaryota; kingdom Viridiplantae; phylum Streptophyta; class Pinopsida; order Cupressales; family Cupressaceae; genus Cryptomeria; species Cryptomeria japonica. The sequence continues at coordinate 262,428,356 of NC_081413.1, forward strand.
TTGTGGTGAAGCCTAAGGACAACATACCCAAGCAAGAGAAAAATCAGAATTTGTTGAAGAATGTAGGCCCCAAGGAGATTGCTGATATGTTGGATCAGTATAAAGGAATTGTTGCAGATGGTACTAATGATACCTTACCCCCTGAAAGGATGATCAGTCATTGTATAGATCTGATCCCAGGAGCCACTTTGCCTAATAAGGCTCCTTACAAACTCACCCCTAAACAAAATATAGAAATATCAAGGCAAATTCAAGAATTGTTGGAGAAGGGTTTCATAAGGAAAAGTGTTAGTCCCTATGCTGTACCAGCAGTCCTTGCACCTAAGAAAGAAGGAACTTGGAGGTTATGTGTTGACTCTAGAGCAATCAACAAGATAACCATCAGATATTGTTTTCCTGTGCCTAGGTTGGAAGATCTCATGGATTGTTTAGGAGGAACCAGGTACTACTCAAAGATTGACCTCAAAAGTGGATACCATTAGATAAGGATCAGACAAGGAGATGAATGGAAAATAGCTTTCAAGACCAATGAAGGTTTGTTTGAGTGGGTTGTAATGCCTTTTGGTTTATCTAATGCTCCTAGCACTTTTATGCACTTGATGAATGAAGTCCTAGCACCTTTCATTAACAAGTTTGTTGTAGTATATATGGATGATATTTTGGTGTTTAGTAGTAGCAAGGAGGAGCACCTCAAACACCTAGACATGGTCCTCAAGAAACTCCATGAAGAGCAACTGAAAATCAACATTGAGAAGTTTTCATTCAGGCAAGAAGAGTTGGTTTTCCCAGGATTTGTCATCTCAAAAGGAAATTTGAAAATGGATCCATCCAAAGTTGAAGCCATCCTGAGTTGGCCAGCACCTACCGATGCAACTGAGGTAAAAAGTTTTCATGGCTTGTGTAGTTTCTATAGAAAGTTCATTAGAAACTTTAGTGGAATTTTGGCTCCACTCATAGATACCATAAAAGGTGGAAGGAAATGTGTGTTTGTATGGACCAATGAAGCTAGTAGGTCATTTGAGACATTGAAAAGGAAGATTGTAGCACTTCCCACCCTTGTACTTCCAGATTTTCATAAACTTTTTGTGGTAGAATGTGATGCTAGCTATAGGGCTATTGGAGGAGTCCTAAGCCAAGAAGGGAGGCCAATAGCCCTCTTTAGTGAAAAGTTGAATGAGGCTAAACAAAAGTACTCTACCTATGACCTTGAACTCTATGATATGGTCCAAGCCTTGAGAAAATAGAGGCATTACCTACTCCCTAAGGAATTTATTGTGTTCATAGATAATCATGCTTTGAGTTTTCTAAATAGGCAGGAGAAACTTCATCATAGACATGTTAAATGGATAGAATTCTTGCAATCTTATACTTTTACCATAAAATATAAGAAAGGTGTTGCTAATAAAGTTGTTGATGCTTTAAGCAGGAGGAGTTTAACCATCCAAGAAGTTCAATTGGAAAGTGTAGGTATACACACAATAAAGGACATGTATGCTACAAATGATGATTTCAAGGAAATCTACAAGGTATGCATGGATAGGACAACAAGGTATCATACTGATTTTTCTGAGTTTCTGATACATGATGGATTTTTGTTCAAAGGTAGTTTGCTTTGTATACCTAAAGGATCAATAAGGGAGAATATAATCAAGGAAAAGCATTGTGCGAGTCTAGCAGGTCACTTTGGGATAGATAAAACATTGGAGTTGGTAAGAAGATTTTATTATTGGCCTAAACTTCAGACTGATGTAAGAAAGTTTGTTGAGACTTGTTTTATTTGTCAGGGGGCCAAGGGCCAAACATCTAATGTAGGATTATATACACCATTACCTATCCCTTCAAAGCCATGGGATTCAATAAGTATAGACTTTGTGCTTGGTCTTCCAAGAACCAAATCTGGTTATGACAGTGTGTATGTGGTTGTGGATAGATTTTCCAAGATGGCTCACTTTATTCCTTGTAAGACCACTCATGATGCATCACATGTTGCAGGTTTATTCTTTAAAGAGGTAGTTAGACTTCATGGATTACTTGTGTCAGTCATATCAGATAGGGATCCTAAGTTTATAGGTCACTTTTGGAGGACCTTATGGAAAAAGCTTGGCACCAATGTTACCTTATCTTCAACATATCACCCTGAATCAGATGGATAGACTGAGGTTATCAATAGGTCACTTGGAAACCTCTTGAGATGCCTAACACAAGAATATGATTCAAGTTGGGATTCTATCTTGGCACAAGCTAAATTTTCTTACAATGATTCCATTAACAAGAGTACAGGTATGACACCTTTTCAAGTTGTTTATGGTGTACACCCTAGAGGGATAATAGAACTCAGAGATGTTAGTCATTTGGAGAAGAAGAGTGCTTTGGCTGAAGATTTTGCACAGGTAATGAAGGATGTGCATGAACAAGTAAGGAACTGGCTGCACCATACCACAGAAAAGTATAGGGCAGCAGCAGATAAGAAGAGAAGAGATTTGCAATTCAAAGTGGGTGATCTTGTGATGGTACATTTGAAAAAGGAGAGGTTACCTAAGGAGAAATATACTAAGTTGCTGATGAAGAAGCTTGGTCCTTTTGAGATCCTCAAAAAGTGTGGGAATAATGCATATCAAGTTGATCTACCTTCATCTATTGGTTTATCACCTATCTTTAATGTTGCTGACCTTTATCCTTATAAAGGATCTGTAGATGATGTTTTTGTTGTAGGTGAGCAAAGGTTGCAGCATGATGAATCACTCAAGGAGATATCATAGCCATCTACCCTTGAGATTGAAAGTATCCTTGACAAGAGGGTGACTAAACAAACAAGGAGGAAGGTGTACTATGAATACTTGGTCAAATGGAAACACCAACCCCTAGAGGAAGCCACATGGATGACTAAGGAGGCCATTGAAAAGGCAAGGTTTCAGTTTGAGAGCATTCCAACTCAAGGGACTTGAGTTCTTTTGAACCTATGGAGCATGGTACAGGGCACCTTGACTTGTCTTTGTGGAATTTTGTTTTCTTTTTCATGTTTTTCTTGTAATAAGGATGTGTGATGACCATCTATGTCTTGGTGATCCTTTTTTGTGTGGTCAAGGGACTCTTAGGTCATTCTATAAACCTAGAGTCGCCTTAGTCCACTTGGATCCTATTAGGTCTACTAGTCATTTTTTCTTGTAGTGATTAGTTTTGGCATTAGGAGGTTTATTTTGATGTGTTGTAGTCCATATGGTCATGTTAGAACCATTTTGGAATGGTTAGGGGTCATAAATGTTGAAATTGAAAAAAATGCAAAAACTGTCAAAAATGGAGTTGACAACTTTTGAAATTTAGTTAAACAAAAGCTCCAATGGTTCCCAACCACCTTGGTTTAGTTGACCCTATTAGGGGAAGCCTATTTAGGCTTTTAATTCGACTTCCAAAGGGTTGGAAGTGATTGAGATGTAAAATTGCACAAAATTCTAATAAAAAACCAATTTTCTGAGCAAACTCGTGACTGTACGGTTCTGTATAGATTTGAAAGCCTGAAATAGGCCCATGGTCATGTGAACATGTGAAAGACCTTTCATTTGGTTCTAGTTTGATAGATTTTGGTGTTGAATTAAGGAATTTATCAAATTTTTTCTCTAAACTGCTGCAAACCCTAGGGCTTTGGGGTTTTACTACTAAATGGCACATATCTTGAAATTCTAGGGGTCTCAATTCAAGTCCCTTTGGAATTTGAAAGGTATGATGGTGTACTATAACATCCTAAACACTTAGGACCTAGTGAAGAATATGGCTTGGTGTTTGTGCAATCCATAGGCTAAATATCCTCATGTATTTAGCCTGCACATTGATGTTTGAAGTGTGCCGATCAGTAGAAGGACCAAGGGGCTGGTGAAAGATATTGAGAGGCAAGCAAACAAGTTGAAAAAAATTCCCAAGACTCTATCCAAGCCTTATGAACCTATCATCAAGTGCTTGCTAGTGTTCCAAGCCTGAATTGGCCAATTAGGCCTGTGAACCAAGTGAGAAATTGATAGTGCAAGAGTAAGGTGAGGCTCTGTCCTCTTGGGGAATGTTTAACCATATGTTGGAGGTTCCAAATCAACAAAAAAAGTACCATGTCCTTTGTAAATTTTGTCTTGTATTGATCGGTTCCTTGCTGATAGACCTAGTAGCTGAGTAAGCCCAAAAGGTGAAGTTGGCATAGTAAGGTTTGGGGCAGCCACTTAGTGGTTGTTTCTTGGTTGGTTAGGGTCCTAGAAGGTGTCCCTACTACTGTTTTAGATCAGACAGTAGATTTTGAGTCATTTTCCCTAATTGAGTCTCATTAAGGGATTGAGTCCCTAAAGCTACTTTTGTGTCAAAGTTGAGTAACCCTTAAGGGATTGGGTTTGGCCTTGGATAGGTCTTAAGGTTGTGTGAGGGTGGTCTTACACTTCCTTACCAATTGTGGGTAAGGTAGACTAGGTTGGAATAGTCACCTTTTGATTCTGAAAGACTGTGAGCCTATTTGACACTTCCTATTGTGTGCACTTTGCATCATAAGGCTTCAAGTTGCTCAAATTATTCATCTTCTTTCCTCATATCTTCTAATTCTTTTGCATATAGGGCTTTCCAATCACTTTTTCTGGTAGATGATGATGCATAAAAAGCAGGTTCAGACTTTATAGCTCTAGAAGATCCAAATTCTTCAAGCTGAAAAGAAGATAATTTCCCAATTAGAATGTCTATGTTAACTGAAGTGTTTGCCATTGTTCTCAGCTCATTAATTGTAGTTGCCTTCATCTTGTAATATGGTGGAAGGGCTCTCAAGACTTTGGAAACTAATTCATCTTCACTCAAAGATCCTCCACAACATTGAATTCCCATAATATTCTCATTTACTCTTTTCATAAATACAATAATTCTTTCATTATCTTCCATCTTCAAGTTTTCATACCTTACCCGACAACCATCAAGTTTAGCAATTTTGATAGTAGGACCACCTTCATTCAGAGTTTGTAATTTATCCCACATAACCTTTGCCGATGATTTATCAGTCAATCCCATGATTTTTTGATTAGTATGTGCACACAATAGGGCTTCTGTAGCTCTGCAATTATTGTCAATATTCTTGTCCAGATCTGCAGGAGAAGGATTGCTAGATGTTAGATCATAAGGTGTGTATCCTTTCTCAGTGATCTCCCAAATATCCTTTCCAAGACATCTAAGATGAGTCTCCCTTTGATTTTTCCATATCCCATAATTTGTTCCATCAAGCTTAGGGATTTCTCTTTTGAAAATAGTTGTTGGTGGATTTGAACTGTTAGCTACCATAGGATCTACCTCAAGCAGTAAAGATTCTTCAAAATAGGACCAAAGCTCTAATACAAATTGTTAGGATAACCGATGAACAACTAAGAGGGGGGGGGGGTTGAATCAGTTGTTAACAAATTATATCAACCAAACCACCTAATAACCTTTAACCAAATCACATAAAAATTAGGTACCGAAATAGCAGAAACAGATACCGGTAAGAAGTAGAACTTAACAATAAAATACATAATCAACACAATGCAACCACACCACATAACACTATTATTTGTATGTGGAAAACCCAAGGGAAAAACCACAAGGGGAAGCCTACCCACAACCAGATGATACTTTCAAAGAAAGTATGTGATATAATGAGGGGCCTGCACATGCAGGAAGGAACACTTCCTAGAGCGTACTTCTCATTACAAAAGAGTCTCACTCACTACAGAGAGGTTATAACCACCTCAAGATAAATGGACAACAATCTAGAATAATGAACTACCAGAGAAAGCATCTATCATGCCTGATTACAGTCCCGATTAAGCTCAATACCAGAGGCCTTTTACCTCTTCCTTAATCCCAATTCAATCACCTATGATCGACCAAATATCCTTCACATATGATATTACATTTCCATTTCCATTCCATACCATGATCTACAATGAGATCTTACATCAATTTATATCAACCCTAAGGCCTAAACCAATTAGGCCGACCACCTAAAAGATATTACAATAAGATCATTACATACATCCATATTACAATGATATGCCATGTTGACTTAAGACCAAAACAATAATAACCAATCCATAAATCATCATGGTAACATGTAGAGAACACATTAACATGATACTGGTCCATAACCTATTTAGGTACTGGATTTAATCTGGGTCCACCATGCCAAATAAATGTCTTCAAATAGTTGAAGCATGATTAGGGATCACCTTATGCATCCTGAAATCCATCTAGAAGCCGCACCAACACAACTTATGCATCCTATCAAGATTTCTTAGTGAAAGCTCTGTCAGTTAAACCTTAAACCCGTGTCGGTAAGGGTTTACAAGAGTGTGTGATAGCATCCAATTATCAAGTCAATACCAACTGACAAAAACATGCTCCAAAAGCATGTAACACATAAAATCAAACATACTCCATTGATCCAAACATGCTGGAAGTGTCCAACAGATAGTCCTTTCTGCCGGTAACCAAAATGTGTCTGTCGGTAACCAAAACCTTAATAGCTAGTGTTGACATCAATGACAAAACGACAATGCAACACATACTCAATTCATCTATATTGCCAACAGATTATTTACATCATATGACCAATGATAAAAGAAAATTTGTAAGCATGAAAGGATATGATGGTGGAATAGTTAGATTTGGAGATGACAAAGCCTATGTGATATGTGGGAGAGGTTCTATTTGTTTTGATGGTAAGAATAACACTGATGATGTCTTGTATGTTGAAGGTTTGAAGCATAATATTTTAAGTGTTGGATAGATGGTTGATAAGGGTTATGATCTACGATTCAAGAATGGTAAATGCAAGATCTTAAATGCCTCTGGTATAGAGATTGCATTTGGAACTAAGACTGAAGGTAATATTTTTCATTTAAATGTTGGTGAGAAAAGTTGTTTGATTTCTCAAATTGATGAGAGTTGGTTATGGCATAGGAGACTAAGTCATGTAAATTTTTATTCAATGATTAAGATTTGTTCTACACGTGTTGTTAGAGATCTACCTAAGATTGTTAAGCCCACTAATCCGGTATGTAAGGAATGTCAGTTGGGTAAGCAGACAAGAATTTCTTTCAAAAGAAAACAATATACATTTGATGAATTTCTAGATCTTGTTCATACTGACCTATGTGGACCTACAAACATTAGAAGTATGCAGGGTGATAGATATTTTATTCTACTAATTGATGATTATTCTAGGATGATGTGGGTTGTCTTTTTGAAGGAGAAATCAAAAGCATTTGATAAATTCAATATATTCAAAGCTAAGGTTGAGACTGAGTCTGGATTGAAGGTGAATTATTTGAGATCTGATAGAGGTGGAGATTTGATAGAGGTTGAGATGGAGAATTATGCATGGGATTAAAAGACAATTATCTGCTCCTAGAGCCTGGTATGCTAGACTAGATAAATACTTGTTGAAATTCAATTTTAGTAAAGGTGTTGCTAACATCAATCTGTACTTTAAGATATAAAATGATAACATCCTAATTGCTAAAGTCTTTGTTGATGATATAATCTTTGGTGGTGATGATAACTTGAGCATGAAGTTTTTCGGTGATATGCAGAAGGAATTTGAGATGTCTATGATTGGTGAAATGAAATTTTTCTTACGTTTGGAGATTGCACAGATTGGAAAAGATATATTCATATCTCAAACTAAGTATGTGAAGGAATTGTTGAAGACACTTGGATTAGATGATTCCAAACCGGTTGGAACTCCTATGGTGATTGGCTGCAAATTGTCCAAGAATGATGAATCTCCTAAATCTAATCAGAGTTTGTACAGATCTATGGTCGATGGACTATTGTATCTTAGTCAGATTAGGCTAGACATTATGTATGTTGTGTGCATGGCTACTAGATATCAAGATGATCCAAAAGAGAGTCATGTCACTATTGTGAAGAGTATATTCGGATACCTAAAGGGAACTGTGGACTATGAATTATGGTATCCTAGGAATGATGATTTCATGCTTTGTGCTTATACTAATGCTGATTGGGCTAGTGATGTTGATGATTGAAAGATCACTACCGGTGGATCATTCTTTTTGGGTAAGAAGTTGGTTTCATGGGCTAGCAAGAAATAAGATTTAATGTCCTTATCTACTACTGATGCTGAGTACATTGTTGCTGCTAGTAATTGCACTCAAGTAGTTTGGATGAAGCAAATGTTAAAATATATCAGAGTTATTTATGGTGATCCTACTATTATATACTGTGATAATTCTAGTTCTATCAACATTTCAAAGAATTCAGTGCAACATTAAAAGGCTAAACATGTGTCAATCAAATATCATTACTTGAGAGAACAAGTCAGTAAAGAGAAGGTGAAGTTGGAGTATGTATCTACAAAGGAACAAATAGCTGATATTTTTACTAAACGTTTTCCTATAGATACATTTAACTACTTAAGAGACAAGTTAGGGGTATTTGCCCATCCTGATCAGAACTAGATGCATTAAGTTGCATCAATCCAGTAGATTTCAAAGCTTTATCTCTTTATTCAGATTGGTGAGTTGTTGTTGCTCCTCTACTAGAGTAGTCTATGTTTTGGGGAGAGAGATTCATGTTTCTATTTTGCAAAGTTTGGTTTTTTTCTTTGTGAACTTTGGCATTGTTGTCAAAGGGGGTGAGAGATCATGTGAAAAATTTATTTCTAAGTCTTGATCTTAGGGGGAGTTTGCTGGAGATATCTTCTTTTTCACATTCATATGTTGCCATCAATGCCAAAAGGGGAGATTGTTGGATATTATTGGTCATTTTTTCTACTAGGATATGTTGCTATCATTGATGTCAACATATTCCAGTGTTTTTTTCTGGTGATTGCGGATTGGGAAGATATTCTGATCAAATTTTTAGTGTTGGTTTGTTGATCACTATTTTGTATAATCCGATATATCCTCTGGTATATCCTGGTGTGATCAGATCTGGTGTTGACATTTTGGCATATTTCTTGGGATGGTCTTGTGTATCTCCATTTTAGTTGGATTATTATTTGGTGCTCCACAAGTTATCTTTCTTCGTGATAGTTACTGATTGGTTGTGTTCTTGAGATTTAAGATGTTGACCGATGAAGATTTGAAAAGTAGTGTTGGTACAACTATTCTAGATGATTCTAACGTGCTTGTTGGTGTTTCTTAGTCATTTCCTATTTTTCTTGGTGATCCACATTGATTGTTGTGAGATTTTTTGGTGGTTTCTATCAACCGATGATGATTTGCGTGTTATGTAGTATTTCTAGTGGTGTAGCATGTTGTAGTTGATCTTGGCATGATTTCTGATGGAGTTGTGTGTTTGGGAATTTGATTTAGGAGCATGATATGCTATGTAAACCATTATATTGGTCTGGTGGTCGATCTTTATATTGTGTGATGTAATTTTATAATTGAGGGTTGAGTGTTTAGCCGACCTTGTTGTCAAGGTTGATGAATTGTATATATAGGTGATATAGTCATGTAGTTTGGGTGTCTATGTTGTGTTTGCATTATTAGAGAGAGGTTTGTGTACGATCAATAAATTTATCCTTCAGTGTTGAGTTTGTGGTGAGATTGGTGTTGCAAGGCAAACATCTGTGCTTAACCGAAACTGTAATCAAGAATTTGGAGATGCTATTCTTTCAATTCATTTCTTCCGAATTATAGTCTAAATCTTATTATAAGTTAGTGAGACTTCCCTAAGGGTTGTAGCCTTCTGGGAAAATATTATTTGAGCAGTTAGCTCTAGGCAGTGTGCCTGAATGGATGTGAATTCCCCATTGTAATATTTTCACATACTACTGCAAAGTATTATCTTACTGTGGGTAGGTTCCCACCATAGTTTTTCCCTTAACCAGGTTTTCCATGTTAAAATCTTGGTGTTGTGTGTTGTGCTGTTAATTTGCTTATCTGTCTTATTGTTGTAGTTTATCAGATCTATGTTTTGTGGTTACATTTGTTATTCTAGTGAAGACTGATTCACCCCCCTCCTAGTCTTTCCTCTTAGTTGCTGCTAACATCTCGGTTATCCCAGATGTACATGTAGAGCCATCTCAACTATTATGGAGTGAGGGATATTAGCTTCCTGAGTTACCAAGGCCTTCCTAGTCCTATCTCGGTCTACCACCGTTGGGCAAGGCAAAGGGGCGTAAGCTTTTCTTATCTTATTTGGATGAACTACTCTACCCAACCCAAAGAATTATTAATTTAAGTTATCACTTGATTACAAAGGAAAAATTCCAGTGAGATACTTGGAAATCTAGACCCCAAGTGGACCTGGCGTCTACTCCACATGATCTCAATCACTCACTTATAAGCCCACTCTTCCCCTTGCATGCACCTAGACCTTAGGGTAATAATAAGGAAAACCATAACATAAAATATTTCAACATAACCATGGGCTCACAACAATACAAGACCTGGCACACCGAGGTATCATAACAATCCAACAACATGGAAATAATCGTATAAGAATCCAACAAATAAGCCCGACTACAAGACAATCACATTTAAGATTCAAGTGATACAAAAAAACATAAAACAAACCATAGATCAAAATTGGTACAACTCAAGCATTAGGAAACAACCTCTAGATATCATAGAACAGGTACAAAAATCTTAGAAATCACCCAAAACTCATAAAATTGACTGAGATAGACAATTTAGCACATTTGTTCTGCAGAACATTGCATTTACACCATCCTACAATGCTTTTACTAATTCCAATGACACATATATAAATTTTTGAAGTACATTTAGAACAAGTTATATCTCATTTATAAAATAATAGCGCATATGCATAACAACATAACGCATATGCAGAACAATTTCACACAGTTGCTAAATAGAATCTCGCATATGCCAATATTTTTAGTGCATATGTTAAAATAGTGCATTTACTAAAACAAAGCAGGTGAAAATGATAAACTTACAACAACAATACAAAATCAAAGGCATGAAATAAAATCCCAAAAATATAATCAACATAGATGTCCGAGAGAGAGAGAGAGAGGAAATGAATGGCATAAACAAAATAAATAGCCATAGCTTAAATTGAAAGTTCACACCAAAAGAGCATTCATGGCCTCCACATACATGAACCTCTCAAAAATTCTCATAGAGAAATAATTACGACAAACCCAATAAGAGATGAATAAAGTTTTCCCCTTAATAAAATTTATTCCAAGATGTAACATTAACATCCAAATGAATTTCCATTTAATCCTACCTAAACAAACACATCGCAGATAATCTTTTGAAAAACCAAATGCGAAGAACAAAAATAGCACTCCAACCTGGAATAATAGAAGTTATGGACAACGAATCTGAAAAAGAACAATCCAATACTCCAACCAAGACACCAATTCTCAAGCAAGTAAAATCCAAAGCCAAAGCCGAATGTGCAACAAATTCTTCCCATAAGCCAACCCAAGTGAATGCACAAAAAACTCCTTAAATAGAAAATCAAAGGAAAAACTATATGAAAATATTGGCCAATCAAAATAATGCAAAATAATATATTTCTTACCAAACTATCACATAAAACCAAGGTAAGAATAATAAAACATTATTTAATTAACTTACCCAATAGAATAACCAATAGAATAATAGGGTAGGCAAAAAGAATCTACTAAATAACCCAAAAGACTAACAAGAAAATAATAATTTAATAAACAACTAATAAAATCATGGGCACAAATAATTATAAAAGTCCATTCATAAAATAATCAAAAGGATATAAATAATTACCACAAATAATTAACAAATAATAATCAATAAATAATCCTTGATAAACCAAGAATAAATAACAATAACAATAATAATCTCACATTAATATTAAATATTTATACCAACTAATTATTTATTTTATTATTATAAACTATATTAACCTATTAATTTAATTTAATATTATTAAACTATATGAATCAATTAATCAATTAATTAATAATTAAACCAATCAATAAACACAACACTACAGAAGCAATCCAACATAAGACAACCCAAGGAATCTCTAGATGCCAAGCAATAACTCACACCAAGATGCTAAATTGACAAGGGTGATAAACTTAAACCTAGATTATAGGGTGGGTTCTCATGTCATCTCCATTCAACTTGCCATTGGGATAAAACACGCTCAGACCTGCGAATCTAGGTAGAGTCGATGTCCGGTACCTGCAAACCTATCACCACCAACACATATACAACATATATAATAATATATTATGAATTAAATAGATAAGTGAAAGGAAATCACAACATCATATCATGCCCACAAATGAGTGATATGACATCGTCCCTTATCACTAATGCAGTAGAAGACACTCACAATCAACAAGCATTAACATCGTCATCATCATTATAGATAGGGTTAGTACATAATAAAATACTATCAAACCATCATTAAGTAGACTACGCTATATTAAAGAAATCTATTGTTATTCAAAAGAGATAGATGGCTTAGGGAGAGGCACTACATGACTAAATTTGGATCTTATTGATTATTCTCCCAATGAAAAGTGGAAGTAGCAATTTAATAAGTTCTTAGTTTATATTTCTAGGTTAAGACTCCTATTTATACCATTTCATTTTGGTTAACTTGATACTACTTATGATGGTATGATGAAAGAATAAGTATCCGGTCAACTACTGAGAGGGGGGGAGTGAATCAGTAGATAGAAAAACTAACAATAACTTCACCAATCTCAAAATCAATCTCTCAAAGTAAACTTAGAACTATCAATGCAATACCACTGTCAAAATAAAAACTCATAAAATAAACCGGTTGACTATTACAACAAATTAACAGTAAACAACTTCAAACTTGTAAACATCCAAATGCTTTTTCATATGTCAACAAACTTCATTTCTCAATCCTTTCAGCGATCATGACTTATAAAATTAGTTAAGTAAATCAACCATAAGAACATAGCCACAAAAACATTCACCACTTGACACAAATATTTTTGATGCGGAAACCCAAATGGGAAAAACCACGATGAGATGAGACTCACAAGATAACTATTTGAACTCTTCTGAAGTTTTCCCTGTTAGGAGCCTAGCCTGTTAAAGCTTTACAAAAGTCTTGTTAAGATCAGATCCTATTAGGGACCACCCAGTTAAGGGATTGACTACAATGCCTTGTTAGAAGCAATACGCTATAGTAAGGAGTAACCTTAGTAGAGGATTTGAAAATCCAAGCTAATGGATCACCTTGTTAGAAGATTTGATTAGTACCAAGCTTGTTAGAGCTTACCTGGTTAGGGGATTTCAATTATGCTATAATTGTTAGAAAACAACAAGAGTTTGTTGATCTATCTGAATAACACTACACTTGCTTGATCAGATCCTTTTCATGCTCCTATCTGCCTTTACTCAAACTGCAGATACATCATCCGGTTCCACAACCACACACTCAACTGATCTTTTCCAACTCTTTGCCAACACTAAACTAAACAACTTCATCGACCTTATAAACAAATCAATTAGGTCGGTAACACAAAAAAAACCTATTTCTCATAGAGATTATGAACAAGTCGGTTCAAGTATGACAGTTAGATTACATTGCAATCTCTACACATCAATCAATAAAACCTCAATCGCTCCTTGATCACCGCTCCATGGAACTTAGTAACTCATCATGCACTTTGCATTATATGCATTATATACGTGTCATATCATTGCCGCTTATCATCAGATTATAAACCAATATAACCAATTCACCAAACTTAATCAGTTAGGGTTTATAAAAAATAATAGGTAGGGTTTACCGATTACCAATTCAACTCTCCAATGTAAAGCAATACCGGTTACAAAACAATATTACAACAATATCAACAATATCATTACCGGTTAATTGACATCAATGACAACATAGCATATCATTAATGCAATCTTCATGCAAATGCCAACAACTTACATTTTGCATAATTTTGATTTACAGTTTTTAGATCTTATGTTTGGTTATACATCCTATAATATGATTGGTTTGAACTCTCGTATATGGTTACATAGCTAATTAGGAATAATTATTAAAATCATTTATTGAAAGGAGGCTTATTTCATTTCACGGTGCTTGCATTGATTCATTGCATTCTAATGTATCCATAATGAAGGTTTCAAGGATGTTGATGACATTTAATTCATTTGTAAAAGCTTTCATACACATTTCATATTGTTATGTGATGCTATTTTCAAAGATGTTCATGACATGTTTTTTTCATAAAATATCTAGTAGACATTTCATGTCGCACCTTTGATGCTTTCCATACAAATGATGTTGAGATGAATAATTCTTGTTCTCCTCATAGAGTTTCCCTTATCCATGAGGAAATTGTTAACACTTTCATCAATGCTCTCTCTATAGCTTCGAAAATTGTAACTGATTCAATTTAGAACTCATGTTTGTGCTCCTACTTTAGTATGTCCTATCTCCATCCCCTCTATAGGTCTGATTTGACCCTATTCTCCAACTTTGATGCCATGAAAACCCTTTGGTGGGTTCTACCATTGGATACCCTCCCTCCCAACTACTTATTTTGGTCTTGTTTGTAGAAGGACGAGTGTGTGGAACACGCTAGTCCAGACTAGGGTGCCCCAAAACACGCTGGTCCCGCTCAAACAAGTCCCAATTTGAAATGGGGTAGGTGCTATATTTCCCTAATATAATTTGATTCTTTGAGATACACATGACCATTGGAGGTCAGCCTAATTAGTAATTTACCTAGGGAACCCTATATATAGACATCCTATCAATTCATTTTCACCTAGAGGCAATCTAAGACTCCATTCGTATTATTCATGCATCTATGAAGCATTCATCAGCAAACATTTTTTGAGAGTTGAGGCTGCATATTCATCATTCAATCATTGTGGAGCAAAGTTACATTAATATTCATGCAAGCATGTGTGTGTAATTAGTTTTTTTCATGTCTATGTGTTTTTCATGCCATTACATTCAACATTTGTGATTACATTCAAAGAGCATTCATCATCATCTAAAATTGTAGATCTAAGGTATATTTCCCTAACATTTATTTCAGTACTTGCATTATTTCATTCATGGTTAATTTCAAAATTGGGGTTTAACTTTGGCAAACCCCTATCCCCAACATCTTTCCCTTTCTTTCCATGTGCATGAAACAAGTGTAGGAGTTGTACTCAAGAAATCCAATAGTGTCGATCAGCGATGATCAGGTTCAACTTTCAATGATAGAAAATTCAAAGGACTAGGGCAGATCTTTGCTACTTGGTCCCAAAAAATCATACCAAACTTCTAACAATGGGTTCTAAACATCTTATTTTTCCCAAATCTTAGTTGGTAGCTCTGTGAGACATCTATAGCTTTTTTTGCTTTTTTTTTTTAAAGATGCCTAGTAAACTTTTTAATGTGATCGACGATGGTGGCATGACATGCCCTCCAACTCCACGTAAAACACTTTTGACCTCGAGCTATGAATCGGTGAGGCCACAATCGGGGGACCTCATCCCCACACTTCACTTGTTCAAACCCATAAGCACAATGGCCCAGTAGAGACACAAGGCTTGCAAGCATAATGGTCCAGTAGGGGTTTGAACCTTGGTGGCCGCTTCACCAACAAAGTGTTTTAATCGTGACACTACATGTCCAAAGATGAGACATCTATAGCTTATTGTTTCTACTAGATTCCTTCAATTATCCTTCATTTTATCCTAATTTCATTATTACATTACAAATTCAGCTAATAAAGAAGGAGACTCCCACCACATAAAAATTGGTAAATCTGATTAGTATTCTCAGCCCCTTTTCTAATCAAATTGTTGCTAGATCTATTAGATTTACCCCCTTATTTTAATGTATTCTTAATTTGGCTAGTTAGTGGTTTTATTTGTTGAAAACCTAATTCCAAATTTACACCATTAAATTCTCAACTAGAGATGAAGGATTGAAAGCTGATGATAAATTCTCTTCTCATAAGGATGCTTTAGTGAAAGAGGAACATGCTTTAAACATTGACAATCCAACTCTCAACACATTTATAACCTTAGACCCACCTCATTATCCTAGAGCTTATCTTAACCATCAACATATTTTGAGAAAACATGATTTTATGGATTTCCTTAATGATATGCCACATAACATTACATTAAGTAAAAATGAAACATTGAATGATGAAAGCAATTCCTCTCAAGCAAACAACTCGATGCAAAAGGTCTCTCTTACCTTCCAAGTGGATATGAATTATCCCAATAAATAAATGAATCCTCTTACAAGGATCAATCCTTATTCATCTATTATCCCTTTAGTTCTCCAAATTATGCTTACACAACCAATTTCAATTTGACATCTATGTTGAAAGTCCTTCACCACCAAATTTGCAAAAAAAACTACAAATGTGGTTTTGACATGATTTCTAGACAAGGATATAGAGGATATGGTCTTGAATGTATGGAATGAGGAATTATGGTCCCTATAAAACCCACATTCCAATATAATTGAGAAAGCATAGGGTTCCCTACCCATTTTTCTTGGCAACAACAAAGAAGGAAAACTGAGAGGGGGGGTGGTGAATCAGTTTTCACCGTATTAAACAAATTAAGCACAATCTCAGATCTAATCAATTGCAACAAAAAGAAAGATAACAATAAAGATAGAAACACACATAAGACCAATATTTTGATGTGGAAAAATTGGTTAAGGAAAAAACCAAGGTGGGAACCTACCCACTATAAGATGATACTTTGCAGTAGTATGTGAAAAATATTACAATGGGGAATGCACATGCATTCAGGCACACTTCCTAGAGCTCACTTCTCAAAATACATTGACCGAGAAAGCTCCAACCCTGAAGGAAGGTTCACTACCTTACAAAAAGATTCAGACTACAATCCGATTAAGATGAAATGCAAAAATAACA
Organism: Cryptomeria japonica; assembly: GCF_030272615.1. Taxonomy (NCBI): domain Eukaryota; kingdom Viridiplantae; phylum Streptophyta; class Pinopsida; order Cupressales; family Cupressaceae; genus Cryptomeria; species Cryptomeria japonica. The sequence goes on from NC_081413.1 coordinate 262,445,238, forward strand.
TCTGCTAATACTTGATGACAATTTTGGTTAAGCTCATATGTTTGACGTTCAACTATCTCATCTCTATTGGCATATGGACACTCCAATGAGACATTGTATGTGATTGAATCTTTTGTCATTGATGGAAACCTTGCAATCCTATGGCACTGGCAAGACATTATACCTTCAAAGCATTACACTGGCATCAACAAGGACATCGGCACTAGCACCGGCACAGAAGAAAAGATGTATACCGGCACAGAGGCCAACAAGATTTTTGTTATGTAATATTTTGTTTATTATTGTAAGCTGACTTAGCAAATTTTACAATGACTCTTGTCTATAAAGGAGATCATTGTAGACATTTATAGAAGTGAAAGTAGAAGCAAAAAGGAAAATATTAGGCAGACCTAATGTGCGAAATATAGGTCAAGATATATGTAAAGAATAGAGCAAGAATCGGTACTGAATCTAGTATTGGAGATGCTATTGTAAAGCAGTACAAGTCATTGGATTAGTATAATCCTTATTGTAAGTCAGTGTGACTTTCCATTGAGCAGTGAGCTCTAGGCAGTTGGGCTTCCTGCATGTGCAGGCCCCTATTGTAAGTAATATTCTCTTATTGGCCAATGAGTGAATATTGTGGGTCACAAATCCCACTGAGGTTTTTCCCACATCGGCTTTCCTCGTTAAACATCTTGTGTTATGGTGTACTTTTCATGTGGATGTTCTTGATTCTGTTTATTGCATTATTTCTTGCATACATGTACACTGTTATATTATGTTCTGCATGTTTTAACTTAAGAAATTCTTATTACCGGTTAGATACTGATTCACCCCCCCCTCTCAGTATCTGTGGGACCCCTAACAATTGGTATCAAGCCTGGTCCTCTACTTTCAAAAGTCTAACAACTTGAGGAAGATCTTGACACCGGTAAAGATGGAAAATCTGATGAAGCAACTTGAAGGAGCTCTTACAGACTATGATGCAGAGAAATTGAAAAATATCAAATTAGAAGATGACTTGAAACCTACTCAGGATATCATTCAAGCACTTCAAGAAAATTTTACTGTTGCAAGAAATAAGAGAAGAGAACTCTATGAAAAATTGCAAAATGAGAATGATGAAAAGGAATCACTCAATGACATGATAAGCAAGTTAAAACAAGAGATCATGACAACAAAAAATGAAATGCAGGATATGACTATGAGATTTTGCAAAGAGATTGAGGATAGAAAGAAGAATGAAGAAGAATTGACCAGAAGACTAAGTGATGCAGCAAATGAGAACACAAGACTTAGCTATGAAAATGACATGTTGAAGACAGATCTGATGCATACTCAAAATGACTCAAATGAACTAATGAGACAAAAAGAAATCTTGGAAAGGGAACTGGAAACTGCAAATCAACACAAAGAAAAATTCAAGAAAAGCTCAGAGGAACTTGGTACCTTGCTGAAGAATAAAAAACCTAAAGGTGACACTTCTAGAATTGGCTTTGAAGTTGGTGAAAGCTCCGGTACTACAAATACTCAGGATCACAGCAAACCAGTAAGACAACCTAATACTTATAAATTCAATGGAAGATGCTGTAACTGTAATAAGTATGGTCATAGAGAAAATGAATGTAGATCTAGGAATTATCAGAATATCAATACACCCACCGGTCAATGTTCAAAATACAACAAAGTTGGTCATAATTTTGAAAACTGTAGAATGAATGTGAGATGTTCTGTTTGTGGAAGATTTGGAAATTTATCAAATCAATGCAAAACACAAACCGGCATAGGTTATGGGAAAGCTATTCAGAAGAATAATGTAACTTGTTATGCATGTAACAAGATTGGGCATATTGCTAAATTTTGTAGAAGTAAAGGTACATCGGTAGACAACAAAAGTGCTAGCTTGAAAGGTAAGGAAAAAGTTGAAGAGATTAAGCAAGAATTCTCAAAGCAATGGATTAGAAAAGTAGATCTAAATATTGGGAATACTTCACCACCGGTAGAACCAATCAATGCTCCACCAGTAGGACAATGTGATGCTTCACCGGCAAGACAAAGTAGTGCTCCACCGACAGGAAGTTCTTCATCTAATTGAAGAAAATTTCCTTGAGGGTTTGGCAATCAAATGACACATGTGCTAATTATTCCCTCGGTTAGAGATAAGAAGTTGAAAATTACTTATTACCAATGTTAAGTGAATACTTAACCGGCATGCAATTAATGTGTTAGATGGCGAAAAGACATTATAAAAATAAGGTTTTGGCTCCATTTCATTTCACCATGATTTCAAATTTTCAGAGAGCATGAAGATTCTGAGCTAAGGCATTTCGAGCAAGAAGCAAGCACACTCCAAGCAATCATCCATCCAAGGCAGTAAAAGGTATTTAATCATGGCATCCACCTCTGCAATTGAATACATAGAAAATCCTACTGTTGTTGAAGTAATCAAAAGACCTAGGCCCATATTTCAGTGAGTCCTCGAGATAGCAAAGAAGGAGGATACCTTAGGTGCTTTTTCTCAAATCCCTAAAGGTGTTGTATATGTTGAAGACCCTAGAATGTACATCCACTACAATATTGAATAGTTAGGAGATGAGGAAATCAAAACCATGTATAAAACCATAATATGTGATGATACCGGCAATGTTAAAGCTGAACACAAGGTTATTGAAACCCTAGGATTCACAGAAATCCTTAGCATTCCTAAATTTCCAAAGGATGTGATTAGGATAGTGTTAAGCAGAGTTCATGGAGAATTTTTCTAGCTAGATGCAATCCATAAGATCACCAAGGAAGCTATGAAATTTGTCACAGGGTTACTGACCACTGGTAAGAAACCAGACAAAACCAAGAAGGTTCCAAATGACCTAGTTACAAAACTAACAGGTGCAACATTTGATAAGAGATCTCTAAGGGTTAATGATGTAAAAGATATCAATGTGAGATTCATAAGTATGATATTAGGTTACAAAGCCACTCATGCTAATAGACTTAACTCAGTTTCAAGTCTATGCATTAAGAGTGCTTATGATATGGTAACAGACAATGCAAAAATTGACATTTGTGAATGGTTAAAGGATGAACTAATAGACAACCTTGGAAAAATAAAAAAGGACAAGAAAGGAACTTTTAGATTTGGAAATCTATTAGTATGTCTAATGCTACACATAACAAAATAGGTTCCTGGTATAGGTTATAAAGAAATTGGATATGACATACCGGTAGGAAAACAATTGACATAACTGTTCAATACCATGGGTGAAAACAAGGAGAACAATATTCATGACTTTTTCCAAGCATTGAAGACCAAAATGAAGCAAAGAATAAGGTTATCCCAGAAAATAGTAGACAAAGATGATATATGCTTTGTTATTAAGAAAGATGAAATCTGGATGGAAGCGGTCATCCCAAGCACAATTTTGGTAACCAAGATGGGCTATGAGACAGATGATCACATAGTTGAAACTTATGCTAAAGCACTTCTGGAAGCCCTAAATGAACCTAAGGAAGAAGTATTTGGTAGTGCTGAGACCATAGAAAGCCAAATACAATCAAAGAAAAGAGTAAAGAAGGTTGAGGCATTTGTGAGGAAAGGATCCAGGCAAGCAAAGGCCATTAAGGAAGATGTACTAAAGAAAACTGACATAATAGAAGATGAGTTGGCAGCTCCACAACCTAAAGCTCATCTATCACTGGTAGGTACTTCTTCGGAAGGTGACATGCCAGCAACTTTTAAAAGAGTTGTTAGAAAAAGAGATCCCTCACCGGCAACCACTCCTTCACCTAGAAGGACAAGGCAAAAGAAACAAGCAGTGAGATCTCTAGTTAGAAAGGCCACACCCAAGAAAAAGCTGACACCAAAGAAAAAGAAAAGGACAAACAGTGACTTGACACCTCTTGATATATTGTTAAATGAAATCACAGAGGAAGGAAAACTGAAAAACATAGAGAAAATTTATGACACTCTATCTGTTGATGAGAAAGAGCAAGTTGAGGAAGGTGTGATACTGCATATGGACATGTACAAGAAATTTTTGATGGAAGTAGCAAATGAAATTCCTGATGATTTGTACAAAATAATTGAGGCTAGAAGACAAGCAGTGATAGAATTAGATAAGAAAATAAAAATAGAGAAACTACTTGTTGTATATCCAGTAAACTCTCCCAAGGAAATTGATGATTTGATTGCTCAGGAAAACCAGTCAGTATTCTCTACTGCACACTGGCACATTTCACTAATGGCAGGAAGAGTTACTGAAGTAACAAAGGAAACTGAAGATGGTTGGGATATATTCCTAGTTGATAAGGAAAAACAAGAAGAATACAGGAAACCTAAGCCTATAAAAGTATATCAGAAGGATAGGGACAAGGGGAAAGGCAAAGTTGGTGGACCACCAAGCATAAAAGTTAAAGACAACCTACCCCCACTTGTGAAAATTACAACTACTAAAGATCAATCGGCAACAGAAAGTATGGATGCAGAAGATAGCAATCCTAATACTGAAGTTTTGTATACTGTAAATGTTGATACCCAAAATATCAACATAATAGTTGATAAAGATACAACTAACAAGTCAGATATGGCTAAAGAGCCTCCGGTAGCAGGGGAAACAAAGAAACTAACAAAGGATACAGAGAAAAAGGTAGAGTCTAAGGCACAGACAGAGACAACACAACATATAGAGAAACCAATAGAGCTAAAGGCTCTGGAACAGGTTCATAAGGAAACAATGCCACCGGTAAGTAGTGAAGTGGGAAAACTAGTGCTAAAAGAAATGCAGACACAAACTGACCTACCAAAGGTCAATACAAGCATGGTTACTTCCACCGGTACTCAGAGTGTTGGGACATCATCAACATTCAAGTCAACAAATGTGGTTGAGGTATTATTAGGCTCCATTATGAAAATAACTGACTGTAGTTCACAGGCTTATAAAGCAATTGATGATTCAATACCAATTTTGACGGCAATAGCTCCAAACTGTAATATAGATAATAAAGATTCTTTAGGACAATTGGACACATTCTATAAATATATTTCTGAAAACACTGAGAAAATAAAGGAAGAATCAGTAAAGGACAAGGTAGAAAAAGAGAAACATAAATTCTTTGATGAGAAAATAAAGAAGTGTAATAGAAATTTTGACACAATTCTACCAGAAATATGTAGTTTGTTGAAAAAATACAAAAATCTGTATAAAGATACATGTAAAACAAACTTTTTGACTGTAGATATTGACAAGAAAATAAGCAAGACACAGGATGAGATAAATAAGCTTGCAGACAATTTTGTCAACTCACCGGATTCATTATTAGTTTTTGAAGAGAAGATAGAAAATTTTGAGGAAGAATTGCTCAAACTGGAAAGAGAAAAAGAGAGAATAATAAACAAGGCAAAGCATTTGAGATCTAAACTAAGTCCAAGATTGGACTATTTAGCATCTTTGCGGAAGGAAATTTCAGAGGCACTAACACAAGGCAGCAAAACACCGGCAGAGCATTTGTAGCATCTCACCCATATAGTAAAGAGGACTGAAACAACAATAAAAGATAGTAAAAAGTTTATGGATAGTATAAACTTAATTTTGGGAGATCTTTTTTAGATAATAACTACCCAACTACAGGGTTGAAGATATGGATAGATGAAACTACAAACTCTACTGACATCTTGACAACCTTTATCATTGATGCCAAAGGAGGAGTAGTGGGATGAGAAAGTTCAAAATACAAGAATCATATGCTCAGGGGGAGCTCTCATATTTTTGGCAAACATTTTTGGTAACTTTTTTTGGACTACACATTTTTAAAACTTTTTGGAATTTCTCATGAGTGTTGCCATCAATGCGAAAGGGGGAGATTGTTGGCATATGGACACTCCAATGAGACATTGTATGTGATTGAAGGTTTTGTCATTGATGGCAACCTTGCAATCCTATGGCACCGGCAAGACATTATACTGGAAAAGCATTACACTGGCATCAACAAGGACATCGGCATCAACAAGGACACCAACACCGACACAGAAGAAAAGATGTATACTGGTACAGAGGCCAACAGGATTTTTGTTATGTAATATTTTGTTTATTATTGTAAGCCAACTTGGAAAATTGTAAAATGACTCTTGTATATAAAGGAGATCATTGTAGACATTTATAGAAGTGAAAGTAGAAGCAAAAAGGAAAATATTAGGCAGACCTAATGTGCAAAATATAGGTCAGGGGATATGTAAAGAACAAAGCAAGAACCAGTACTGAATCTGGCATTGGAGATGCTATTGTAAAGTAGTACAAGTCATTGGATTAGTATGATCCTTATTGTAAGTCAGTGTGACTTTCCATTGAGCAGTGAGCTCTAGGCAATTGGCCTTCCTGCATGTGCAGGCCCCTATTGTAAGTAATATTCTCTTATTGGCCAGTGAGTGAATATTGTGGGTCACAAATCCCATCGAGGTTTTTCCCACACCGGGTTTCCTCGTTAAACATCTTGTGTTATGGTGTACTTTTCATGTGGATGTTCTTGATTATGTTTATTGCATTATTTCTTGCATACCGGTACACTGTTATATTATGTTCTGCATGTTTTAACTTAAGAAATTCTTATTACCAGTTAGATACTGATTCACCCCCCCCTCTCAGTATCTATGGGACCCCTAACAATCTCAACACACTACACCAAAAGATGAATTCACTTGATCGTGCATACACCACTCTTTGATAATGCAGATTCAACATCCATACCCAAATTACATGAATATTTCACCCATTTATACAAATCATGAACCTTGACTACAAGGTCGACCAAACCCTTAACACCTAATTACAAAATTACATCACACAATACATAAATCAACCATTGGACCAATACAATATCATAAAAAATGTATCATGGACCTAAATCAACTCCTCGATCAATCACCACCATCGAAAATCTCACCAAGATCAACCACAACACATTATACTACCAATAATACCACATAACATGAAGAATATCATCGAAATCAAAAGATAATCAAGAACGCATACAAGGATCAATGTAGAACACCAAGGAAAATAGGACATGATTAGGAAACACCAACAAGCATGTTAGAACTGTTAGGGTACTCACAGATACTGAGAGGGGGGGGGGGGTTGAATCAGTATCTAACTGGTAATTAGAATTTCTCAACTTAAAACATGCAGAACATATTGTAATAGTGCACCTGCATGCAGGAAATAATGCAATAAATAGAAATGAAAGAAACCACATGAAAATCACACCATAACACAATGATTTAATGAGGAAACCTAGTGTGGGAAAAACCTTGGTGGGATTTTTGACCCACAATATTCACTTACTAGCCAATAAGAGAATATTACATACAATAGGGGCCTACACATGCAGGAAGGCCAAGTGCCTAGAGCTCACTACTCAAATGGGAAGTCTCACTGACTTACAATGTGGATTATACAAATCCAATAACTTATACTGCTTTACAATAGCATCTTCAATGCCAGATTCAGTACCGGTTTCTGCTCTGTTCTTTACATATACCCCTTAACCTATATTTCACATAATAGGTCTACCTAATCTTTTTCTTCACTTACTTCACTTCCTTAACTTGCTTACAAAATATCTACAATGATCTCTTTTATATATAAGAGTCATTTTACAATGATATCAAGTCGGCTTACAAATTTTTTCAAATAATAAACAAAATATAATATATCAAAAATCCTGTCGGCCTTTGTGCCGGTATGCTTCCTTTCTTTGTGCCGGTGCCGGTGTTCTGAGTGCAAGTTTAGAATGTGTTTTGCTGATGTCGGTGAACCATCTTGATAGTGTAATGCCTTGCTAGTGAACCATCTTGCCAGTGTAATGCCTTGTTAGTGCCATAGGATTGTAAGGTTGCCATCAATGACAAAACCTTCAATCACATACAATGTCTCATTGGAGTGTGCATATGCCAACAATATCCCCCTTTGGCATTAAGGGCAACACTCATGAGAAATTTCAAAAGTGTATAAAAAATGTGAAGTCCAAAAATGTTACCAAAAATGTGTTCTCCCCCTGAGCATATGATTCCTGTGATATTTGAATTTTCTCATACCACTACTCCCCCTTTGGCATCAATGACAAAGGTTGTCAAGATGTCAGTAGAGTTTGTAGTTTCAACCTTATAACTGGGTAGCTACAACTTGAAATTGATCCACCAAAATCAAGTTTATACTCTCCATAAACTTTTTACTATCCCTTATTTCTATCTCTATTCTTTTAGCTGTACCGGTGAGATGTTGCAAATGCTCTGCCAGTATTTTTTGTCCCTCTATCAGTGCCTCAGATATTTCCTTCTGCAATGATGCTAGATAGTCCAATCTTGGACTCAGTTTTAATCTCAGATGCTTTGCCTTATTCACTATTCTCTCCTTTTCTCTTTCTAATTTAAGTAATTCTTCCTCAAAATTTGTTATCTTTTGCTCAAAAATTGATAATGTATCAGGTGAGTTAACAAAATTATCAACAAGTTCATTGATTTCATCCTGTAACTTGCTTATTTTGTTATCTATGTCTATAGTCAAAATTTTGTCTTATAGGTGTCTTTGTACAAAGTTTTGTACTTTTTCAATAAGTTACATAGTTTTGGTAGAAGTGTGTCAAAATCCCTGGTACACTTCTTTATCTGCTCATCAAAGAATCTTTGTTTTTCAATTTCCAATTTATCCTTCAATGCCTCTTCCTTTATTTTCTCAATGTTTTCTGTGATATATTTACACAAGGTATCAAGTTTTCCTAAAGAATCTTTATTGTCTATATTACAGTTAGGAGCAATTACCTTCAAAATTGGTATTATGTCATCTATTGCCTTATAAGCTTGTGAGCTGTAATCTGTTATCCTTTTAATTGAATCTAAAAGTACTTTAGTCACATTAGTTTATTTGTAGCCTAATGATGAGGAACCTACATTCAGAGTATTGCTGGTGGATGTAACCAAGCTTGTATTGACCTCTGGTAGGTCTGTTTATGTTTGCATTTCCTTAAGTAATGGTTTTTCTACTTCTCCAGTTGCTGGTTGCACTGTTTCCTCATGAACCTGTACTTGTACCTGTTGCTGTTCTTGTTCCAGAGCCTTTTGCTCTGTTTGTTTCTTTGTTTGTTGCATTGTCTCAGTATGATTCTGAATTTCTACCTATTTCTCTTTGTCATCTGCCAGTTTCTCTTGTGTTTTAATAGTTTGCTCATCTCTCGGAGGCTCGCTAGCCATGTCAGTCTTATCAGCTATATCTTTGTCTACCACAATGTTGATCTTTTTAGTATCAACATCCACTGTGTATAAGACTTCAGGATTAGGATTGACATCCTCTACATCCATACTATCAACTGCTGGTTGATCTTTTGGAGCTATTGTTGTTATCGGTGGAGTAATCAAAGGAGGTGGGGGTAAGTTGTCTTTAACCTTGATACTTGGTGGTCCACCAACTTTACCTTTAGCCTTGTCTCTTTCTTTCGGATATACCTTTATAGGTTTGTGTCTCATGTATTCTTCTTGTTTTTCTTTCTCCACTAGGAAAATGTCCCATGCATTTTCTTTCTCCTCAGTCACCTCATTAACTCTTCCAACCATTAAAGCAATGTGCTGATGTGCAGTAGAAAATACTGACCGGTTGGCTTCAACAATTAAATCATCAATTTCTTTGGGTGAATTCATCGAGTATACAACAAGTAGCTTTTCTATCTTTATTTTCTTGTCAAGTTCTATTACTTCTTGTCTCCTTGCTTCCAACCTTTTGAATAGTTCATCTGGTACTTCATCTACAACTTCCATCAAAAATTTCTTATACATGTCCATATGCAATATAATACTGTTTTCTACTTGTTCTTTTTCATCAGCTGTCAGAGTGTCATATAATTTTTCTATATTCTTCAGTTTCCCTTCCCCTATAATTTCGTTCAACAGTATGTCAAGAGGGGCCAAGTCCTTATTTGTCCTCTTCTTCTTCTTGGGTGTTAGTTTCTTCTTTGGTGTCGCCTTTCTTAATGGAGATCTCACTGCTTGTTGTTTTTTTCTTGTCCTCCTAGGTGAGGGTGTGGTTGCCGGTGAGGAATCTCTTTTCCTTACAACTCTCTTGAAAGTTGCAAGCATGTCATTCTCTGAAGATGTGCCTACTGGTGATAGGTGAGTTTCAGGTTGTGGAGCTGCTAACTCATCCCCTGTTATACCTGTTTGTTTCATTACTTTATCCTTGATTTCCTTTGCTTTCCTAGAACCTCTTCTTACAACTGCCTCAACCTTTTTCACTCTTTTATGGGATTGTATTTGGCTTTCAATAGTTTCTGCACTACCAAATACTTCTTCCTTAGGTTCTTTAGGGGCTTCCAAAAGTGCTTTAGCATAAGTTTCAATGATAAGGTCATCTATTTCATAGCCCATTTCTGTTACCCAGATTGTCCTAGGGATGACTGCTTCCATCTAGATTTCATCCTTTTTTATTACAAAACATATTTCATCCTTATATTTGTCAATAATCTTTTGTGATAATCGGATTCTTTTCTTCATTTTGGCCTTAAGTGCTTGAAAGAAATCATGGATATTGTTTTCCTTATCTTCTCCCATATTATTGAATAGTTCTATTAGCTGTTTACCTACTGGTATATCATATCCAAGTTCTTTGTAGCCTATAGCGGGAACCTATTTGGTTATATGTAGCATCAGACATACTAGCAGATTTCCAAACCTAAAAGTTCCTTTCTTGTCCTTCTTAATCTTGCCTAAGTTGTCAATTAATTCATCCTTCAACCACTCACATACATCAATCTTTGCATTATCAGTGACGATGTCATAAGCACTCTTAATGCATAGACTTGACACTGAATTGAGTCTGTTTGCATGAGTTGCCTTATATCCTAATATCATGTTGATAAATCTTACATTAGTATCTTTTACATCATTAACTCTTAAGGACCTTCTGTCGGATGTTGCACTAGTTAGGTTCATAACTAGATCATTGGAAATCTTCTTAGTTTTGTCTAGCCTTTTACCGGTGGTCGGTAACCCTGTGATAGCTTTCACAGCTTCCTTGGTGATTTTGTGAATTGCATCTAACTAGAAAAATTCACCATGTACCCTGCTTAAGACTATCCTAATCACATCCTTGGGGAATTCAGGAATGCTAAGGATCTTTGTAAATCCTAGGGTTTCAATGATCTTATGTTCATATTTTACATTGTCGGATTCATCACATATGACAGATTTAAACATGGTTTTAATCTCTTCATCTCCTAGTTCCTCAATGTTGCAGTGAATGTAAATTCTGGGGTCTTCAACATAAACAACTCCCTTAGGAATTTGAGAAAAAGCACCTAAAGTATCATCTTTCTTTGCTACCTCAAGAACTAATTGAAATATGGGCCTAGGTCTTTTTACAACTTTGACAACAGTAGGGTTTGCTCTATATTCACGTGCAGAGGTGGATGCCATGATAAAATACCTTTTACTACCTTTAGGATGGATGATTTCTTGAAGTGTTCTTGCCTCTTGCTCGAAATGCCTTAGCTTGGAATCTTCACACTCTTCGTAGGTTTGAAATCTCGGTGAAATGAAATGGAGCCAAAATCACAAATTTATAGTGTTACTTTTTGCCATCTACCACATTTAATGCATGTCGGTTAAGTATTCACTTAACATTGTCTGCCGGTAATAAAGTAATTTCCAACTTCTCATCTCTAGCTGAGGGAATAATAGCACATGTGTCATTAGATCACCAAACCCTCCAGGAAATTTTCTTCAATTTGATGAAGAACTTCTTGTCGGTGGAGCATCACTCTGTCCTACCAGTGAAGCATTGACTGGTTCTACCAATGGAGGAGTATTCCCAATATTTAGATCAACTTTTCTAATCCATTGTTTTGAGAATTCTTGCTTAACCTGTTCAACTTTTTCTTTACCTTTCAAGCTAGAACTTTTGTTGTCTACCGGTGATCCTTTACTTCTACGGAATTTTGCAATATGCCCAATCTTTTTACATGCATAACAAGTTACATTATTCTTCTGAATATCTTTCCCATAACTTATGTCGGTTTGTGTTCTGCATTGATTAGATAAATGTCCAAATCTTCCACAAACATAACATCTCACATTCATTCTGCAATTCTCAGAATTGTGACCAACTTTGTTGAATTTAGAACATTGACCGGTGGGTGTGTTGATATTCTTATAATTTCTAGATCTACATTCATTTGCTCTATCACCATACTTGTTACAGTCAAAGCATTTTCCATTAAATTTATAAGCATTAGGTTGCCTTACCAGTTTGCTATGATCCTATGTGTTTGCAGTACCGGAGCTTTCACCAACTTCAAAGCTAATTCCAAAAGTGTCACCTTTAGGTTTTTGATTCTTTAGCAAGTTGCCAAGTTCCTCTGAGCTTTTCTTGAATTTTTCTTTATGTTGATTTGCAGTTTCTAGTTCTCTTTCTAAGACTTCTTTCTGTCTCATCAGTTCATTGGAGTCATTCTGAGTGTGCATCAGATCTATTTTTAATAGATCATTTTCATAGCTAAGTCTTGTGTTCTCATTTGCTGCATCACTTAGTCTTCTGGTCAATTCTTCTTCATTCTTCTTCCTATCTTCAATCTCTTTACAAAATCTCATAGTCATATCCTGCATCTCATTCTTTGTAGTTATGTTCTCCAGTTTTAGCTTACTTAACATATCATTAAGTGATTCCTTTTCATCATTCTCATTTTGCATCTTTTCACAAAGTTCTCTTCTCTTATTTCTTGCAATAGTAAGATTCTCTTGAAGTGCCTGAATGATATCCTGAGCTGCTTTTAGATCATCTTCTAGTTTGATAATTTTCAATTTTTCTGCATCATAGTCTGAGAGAGCTGCTTCAAGTTGCTTCATCAGATTTTCCATCTTTACTAGTGTCAAGATCTTCCTCAATCTATTAGGCTCCTGAAAATAGAGGACCAAGCTCTGATACCAATTGTTAGGGTACTCACAGATACTGAGAGTGGGGGTGAATCAACATCTAACTGGTAATTAGAATTTCTCAACTTAAAACATGCAGAACATATTGTAATAGTGTACCAGTATGCAAGAAATAATGTAATAAACAGAAATGAAAGAAACCACATGAAAATCACACCATAACATAATGATTTAATGAGGAAAGTCGGTGTGGGAAAAACCTCAGTGGGATTTGTGACCCACAATATTCACTTACTGGCCAATAAAAGAATATTACTTACAATAGGGGCCTGCACATGCAGGAAGGCCAAGTGCCTAGAGCTCACTACTCAAATGGGAAGTCTCACTGACTTACAATGTGGATTATACAAATCCAATAACTTGTACTACTTTACAATAGCATCTTCAATGCCAGATTTAGTATCGGTTTCTGCTTTGTTCTTTACATATACCCCTTAACCTATATTTGGCATAATAGGTCTGCCTTTACTTCACTTCCTTAACTTGCTTACAAAATGTCTACAATGATCTCTTTTATATATAAGAGTCATTTTACAATGATATCAAGCTGGCTTACAAAGTTTTTCAAATAACAAACAAAATATAATATATCAAAAATCTTGTCAGCCTTTGTGTCGGTATGCTTCCTTTCTCTGTGTCGGTGTCGGTGTTCTGAGTGCCGATGTAGAATGTGTTCAACTGATGCCAGTGAACTATCTTGCTAGTGTAATGCCTTGTCAATGCCATAGGATTGTAAGGTTTCCATCAATGACAAAACCTTCAATCACATACAATGTCTCATTGGAGTGTGCATATGCCAACAAGAACCATCTGCAATAGCTGCACCAACACCACTTATGCAAATCTTCATCAATTAACACACTAACACTCAAGAACACTTAACAACAACAACTTAGCCAAGAAAGATAGCTTGGAGAGCATCAAATCATGAACCATTTGAAATGAAGATACACTTGAACATCCCAAACATTCTTCCAAATCCGCAACACAAGATATGATCATACCGAATCACAATGGATCAATCACCGTAACATTGCAACACTAAAAACCAATCTCCATACCGGAATCCACAACTCGATCAAATAATTACATAGCATCATGAAATCAATAAAGAATGACGTATTTCTATTTGATTCAACATCCTAACCAAACCAACTCACTACGATCACCGAAACATGAAGACAATTCTTTGCAACACCAAAACATAAGAATATGTTGACATCAATGACAACAACATATCCTAGCAACAACAATATCCAACAATCTCCCCCTATGGCATTGATGGAAACATATGAATGTGAAAAACAATCAATGCAAAGGAATAAATCCACACCAGTTGATTCCAACAAACTCACCCTAAGATCATGAATAGAAAGTTCCAAAGATAATGCATTTTTTCACATGCTTCTCTCCCCCTTTGACAACAATGCCAAAGACATAAACTGATCAAGCTTCTCTTCCATTAAGAGGAATAATCTCCCTCCCTAGGATAAATTCATAGCTCTGAACAACACACTGATTACTCTGGCTAAGTAGCAACATCAACTCACTAACCTGGATAAGAAGATAAGACTCTAAAGTCCACTGGATTGATGCATCTCAATGCACCTAGTTTTGATCAAGAGGGTGAGACACCCCTAACTTGTCTCTCAAATACACAAATGTATCTATAGGAAAATTCTTAGTAAAAATATTTACAATCTAATCCTTTGTAGATACATGCTCTAGTTTTACTTCCTCATCATTGACTTTCTCCCTCAATAAATGATACTTAATTATACCGAGAGGCATCTACAATAACATCAAAATATTTGTAAACAAAAACTCAACTTTGAAACAATTTGACATGAAAATAATGGGTAAATGAATGAAATATGCCATCTTTTGGCTTCTGTGGAGATGTTATTTTATTACTCCAAATAAAATAGAGCCCTCACCACTTGTCTCCAACTATATGAAACCGTTAACATTCAAACAATAGTGGAAGGGTGCCATAATATTTTAAAACTCTTGTATACTACTAATATTGTTGCAATCATGGATTCCCTTCTATTATAAGATATCTCTTAGCATAATTTACCTATATTTTAAAAATATAGATATACTAGTTGATATATGCTTTGTTTTAGAGTGTAATACTGGATCCTTGGAAATATTAATAGCACTTGAATTGTCACAGTAGATAACAGTAGGCTCATCATACACAACTATAATATCTTTCAATATTTTCTTCATCCAAACTACCTGGGTACAATTGCTAGCAGTAGCAATGTATTGAGCTTTAGTAGTAGATAGAGATATAGAATCTTGTTTCCTATTTTCCCATGAAACCAACTTCTTCCCCAAAAAGAAAGCTACACCAATAGTGCTCTTCTTGTCATCTATATCACCTTCCCAATCAACATCAGTATAGGCACATATCATGAAATCATCATTCTTCGGACACCACAACCCATAGTCAACAATCCCCTTCAAATATTTGAAAAATCCTCTTCAAAGTAGTAACATGAGTCTCTTTAGGATCAACTTGAAATCTAGCACAAAGACAAACAACATGCATAATATCTAGTCTAGTCCGAGTCAAGTACAACACTCCAACAACCATAGATATGTATAAAGTCTAATTAGCTTTCCAAGATTCATTTCTCTTAGACAACTTGCATTGAGTCACAATAGGAGTTCCAACAGGTTTAGAACTAGCTAGCCCAAATTTCTTCAATAGTTCCTTCACATACTTAGACTGAGAAATGAAAATACCTTTATCGACCTGAGTAATCTGTAATCCTAAGAAGAATTTCATCTCACCTATCATAGACATCTCAAATTCCTTTTTCATATCATCAACAAACTTTATACTCAAATCATATCACCTCCAAAAATAATGTCATCCACAAACACTTCAACAATCAAAATATTATCATTTTCAACCTTAAAGTATAAATTACTGTTAGCAGTACCTTTACAAAATCCCATCTTCATCAAATACTTATCTAATCTAGCATACCAGGCTCTAGGGGCTTGCTTTAGTCCATATTTCTTTCTTCATTCTACATACCATGTCTCCATCTGATAATGAAAATCCTTCCAGTTGCTCAATGTAGAATTCCTCCTCAAGATCACCATTCAAAAAGGCTAACTTGACATGCTTATGATATACCTTGAAATTCTTGTAAGCAGCATATGCAAGCAACAAGAGAAAAAGTTTCTTCATAATCAATACCTTCCATCTGAGAGCATCCTTTACATATTGATCTTGCTTTATTTCTTTCTACTTCACCAGCTTCATTTAGTTTATTCGAAAACACCCATTTAGTACCAATCATATTCTTATCTTTAGGTCTCAGAACTATCTCCCAAGTGTTATTCTTATCAATCCAATTCAACTCTTCCTCCATAGCTTTTATCCAATTCTCATCCTTACATGCTTCAACAAGATCTTTAGGCTCAATCTTAGAAATTAAGTATATCTCTTTAGCAACAAGTCTTCTTCTAGTCATCACGCCTTAATTCTTATCACCAATAATCTAATTCTCCAAATGATTCAATTTCACATACCTTAGAGTCTTTGGATTGTTATGATTCTTAGGCTCTTGAATTTCTTCACCAACAACAACAATATCCGGATTAACTGTCTCTACCGGATCATTCTTCTTTAGGAACTTAGTCTGTGTAGGCTTAGAAACAATATCCTAATCATCAATATCATATCCATATTCTCTAATCTGCTTTCCATGACATTCATCAAAATTCACATTTTCATTTTACACTATCTTCTTCAACCTCTTATTGTAACACTGGTAGGCCTTTCTCTTAGTAGAGTATCCCAAGTAGATTCCTTCATCACATCTTGGATCAAACTTTCCTATATCCTCATCTCTTTTGATATATCATTTTCTTCCAAAAATTTTGAACATGACCAAACCATAGCTCATAAGGAGTCTCACCAAAATCACCTGCTATATACACCCGGTTGAATGTGTAAACAAAAATGCTAACAACTTCTTTCCAAAAGGTTTTCACAACATTTCCTTCAATCATCATCATTCTAGCAGCATCCAAGATTTTTCTTTTCTTCCTTTCAACAACTCCATTCCACTAAGGGGTTTGAGGAGAAGATAATTGTCATCTAATTCCATTCCTCTCACAAAATGTATCAAACTCATTGGAGGTGAATTCTCTTCCTCTATAAAATCTCAGACACTTCAACTTCAATCCATTCTCAATCTCCATCTTTGCTTTGAATATCTTGAATATATCTAATGCTTCTGATTTCACCCTTAGAAAAGTCACTCACATCATTATAGAGTAGTCATCAACTAGCAACATGAAATATCTATTACCCCACATGCTTCTCCCTCTTATAGGACTACACAAGTCAATATGCACAAGATCCAATATAACATTAGATGTATAGAACTTAATTCTAAATTATGTTCTTGTTTGTTTTCCCAACTGACATTCCTTACATACCAGATTACAGGGCTTCACAATCTTAGACAAATCTCTAACAACTTGAGTATAACTTATCATTATCATGTAGTCAAAATTAACATGACACATCCTTCTATGACACAACCGACTTTCATCAATCTAAGCAATCAAACAACTTTTCTCATCGGCATTCAAGTGAAAGATATTACCTTTAGTTTTAGTTCCTATTGTAATCTCTATACTAGAGGCATTCAAAATATTTCATTTACCATTATTGAATTGAAAATCATATCTCTTGTCAACCATTTGTCCAAATATCAAAATATTATGCTTTAAACCTTCAACATACAAAACATCATTAGTATTATTCTTACTATCAAAAGATATAGAACCTCTACCATGAATCACACAAGATTTATCATCCCCAAATCTTACTTTACCACCATCATACCTTTCCATATTCACAAATTTAATTTTATCACCTATAATATGATGTGAACAACCACTATCAATTACACATTCATCTTTCTCTTCAATATTAGTAGCCAAAGATTTCTTCTCAACAATGCAGCTTGTAGGATTCACTAGTACTAGATCATCTTCTTTGATAGCAATAAATACAAATTCATCTCTTGAATTCCCATTCTCTAATTCCTCATCTGAACAGTATAATAACATCTCTTCTAATTTATGTACTTTTGGTAGGGCTTATAAGGCTTTTCATAAATATCATGCTTCTCATACCTATCATGCTTATTAGATCTATCATGCCTTTCAAATTTATCATGCTTATCATACCTAGACATTCTTTCAGGACACCTAGAAGCAAAATGTCATATCTTATTACAAGAGAAGTATTTCAAGGGTAACTTCCCATCATACTTATCAGCTCCCTTAGGAAATATTTAAGCAATAAGTGCTTCAAGCTCATCCAACTCTCTCTCCTGCTCTTCCATCTCTCTCATCTCTCTTTCATATCTTGAAACCCTAGATGAAGTCTCTCCCGAATCATACAGTTGTTTCCTATATATAGAGGCTTTAAATGCAGTCTTAGATTTACCATGTGATTCTCCAAATTTGCTCAACTCAAATGCAGCAAGCTTGCTAACCAACATATCCTTAATTATAGTAGTCACACTCTAGATCTCATTAATAGCAGGAACTTTAGCTTTGTAAGAAGAAGGCAAGGATCTCAGCACCTTAGAAACAATCTCATCTTCCTCAAGAGTTCCACTGGAACATTGAATGCTCATAACAAGTTCATTCACTTTATCTATAAAGGAAGTTATGTTCTCATCTTCTTCCATCTTCAATGTCTCATACTTCCCCTTCAAACTCTGCAACTTAGCAACTTTAACTTGTGTGTCTCCTTCATACAAGACCTCTATCTTTTTCCATATCTCATGTGCAGTCTTCAAACCCATCACATTAGTTATCTTTGAATTGATCAAGGCACTCAACAATGCTTCCTTAACCCTTATGTTATGCTCATCTTCCTTGATTTCATCAACAATAACCAGTTCATTTGGAGGAAAATTGTAGACATTCTTTGTAATCTTCCAATAATCTTCTCCAAGACACTTCAAATGAACTTCCATTCGGTCCTTCCAAATAGTATAATTATTTCCATCAAATCTAAGACTCTCCTTCTTGAACACATAGGTTTCCATCTAAAATCTCCTCAAGTGATTAAGCTTCTTCCAAAGGATCTAGATCTGATGCCACTTGTTGGAAACAAAAAAGAAGGAAAACCAAGAGGGGGGGTGAATGAGGTTTCACCGAATTAAACAAATTAAGCACAATCTCAGATCTGATTAACTACAGTAAAAAGAAAGATAACAACAAAGATAGAAAAAAACATAACACTAATATTTTGAAGTAGAAAACTCGGTTAAGGAAAAAACCATGGTGGGAACCTACCCACAATAAGATGATACTCTACAGTAGTATGTGAAAATTTTACAATGGGGAATGCACATGCATTCAAGAACACTTCCTAGAGCTCATTGCTCAAATTACAATAACCTAGAAGGCTCCAACCCTCAAGGAAAGTTCACTACCTTACAAAAAGATTTGGACTACAATCTAGTTAAGATGAACTACAAAAGTAGCATCTGCTAATGCCTGATGAAAGTTCTGGTTAAGCTCATATGTCTACCCTTCACCTATCTCAACTCAACACACCACACTAAAAAATGAATTCACTTGATCATGCATACACCACTCTCTAATAATGCAAAGTCAGCATCCATACCCAAATTACATGAATATTTCACTCATTTATACAAATCATCAACCTTGACTACAAGGTCGGCCAAACCCTTAACACCTAATTACAAAATTACATCACACGATACATAAATAAACCACCAAACCAATACAATGTCATAAAAAACATAGAATGGAACTAAATCAACTCCTTGATCACACACCACCACCAGAAATCTCACCAAGATCAACCACAACATGTTACACCAGCAAAAATGTCGCATAACACTAATTATATCATTGGACCCAAAAGATCATCAAGAACATGCACAAGGATCAATGCAGACCACCAAGGCAAATAGGACATGATTAGGAAACACTAACAAGCATGTTAGAACCATCTGCAATAGTTGCACCAACACCACTTATGAAAATCTCAATCAATCAACATGCTAACACTCAAGAACACTTAACAACACCAACTCAGACAAGAAAGATATCTTGCAGAGCATCAAATCATGAACCATCTGAAATGAAGATACACATGAACATTCGAAACATTCTCCCAAATCCGCAACACAATATATGATCATATCGGGGCACAACAGATCAATCACCAGAACATTGCAACACACTGAGAACTAATCTCCATACCAGAATATACAATTCAATCAAATCATTACATATCATCATGGAATGAATAAAGAATGACATATCTCTAGTTGATTCAACATCCTAAATAGATAAAGCATCCAAATCAACTCACAGTAATCACCATAACACCAAGACAATTCTTTGCAACACCAAAATACAGGAATATGTTGACATCAATGACAACAACATATCTTGGTAGTATAAATATCCAACAATTTATTACTAATTCCTTCATCAAAACCTAACCTTCCTCTCCCACAAGAGAGAAGAAATTTACCTAAACCTAATCACTTATCTAGAAAGGATATAATCTTGATGAGACTCTTAAATGACCATTCAATCATTTGTCAACCCTTAAAAAAATTTAAAAATAAGAAAGGCTATTACATGGATTTATTATTTTGTTCTTATCATCAAATGTATGGCACACCTTCACTATTTCTCTCTTAATAGAAGTATGATCTCTAAAGTATGGCACATAGATAGACCCTCTTCCCACTGGAGTTCGAGAATATTAATCCATTCATCCCACCCTATGATAGATTTGATGTCCTACCCACCTACCCACGCTCCACTACTCGATTGTTAACCATCATGGTACTACTGATTGTAGAGAATTTCAAAGAAAAATTAGAAAGCTTGTTCTTAATGGTGTAATTCCTATAGCATATGATATTTCAATTCAACCTTCGAACAAATACCATAGTATTTACTTCAATCTATTATGTTTCTCCTAATTATGTGACACTAGAAGCTTACCTTATGGGGGCTCATTGTTATTTATGATGGTAAAATTTCATGTAGAATCATACTTGGGTAGCAACACAATGGTAAAATAATTATTGTCTCTATATTGGGGAAATAATAGTTTTCTAACCTTCTTCCTTTTAAGGATCTATTTTCCCTTTATTGAGTTATATCTTTCATAGGGATGTACTTTCGTGCATAGAATTTTTAATCCATCATGAGGATCATAACCTTGCTTGGAGGTATGTATCATTTATTAGTACATCTTCCTTGCTTGAAAGTGTATATCTTTTATAAATAATATCTCCTTGGTGTTGAAAGTGTACAATTCTTCATCAATAATCCCCTATCCTAGCAATAGGGAGGTGTGCGTTCTTGATCTCCTACCCTTTTATTAGTGTTCAAGATGTCATCTTTATTAAAAATCTCCACTCTTTCTAGAGGTAGATATCTTTAGGAAATACCTCTTCCCCACCCCTTGATAGCTATGTCCAATTAATATGGATCCCTTCACATTTTTTTTCAAGAATATTTACAAATATCTCTTCCTTGCTTTAAGATTTATATTCCTTAGAAGGATCGTGTTCTTATATTGGAACACATGAATTTTTGTTAAGGATGTCTCCTTTATGTTGAAGATGTATTATCCTTGATGTGGATCTCTATATACCTTAATATATTAGCATGGTAATATGTTTACATATTAAGGGAGGCATGTATAGCCTCCTTGTTGCTTGTAGTTTTTCATTATTGTACCCTTGAAGTGGTAACTTGTTCTTTTACATTGCACCCCCTGACGCATGGCTAACAATCTATCTCTAGAAACTTATATTGACATTGTTATAATATAATATAACATGGCTTACTAGTGTGATATTTTAAATAAATTTTTGATCTATGGATAAACTAGCATAATGCACCATAGTAGACCTCTTGCCAGTTTGACCCCTTAGCAAAACATGAGCACCCTACTTGAAGTACTGGTCAACTAAAATTGTGAGGATTTCTAATTGATTCTTGAGAATTTTAATAAGATATGAGTAACATGTTAGTATGATTATGATTGTTGGTTTCCTAGCATAATAAGGTTTTCTAGTGTAATCAATTATTGCACTAGATAGATCACACAACATAATGCAACTTGTTGGCCAATAGAATTTGTCTCTCTTTTTATGGATAAACTAGCAGAACACAACTTGATACTAAGCAGAATCCATGCCTTTAACATAAATTACCTAATATAATACACCTTGTTGTCTAGTGTAATTCATGTTTTTACCTATGGACCCTTAGCATAAATAACCTTGCTATTTGTTGTTGTATTGGTGAGGAAAAATTAGGGTTTTAACAATTGAGATAATAAAACCAAGTTAATCTTACCTATGGAACCAAAACATTGAAAGAGGGGTGAATCCAATAGATCTAGCCACAATCCAAATAGGAAAAGGGCTGAAATTCTGATTAGATTCATTGGTTTTGTTTTCCACACTCTTTTAGTTGAAATTTGAATGTAAGTTATGAAATTAGGGTAGATAAATGGATAATTGAGATGAAATAGTAAAATAAAATTTCCATAGGTATTCAATAGAGCCATATAAAGGGATTTGGGTAGAAGAAGGGAATCAAAACCCGTTCCTAAAAGTTTGGGCTGATTTTTTGAGACCAAGTAGTAGAGATTCATCACGATCCTCTGATTTTCACTCCATCCAAATTGAAACTTTCTCATCATCGTCGACTCTATTAGAATCTCTGAGTACAACTCTTGAGATGATTCCCTGGACACAAAAAGAGAGGAAAAAGGTTGTGGATAGGGGTTTACCTTGGGTCAAATATTAGTTTAGGAATTAACCTTGAAATTGAAATGATAATTGTAATAAAAATTACAAGATACTTTCCTTTTGAGGGAAAGGGTAGATATGAAATTAAATTCTTGTATTTGAAATACATACCTTGATAAATCTTACTTGAATCCTCATGCAAGGGTTTTAGGATGTCTTGTAGAATGTCTTTATAGAAGATTGATCATGGATGCAATCTTGAATGTTTGAAATTGGATTCACTTCGTTTCCAATGCTTGATTACTTTCCAATGTTTGAAATTGGATTACTTTCTTTTTTGAATTGAATGAGGCTCTTAGAATTTCTTTGATTAGGTTCTCAAATGAGAGGGATAAACTTCCTTTTATACTTGTCTGCCCAAAAATTATTTGAATTTCTAGAGTAAGTTGAGACAGGGTCTAATTTTCTCAACAAGGATACATTACGAGTATACAGTATTTGCATGATCAGTCACCACATACCAACACTATTATGGGTGGAATAGGGTACTTGTATACACCTAAAAATGGTTTGAAGATAATTAATTAAACAAACAAGTATTTAATTAATCCCCCTTCCTAATTTAATTGAATTCATTAGCAATTTGATTAAATTCTCTCTTTCATCTACTTATTAATAAATCTAAGGATTTATTTAATAGGTTCATTTCAATGGTCCCCTTTGATTAATTAATTCAAATTAATTAATCCTCCCCCCATTTCAATCAATTATTCTAATCCTCTAATTAATTAAAATAAATCAATTTATGAGTTGTTGAAAATTAATTAGTCTTTTCCTATTATTTGAATTTTCAAATTCAAATTACCCACATGCCTCCTAACTTCTAACCGCGTAACCTAACCATCCCCCTAACCTAACCCATTCCACCTAACCTTGGGTTTAACTAACCCTATCCTATCTTGCACATCCTAACCTTCTGTGGTGTGGATATTCTCCCCTTGAGACATATGGCACTTTGGCCACATGTCTCCTCTCTTAGACACTTGCCCGCTTATGAGAAAGGCTCCTTGAAACTTGTCACCAGAGAGATGACAAGTGTCCCTTCCTCTAACCTCTTCTCCAACCTCATCTAATTTCACCCTTGATATCTTTAGACTCAATCTTGACCATTGATTCTTGCCACCTCACCCCTGGCCTTCGAAATCCTATAAATATCCCCCATTTTGGAGCACAAAGGATCCCATCTCATTATCAATTTAGGCATTATTACTGTAGGAATATCATTTGAGCATTGTTGTTATAGGCAATTGCATTAGCTTAATTTGATCATTTTCTAGCATAATTGTTAAATCATGTAGCTTAGTCAATCTCTTTTCTATCTTAATTGCATCATCAGAGCTTAATCATGCATATCATTAGCTTAATTAGAATCTTGGATCAATCTAGCATAATCAATCTCATATATTTTTCATATCATTATCATTTCAAAGCCTACATCTAGGTGTAGTCAAGTCACTGGGATTGCTTATCTAGATCTGAGAGAAAATCCATACTCGCATCTCTTAGGAGGCGATAGGTCACTTTGTCATGGTTCACCTTTTATTTTCTTTTAATTTGCTATCCATGCTTTTAATGATCTATTGAGTGTTTGTGTTGCAGCTGTAGGTACCACAATTCATAGGCACGACATTTTGGTGCCCACTATGGGGCCAAAAATATCATTTTTGGCCTATTAGCATCATCAAATTTTCAATCTAGTAGGTTTCTGGCCGGGTCTGATTTAGAATTTTGTACAAGTTCTCTTTTTGTCTCGTACGAGCTCCTTTGTGCTCTCGTATGAGTATATGAGAGTTATCGTATGAGCAGGCGAGTCTTGTTGTATGAATTTCTGCTTCTATGTTTTCAAAACAGATTGCATTTTAAGGTTTTCATGCTTCAATTTGATTATTACAAATGCTAACCTTGGTCTATTTGTGAGTTTTTCAATAGCCTAACTAGTTTTTGCTAGATAATTGTCAAAGATTATGCTTGTCAAAGCTTCATTTCATCAAAACAAACATGACTACTAACGTATCTGTTTTGCAGGTTGCCTAAGAGAACTCAACCAAACTTTGTGTCTTCTTTAAGTTTTCTAGGCACACTTATTTTGCTAATGGTAAATGAACATCTTTCTTTCTATGTTTGAGAAGTTGTCTAAAAGGTAGGAGAGTATGCTCTTGTCCATTTGGACAATCAAAAATGCTGACCCTTGAAGCACTTCTATGTTTGAGATTTGATTACCTTTAGTGGGCCTATCACAGTGGGAAAAAGTGTTAGGATTCCCAAAGATACTGAGAGGGGGGGTGAATCAGTATCTAACTGGTTGATGGATTTCCTAAACTTATTAAATTAATTGCATGCCAAAATAGTGTACCGATAAACCAGAAATAATGCAGTAAATAAGATCAATAAACACAACATAGAAAGCACACCATAACACAATATTTTTAATAAGGAAACCCGGTGTGGGAAAAACCTCGATGGGATTTGTGACCCACAATATTCGCTCACTGGCCAATAAGTGAATATTACTGATACAATAGGGTGCCTGCACATCCAAGAAGGCCAACTGCCTAAAGCTCACTGCTTAAATATAAAAAGGAAGTCTCACTAACTTACAAAAGTGGATTATGTAAATCCATTGTCATGTACTACTTCAGTTCAGCACCTACTATGCCAAGTTCAGTACCGGTTTAAGCTCAACAACTTCCAAAACCCTATTCCAAGGTCTGCCTTAATATTCACATCTTCCTATTACATTCCTTCCATGTATTCCTCTCTTCTTGCAAATGATTTATAGGATCTCATACTTATATGAGTCCTAATACAATTTGCCTTGTCGGGTTACAAAAATATTTTACAATTAAATACAAAATACAATAAACAAAATACTGTCGGCCATGGTGCCGGTAAACATATTTGTCATTGTCCTGCCGATGTCTGTGCCTATGTCGGTGTCATAGGATTTTAAGGTTGCCATCAATGAAAATACCTTCAATCACCTACAAATTCTCATTGGAGTGTGCATTTGCCAACAATCTCCCCCTTTGGCATTGATGGAAACACTCATGAGAAAAAAGCCAAAAAGTATATCCAAAAGTGTTGTCCAAAACTATCTTACCAAAAACTGTCAATGTGTGCTCCCCCTAAGCAGATGATCTCTTCTACCATATATTTTTCTCATCCTCTACTACTCCCCCTTTGGCATCAATGAGAAAGGTTGTCATTCAATGTCAATTGAGTGTAGTTCCTGTTATGATCCCTATAATTGGTGGGTTACAAAAGCAACATTCAGAATGCTATAGAATCTTTCACTGTCCTTTATTGTTGCTTCAGTCCTTTGGATTATACTAGTGAGTAAGTACATTTTCTCTTCGGGTGTCTTAAGTCCTAGAACAAGAGCCTCAGAAATCTCTTTTCTCAAAGAGATGAGGACATCTAGTTTAGGACCTAGTCTGCACTTCAGTTCCTTTGCCTTAAACCTTAATCTCTCTTTATCATTTTCAAATTTTTCAATTTTCTCTTCAAATCTGGTAATTTCCTATTCTACTACCGATATTGAATCTGATGAACCTATTAAATTGTCAGCAATATCATTGATTTCCTTTTGAGATCTGTTGATCTCTTTATCTATATCTTTTGTCAAAATGTTTGTTTTACATGTGTCTCTGTACAATTTCTTGAAGTCCAAAATTGTCTTTCATAGTGCTGGTAATAATGTATCCATATGTTTCTCACTCTTCTTTACTATCTCCTTAAAGAATCTTTCCTTCTCTTTATTCATTTTCTCTTTGAAAGTCTCATTGATTTGATCAATTGTTAGAAGATTATCGGTTATGTACTTAGACAATGTGTCTAATTGGCCTAAAGAATCTTTATTCTCTATGTTACACTTGGGTGCAATCATCTTCAAAATTGGTATGGTGTCATCAATAGCCTTATATGCTAGTGCATTACAATCTATTATTTTCTTGATTGAATCTAATAATACCTCTATCACATTAGTTGGTCTAAATTCAGTCATGGAGGTTCTAGATGACTATCCAAATACCTTCACAATTTATAATCCACCAGTGGTAGTAATAGCTTTGCTTTTCTCTTTCTCTGGAGGTTCAGTTTATGTCTACATTTCAACTACCGAAGGTTTATATTTTTTAGTTGTAGTCAGTGGCACTATCTTTGTATGTACCTATGAATGAACCTGTTTCTCTACTTGTTTCTCTATGCTCTCTACTGATGGTTTCTTTGATGGTGTCTCTGATGATTTTACATTGGTATCCACTACCAGTTTTTTTGTTTGCACCTTAGTACTATCCACTATCGGTGACTCAGTAGATACATCAGTATGTATACTAATGGTATCTGCCTTTCTTGTATCCATGGAATCAGTTGCCTGTTCATTTTTTTGTTCAGTCCCAATTTCATTGTTTCCAACTGTATTCTCAATATTTGTCTCAACTGTAGTGTCTTCTATCGGTGGCTTAGTTGCCACATCTCTCTTCTCACTTGTTTCCTTATCCACCACAATGTTAACTTATCTCCTAACAGAGATCTAGATTCCTAACAAGATTTGTTATGGTGAAGAACATTGTATGACCTTAACCGGTCTGACCTTAATCAGCCTGGTTTCTATTTTGTAGATAGTTACTTGTGAGTTTCTGCTCACCGTGGTTTTTCCCATTTGGGTTTCCACGTCAAAACTTCTTGTGTTATGGTGATTGTGCTCTTGTGGGTGAATGCTTTGTTTGCATTTATCTTAACCAGTTTATTTGTAAATATGTCATACCAGATATCTACTAAATTGTTTAAGTGTTTGTGTTCAGTGTTTTCTGGTATACTAATTCACCCCCCCCTCTTAGTATTCATCAATTGGTATCAGAGCCATCCTTTCTATAAGTTTAACCACTTGGAAGGAGATATGGGGGAATACACTATGAGGGAACTTACTCATCATCTCACTCAGACTAAGAAAGCCTATGATGAACTCAAAGTCAAGTATAAAGCCTCTCTGGCAAAAGGAAGAGAGCATGCTGAGAAACTAATGGAGCTTACTGAAAATAGTTCTTCTGATGAAGCAGACATGGGTGCCCTAGTTGAAGAAGTTGAAAAACTAAATGAATCCAATGCCAACTTGAGAAGGGAACTAGAAGGACTGACTATCAAAATGTGTCAAGAGCTTGAGAACCAAAGGAAAGCTGAAGATCTGGTAAAAGACAAAGATCATGAGATCTCCAAGCTAAAGCAAGAAATCAGTGCCCTTACTGCTCATCTCCAAGAGAGTAAAGTGGAAAAAGAAGAAATGCAAGGTGAACTAAACATGGCGATTTCTGAGAATGCAACATTGAAGGAATCCAATGCTTCTATTACCAAAGAACTCACCGAGTCAAAGGAAATACTTGCCAAATTCAATCAAAGTACTGTTAAGCTAGAGCAAAAGCTTGAATCAGCAAAACTGGTAAAGAATACCACTGGGCTTGGTTTCTCTAGTTATGAGGAAGGTGAGACCTCTAGAACAAAAGATGTAGCATCAAAGAAGCAACCAACATCAAAGGATAAAGGTAAGAAAAAGTATAAACCTATTTTCTTTAAGTGTCTCAAGGAAGGACATATTGCTAATGTGTGTAGAAATAAGGCCTACAATAATTTTCCTTATTTTCTAAACAATAATCCTAGATCCAATAGATTCAATGGAAACTGTTATGCATGCAACAAGTTTGGGCATAGAGCATTTGAATGTAGGTCTATTTTGTATAACACTGGGATATACCCTCCAAGGACTCAAGGAGTTATCCCGGAACCCACTGTGAACTAGAATCCAAACCGGTACAATGCCTATGACCATTAGTTAGCTGGTAGTGGCTATCAAACAACAACCGGTTGGAGAGCAACCTGTTTGATCTATCATTGTAGTGGTCACACTGCTGCAACATGTAGAAGGAAGAATGGTAGAATGAACAATGGACCATGGAGATCATCTAGAATGGTATGCTATCATTGCAACAAACCGGGATACCCTGCTAGAATCTGCAGAATGAGAAAGAACCTATCAGATGATATACCAATCACTCTAGAAGGGAAGATTGATGCTGAAACTGTTCAAGCGGGAATGAATAAAACATGGAAAAAGAAACCTAAAGAAGTGTCACAAGATGAACCGGTTTCTGCACCTAGTGTGGAAGTCTCTAAACTGGCAAACTGAGCTTTAGAAAAGCTTAGGGGGAGCATATCGGTGAAATATTTGAGCCCTTGATTTATATCGGTAAAGACCTTAACTGGTATATGTTGCCTATCAATCGGTAGAAGTTTTTGAAGTGGTAAAAGGGAAAATTAGGATTTGTACCCTAGCGGTGAAACATTTATTATGGTAGGTGAAGAATTTGTTTAAAAGGGATTCTTAACATCATTTTCACTTATCAGTTTATGAATGAAGAAATTTTCAAGAGCAGAACAACAAAAGGAAATTTGACTTGCGATTAAGAGAGAATTCAAATCTTGTAGAAGAATCTAGAGATCATTTTCAATCTATCAGGTGAAGAAAATCAAAGAGGTAATCAAGCAACCGAAGTGGTGTGGTGGGAGCTGCATTGGCAAACCCTAAATTTTGAAGCTGTGAAGGTATTTCTTGAAATTCTTGTTAAGCATGTCTTCTGCATCGCACTCTAGTTCTAGTGTAGCCATGGACTCAACTGAATTTATTCAAAGGAAAATGAAATACAATGCCCTATCCCAAATACCGCCTGGAGTCATTGTTGAAGAAGATATTTCAGGGTACATTGACTGTAAAGTGGAAGACCTAGGATCCCTAGCGATTCATTCCTAGCTAGGTTTGTTCTGTGGGGATGACAAGAAAATCAAACCAAAATACAACATCCTAGAGAGGAAGAAACTACATAATGTTGTTTATTTTCTTGAAGAGTTCACAGAAGAACACATCTGCATCATCCCGAGCAGAGTACATGGTGACAAAATGTATCTTGAGAGGACGTATGACATAACACCTGAAGAAATTTATGTCATCACTAGTTTCTACAATATTGGTGAGATGCCAACCCTAAGGAAGGTCATCAAGCCTAAAATGACTAAGCTCACCGGTTCTCTAAGCGACCAATGAGGAATGACTATCAACCCCATCAAAGATGACTTGGTTAAGTATGCGTTCATGGTGATCACCTACCGAGTGTTTTATGCTAGCTGAATAAACTCTGTCCCTACTGCTGCGATGAATGCTGCATACAGAATGATCAAGGAAGATGCCTCATTTGATTTGTGTACCTATTTGCAAAAATTACTGCTATTGAACCTAAAGTCCATCAAATAGGATAATTCCTTAAGGTTCAGATTTGGAAAACTTTTGGTTGGCCTATTTTTCTACTTCCAAGGCTATTTCCCAAGAGTTGGCGATATTCAATGGTCTGCTAACCAACCTGTCACTAAAAAAATTAGGGAAAGTCTCCAAGTAGTGGGAATCGGATATCCTGAGGTCTTGAATAAGTACTTTGATGAATTCAAGTGGAAGATGAGTCAGAGGATGAGGATATCTGGAGATATTGTTAAGAAATATGAAGAGGACATCTTCTTTACCATAAAGGTAGATGAATGCATAATGTAAGCGGTAGAGCCAAGAAAGGAAGCAGTAGAACCCATGGGGTATGAAGTAATGTATGACATGTTGGATGGGTATGCCTCTACCCTGATTGCCTCTCCTTTAGATGCAAAGAAAAAGTGGACCGACACCTACTTGGAAAGGGTAACACCAGTTGAAGAACCTTCAGTGAAAAAGGGAAAGGTAGTGCCATCGATATCGACACCGGTTACCTTAGCTAGCCCAAAAGTGACCAAGTGGTCACCTACCAAGAAAAAACTAGAAGTTGTACCCGCTAAAGTATTTGAGAGGAAGTGTAAGACCAAAAACAACTCACCAGAGTCCGAGGATACTGAACCAAAAGTATAGCCTAAGAAAACTAGACAATCAAGCAAGAAGGCTAAGTCTACCAGCACTGCACCTGCATCATCAACACTGGTAAATATAGACATCTCTTCTTATAAGCCTCTGACACATTGTTAAAGGACTATAAAGAATATTAAGAGAAAGGTGCTTGATGACCTAAAATAATATTTTGATGATTTTTCTGATAATGAGAAGGAAGAAGTAGATCAGGAAATGATAAAATATCTATGTATGAGTGACCGGTCACCATCTGAAATTAGATCGATGACACTTGATTCTTTATATGATTCTTTGGACAATAAATGGTGCATTGCCATTGAGAAAAAATAGGAAATAAGGGAGAAAATCTTTGCTCAGTTTTTCCTGATGCCTCCAATTATGAATTATTTGAAATTATGGACAAGAATAAAGGTCTCTTCTTCATGAGAAGAAGAGGACTCGGACTGCTAGAAGGCAGAACCTCTAAAGTGGAGAAGGACACTCATCTACATGCCAAAGCTATTGTCTGGTTATATCAAGTGTCTAAGGCCAACAAGAAGGCCGAACAAGAACCTGACCAATCCTCAACCAAACTGGATGGGGTATTTGATGGTGAAGGAGAAAGAGTTACAGAACAGGTTGACACTATTGATGTTGATGCATTGGATGTTGAAGATGTCACTCCGGACATAGAGAAGGAGAAATAGGATAAAGAAAACACAAAGAAGGAGAAGCAGGATAAAGAACAAGCAGAAAAGGAGAAATGAGACAAGGAAAAGGCTTATAAGGAGAAAGAGGAGAAAGAGGAAGAGAAAAAGAAAGTGAAAAACAAGAGGAAACAAGAAGAGGAGAAGAGAAAAGAAGAGGAGAAAAGAAAAAGTAGAGGAACAAAAGAAGAAAGAAGAAGACAAGAAAAGAGTAGTAGAGAAGGAGGAAACAAAGAAAGCCAAACAAGTGGAGACTCCAAAGGCAACTGGTGGTCAAGATAAGTTAGTTGACATCACCAGCCCTATCGACCTCTAATCTGCAGATGAATCAAAGCTGTTGCAAAGCATAAATCTTGCACAAGAAAGATTGGAAACATTGAGGAAAAAGGAATAGGATGTCATTCAAACTACGGTTGACACCCTCACCAGTTTGATTCCCAGTACTAACCTTCCCAGTACCGATTCCTCTCTATCAACACTGAAACTTCTATGTACTATTGTAGAGGACCAAGTTTAATGTCTGGAATATGTTGCTGAAGAAAATGCCAAGAAGAAGCATCAAAAGGCACTAAACATTGCCCTTAGTCAAGAAATTGAATGAGCTCTGATCTCAACTTCAGAAACAATAGAAGCATATAAGAGATGCTATGGATGAGGGCAAACTACTGTTGAGCAAAATCAGCCAACCCCATCTATTTTGCAATGATGTGCTCACACAAAAGGATAAACTCCAATCAGATCTGCAGATGTACATAAGAAACTTCAAGACGCCATATGATTCTTTCACTACATATGGGAAAATAATCCACCGGTACCAGCTTCAGTCTACCAGGATAGAGTTAGAGATCAACAACTAGTCAAGAGATTTGTAGGAACTTCAACTGGTCTTATTTCCTAAACTGCAAGCGCTTCAGAAGTGCTTTCTCAATCTGGAAGCCCTAACAGTAACTCAAGAGATGAGTACTATTGATGCCATGGAAGAATAGGTATCTTGAATGCAGACCAAAAGTGAGGTTTCTAGCTCATTACTTGAGTCATGGTCATTAGACATGAATAATTTTTTGCAAGATTTTAAATCAATTTTTGACAAGTTTCATTCCTTATTGTCATAAACATTTATTCAATTTAAATTATAATACGAAACATGGGTTATTTTGCAGTACTTCATCATTGTTGGCAAAGGGGGAGTAGTATTGAAAATTTTGGTGAATGTTATGTATACTTTCATGTTACCACTTTAAGGGAGTAGTATACATTGTAATTTCTGCAAAAGGGATGGTGTATATGCTTACGGGGAGTAATTTTGCATATGGCATAATTTTGGTTGTAAAAACACTTAGATGTCAAAATTTTTCTAAGTGTTGCCATCAATGCCAAAGGGGGAGACTGTTGGCATTTTGATGTTGTTGTGATTGTCATTGATGGACACACACTTGCTTTGTGTACACTTTCTTGATGTATGAGTTATGCTCAACTGGTATCTTTAGACTATCGGTATGTTTACAGAAAATGTTTACCGGTCACAAACTGACTGAAGACCCAAAGTGGTATGAAGACCTCAAGCGGTTCGAGGATCTCAAGCGGTATGAAGGAACAAAGTGATAGTTAACATTTTGCCAGTCTTCATTTTTGACAACCGATAATCGGTATTGTATGAACCGATATTACTCTTTGATGAGTTATCTTCCACCGACACTTTGGCAGTGATTTTGTGTCGTGTTACCAAATGCGTCTAGATGCACTAAACCTAGGAACTTGTAATGTAATCCTATTGGACCGACATGAAATTAGATGAGGTTTTAGATAATGAGGGTTTTAGATAATGAGGTTTTGTATGTATGATCATAGAAGAGAAGATTAGGTCTGTGTGAAGAGTAGGAGTGTGGAGATATTAAAGACTGAAGTAATGCTAAAATGCATTAACAATGAGCTATCATGGATCTAACCAAGCATACTATGCTAATATCTAGATCACTCACTTATTGATTACTCACATCTTTGACAAGTCTGAAACCCTTAACCAGGTAGGCCTAGCAAAGCCTTTGTAAATCCTCTAACAAGATGGTTCACAACTGTGAATTTGAAATCCTCTCACAAGGTAGTCTTTAACAGGACTTATCTCCTAACAAAGATCTAGATTCCTAATAGGATCTATTCTAGTGAAGAACATTGTATGACCTTAACCAGTCTGGTTTCTATTTTATAGATAGTTACTTGTGAGTTTCTTCTCACCATGTTTTTTCCCATTTGGGTTTCCATGTCAAAAATTCCCGTGTTATGGTGATTGTGCTCTTGTGGGTGAATGCTTTGTTTTCTATTTGGTTTATATTTATCTTAACCGGTTTATTTGTAAATTTGTCATATCGGTTATCTGCTAAACTATTTAAGTGTTTTTGTTCAGTGTTTTTTGGTATACTAATTCAGCCCCCCCCCCCTCTTAGTATTCATCATACAACTCATTGGGTAAATCATCTACAACCTCAATCAAAAATTTCTTGTAGATATCCAAGTGTAGGATAACACTTTTTTCAATGCTTTCCTTTTCATCACTGTTAAAAGTGTCATACAACTTGCTAATGTTTGATAAGTTACCATTTTCCGTTATCTCATTCAAAAGGTTGTCAAGTGGAGGAACAATTTGTTTTTCTTTTCTTTTATTTGGTGTTAACTTCTTTGCCAGAGGCCTAACTGCCTGTTGTTTCTGTCTTATTCTCTTAGGTGTAGGAGCAGGTACCAGTGAAGGTTTCCTTTTCCTTACTACCCTTTTAAACTCTACTGGTATTCCACTATCAGAGGAGGTAGCAACCGGTGAAAGATGTGTTTCCAATTGTAATCCTTCCAAGTCACTCTCCTTAATACCAGTTTTAGTCAATAAATCTTCCTTGATTGCTTTTGCCTGCCTTGTTCCTTTTCTAACTATCTGTTCAGTTTTCTTTATTCTTTTCTGAGATTGAATATTGCTTTCAATTGTTTATGCAATTCCAAATATTTCTTTAGTTGGTTCTTTAGGGGCTTCTAGAAGGGCTTTTGCATAAGTTTCTATTATGTTCTCATCAACCTCATATCCCATTTCTGTAACCCAAATAGTCCTTGGGACCAGTGCTTCCATCCATATTTCATCTTTCTTTATCACAAAGCATATCTCCTTTTGATATTTGTCAACAATAGCTTGAGATAGCTTTATCCTTGTTTTCATTCTAGCCTTTAATGCCTGAAAATGTTCATTTATGTTCTTTTCCTTGTCATCTCCCATGTTGTTCAGAATGTCCACTAGTTGTTTTCCTACCGATATGTCAAAACCAAAATCCTTTCTACCAATACTGGGTACTTCCTTGGTAATATACAACATTAAACACACAAGTAAGTTGCCAAATCTGAAAGTCCCTTTCTTGTCCCCTTTGATCTTCTTTAGATTGTCTATCAGTTCATCCTTCAACCATTCGCATATGTCAATCTTTGCATTGTTGTTTACCATGTCATAGGCACTCTTGATACATAAGCTAGAAACAAAGTTTAATATGTTGGCATGTGTAACTTTGTATCCAATAATCATGCTGATGAACCTTACATTGATATCCTTTACATCATTTCTCTCAAGGATCTCTTGTCAAAGTTTGCACTAGTTAGGGTCATTACAATGTCATATGGAACCTTTTTAGTCTTGCCAGGCCTGCTACAGGTGGAAGGTAAGCCTGTCATTGTCCTAACTACTTCTTTGGTTATCTTGTGAATGAAATCCAACCAAAAGAGCTCCCCATGAACTCTGCTTAAAACAATCCTTATAACATCCTTTGGAAAAATAGGGATACTAAGAATCTCCACAAAACCTAGAGTTTCTGGTATCTTATGTTCCAGTTTAACATTTCCATTTACATTACATATAACAGTCCTGTACATGTTTTTCATTTCATCATCTCCTAGTTCTTCTATATGACAATGTATGTAGATTCTATGATCCTCAGCATATACAACTCCTTTAGGTATTTTTGAGAATGCTCCTAGGGTATCATCTTTCTTTGCACTTTTGGGAATAATCTTAAATACGGGTCTAGGGCACTTAACAACTTCAATTATAATAGGGTTTGCAATGAATTCAAGTGCAGAGGAGGAAACCATTGTTATAAATACCTTAATCTGCCTTTAGGTATGAGTGCTTGAATGATTTGCTTCACTTCTCGCTATGGATGCCTTCACTCAGGATTTTCATGCTCTCAGGAAATTTGAATGCTCGGTGAATGAAAAAGAGCCAAAAATACTTTCTTTATAATGTAATTTCCTTCAACTATCACATTAAATCCCTGTCAGTTAAGTGAAACTTAACACATCTACAGGTAATGAAGTATTTCAACTTCTCACCATCAACTGAGGGTAAATTAGCATGTTTTTCAATTCGTTGCCATACCCCCAAAAGGTTTCTTTTCAATTAGATGAAGAATCTCCTACCAGTAGAGTGATACTCTGTTCTACTGGTGTAGGAATAGCTTCATTAACATTCATATCTGACTTTCTGATCCATTGTTTTGAAAATTCTTACTTTACTTCTTCAACCTTTTCTTTACCTTTTAAACTAGGTCCTTTGTTATTTGTCGGTGATGCCTTACTTCTACAAAATTTTGCAATATGTCCAATCTTGTTACAAGCATAACAAGTCACATTGTTTTTCTGAATAGATTTTCCGTATCCTATGTGAGTATGTGTTCTGCATTGATTAGATAGGTGTCCAAATCTTCCACAAACATAACATCTTACATTCATTCTGTAGTTTTCTGAATTATGTCCAACTTTGTTGCATTTAGAACATTGACCGGTGGGTGCATTGGTGTTCTGATAGTTTCTAGATCTACATTGATTTTCTCTATGACCATACTTGTTACAATTAAAGCATTTTCCATTAAATTTGTAGGCATTAGGTTGTCTTATCGGTTTACTATGATCATGATTGTTTGCAGTACTAGAGCTTTCACCAACTTTGAATCCAAGGCCATTAGTATCTGTATGCAGGAAAAGCGGGATGATAGAACTCAATATGTGAAAAATGGAGTTCTAGGGAGCCTTGCTCACACACCCATAGGACTTCTTGGTGCAAGCTATGGAGCAATGAAGTATCACTCAGCTTCCCAAGGTTGGTCCCATGGTTCTCTATCTTACACGGTCCCTCAAACCAATGTTTTTGCTCTCAGATCACTGAGCAAAATGGTTTAGGGATGGCAAATACAAGAACGAGGGATGCTTTTGTTGATTTTAATATGAGATGCATCCTAAGCTATGCATGATTCTAGAAATGCAATAAACTAACTATAAGATGACAAGGTTAGTAAACAAACTATCCTAGCATACTATATTAGTTAATGATTTAAGCTAATGATAATAGAAAGTATTCTAAACATGCATATTTAGACTAATTCCTAGTTACAAGAGAGGCTAAAAATGATGAGCATAAAAATGGTATGAAAGCTTGAATGTATTTGAGCATAAGTATGATACTACAAACTTGGATGATCAAAATGGAGGGATGAGAGCTCTATTTATAGCAAAAATAGGGCAATGGATGGCCAGGATTGAAAGATTCAATCAAGGGTTGAGTTTGAAAGTTGGGAATCCATGTTTGCAATTGGCACCAATGAAATGGTGACAAATGTCAACATAGGATTGGGTTGAGAGAAGGGGTTGGAGACATTAAATGCATGAGAAGACCTCATGTTTATCTAGAGGGTAAGGGTCAAGCTTAAGTTAAGATTACCCATTGGATTAAGAGTTAATCCAAGGATAAACTCTTGTGCAAATGATTAAGAGATAATCATGGTCAAAGCATTAAAGGCTTGATGAGACCCTTGGGTTGGATGAAGGTTAAGTTAGGCATAAAGTCTCTAACCATGTAAGAGGGTTGAATTAACCATTAATGGTTTGGGAGACTTTGGGAAATTAAGTGGTTGAAGACTTGAAGCCTTTAATGGTTATCAAAGACTTTAAGGGTTTGAGAAGTGACTTCCCTTTGCTTAGGGATGTGACAAAGCTTAGGAGATGGGTTAGGCTAATTAGAAGCGATTAGAAGAGTCTAGAAGAAATTAGGAAGGAGTTTAGGAAGGCAAGTGGGAGATGTAGGATTTTGCAAGTGGATGGAGGGATAATAGGATTTAATTGAAATAAAGTTAATGAATTTCATTCAATTTGGTTGCAATTAGGGAAATTAAAAAAATTAGATTTATTCAATTTAGGATAACTATTTAAATAAATTTGAATTTAATTAAAAGTGGATAGAAGGGATTTAATTGAATAAAATGATTTATTCATTAAATGGTATAGTGAATTTAATTTAAATAAATTGAGTAATTTACTTAATTAAATAAAGGAATGTGGAATATTTAATTAAATTTAATTAAATGAAATAGAGAAATGAACATAAAATATTCATTTAGGAATATGGTTATTTTTATACATCTACATTTTGCCCCTCTTTGAAGTGACATGTGTGCACATGTTAATTCAAAGAAAATGATGTGTTAGATATGATGTCAAAATTTGATTGATATGATGTTGTGGATATGAAAAATTGATTTGATATGAAAATTCGATATGATGCCCCAGATATGAAGAATTGATTTGATATGAAAACTTGATATGAAACTGATGTCGAGA
Organism: Cryptomeria japonica; assembly: GCF_030272615.1. Taxonomy (NCBI): domain Eukaryota; kingdom Viridiplantae; phylum Streptophyta; class Pinopsida; order Cupressales; family Cupressaceae; genus Cryptomeria; species Cryptomeria japonica. The sequence continues at coordinate 262,483,314 of NC_081413.1, forward strand.
TTTGATATGATAATGCCCCCTTGGGAGATCGTTCGTGCACAAAAGGCATGAATGATCTCCTGAAAGAAGAAGAATTCTATTTGAAAGATAGAAGAGTGGATAGTGATGACATGCATGAGTTTGATAAGATTGATTGGATTGATTGGATTGAGGTTAAGATTGATTAGATTAAGATCCAGTCTGGTTTCAGGTATGACACCTCTTGTATAAGATATGGATGATCGAGCATTTGGTTTTGGGAATGATACCGCCTGTATAAGACATGGATGATTGAGCATCTGGTTTCAAGAATGATATCGCCTGTATAAGACATGGATGATTGAGTGTCTAGTTTCAAGAACGATATATCTTGTATAAGACCGATCAAAATGCCTGGTTTCAGGAACAATATATCCTGTATAAGAGTTGATCAAAACATCTCGTTTCAAGAATGATATATCCTGTATAAGAGCTGATCAAAACATCTGGTTTCAGGAAAAATACATCCTGTATAAGACATGATAGAAGATAGTTTGGAAGAATGATAGAAGATAGTTTGGAAGAATGATGAAGATAGTTTAGAAGAATGATGAAGATAGTTTGGAAGAATGATGAAGATATGAAAGTGAAGAAATATTCTATGATGATGTGATAGATATGCATGAGAGGGATGCAATGATGAATGATGAATGATATTTTGAAAATGAGATGTATGATATGATATGCAACTAATTGTAAAATGATATGCAACTAATTGTAAAAATGATATGCAACTAATTGTTTTTGGAGCATCCTAATTCTGTATTTGCCATCCTGATACAACCATATGTTATTTGCTTTCTTTGTAGGTATCATCATTGAGCATTGATTTGTTTAGGATATGTTGAAAATTTATACAAGCATAATGGTATAATTGAACCATAATGACCTGAGAAAAATTTACATGATATTTTGATTTTGCAAGATAGCACAAGCATCAAGGTATAATTGAACCAGGATGACCTGAGTGCGGATTGTGTAAACATACAAGAGTTAACCTTTGTCCCATACAAATTCGAAATGTCCTCAGCGATATGCCACCTGATTTCTTCATAGGACAAATTTGCATGGTAAAAGACTTCACTCACAGATAGAAGACAAATAAAACATCACATTCCTTCCTTGCTTCTCTAGTCGTAAGACATCCTTGAGTCACTGAGGAGATATGATAAGCAAACATTAACAACCATAAGTAAGCATGCATGCTATTTGGAATGTATTCTTGTCAATTAAAACATCTTGCAAATAGATCTTTGTTTAGTTGAAATTAGTTCAAGTTTGTGATGTTTAGCCTTCTTGCATTGGTGTTTGTCATTTGTTGGTTGTTTGATCCTTGTTGTCCTGCTACATTTTTGGTCTGATGTTGAAAATCTTGAAGGCGAAATGCCCCTAGCGAGGTCAGGATTTTGCCCCTTGTTGTTGATACTAATTTGATATGGATATGTACACTGATCACCAAGCCATGGTGGGATATTATTTGGATAATTGTTCAGATAAACCAAGGACACTAACTACACTAAGTATGTCCAAGATTGATAAGCATTTGTGAATTTCTGGTGATGCCTTAGATGGGTGGATATGATATGTACAATATGATTTGTGAAACATGTATTTCCATCAATTGATAAAGATAAGGCTAACTATAATAAAATCCAGCAGTCATATTGATTGATGTCATTGTTATGATTTGGTTGATGATTGATAAGAATGTCTGGTTTTAAAGAGTGAGTACCCCATATAAGACCGATCTGTCTGGTTTCGAGTGTACCTATCCTTGTAAAAGATATGTTGATGTTGACATTGATAGATGGATTGATTATCAAGACTTGATGATTGATAGGATTGTGTAGTTTCAAAAGAGTGAGTACCTCGTATAAGACCAATATGTCTGGTTTCGAGTGTACCTATCCCTATATAAGACATGTTTGATGTTGATGTTGATTTCGAGTAATGAATTGATTAACAAGACATGTGATAAGTTTGATTGCAGACTTTGAGAGTTTTCCTGTTGTTGATCTGATTTGATGGATGGTCCATGTGTTCATGCTTTGATTTTTTTTGATTTTGTTGATTTTTAGTTTTTGGATATTTTGATTTTTTTGAGTTTTTGGATATTTTGATTTTTTTTGAGTTTTTGGATATTTTGATTTTTTTGAGTTTTTGGATTAGAAGAAAGATGTATTTGGTTGCCCTAATGTATATCAAGACAAGGAATGGATGAATGGATGACTGAACCATTGAGGTGGAAATAGATTTGTTGTCCATAGTTCTGATCAAGATCAAGGATGAAAAAGGGGATATGGATAGAGATAGGATATAGATAGCACTGGATGATGGAAGCAATGAATAGATAAGATAGATGGATATGGATAAGAGGATATGGATAAGGTGAAGCAAGATTGTAGATAGCACTGGATGATAGAAGAAATGAATAGATAGGATAAGGGATATGGATTAGAGTGAAGCAAGATCATAGATAGCACTGGATGATAGAAGCAATGAATAGATAGGATAAATATTGGAGGAAGGATAATGGGAGAGGTATAGCAAGATAGTAGATAGCATTGGATGATAGAAGAAATGAATAGATAGGATAAGGGATATGGATTAGAGTGAAGCAAGATTGTAGATAATGATGAAGTTAGATAGGGTAATGGATATTGGAGGAAGGATAATGGGAGATATGGTAGGAAGAATAGAGTGGATGAACTTTTCCCCCAAGCATAAAGGTTTCCATTTGCAAAAAGGTGATTTGTCACAACATTTTGCACCATCTAAATAAGTGTTCCTGAACTTTTCAAAGATAGAGACCCAACCCACACTTGGAACCTCTGGAAAATTCAACTGAACATTTCTAGCAACTAGGAAGTAGACTCAAAAGGGAAGAAGAATCCCAAACTCGATCAAGGTACTTAGTCTTTGATTACCCATGTGTGTGCAAGTGGGTTCATTCTGGCTCATATGATCATTGTAATCTTCAGAATCCAGCATGGCTAGCTATATGAGTTACCTTGACTTCAAAAGCATCCTGGATAAAGCCTCGTTGCCAGTGAGCATCCATAGCCCCGATGAGGTTATCATTGTAATCTCACAAATATTGCTCCATTGCTAGCCAGGCATCCATAGCCCCGATGGAGTTACTTGCATGTTCCCATAGCCAATCATTTTGATATTGCATTTCATTGCATTTTTCTTTTCTTGATATTCATTTTCTTGCTCATGCTTTTGATATTTCTTTTTTTTTTTTCTTTTTTTTTCTTGCCTTGGTTTGTAAGTGATGAAACTTACATGGGTCTGATAATTACAGTGGCATTGAAGCAAGATTTTAGATTTTTCACTAGCCATGTCTTCAATTTAAGAGATCACAATGATTTAGAGCAATCGATTAAGTGTATAAGATATAGTAATCAAAAGATGTCGGTACCAAGATACGATAAGTGGTTCTTTTCTGGATTGAGTGTGTATCCCAACCAAAAGAAAATGTTAAAGAGGAACAACCTCGGATTCTGAAGCATTTCATGAATAGATATCTAGGAAAAGGATTGAACATTAGATTCGAGCATGGGCAAGTATGTGACAAAATGACACAAATGCCTATTTCACAGATGAAGGATTTATGCAAAGGATTGAATGAAAGGGATGGAAGGATAGAAAAGAGGTGTTGGATAATAGATAGAATGTTTGAAGATTTGTGCAAGGATAGAGGGAAATGTATTCAAGATGAGTGTTGGTATGCAACTTGAGAAGTGAAGAGATAGAGGAAAATTGAATTTTGGGACATAAGGACCCAAAATAGATAGAGAAAATGATAGAAGAATAGTTTTGGAAAGATGTTTAGATAGAGGGTTGAAAGAAATTCAAAGATGTGTGCCTTTGTTGATCTTGCTTATGGATCATTTGAGGTGATGGATTAGTGATGGAGGGATGTAAGGACCCAAGATGGATGAAAGGGATGGAGAGTTTGATTGTGGAATGAAAGGACCTAAGATAGATTTAGAAGAAGAAGAGTTTGACTTTGGAATGAAAGGACCTAAGATAGATTTGGAGGATGAAGAGATTGACTTTGGAATGAAAGGACCTAAGATAGATTTGGAGGATGAAGAGATTACTTGATCTTGATCTTGACTTGGAGTAGGATCGTTTGAGTTTGTGCTTTTCTCTTGATTTGGAATTAGATTAGTGGAGGATATGGAAGGGATATCATGATTTTTCTTAAGAGATGGATGTTGAATGGGACTCTACTCTTGAGATGAAAGAGGGTCATCATGGATGGAATACCAAAATTTTAGGGGATCATCATAAGATTCTTGATAGGTGGGATCTTGATCGAAGATGGGATCAGATTGGGAAGTCATGCTATTGTGATCTTGATTTATGCTAGGACTCGTTTCCTTTGACTGGGTTTCCTTTTTTTTTGGTTTGATGATGAATGGTCATACAAATGATAAAAGTTGATGTTTTTGATAGTTTGATGTAGAGAAATACTCCTATTGATAAGGGTCTTAGGACTAGGTTGTCTCTCCTTTAACTTAGTTTTTTGATAAAGACTTGTTCGGCTCAAAATATGAGGAGTGGTCATACACGAATGATCAATGGTTTCCTTCAATGTTTGGATTGAGATACTTCATTTGGAAACTTAAGTCTACTTTTATCAAATGAAGGTTTAGATGCCCCCTCACGACAAAGTGTGTCAAATGATATGGATAAAGTCTCTCGATATGGAAACTTGATTTGACAAATTATGTTTTAAACTTGGTATGTTGTTTGTTTGATAGAACCCATTGGATGGTAGACCTTTTGATCAGTGTGATGATGTAACTTGATTTTGATAGGATAAAGTCTTATCTTTAGCTAGTTTTGGATATGACAACTTTTGTTCTAAGACTGACTTGTTTGATTTGGAAATGATTTCTTTGGTGTTTTGATTTGATTTCTTATGATCGCGTTTGATATTGGACCTGAAAGGATACTCAAGAAGTTTGAAATTTTTTTCTAGAAAGGCTTGTTTTGCTCTTTGGTTTTCTGAGTTTTCACCATGCGCTAAGCCAGAGACTAGATGTGCTAAAAAAATTCTCAACGCGCTAGAGAAAAGACTCCACGTGCTACGCTGCCCCCTGGTACGCACTAACTAGTTTATTTTTCTTTTTCCTTGGTTCAAAAAGGTCATGCGCCAATATGGGTCACCAATGCGCTAACTATTAAACCCTACACGCTAAAGTTTGGCTTCCACGCGCTAAGCTGATGCTTCAATGCGCTAAATTGTTTTCAAAATGTGCTACTTGAAATTGCTAGAATTGGATTTCTATGAAGCGCTAATGTTAAGACTTAATGCGCTAAGGTGAAGGTTTAATGTGCTAAAAGATGGTCCCCACGCGCTAAGAAGTTGCTCTCATGCGCTAAACTACCCTGATAAATTTTGACTTGGTTGTTTTTCTACGATTTTTGGAATTTTTAACACTTGTGATTTTGATGGATGATTTTGTTTTTGGATACTCAAGCTTACTAAGTCGAATAGATAAAATCTTGATTACTTGGTTTGATATTCCCCTAATCTTGTTGGATGAAAGTCTTTCCTAAAGATAGTTGAAATGTTGATAACCATCTCAAAAGATGTTTTGTTGGATATGGAAATCTTCTCCACTTTATGATTTTTCCTTGTTTGAACTGACTTTGAGTTTGATTGTTGGATACTTTGCAAGATATTTTAACATTTGTGACAAGAATACATAGCACACATGAAGACAATGGTCATCCTAATGCTAAACATTGAGTGTATATTCTTTTAAGGATGTGTTCAAATCCTCGATGTTATCACTAGTTTGATTTACAACAAAAGACACATCAGATAGACTCTTTATTCAAAGGTCATTAACAATATCATAGCCCACTAGTCTCGATACTCCGTCAACTCAAACAGCCTTGTCACCCCCTAGAGGGCGCCCATTTTTTTGCCTTTTGCAAGAAATTAACTCAAAGTGAATTGCTTCACAATTGAGTAGTTATCTTGGGAGATATATGGTGAGCGATCCTAGGGGCGGATTCTTCCCCACCCTTGCACTATGATATTGCCAATATTTGGTGACTAACTCGGTTCAAAGTTTCTAATGCTAAGGTTCTTAATCAGGCTTCCTATTCAGCTGTCAATGATAAACTCCCTCAAGAGGCTTCCCAACCTTTAGAACAAAGGCTTTATGTATCACAAGGATATTGGGGGAAGGCTAATTGCTGCGCGCAACCGTTGAAAAGGACTTTCGTCACTTTCCACTTTTGATTATAGTGGGTTGGAACACTTGGCATCAAATTCGTTCCCCACTTAGGTCATTCCCTTCACACCAGCCAAAGAGTGGCTTTAAGAGTTTTTCAACCCCTCGGGAAGGCAGACCTGCTAAAGGATTTATTGCTTGAAGTAAAGAAAGCTTTAAGAGTGGTCTGGATTTTTTATCACCTAGTTAAGGGGAGAGCATATTTCTTCCACTTTCGAGACAAGGCAAACAAGGTTCTTTTTAGCCTTCAAGACAATGATTTGCTAAGATCTATATGGAGATGTTTCTCCAAAAAGCATGGTGTTCCTTTTAACCCTTCATATCAAAGTGTGTATTTCCAAATACCTTTGAAAAATAAACATGGTCAACAAAGTAAATCGTGATGTTGGTCAACAAAATTAAAGTCGATAGGGGAAAGTTTTCCCTCTTTTCTTTGTATAAAATGAAGATGAGGTTCTTTTTCCTTTTGCAATGAATTGAGATTGATCTTTTAGGCACCAAAGGAAGGTGAAGTTTGTTTTAACCTTGCTAAAAGTAAATTTGCTTGTTCTTTTTAGAGCTTCCAAAATGAATTGTTTTTCCTAACTTGCAGGAATGAAAGGTTTGCTTTGTTGTTCTTTTTACCATGCAATAAAGAAATATGATTTTTCTTTTAAAACACCAAAAAGGAAGGCATGAAGTTCATTTTATGCATCCAAATTAAATGATGAGGTTTATTTTAACTTGTGCAAAAAGGAGAGTGGGTTCTTTTTAACCAACTTTTGTTGAAAGAAAGTAAAAAAGAGAAACTTAAAGCCTCTAAACTAACTCCTTCCCCTGCACAAAAAAAAATATTAGAACCTGCACAGAATCCATGATCAAATGTTAGTGTGGGCTTACACAAGCCTAAATTCTGATCTTGGTTACAAATTTTACAATCCTGATCCTGAAATGCCCTGAAATTTGACTAAGTCTGAAATTTGGAAGATCTTCCAAAAACTAGATTTTGCATTATAACTCCTAGAGGTCTGAAACCCCTCTCAAACATCCTGACAATATATATGGAATATAACTTAAAGTATAAGAAAGAGAAAATAGAAGAGGAAATGTCACTTATTCGAGCCCCATGGTGGGCACTACAAATGTATGTGGGAAAAGTGGGAGGATAGAACTCAATATGTGAAAAATGGAGTTCTAGGGAGCCTTGCTCACACACCCACAGGACTTCTTGGTGCAAGCTATGGAGCAATGAAGTATCACTCAACTTCCCAAGGTTGGTCCCATGGTTCTCTATTGTACACGGTCCCTCAAACCAATGTTTTTGCTCTCAGATCACTGAGCAAAATGGTTTAGGGATGGCAAATGCAAGAACGAGGGATGCTTTTGTTGATTTTAATATGAGATGCATCCTAAGCTATGCATGATTCTAGAAATGCAATAAACTAACTATAAGATGACAAGGTTAGTAAACAAACTATCCTAGCATACTATATTAGTTAATGATTTAAGCTAATGATAATAGAAAGTATTCTAAACATGCATATTTAGACTAATTCCTAGTTAAAAGAGAGCCTAAAAATGATGAGCATAAAAATGGTATGAAAGCTTGAATGTATTTGAGCATAAGTATGATACTATAAACTTGGATGATCAAAATGGAGGGATGAGAGCTCTATTTATAGCAAAAATAGGGCAATGGATGGCCAGAATTGAAAGATTCAGTCAAGGGTTGAGTTTGAAAGTTGGGAATCCATGTTTGCAATTGGCACCAATGAAATGGTGACAAATTTCAACATAGGATTGGGTTGAGAGAAGGGGTTGGAGACATTAAATGCATGAGAAGACCTCATGGTTATCTAGAGGGTAAGGGTCAAGCTTAAGTTAAGATTACCCATTGGATTAAGAGTTAATCCAAGGATAAACTCTTGTGCAAATGATTAAGAGATAATCATGGTCAAAGCATTAAAGGCTTGATGAGACCCTTAGGTTGGATGAAGGTTAAGTTAGGCAAAAAATTCTCTAACCATGTAAGAGGGTTGAATTAACCATTAATGGTTTGGGAGACTTTGGGAAATTAAGTGGTTGAAGACTTGAAGCCTTTAATGGTTATCAAAGACTTTAAGGGTTTGAGAAGTGACTTCCCTTTTCTTAGGGATGTGACAAAGCTTAGGAGATGGGTTAGGCTAATTAGAAGCGATTAGAAGAGTCTAGAAGAAATTAGGAAGGAGTTTAGGAAGGCAAGTGGGAGATGTAGGATTTTGCAAGTGGATGGAGGGATAATAGGATTTAATTGAAATAAAGTTAATGAATTTCATTCAATTTGGTTGCAATTAGGGAAATTAAATAAATTAGATTTATTCAATTTAGGATAACGATTTAATTAAATTTGAATTTAATTAAAAGTGGATAGAAGGGATTTAGTTGAATAAAATGATTTATTCATTAAATGGTATAGTGAATTTAATATAAATAAATTGAGTAATTTACTTAATTAAATAGAGGAATGTGGATTATTTAATTAAATTGAATTTAATTAAATAGAGAAATGAACATAAAATATTCATTTAGGAATATGGTCATTTTTATACGTCTATAGTATCTCCATTAGGTTTCTGATTTTTCAACATGTCATCAAGTTCCTCTGAACTTTTCTTGAATTTCTCCTTGTGTTGATTTGCAGTAGCCAACTCATTTTCTAAGAAATCTTTCTGTCTCATGAGTTTAGTTTTATCATGCTCCAAGTGAATTATATCTGTCTTCAACATATCATTTTCATGACTGAGTCGTAGATTTTCATTTCCAACATCATTGATTCTCCTAGCCAAGTCATCTTCATTCTTCTTTCGGTCTTCAATGTCTTTACAAAACCTCATAGTCATATCTTGCATCTCATTCCTCAAGGCCATGTTATCTTGCTTCATCTTGCTTACAAGATTATTAAGAGTTTATTATTCATCATCATCACTTTGTATCTTCTCATGAAGTTCTCTTCTTTTGTTCCTAGCAATAGTGAGATTTTCCTTAAGTCCTTGAATGATTTCCTATGCAGCCTTTAGATCATCTTCAAGTTTCATATTCTTCAATTTTTCTGCATCATAATCTGCAAGAGTTGTTTCCAATTGCTTTCTCAAGTTTTTTGTCTGTACCAAAGTCAGAATCTTCCTCAAGTTGTTAGGCTTTTGAAAATAGAGGACCAAGCTCTGGTACCAATTGTTAGGATTCCCAAAGATACTAAGACGGGGGGGGGGGGGGGGGGGGGTGGATCAGTATCTAACCGATTGATGGATTTTCTAAACTTATTAAATGAATTGCATGCCAAAACAATGTACCAGTAAACCAGAAATAATGTAGTAAATAAGATCAATAAACACAACATAGAAAGCACACCATAACACAATATTTTTAACGAGGAAACCCGGTGTGGGAAAAACCTTGGTGGGATTTGTGACCCACAATATTCGCTCACTGGCCAATAAGTGAATACAACTAATAAAATAGGGGCCTGCACATGCAAGAAGGCCAACTACCTAAAGCTCACTGCTTAAATACAAAAAGGAAGTCTCACTGACTTACAAAAGTGGATTATGTAAATCCAATGTCATGTACTGCTTTAGTTCAACATCTTATATGCTAGGTTCAGTACTGGTTTAAGATCAACAACTTCCAAAACCCTATTCCAAGGTCTGCCTTAATATTCACATATGCCTATTACATTCCTTCCATGTATTCCTCTCTTCTTGTAAATGATTTACAAGATCTCATACTTATATGAGTCCTAATACAATTCACCTTGGTGACTTACAAAAATATTTTACAATTAAATACAAAATACAATAAACAAAATCCTGTCGGCCATGGTGCTGGTAAACATCTTTGTCATTGTTGTTGTCGGTGTCATAGGATTGTAAGGTTTCCATCAATGATAATACCTTCAATCACCTACAATTTCTCATTGGAGTGTGCATTTGCCAACAACAAGTAATCACCCTATGAGAATGACCCAAGTGAGTACAGCTAGACCTAAGCTTTCCAACTCACTCTAAAAAATAGGCCTATCGGGATTAAAGTCTTGGAGGATGGGATTATTTGAGTTTTCTCTTTTGAGATCTCTCATATCATACATTTAGTAGGGCCTCACTATCTCAATCATGCTTGCATGAATACTTCTTGTTTCAGTACCTTGTAGGGCTATAGGCCTCAATCGAGCTTGCGCGATTGCAAAGGGTAATTTCAAACGGAAACCCTTACTACGAACCCTAAGATAGAAGCTACCCGATTCACCTTTGAAAGGGGGGATAATCTTTGTGCAAGAGAGATAGTAACTCTCCCAAGGCACTTGCCATATCGTTCCCCCATTAGTGTTTGGAGTCGGATAATACGGTGTTGAGAATCCATTGCGTGAGACTCAATGGTCGTATTCTGATTAGCTATTAGGTGTGTACCTAAGTTTGCAAGAAAAGGTTTTCTATCTTAGCCAACTTCCTTAGGATTTAGTGTGTTGTGCTTAAGGTCACTTATCATATTACATGTTTGCTATGTCTTCATCCCTAAAACAAAAAATCAGACATCTAAAACTAGAAAAAAGAAGCAAAACATCAAACTTCATTAATAAAAAATGTGTCCAAACAAAAATTTTGTCTCTATTATGTCCTTAGTCATACAAGTTTGTTAGTTTGTTGTACGAAGCATCTAGTTTATCATCTGGTTAAGTGACAATTCTCGTACGAGTCAATTTAGCAGAGAATTTTGTGTCATCTTTTGTCATCTGGTTCTGTGAGAAATCTCGTAATGAGCTTATGCCTTTGTCGTGCGAGATTTCTAGTTTGTCGTATGGGCCTGTCTAAATCGTCATCTAGGGCTATCTAAACTGTCGTACGAATTTCTATCTCTATGAGTACAGAGCTATCTTCTTGCATGTCTTTTTCAGATCTGTCATGTTTTCTTGGTCAATTTATAGTGAGCATAAATACCTGATATTTTTCATTATGTGCTTAAATTGTCTCCTTGGTTTGTTTGGTCAAGTTATCATCTGACAAATCAGATTCTAGAAATAGACACCTCAAGATTTTCAAGTATTCACCTTCAACAAGTTCAAGATCTAAACATCTCAAAGTGCATTATCACCCTCTTTGATAAACTGATCACTCAAAACATAGTTTCTCATCAAGATCTATCATCCTCTATCACGAAACTACAATGTTTGGTCAGGACAACCTTGTCCCACATCGTAGGATATATCATTCCTATTAGACTTGGTTTTATCAATATCATCATCATTGCACTCCAAAACCGAAGATCGAAAAACTTGCAAACTTTTAAACACTTGAATCATCTTTTCATGTCATATTACTTTATCACATTTACATTGACAGTTGATCACTTATCGAAACAAATTTTAGAAAATAGAATCCTAGCACAATATCTAACACATGTATATGCCCATTTTAACTAGAGCGCAAAGATGAAAGATCATAGAAACAAAAAATTGAAACATTGGAAATAACTAAAGATCACAGAAACATGGAACCCAAAAATGAAATACAAGAAGAAGGGGAAATAACAAAACAACATCTGAGAGAAATCAAACAAGCTCCTAAATTTGATAAATTTATGGCAAAAATATTGGAGGGAGAAAAAGAAAAATACTTTTTAATGTTAGCTAAATCTAGTGCTACACTCCCACAAGATTTTGATGTGAGCAAATTAGCACAAAAGAGAAGTGACTCTTCCCATGATAACGAATGACATGAGGATATTTTTGGTCTCAAAATTAATGACACATCAATTCCTGATAACATAAGAACTAATGAGGAAACTTCCATTCCCAAAAAGGATGACGTAGAAATTCTCAACCATGTCAAATATAATGAGGACACAAGAAGGGGTCAAGATGACACAAGAAGAGATCAAGATCATACTAGAATGCAGACTCATGGTCATACAGGGATAAATCATGTTGATAATCCTATCACAACTCTTACACAACAAATACAAACGCTGCAAACACAAATTCAAGATATGCAAAGAGGAACTGTTAGAAGATACTCGCGTCAAGAAATATGTCCTTACCCCTTCGATAGAAACTTAAACATTATACCATTTCCTATAGGTTGTGAAACTCCTTGATACGATAAATATAATGGAAGCACTGATCCCCATGATCATATACAAGAATTTTGCACACTGAGTATGGAGTTTACACATGAGGATACCTACCTGATGAGATTATTTCCAAAAATCTTAAGAAAACTAGCTATGGAATGGTTCTCCAAACTTCCACCTAGAATTAGATCATTCAGCGAATTGATGGATAAGTTTGTTTCATAATAATCTTACAAAATTCAACATGAGGTAACAATGCTCGATTTTTGTAACACTAAACAAAAGAGTGGAGAATCTTTCATGACATTTCTACAGAGATGGAGATGATTAGCTTCACGATATCCTTGAACAGTGCTGAAATATGAGAAAATAGACATATTCATCGACAACCTAAGTCGACAAATGAGTTATCATCTAAAAATGTAGTGGCAACAAAATTTTAAAAATATGATTGATAATGGTATCAGAATGGAAGAAGCTATGGTAAAGAAGGGTGAGTTGAAGCTATACAAAGAAAGTGTTAATCCTCCTAACAACAATGTTAGCAGCAATAACATTGATAAGCCTAAATTTTGGAATAGAAATCAAAATTTCATCAATGATGGAATAGTGGATAAACACAATGTAAAACCAAAACAAACAGTTTTCAATTTATCCACTCACTCAATAGTAGCTCAACAAAACAACAATCACCAAAAATCAACTTTCAACAATTTCTTTCAAAGGAAATTTACAAACATTGGTGAACCACTTGGGTCAGCACTGAAGACATTTCTTGCAAAAAAATTGATTACTTTTCCAGAAGGAAGGAGATACGAACCTCAAGTAAAACCCTCTTGGTGGAACGATAACCATTATTGTGATTTCCATCGAAACAAGCGACATCACACAGATAATTGTCAGCGGTTGAAACATGTTATCCAAGATTTGATTGATAATGGAGTGATAACTATGGAAAGACATATGACAAACGAATCTCATACAACTTTTAAAACTCTACTTCCAAACTATGAGAAGGGTGAATCATCAGCAACACATAATCGTAAGGGTAAAGCAAAGGTAAACTATGCTCATACATATGATAATGTGGTAAATACGATTGTAGTTAAAGAAAGGCAACATCAAGAACCTGCTCATGCTATCACAAGAAGAAAAGATAAAGTTGTTTTGTTAGGTCCTACCCCTAACATGTCATCCACTGTAAAACAATACAATATAGTAGAGCAATTGCAGAAAACGCGCATGCAAATATCCATCTTAGAACTTTTAAAGCTTTCACCTGCATACAAAGAAATTCTTCAACGAGCATTTGTAGATACAATAGTGTCTAAAGATCTTGATATAGATCAATTCCAAACCATGGTGGGACAACTCACAACCCCTCACTTCTTATCATTCACCAAAGAACATGACATGTCCTTGCAACATCCCCATAATGCTCCCTTGCATATCAAAGTCATAATTCATAAGACACAAGTTAAACGTGTCCTAATAGATGGAGGAGCTGGCTTAAACATTTGTTCATTGAGTCTTGTCCGTGCTCTAGGTTATTCAGAAGATGTAGTTGATCCCCAGAAAAACATCACCATCAAAGCATATGATGAAGAAGAGTGTTCCTCTAAAGGAATTGTGATGTTACCTATCAGAGTGGGACCTTTATAGAAAGACGAGGCATGCCAAGTTATAGACTTGGACTTATCATACAACATACTCTTGGGAAGACCCTAGATACATGACATACAAGTTGTTCCATCAATATATCATTAGTGTCTAAAGTTCCCCTACAATGGGCAGTAAATCGCAATCTTAACAGATTCAAATCTATTTCAGTACTGTAGCAATCTCAAACCAATTCAAGAGGTCATTGTTCCTCATAAAAGGGAGGCATCATCTTCAAACACACAATCTAAAGAAAAATTATTTGCCTCAATTTTGTCAAGTATAGAAAAACAAATGCAGCTAAGAGATTGAGGGAACAGGGAATATTCAATATTACAACTACCACTCTCTCCTAAGTCTTATGGAAAACCATCAAACTTTAAACAACAACCAATTGTGAAACATCTTCTAATATTTTATGGAGCATTTGTTAGTGTTGGTACCTTATCAGAGGAAACAAAAGACAAAGATGTATTACATTGGCTATACAAAGATGAAGAAGTCTAACAAAAGATCAACAAAATCTACATACCTACCGAAAAGTATGGAAAAGGATTTAACATTCTTCAAAAAATGGGATACACTGGAATAGGTCCTATAGGAAAAAGAAAAGAAGGTATCTCAAAACCTATCCAACCTTACACTTAGCAGGATACAAACAAAGCAAGCTTAGGGTATGGTCAAGTTACTCTACCAAAAGACACATCTTCTAGCCAACAACATGAAGACTATGAAAATAGATAAGAACAAATTGCAATTGAAAGGGAAGAAGCGTCTGCCAAGCAACAAACACAAGCAAACATGAAATGGCAAAAGAAGCAAGCTTCAAATCAACTGGAAAAACAAACTATTGGTACCTCCCAAGCAACACTAACTCTTAATCAAAAAAAGCATGAACCTAGTACCAATCAAGGAGAACTAATAGCAAGGTTGACAAAACTCAATCTCAATCTAGAAGAGGTTGAATATGAAAGAAGAAAAGATATAGCAAGAAAATCAGAGGAAATAAATCAAACACTATATGAACAAATATGTAGATTGCAAGCTCTAAGTGAGACAAATTCTAATGAATGGGAATGGGATTCCTATCAGTCTGAAGAATCAGCTGAATAAAATTGCTTTGAAGAAGATGTAGGAGTCGATGTTGTTCACACGTATGCAAGGCAAACATTAGGAACTAGCCCACTTGAATTAGAATCACATTCGGATGACTTGGACTTAATCGAGGATGATTAGGAGCTCCTTGTGCGAGGTCATTCTGATGAGAGTACCATTCTAGACATTGACATACATATTGAAAACTTTGACACATCTATCATGACCCTTGATACCCTCAAAATATCTCAACCTGATGACCCCCTACCTCTAATCCACCCTGACCTTATTGATTGGGAAAATGAAAGGCATACTGCCATTAATACCTTTCCTAATGACCATGCCATATCTGTATATCTTAATGCAATCGAACCCACAACAACTTTCACCAGGAATTTCAACAACCCATCTTCCAGTCAAGTGGGTGCCAATTCTCCTAGTCACAAAAGTGAAAATAAAGAAAACAATATCAAGTCTAATGCTGAAAACCATTTCTTGGCAACATTAGATCAAGAAAAAGTAAAAATAAAGGATGCATCTAATGCTGAAAACCTCCTCGAGGTGCCAGAAGATGGGAGATTTGACACTTTACCTGCACACTATCAAGAAAGGTCATCCATTTTGATCAAATCAATAGAGGCAGTTAACATTGGGACAACAGAGCAACAAAAGATCCTACATCTAGCAACTTCTCTGTCAGAGCAAGAAATGCAACAATATATAGAATTCTTCAAATGAAGGCAAATCAATTTTGCCTGGTCATATGCAAACATGCCAGGATTGGATCCAGAACTTATTATGCATCACTTAAATGTCAGTCTAGGAGCCAAACCAGTTAAACAAAAATTAAGGAAGATGCATCCACATATCGCTCTCCTGGTCAAAGAAGAACTAAAGAAATTACTGGATGTCGGATTCATCAAACCCATAGCATATCCGCAATGGGTATCCAACATCATTCTTGTTTCCAAACTAGATAAAAGTATCAGAATATGCACAAACTTCAGAGATCTTAATAATGCATGTCCAAAGGATTCCTTTGCCTAACATTGACATCATTGTAGACTTAACTGCTAGACACTCCATGTTTTCTCTAATGGATGGTTTCTTTGGATACAATCAGATTAAAATAGCACCTAAAGATCAAGAAAAGACAGATTTCACATGTCCATGGGATACTTTCTACTGGAATGTCATGTCTTTTGGACTAAAGACCACAGGTGCTACATATCAGAGAGCTATGACAACGATATTCCATGACATGATGCATACATTCATGGAAGATTATGTGGATGACATGTTGGCCAAATCATACAGCAAAGAAGACCATATAGGAATACTAGAAAAGATCTTTGACAAGTTAGAATAGTATAAGATACAACTCAATCCCAAGAAATATGCCTTCGGTGTCACTTCAAGCAAGCTATTGGGATACATTGTTTCAGCTAGAGGTATCGAAGTAGATCTAGATAAGGTCAAAGAAATCATGGAAATGACATCTCCCTGGAATATTAGTCAACTAAGATCACTTCAAGGAAGACTACAGTCAATCAGAAGATTTGTTGCTCAACTAGCCGATAAATGCCAACCATTTACTCAGCTATTGTATAAAAATGTTACTTTCAGGTGGGACCATCAATGCAGGGATGCATTCAATAAGATCAAAGCCTATCTCATGCAACCACCCATCCTAATGTCACCAATTCTAGGAAAGCTATTGTTACTCTATGTATCAACCATTGAAGTATCATTAGGAATTCTACTCGCACAACAGGACAATGAATAAAAAGAATGAGTCATATACTACATTAGCAGAACATTAGTAGGATAGGAGATCAACTATTATCCAATAGAAAAGGCATGCTTGGTGGTAGTTTTTGATTCTCAAAAATTAAGATGCTATCTACTATCTCAGTCCATCAAGTTGATTGTTAAAATCGATCCATTGAAGTATTTGCTCAGCAAGGCAACATTAACAAGACGACTAGCAAAATGGATCATGATTCTAAGTGAGTTTGATATTGAGTATGTTGACAAAAAATCTATAATGGGGCAAGTCATTGTAGACCAACTAGCAGATGCACCACTTCAAGATGATCATCCTTTACAAATTGAGTTTCTCGATGCTGATATCCTAACGGTCACCACAAAAACATGACAATTATACTTTGATGGTTCATATACACAACATGGATCAGGAGTAGGCATTCTGTTCATCATACCACAAGGTCATACAATTCCAAAAGCATATAAATTAAGCTTTCCATGCACCAACAATATAGTAGAATATGAAGCTTTGGTTACAGGTATCAAAATGGCTACAGAATGGAATATTACACAACTACAAGTCTTTGGAGACTCTCATCTTGTCATCAATTAAATCAATGACGATTATCAAACAAAGGATGAAAAGTTAATACCTTATAAGAAGATGGTTGATGATATCAAGAAATATTTTGTAGAAATAAATTTTCAGCAAATTCCAAGGAATGACAACAAAGAAGCAGATGCCATGGCAACACTTTCTTCTCTCCTTCAGACATAGGAAAATCAAGAGCGTTACGAATTCCTGGTGGAAGAATTGTTTTATCCTACACATAATTGTCTGGATTCCCAAACTATCTATCACCTTGTTGGGCATGATTCCTCCCACTATGGCCAAACTTACACATACTTGAAAGATAATATCCTCCCTCCTAACTTATCAAAAAACAAAAAGAGAAACTTTATTCGCCAATCCTCCCTTTATACTCTTGTCACATATACCCTTTTTAAATGAGGTCTGGACGGTACTCTTTTAAGATGTCTCAAACAAGAAGAATCTGAGAAGGCCTTAAGTGAAGTCCATAGTGACATTTGTGGCACTCATTCAAGTGGTCTTACCCTTTCAAAAAAAATCATACACTCGGGCTATTATTGGCCAACTATGGAATGAGATTCTTTTCAGATAGCTAAAACATGCAAACAATGTCAGATGCATGGGAATTTGATTCATGCACCAACATAAGAACTTCATGCTTTGGCAACATCTTGGCCTTTCTACCAATGGGGTCTTGATCTAGTAGGAAAGATAAATCCTTCTTCATCCAATGGTCACAAATTCATTTTTGTAGCTACAAATTATTTCACAAAATGGATTGAGGCAGTACCTCTCATCAATATCATAGGAAAGAAAATTGATGCATTTATCTTGAACTACATCATCTGTTGCTATGGAATACCCATTACCATTATCACTGATAATGGGTGACCATTCAAGAATCAAGATGTACAAGAGCTATGTGAGAAATTCAAGATCCAACACAGATATTCAACACCCTATAATCCACAAGGGAATGGGCAAGCAAAGGCATCAAACAAAACCATTCTGAAAATCCTCAAAAAGACCGTGAATGATGCTAGAAGATATTGGCATATTCAATTGAACCTTGCTCTATGGGCCTACCATACCAACATTTGCACACCAGTAGGTGCCACACCTTTCTCTCTTGTCTATAGATCATAAACAATACTACCAATAGAAGTAGAGATACCTTCTCTACAAGTATCATTAAAAGGTCTTATCCTAGATGAAGAACAATGAGTATCTAGATTGGAGGAGTTAGAATTAATCCATGAGTGCAGACAACATTTCTTTGATCATTTAAAGGTATATCAACAAAGAATGTGTCGTAGTTATAATTACAAGGTCAAATCGAGAATATTTCAAGTTGGGGAACTAGTACTAAAAGAAAATCTATGCAACCAAGTAGATTGAGAAAAGAAAGGAAAGTTTGAACCAAACTGGTTAGGTTAGTTTGTGGTCACAACAGTATTTGGGTCAAGAGCATATCAACTATCAACATAGGATGGAGATCAGCTTGAGGAACCCATCAATAACATGCATCTAAAGAAGTTTTATGTCTGAAAAAGTAGAAAAATCCAAAAATAGTGAAAAAACAAAAAACCCAAAAATAGTGAAAAAGCAGAAAAATCCAAAAACAGTTAAAAAAAAAAAATCCAAAAACAGTGAAAAATCAGAAAATCCAAAAACAGTGAAAAATAAAAAAAATCCAAATAAAAAAATCAAATATGAGAAAAAGTGCAATAAAAAAAGATGGTGAAAACCTAGCAAACAGGCGCTATCTGTTAGCTAGCTCTTCCATCTATTAGTTAATGCATCCTTCCACTTGCATTCATTTTCCGTATGCGTTGTTCATATCCATAATAAAGCCTTTGTACATACACAGACATCTAAAGTGATTTCTTGCCATGGTTTGGATCATGGGGTATATCATAATGACTTTGTTTCTAGGTTGGGGACAAAATCCTGAACCTAGCTAGGGGCAAAAATTTTCATCATTTTGAGCTTAATCAAATAGGTAGAACAATAGTTAGGCAACTCTTATCAAGTGAAAGCTGAGACACATTCAATGTTGAACACAAGATCAATTTGTCAACCATCAAACTATCACATGTCAGTCTAAGCACATCACACACTTTTCAATGGATGATATCTTTTGGATAATGATTTTAACATGCTTGTTTAACTTTTATATCTTGATTTTTGCTATCATGATATCTGAGTGACTCAAGGATGTCTCTGACTAGAGGAACAAGGAAGGAACATGATATTTTTCTTGTCTGTTGTCTGTAAATTAATCATTAATATCTACAAATTTATCTTGGGACATGATCATCAGAATATCATCGAAGACATTTCCGATTTGCATATAGAAATGGTTAATAATGCCCGTTTCATGCAAGCAACACTCAGGTCATCTTGGTTCAATTATACCTCGATGCTTGTGCTAACTTGTAATATCAAAATCCAAGAAAGTAGTGCTCAAGTCATCATGGTTTAATTATACCATCGATGTTTGCACTCACTTCCCATATTTTAAAAAGCTCAATGATGACAAAACGCAATAATCCAATGACTGGTCCGGCTATAGCTTTGCATTTCATTTGCATTGGCATTTGCATTTAGCTTGCATCTCATTCTTGCATGGGATCCCGCACGCTCATTTTATCCAAGGTTAAATCTATCGCAGGAATCATCAAGGTATCATCATAAGTGTATACACAATCAGAATGATGACTCGTCTCTCTTCAGATATTGTTGACCCAACGCAAATTTTTACCCCCTCAATAGAACCAACATCAGCATATCTAAATCTTTCTGCAACCTGATATCAACAAAATGATAGTTCTTTACCCAATCAACCTTATCAATTCTATCAATAGATCACATATAAATCTATTCTATCATGTCTTATACAAGATGTATCTTTCCTGGAACTAGACGTTCTGATCAAGTCTTATATAGGATATATTGTTCCTGAAACCAGATGCTTTGATCATCTTTGTCTTATATAGGAGGTGTCATTCCTGAAACCAGACTTCATCTCTATCTTATCAATCTAATCAATCCAACTTTATCAATCATCACATCGAGAATCACATCACTGTGATCATAGAACTCACACTTTCATCAACCACAGTTGCAAAAATTGAATCATTTCTAATCGGGACATCAATTTCGTAACACTCCACACACTCCAAAGGTCAATTATCTCAATTGATCTCCTGAGGGGGCATCATAATAGCGCAATTTATCTATCAATGTCTGGGGCATCCTATTGAACCAATATCATCATCAAAATGAGATTATTATTTGAATCAATGCATCATCACACCTCGCTTCAAAGAGGGGCAAAATGTATACACCTAAAAATGGTCTAAAGATAATTAATTAAATAAGCAAGTATTTAATTAATCCCCCTTCCTAATTTAATTGAATTCATTAGAAATTTAATTAAATTCTCCCTTTCATATACTTATTAATAAATCTAAGGATTTATTTAATAGGTTCATTTCAATGGTCCCCTTTGATTAATTAATTCAAATTAATTAATCCTCCCCCCATTTCAATCAATTCTTCTAATCCTCTAATTAATTAAAACAAATCAATTTATGAGTTGTTGAAAATTAATAAGTCTTTTTCTATTATTTGAATTTTCAAATTCAAATTACCCACATGCCTCCTAACTTCTAACCACCTAACCTAACCATCCCCCTAACCTACCCCATTCCACCTAACCTTGGGTTTAACTAACCCTATCCTATCTTTCACATCCTAACCTCCTTATCCTAACCTTCTATGGTGTGGATATTCTCCCCTTGAGACATGTGGCACTTTGGCCACATGTCTCCTCTCTTGGACACTTGCCCTCTTATGAGCAAGGCTCCTTGACACTTGTCACCACAGAGATGAAAAGTGTCCCTTCCTCCAACCTCTTCTCCAACCTCCTCCAATTTCACCCTTGATCTCTTCAAACTCAATCTTGACCGTTGATTCCTACCACCTCACCCCTAGCCTTGGAAATCCTATAAATATACCCCATTTTGGAGCACAAAGGATCCCATCTCATTATCAATTTAGGCATTATTACTATAGGCATATCATTTGAGCATTGTTGTTAAAGGGTAATTGCATTAGCTTAATTTGATCATTTTCTAGCATAATTGTTGAATCATGTAGCTTAATCAATCTCTTTTCTAGATTAATTGCATCATCATCATAGCTTAATCATGCATATCATTAGCTTAATTAGACTCTTGGATCAATCTATCATAATCAATATCATCTTGTTTGTATATCATTATCATTTCAAATCCTTCGTCTAGGTGTAGTCAAGTCACTAGGATTGCTTATCCAGATCTGAGAGAAAAACCATACTCGCATCTCTTAGGAGGCGATAGGTCACTTTGTCATGGTTCACCTTTGATTTAATTTTAATTTTCTAACCATGCTTGTAATGATCTATTGAGTGTTTGTGTTGCAGCTGCAGGTATCACACTTCACAGGCACGACAATACCTATTGTCATAGTCCCTCCAAAAAAGACCCAAAATAAAATGTGTGTGTCAGTTCTCACCATTTGTGATCCGATCTTGATATTTTGATATTACCATTGGAAGTTGGTCTAATGTAGGAAATACCTTTTCAAACCTATATATAAAGACATCATTTCTAATTTATTTTCATCTAAGAACATCCTAGCACTATCAAGATAATTCCTATTGAGAAAGTATCTTCAAATTTGAGCATTATGGGGTAGTAGGCGACAACAACTTACATGAAAATCATGACTAATCTTGTCATGTATTGCTATGTCATATTATTGCATTAGAACTTGAAGGACTTATACAAAAAGCACTTCACCACCACCATTATCAAGCCTAAGGTACTATCATTTCAATTTCACATTTTATTTTAGATTTAGCCTCTACCCTACCAAGGGTAAGCTATCTTTTCTTCGTCATCATAACTATTGTGGAGGTGCAAACACCAACATGGGGTTTGAATTAGGTAAGCCCCAATACATCATAAAATTTCCCTTATTCTCTACCTATAGCTTACAAATTTGACTACCAAAAGTGAGAATTGTGTAGAGTAGACTACGACACATAATTTTAGACTTTGAACAAGTGAAAACCCTTGGACTATGCCAATAAGCATCACACCATAGTCTAACATGTTTTGGTTGAATTTTGAAGGGAATGATCTATAGAGCATCTTGATCTAGAATTTTAAGTTTTAGTTTCAATGGAAGTACCTTCAAGTCTAGGGCACCTAACTCCATAGACCAACACTTTCAGATCTATATTTTAGTGACAATTTCCTTTTTGCATCTCATTTCTAGATCTATACTTTTGTGTTATCTTTTTATTCTATGCATGTTTTTTTATGTCAATTCTTGTCTATTTTGTATCATTTTACCGAGATTACACATATACATCAAATCAAACAATAAAAGAGGAAATAATTATACAAACATCCAACTCTTCTTTAGGATTGAAGTTGGATCTTATTAAATATTCTCCCAATGAAAAGTGGAAATAGCAATTATATAATTTCTTAGTTTGCATTTCTAGGCTAAGACTTCTATTTCAACAATTCCAAGTTTCATGTTAGAAAATAAAAAATAGTTAGTTTTATAGGATACAATAATGAATTTTTAAATCCCAATGTATTGTACAATGTAAAATAATCCTATAGAATTTAATAATCATTATCTTATTTTATGTAATTTTTTGTGCAACAATGGTTCTATTTGATATATTTTATATCCTTGCTTTATGATTGAGTTTTTAGGTAATGATAATCTCCAAGGGACTCATTGCTATGACCAAAAAAAATATAAATATATGATATGCCAACTACTTCATGCACCATACCATCCCATGGATCCCATGTCAAACACACCACTTTATTTTTCTAAACAAGTGTAATCTTCCAAAGATTTACTTCTTTCTTGTTCTTCCTATTTCTTGGATAAGAAATTTATATTCTGCATCAAAATTTTATTTATGAGATAGAAACTACTCATGTGACAGACATTTTACATATTTTAAAAGTATCATGAGGACAACGTATTGAAAGAAACATTGGCATGATCATATCTTGTAGGGTCCATTAATTTCTATGGATATAAAAGTCATGCATATCATATGATGTTTGAATATTTATTTTTTATGCATGTTTGAAAACACTTCATACTTTAAGATGTATGATCATAAGTGGAGGGAAAAAATAATGGTTGAAGTTACATATCTAATCTATTTTTCTTTTAGTTGTGTGCTTATATTGAATAAATGTATTGATACATGTACAATTAACAACAATTGGCATGATCTTGTGCAAAGTTGGGATAGTTCCCTAAGCCTTTATCCATCTAGAGACATACACATATCTGAATGCACTTATCCTCCACCTTATCCTTATCCTTACATATACACTTCCATATATTAACCCTATCCACACATTTATCACATTCACCTATGCATATAACTCCATAGAATAATTAGCCTCTTAGATAGGATCATTCACCCATCTAGAGACATTCCTATGGTCATAAAATTGTGTTGTTCCTTTTCAAAATTCAAAATTTAAATTTTGCTAACTAAACCCATTTTCTTTCCCACCTCAAGCTTATTAAGAACATGTTTGATTTAATTTGATGTTACATGCTACTATTTAAGAAAATTCAATATCTTCATTTTAACCATCAAGTACATCCATCAATGTAAGAATTCTGTCTCATCCTATAGCATTGAAGGAGCAATTAATAGTGAAACATTTTGATTTGGTGCCTTAAAAAGAGTAAAAAATCAATTTTTAATGTAGGCTCTTTACCTATTGTCTTGAATTTGTGTACATTTATTGGGGTTGATCCAAGAGAGTTTGACTTCTTGAAACAAAATAACCCCTTTAAGGTGTTTTTAAACATTTATAATCCTTGGATCTTTAGGAGTAATAAAGTAGATAAACTAATTATTGAAGACATAATAGAACATCAACATGCATAGGAAAAAATCCAAACTTGGACTAGTCCATATTTATAATTTTGTTCGAAATCTGTGAACTTGTAGCTTGATAAGGCATAGATTGAATATAGTCTTTGAGGCATTTCACTAACAACAAGATATTATTTTCTAAGTAAATTTAAATCCAATACTATAATCGTATTTATTAACATTCATTTTTTGGTCATAGAGTTATGCACTTAATTTACATATTGCAAATTATTAGATTATTAGTCCCAAGTATAATTAGTTAATCTACTCTATTTTTTTTTTTATTAGTCTAGGTTAACTATAAGGAATGTCTATGTTCCTTCACACATATCTAGTAATTATGTGTACAAATGAAACCATTATTTTACGTGATTAAATAAAACATTACCATATCTACTAATAAGGCACAAGAATAATCAATCTTCTCTAATGCAATAAAAAATATGTAACTATATTGACTAATCACATAAATAAATGAAAACTAGGTACATGTATATTGATCTCATTTGATCTAGTAAACAAATTGATAATCAATATTCTTTCATCCAAATGTAAGTGGAAGTTGGACACCCATGCATTTTTCCCTTATAATTTTTGGCTCTCTTCAACTAGGTCATCCTTATGCATTGGGTAGTGTGCGAGATAATGCATTTTTGTGTAGAAGATGAAAAAGAACTTTATCCTAGCCTTATCCCATCCTTACCGATCTAATCTAGAATCACTTTCTAAGTATACCTTTTATTACCCTAATCAAATATGTCAGTGTAGAATTGACCCCAATCATTTCTACATGCTCGTATATTTAAATGTCAAACTATTAAAATATCCAAATTACAAAATTTAAATCTTATCACACTTTCTCTATTAGCCATTTTGATCCAACTAGAAATTGCATATTATTTCAAATTCATTAGGGACTTACCCTAATTGATTTGAATCACGTAGCAATCTATTGGACATCTAGAAATCAATTGTAAAAGGACAAAAAGTGTTACATTAGCATTACATCACAACCTAGTAGCATATTTTATAACTAGATGTTGTCTTGGATTTTTATTCAGTTCCATTTAATTGTCTTATCGAAGGGCATGATCAAAGGATGAATCAATCCTTGTCTAGCAAGTACACCCAAATAATGTTTGTGTGAGGCATTATATTTTACCTTACATTAGTACAAACAACTTGTTACCATATCTAGAAATCAAGTGTAGGAATACCAATCAAGTTCATAAATAACCAAACCTCATTATTTGATTTGGTAAACAAGCCATTACCATATCTAACTATCGAACACATACAAAATGATAACCAAGTCTTATTACCATATCTAATAATCAAGTGGCCAAATAATCACTTCTTTTAATAATAAAAACACAATCCCATCCCCATCTTGAGTTAGTCTGATGGTGGAGAACTTGTATTCTTGAATGACAAGTCACAAGTTCAAATCTTGCAATAGATAAGGTATGCATGTTTTGTATTAGAAGGTTCGATGCCACCTGCATATTGGAAGCACAAGATAGTAAGATATGTATATGTCTCATCTTAGAAGGTTAGATGCCACCTACATATTGGAAGCACAAGATAGTAGATATGTATATGTCTCGTCTTAGAAGGTTAGATGCCACCTACATATTGGAAGCACACGATAGTCTCATATGCTACAAGCCATTTATAGACCCCAAAGTAGATGCAGAGTTAGATGTCTTAAACCATTTGTAGACCCAAAAATAAATTACTTAATAACGTGAACTATTAAAAGATTCTATTTCCATCTCCATCACCATCCCTTATAATAGCAACAAAAGACAAACTAATTGACCGACAACCAACTACGTATACTTTCAGCCAAATAGCCGTAGAAAATCCCCATCACCTTTTGAGCACAAGAGGGACTGATTCCGTCATTGATGCAAACAAGGGGACGGGTTATCCGTGGATGAAAATGATCTATATTTACAGTATTCCCGTGATAATCAGGTGTAAAAGAGGCGCGGAGACAGGTGAAGATTTGTCGGCTTATTGAGAATATTGAGAGGAGGATGAGATAAGGATAAGGAAGATTAGAGAGATAGGAAGGAAGCAAATGCAAAACGACAGGATGGACATTCTGTTGGGCGGCATTATCCATTCACTGTAGTTGTAGGCTGAGGAGCCATGTTCTGCTCTGGTTCTATTCTATTCTTTTCTTTCTTACGTTGGATAACACATGAGAAGACTACGAGATCTTAAAAAGCAATTGAAAGCAAAAGGTAGAAGAATAGGAACCTCTAAGTTGGTTCATGTGGTCCAATCACAAATGGTGGTGAATCTGCTCCCCACATCCCTCTTTTGGGTTCCATCTTCATGGTCTTCTTGATGACTAGACTCTTTATGCTTGGAATCTTAGTAATCAATGGCGTATCCCCAGTGTTTATCTACCAACTTGAATACAAAACTGATGTCATATAAAAAGTTACATATAGGGAATTTGTACTACCTAGGCACGACTACATGCATAAGAAGAAAGTGCTTGCTTGTGGTAGAGGAATGGCCAAGGTGAGCCATCATCTTCAATGGGGTCCTCAGGTTTCATATTGTTCAGGGTAATTGATATATGAAAATGTTTTTTTTATTGATATGTTGTTATTTTAATAGTAGAAATGGGTCTAAAACAAAAACAAAAACTATAGATGTACAATGTTTATTGTTGAAATAACATATTCATAGATTTCAATTTATAGATATGTATTTAAATTTAGTACTTTCAATTGTCGGTCTCAACTTTTTATGTAAGTGGAATGCTTGTTGACAATAATGTAGTTTTGGTTTAAGAATTAGAAAACAATTTCACATGTAGGTAAAATTATAGAGTTGTACCAATAGAGATGAGCACATTTCTAGTAGTACGGTTTTGACATGTAGAAGCATTCTTATAATGGCATGGCTAAGGTGAAGCAAAAACATGGAAAAAGTGTGAAGATATTATTTTGTATTAGATGAAAGGTATATGATGCATGTGATTACATAAAATTTGGTCGGAGAGTAGGCTCCTATAATTAGATAGGAAGATACATCAGCTAATTTGCTAGAGAAATCCTTTTACCAAGTCAACTACATTGACTAAGTTGACTAGTAGGAAGATTGGTTTACAAAATGTATAGTGAAGTGTATTTATACAATTGGATATTAGTTAAACATCTGCAATGTGTTGACAAATTCCATGTGTATGATGCACTTCCCATGTAGCAGGGTTGTATCATATGTCATATTTGTATTGTGTCAATTGGATAACATGATTATGTCAGGTAGACACAACCATATATTTGACACTTATGGAGTTGAAATAATCAAATTAATTCAAACACATTGCACTCATGTGTAGGTGAAACAATAGTGAATGAGAAGTAGATGAAATTGTTTTCAAAATTCACGTGCATAGTCTTAAATGGCATGTGACCATGAATTTTTGTGGTGATGATTGAAGAGTATGTGCATGATTGTCTTTCACTAAGTTATGTGGAGTTGATTGTTATTGATACTTGGATAAGAGTGCACAAAACCATTCAACTAGAGGTTTTCATTCATGTGCAATGCATCTTGACACAAAGTGTGTATGGAATATTGTGGAATGAGATGTGTTAAAGTGAGAAAATGCACAAGAGTAAAAGCTGCATAAAATTGCATGTGGGTCAAATTGATTGATCTGTTTAATTAACTCAAAATGTTTGTTTGAGTGCAAGTTTTTTCCTTTACATAAAATGTTGAACCCAATTTTATTACACCCACTAGAGTTTGTTCCTTCTCCAATAGAGTTTTAAATTAGTATCTTTTAGTTGTACACCTTTTATCTTGTCTATTATATCCTTCATTTATGAATTTGGCACATTCTTTTATTCTCAAATTTACTTTATTTACTATGCTTAAGGATAATAGGGACTTAGTTAATGTTAGAACCCTGGAAAATCACTAAGATTGATAAAATTGACCATTAATTTTTTATATAGTTGAGTTAATCAGGTATATAGACTTGCACACATATAAATAAGTCTTTATATTATGCAAATTATTTTAATTGTTTCTAGTTTCTTCTTGTTATGCGTCTTTGTTTTGAGTTAGTTCATTAAATTATTATAATTATCTTTTACATTTGTGTGCACTTATAAAAAATAATAAGACAAAAATCACTACTATAATGGTGAAAAATTAGGGTTTCCACCATTAAGTGTAGTAAAACCATTAATTTTTTCTTAGGGACCAATTACATTAAAGAGGGGTGAATCCAATAGATCTAGCCTCAATCCAATAAAGATAGGCCTGAGAATTCTGACTAGATTTACTGGTTGAATTTGAATGCCCTCTTTTGAAGTTGAATTATGAAAATGTTGAAATTGGGGTAAATGTGCTAAAATTGAAGCAATTATGCATAAATAGTGAGCTACAGTCATCAAACAGAGCCACAAACCTAGATTTGAGCTATATGTGAATGATGTGATCTACTCCCAAAAGGTTGACTTGAATTGTCAGGACCAAAATGCCTGCAACTTTGGTCCTCTGAACTTTTTGTCATCCAAAGGGGAACCTATTCGTCTTTGTGAATTATGTCGATCCTAAAAGTTACAAGCCTGCACCTATTCTTGCACAAAGTAGAGAAGGGAAAATGGTTGGGAACAGGGGTTTTCCAAAGTCAAACCCTGATTTAGGAATTAAACCTTATATGAAATAAATGAAGATATTGAAATAATGGAAAAATATACCTCAAATTTGCAATTGTTGATGATGATGCTTTGCTTCTTGAATGTAATCACATATGTTGTATGAAATGGCATGAAAATGAAAAAATCCTAATCACACACACATTCTTGCGTATGAATGATGTAATTTTTCTCCATAATGGTTGAATGAAAAATATGCAGCTTTGAAGATCTCTAAAAATTCTTGATGAATGCTTCACAGATGAAAGAGTACTTGAGGATTGATAGCTTGGAGTATTAGGCCAACCTCCAATGGTCATGTGGAGCCACAAAATGAAATTCCCACTAGAGAGATAGGACCCATCTACCATTTTAGGGCCCTACTAAAAGGGGCCAGGGTGCTAGTGCCCTGATCCTTCTCAATTAGGGACCTCAATTTAGCCCCATGGAGAAGGACACCCTTCCACAAAATCAATTATTGGGTGTAGATGGCACCAAAACTGGAGATAAAGTATATAAAAAACCTAAATAGGAAATGAGGGGACACACTAAAGTAGGGGCACAAACATGAGATGAAAATTTGCCCTATCACAATTTACGACACTAGATTTAGCCCAAACTTTAGTGGGAGTATGATCCTATAAAAATACTCATGGTAAAGTAGATGAAAGAGATGAAAGAGAGGAGCAATTATGACCACAATCACAAGGACTGTAAGAAATCACTAATTTGGAATAACCAAGCCCCCAATCTTAGGATCTTAACTCACTCAAACACATGCAAAAGTGCACAAAACAAGACAAAAACAAAAAAGGCAAAAAAATACAAACAAAGACAAGAAAGGAAAAGACACACAACACACAAAAGCTAAAAACCAAAAATAAGACCTCAAGTCAACTAGCCGAAGAGACCTTGATATTAAAATGTCTCAACCACTAATATCATTCTTCAAAAATGTCATCTCAAAAACACAAGTGATCACATGAAAGAGCAAGAGCATGCATAATCCATGAACTACAAATAGCAAAGTTATGAGCTCATGAGAAGAAAAGAGAGAAAGAATGGATACACATTCTAGATGTGTTTTTCTGGGTGATCCATGTTGGGGAGGAGAGTACGAATAGTTTAGCTATGCTTTGCTAGTTCCACTCTGATAAACTTATAAGGCACTGAGAGGGGGGGGGGAGTAAATCAGTGCAAGCAAAAACTTAATAAATCTGATAACACCTTTCACCAACTTGAAAATCAATATGCATGCAAGAAATATAACCACATAAGCAAACATCCAACAAAGCATGCAAACCATAACACAATGATTTTTCACATGGAAACCCAAATGGGAAAAAAAATGATGGGAATTAGTACCCACAAAGATCTTCTAACTGTAGTATAGAGATCTGACTAGTTAAGGTCATACAACACCCTGTTAGGGGTACACTCAGTTAAGAGTGTTTTAGCATGGCTAAGAGCTATACAATAAGGCCTGTTAGGACCCAACCCTATTAGGAGCTACCCACATTACTAGGATTTAAAAACACAAGCTAATGTGTCACCTAGTTAGAGGATTTCACCTTCGGACCTGCTAGGATCCTACCGCACCCTGTTAGGAGTGACCTTGTTAGAGGATTTTCTTGCTGCAATTGTTAGGAAGACAACAAGTTCAGCTAATCTAAAGTTAGCACCTTTGTGCTTGATTAGATCCTCTTTGACTCTTCTTCTATCACCGACTAAACATCAAATCCTAACTTCTCCTTCCACCGCATGATCAAATTCTCACTCTTGATACATGAAATCATACAACTTACAACTCTTTATAAAGAAGTCTGTTAGGTTGATTAAGAACCTTGGAACAATTCCATAGATTCAATGAACGTAGTCACCTTTTACATTCTCCTGCTCATTACACTTTTCTTATGTCAGAAAAAAAAATCATAACTTACAAACATAACAATAAGTCTACCAATTACCGATCAAACTAACTCTACTATATTGGTTCTCTATTCTTCCTGACTATGACTGGAAAATTGATTATAACTCACTCAATACACTAAATCTCCTGATGAAGTTTAGAACATAGGTGCATGTTCTAGTCTCCAACACTCCAGTAAATCATCAACATCTAACTCTTCACCAATCGTCTGTACCAGTCACTTGATCATCACTTTGTTCTTTTTTACCAATTGACATTAACTTAACAATTTTGTTGTCTAATTGATTCCACTACCGATTACGCTATACTGTTTGGTCTAGATGACTTAGATGACTAAAAAAACATAGTTTTCATCAATGACAACACAAATAAAGTCATCAAACAACCTATTATATCTATATCATCATAATCAAGCCAACAATCTCCCCCTTTGGCATTGATGGCAACATTTAGGAATTTTTTTTCTAAGTGTCACATTACAATAATCATGATGAGTTGAGTCATGACTCTATTGCAAAAATCCCCCTTAGCAATTACATGTTATTATTAAATTTTGACTAACTTATATTACTTCCCCTTTGATAGCAATGGAAAAGGTAAACAAATACTTTTGAAACAAATGAATACAACACACCAAAATTTGCATTACCAAATGTACAAGAGTTCAAAAGTCTACAATTACATTTTGAGAAAAACATCAGCAAAATTAGTCCTCAAGACTTTCAAGTCATTCTCCCATGTCACCAAAAGAGTAGATGTAATCTCAATGTGTGTTCGGAATCGGTATGCAAGCTCTTCCATAACATCAAGTGTACTCATTTTAGGTGTAGTCAAAATTGCCTCTGTCTCTTTGTATCCTCTCTGCAAAATTTCTAATTTGGGGATGAGATGAGTCTATAACTCCTACAATGATGTAGTCATCTTGATTTGATGTGCCTCATATGCCTTAAGATTATGCTATATCACTATTATAGATCTACGAAAAATTGTTGCTGAATCATTTAATGGATCAAATGATTCACTCAAACTCTTTAGCTCATGTTGAGCTTCCTTTCTCCTCTTATCAAGATCATCAAAGAACAATGAAAATTTACAGATTGTAGAAAGAATTTTATTTCCATTCTTCAAGGCTTCTTTGATTTGGTCCATATTCATAGTAAGGCCTTCTTTATCTTTGTCAATTGCCTTGATCAAAATCTCAATTCTTTTATTTTCATATTCTTTCTCTACATTATGTAGAGCAACCTCTCCAAGACTCTTCATTTGCTCCCCTGCAGATGTAACCAAGTGGTCTAGCTTTTCAATGAAAGTGTAGCGTAGAAATTAGGAATCATCACAAGATAAGTAGATCAATCAAAACACAAGACATGATAACTTAATCATGAGAGCACTCATTGCAAATGAACCTAATCCTAAGCACACTCAATAGAGATATGAAAACAAAGCATTCAAAATGGAAGATTATGCAAACCAAATGCATAATTGAATGCTCCTTCCATGCGGCTCCATTGTTGTTCTTTCCTCTTCAATGGATTTGTGGATCTCACCTACAAGTGCACATACAATTGAAAGCAAGATTGATGAAAAGCTCAAGAGTACTAGAAGCGTAAGTTCGATAGTTTGATTAAGGATTCGGATTCAAGATTCAAGGGTTATTCTCATTATTTGATTCTATGATTATGTGATTGCAAAAGTGATTACCAATTAGCCTTGATTGATGAAGATCATCCAATTTATAGATAAGTTGGAGATAGGATCAAATTTAGCATGAAATGGATATTAGAAGCAATTTATTTCAAAATGGGAAAAATGAGTGAAAAGAAGGTTATGACACCTTCTATGTCATGAATTATGACATATTGCCAATGCAAAGGTTAGAAGACTAGAGGCTTATGACATCTTGCTATGCCAAAAGTATGACGCATGAAGCACAAAAATAGGGAGCACTAAAGACAATTTAATTAGGTGGAATTGCAATTAGGAAATTAGAAAATAGGTGGAAATTAGAAATTAGGAAATAATGAAAATTAGAAATTAGGAAATTAGAAAATGAGAAAATTAGGTAAATTAATTAATAATCTTTCATTTATTAATTAATTCACAAGGAGGAATAATTAGCCAATTAAATGAATATTTAATTGTAATGAGAAAACTTAGGATAAATAAGTAATTTATTAATCCTAAAGGAAGAAATGACGCACAAGGTTAAATGATTAAATCATGAAACCCTAGAAGGTGAATTAGCAATGCGAGGATGGCAATTAGGTCTTGATTGAAGATAATTAATGTCGATCATGATTTTGATTTTGGATTGATAAATGACCAATGTGATAAATGATTTGATTAATAAATACGCCAATTGATGAGGAACAATGACTAATTGATTCAAATTGACATGATTGAAAAGGATGACGATTGATGACAAATCGATCGCAATATGACAAGATTGACAAGGACAAAGATCGACCCAAAATCATGATTGAAGATTGTTGTCAACAAGACCAAATTTGAGAGAGACGAATGAAGAATGTAGAAGAAAGACTCAATGCTTGCAAATGATAAAAACCAAGTGCGTGACATAGGAGAAATGTTAATGCGACGCAAAAACCTAAAATGAGGCAATGCGCAAATGTTAAAGCATGACTCCACAAGCGTTGACCATTTTTAGGTGTCTACATTTTGCCCCTCTTTGAGACAATGCGATTTTAAGCGTTGTTTCAAAGAACAATAATGAAAATGCCCCAGACAATGACAGTGACATATGCATGCCCCCTCGAGGAATTGGCCGGAAAAAAATCATAAAAGAGGCCAATTGATCGATAAGAATGACAGAAGATAATAGGTTTGAATGGACTGCCAAGACTGACGGAAGAAATGTTAGTGAGAAGAAATTAGACAGAGGACAGTTAGAGATGAAGGAAAACTTGCTTTTAGTAATGCACAGAAGTAGGTGAGAACCTTTATTTGATATGGCAAAATGGATGCGGCGCTACATGGCAATGAAGGCCAGAGCGATAATGCAATCCCTTTGCATAAGACAGACACATCATAGACAAACAACAATCACAACCAAAAGAAAAGGACCATGAACCATCTCGGTCAACCTAAATCACTCAGTGACATCTTCGAGCAACATAGGAACATGATTGAAGCCAAAGATAAATCAATAAAAAGATAAGATGCACAAATTCCAACAAATCAAACAAACATCTTGATCTTCATTGTCAAAAGTTAAAAGCGTTGATAGGACGATCATGCTGTCTGGTTTCAGAACATGCAGTACCCCGTCTAAGACAGGACACAGTCTGGTTTCGAGTATACCACACCCTGTATAAGACCCATGATAGTAGAGACAAGGACAAACGATATTGAGGTTGATTGATATGACAATTTTTGATTAGTTTGAATGTCTGGTTTGATGGAAAAAGTTTGTCTGTTTATGCATGATTTCAGTAAAGCACAGTGTTGGATTGCGAGTCATTGGAGGAATGCTTAGTGATCTGTCGATGCACAGAGGGATCATTTATGTTTTTTGTTTTTCTTTTTGAGATTTTACAATTTTTTTGTTCATTTTTTCAGGACTTTATTTGATTTTTTGGGATTATTTCAGGACGTTATTTGATTTTTATGAGATTTTTTCAGGACATTTTGCCATCTTTTTGGATTATTTCAGGACATTTTTCCTTTTTTTTTTTTTTTTGGATTATTTCAGGACATTATTTGATTTTTATGAGATTTTTTCAGGACATTTTTCAATTTTTATGATTTTGCCCCCAGTGTCTAGCAAGGCAAGGAATATGACAAGTGAATAAATAGGCTTGCTGAAATGATGGTGGATAGAGGGAAGACAAAGGCCTTTTATTATGGAGACAATACGGATGCAATTTCCAAGGGCTATGGCATGATGGGACAAGAGACTGGATATGACAATGTAAAGCAGTGACATGGCATGAGGGACATGTCAAGAGGTTTTTTGAAACCATGTTTAAATTTTGCGTCCTTATGTTAGA
Organism: Cryptomeria japonica; assembly: GCF_030272615.1. Classification (NCBI taxonomy): domain Eukaryota; kingdom Viridiplantae; phylum Streptophyta; class Pinopsida; order Cupressales; family Cupressaceae; genus Cryptomeria; species Cryptomeria japonica. The sequence continues at coordinate 262,518,384 of NC_081413.1, forward strand.
CCAAGATCAAGGAATGAAAAAGAGTGTATGGATAGTGATAAGATATGGATAGGATAAGCAAGACCAAGAATGGATAAGGGACATGGATTGAAGGTCGGGATTGGCTAAGGGATAGTGGCAGAAAGTTGCAATAAGCTAGGGAATATGGATGAAAGGTTGAAATAAGCAAATGGGCAAATGACCAAAAGCTATGATAGACTAAAAGCTGCAAACAAGATGCATGATGCTCATGATGATCCTCAGCCTTGTCAAGATCAAAGGTGGAAAGAGGAAATTGACATGAGGGACAATAGGATATGAAGGGTAATGACAGGGGTTCAATAGGATAGTGAAGGGCAATAAGATATGAAGGGGGAAACCTGCCCCCAAGTGTGGTGTGCAAGAAGTTCATAGATTACGCATGATGCCTGTTTGTCAGGTTTTCATCACGGTACTTGCCCAAGGCGCCTATTTGCCAAGTTTTCACCAGTGGACGAATTATTTTTGCTTTACTTTTTTTTTTTGTCTTTTTCTTTTTTTTTTCAATTTTTTTTTTCAATTTTTTTTTTCAATTTTTTTTTTTCACTTTTTTTTTTTTCATTTTTTTTTGTAGTTTTTTGACTTTTTCAATAGAAGATGGACACATGATAGGGGATGGAAGAAGGACTCAAGTGTCTTTTTTGTTTGGATAGTAGCCTTGACATAAATGGACCATGACCTTTAAAAGTATGCTCAAAGACGTTGGTAGGATAAGGACATGGAAAAAGAGATGAAACTAAGGCGAGGATTTATGCAAAGGATGGGATCAAAGGGATCGAAGGATGGAAAATATGAATTGGATAATGGATAGGGTATTGGAAGAATTGTGCTTGAGTGGATGGAAATGTTGGCAAGATCGACATTGGCACACACCTTGAGGGGTGATGGACTGATGGAGGAAAGATGCATTTTGGATATGGAGATTTTGATGGAGGAATAGCTTGGGATTTTGGGACATAAGGGCCCAAAATGGATGAAGAAGGTGATGGAGGAATAGACTTGGAAGGTTTGGATGGAGGAATAGCAATTTTGGATGCCAAGTTGGATTTTTCTTTAGGCTTTTGTGCTTCAAGGAGCTGCTTGGGGATCCACATAGTTTTTTATTTTTCATGCTTTTGTGGGTCCTTGGAGTGCATTGCTTGCACAAGGGATTTAGGAACCCATATAGATTTTGACTTTGCTTTATTTTGCTCAATGGGCCTTTGTGGCCTATGGGATATTTCTTTTTCTTTTTGGATCAATTTGTTCTTTGTTTTGACATGTCGATTATATTGGACATGTTGATCCTTGAATACATGTGGATTTCTAGGCTTATGACTTTTATACTTGGCATCCAAATTGCTTGGAGGGGGAAAGGAATGCATGGATGGATATGAATGAAATGGACTTCTTTTGGATTGATGGAATTTACTCAAGGATGTGTGCCTTTGCTGACCTTGCATAGAGGATGAAGGGATATAAGGACCTAAGATGGATGGAAGGTATGATGGGGAAGGTGGACATTTGGATTTTGACTTTGAAGGGATACCAACGCCTTGAGTGTGAGTTGTGTAGACATGACCCTTAAGATCTTCTTTAATATGGAGGGGTTCTTTCTCATGAAGGTCTACTCCTTTGCCTTTATGAATATCTTGACTTTTAGGATACTCTTTTCTTTGGGAAGAAGACGCGAGTCCATTATGAGGTGGATATGATATGAGAGAAATAATGAGATCTTGAAGTGGACCGGATTGCACCAAAGTGGAAGAACCCATTATGCATGTCGAGGGTTCATGAACATCTTGCACTGACACGTTAGAATCATGAGGGGGATCAGGATCATGAGGGTGACTAGGATTGTGTAGTGGACATGGTTCAATGATAGGCTCTTCAAGAGATGGAATGGGAGGAATAATGGGATCATCACAAGAAATGAGATCTTGGAGTGTATATGGAGTATTAAGACAAGGAGATGGAGGAACAAGTGGATCTTGTGGAGGATCTGAAGGAATAATTTGATCTTGACAAGGAGGAAGATCATTGGAATCCTCTTTAAAGGTGTTTTTCTCTTGACTTTCAATGGGATCATCGGAAAGGATGGAAAGGATATCTTGATCTTTCTCAGGAAGTGGAATGTCAATGGGATTTGAAAGGACATCGTGTTCATGAAATGGAATGGGATCGTTTGGGATTGGATGGATTGGGATATCTTGATCTACCTCAGGGAATGGAGTGTCAATAGGACTTTGGATAGGATGGACAAGAATAGGTGAATCATTATGAGTTTCTGGGAACATGGGGTCCTGGTCAACAATTGGATGGGATGATAAGGTTTCAGGATCTTGATCTTGATCTGTTTCAAGACACGTTTCTTCATGCTCTAAACTATCCTCTTGACATGAGGTTGGACTTTGGATATGCATGGGGGATTCTGACAAGGGATCAATGGTTTGGCATGAAGGAAATGCACTTTGAACATTTGTGATGGATTCTGGCAAGGAATCAATGCTTGAACATGAGGAAGAGGGACTTTGAATGGGGTCCTCTAAAACAGGTAATGGCAATAAAGTGTATAGTGGCATTGGGTCTTGTATTTCTGAAACATGACAAGGATGTGCATCATGAATTGGATTATCATGGCAATCAATTATGGATAGCTCTTGGATAATTGCATCCTTGGGTGTATTGTTTGATGAGAACAATATGGAAGGTTCTTGTGAAACTTCTAAAGGTGTAGGGATAGATGCCACTGGAGAGTCAATTTGCTTGCGAGGGGATGAGGCATTGCTAGACATAAGTGTATTAGTTTGATCTTCCTCAAAGAACTCACTTGGTCGTTTCCTTAAGATCATTGCAATAAAGCCACCTTTCTTTCGAGGTTTTGACATAGTTGTATCTGGAATTTGAACTTGTTTGGAAAGGAGTTGGTCTTGATCTAATGTCATGTTTTGATATTGGACTTGGTTCAATTGTTCTGACATGTTTGAAACTTGGGTTGGTGTGTGCTGCAACCTTTGTTTTTGAATGTTTGGTTGTTGTTTTTGACATTGATATTCCACCATTGGTTGAACCATTTGTTGACATTGTATAGTTGGTTGGACATATTGTTGAAATTGGACCATTGGTTGTATATGTTGGAAATGTTGAACAATTGGTTGTGATGGCTGAAAATCTGATTGATAGTGAACACCTTCTTGTTCTTGTTGTGGAGGCACATAATGTTGTTGTTGATGTTGTCTCCTTTCTTGAAATTGTTTCATCATCTCTATTTGGGAAAGGAGAGCTGGTATGTCTGATCGTTCAAGAAGAGATCTTACATCAATTGGCTCAATCTTTAGATTTCGACCTGGAAATTTTTGAAACATTTTGGACATTTGTGATCTATTCTTCTCAATGTTTTTCACTCTTTGTTCCAATATCTCCTCTTCTTGAGCTAGTTTCTCCTCTAGTTTTTGTATTTGGAGACTTGTTTCATCATAAAAAGTTTGATCAACATTGCTTTGTTGTTGGGTTGGATAGAATTGTGATTGCATTGTCGGTTGATATGTCAAACTTTGTTGCATCATTGGTGCTTGGAACCTTGTTTCAATAGACATGTCACTATGCAAATGCAATATTTTTGGAATTTTTCAAGGACAATGTATGATATGCAACTAAATGCAAACTAAATGAATGAGAATGCAATCTATGGCAAGAGTGCAACCTATGTTTTTGGTTGTTTTTCAATATTTTGACAAACTTTTTGGAATGCAAATCTAAAAGAGACCCTTAGGAAATTGAAATGATGTCTAGACCTCAAAGGACAAAAGGACCAAGTGACAAAAGGACAAATGACAAAGTCTCCCCTATATGCTTGGATACTAAGCTAGGTTTGACGAAATGATATTGATGACAAAAGGACAAAAGATTTGATAAGGTCTAGACTTCTTAACAATGACTTAGGGTTTATCAAAGATTAGGATTACTCAAGTATGACAAAACCTAATTTTGGCACTATATGCAAAGGGACAATTAATATGCAAGTGACCTTAATATGATATTATAATGACCTAAGCTTAATGAAGAGACCTAGGGTAAGCAATGTATGACAATGATATAACTTTAATGCAAGAGGACATATGCAAATGGATGACTTTTATTGAAAAGAGTATGACTTAGGTGAAACCTAACCTTGGTGCTTGACAATGAACTTTGCAAAATGCAACCTAGGATGAACTTAAATGTAAGTGACATGAATGTTGAGACAAGATTGGAACAATGTTTGATCATCATATTGGAAGATGTGTTTTGAACCTTGTTGAATTTTTGTTGGATGAATGTCTCTTATGTTTAACCTTGTTTTGAATCAATTTGTTTTGCTTTTTAAAATGGGATGCAATTCAACTTTTGACAATCAAAGAATACAAGATATTGCAACATAGACTCAAGACACTCATGCTCATTTCCACATTTCTTATAGTAGGCAAAGACATTAGGTACTTGAGAGGTAGACTCATTATGAGATTCAAGGAGAATACATAGATGCTTGACCCCACAGGCTCCCCTCCATGGCACTCACTTCTCAGGGCAGCCAAGCATCAGTCCCCATGGAATCTCCCCATGGCGAACTTAGTATCTCTTCCAAGTATCCGAATTTGTCCTTCTCAAGCAACTAGAAGGGTTTTTGGCCTCTAAAAACAAGGTGTTTAGTAAGGATTTCTGTTAAGCATTACTCCTTGATGTCACGCAAGCGTGATTGAGACATTAAGCCCATCAAGATACCAAACAAATGTAGTCGTCCAAGCATGATTTAGACCATGAGGTCCTACTTAGATGTTGATATGAGAAAGAGTCCACGGGTCATCACTTCCCAAGTAACTGCAATTCCCACGTAACCCCTCCTTCAAAGCTTTCGCTCATCAGGTATTTTTTTATAGTGAGTTAGAATGCCAAGGTATTCTAGCCATACTCACTTTGGGTCGTTCCCTTCTCACGATTATCACTTGCTTGCAAAAGCAAATGGTCGGGAAGGCAGGCCCTCTAAAGGTGACACACAATCAAAACAACGAGCATGGTATCGAAGATCTAGATTTCTGATCACCCTAAGAAGGATGAGAGCATACTCTCCTACTCCAATGTCACACTCAACAATCAAAGCAAACAAATGTTCATTCCAACCTATTTAGAAATCACTAGGTGCCTAAAAATTAAATACAAACACAAAGTTTGATTGTTTCTCCAAGGCAACCTACAAAAACCCAAGTTAGGAGTTTGATACGCTTATTCTTTGACTTTTGAATCTGCACAAAGTGTGTTAGTAGTTTGATTTATTGTCTTTGCCATGCGTATGCCAAGATGCTACCAACAATGTTAGAGAATCAAGAGAAATGAATCACCATCAAAATTAATCCATAAAAGTTGTGATTCTTTGTCCTCTTAGATTAATCTATGTGAAATTTATCAAATTTACCACCCTAGATTAATCTAGATAAAATTTGCATGAATGCATGATTAATTTGCCAAGCTAAATTAATCTAGATGAAATTTGCATGATTTTGTTTTTTTGAAAATTTTGACCATTTACAGCAGCGTAATTAAAAATGTCATAACTTCCTCAATATTTATCCAAATCACAAACCATAAAATGATCTGGAAAGGTAAAAACGTCATCTAATATACCCAGAAATCATTTATTTTAATTCTCCACGAAATTGTTTACGTGATCAATTGATTATGACTATTTTATTTTTAGAAGAAAAATCTGCAATTTCTCCACAAAAAAATCTGCAACTTCACAAAACATTCAAAAAAATATTAGATCCAAGCATGTTCACGTCGGCTTCACCAATTAATGTAGCGTAGAAATTAGGAATCATCACAAGATAAGTAGATCAATCAAAACACAAGACATGATAACTTAATCATGAGAGCACTCATTGCAAATGAACCTAATCCTAAGCACACTCAATAGAGATATGAAAACAAAGCATTCAAAATGAAAGATTATGCAAACCAAATGCAGAATTGAATGCTCCTTCCATGCGGCTCCATTGTTGTTCTTTCCTCTTCAATGGATTTGTGGATCTCACCTACAAGTGCACATACAATTGAAAGCAAGATTGATGAAAAGCTCAAGAGTACTAGAAGCGTAAGTTCGATAGTTTGATTAAGGATTCGGATTCAAGATTCAAGGGTTATTCTCATTATTTGATTCTATGATTATGTGATTGCAAAAGTGATTACCAATTAGCCTTGATTGATGAAGATCATCCAATTTATAGATAAATTGGAGATAGGATCAAATTTAGCATGAAATGGATATTAGAAGCAATTGATTTCAAAATTGGAAAAATGAGTGAAAAGAAGGTTATGACACCTTCTATGTCATGAATTATGACATATTGCCAATGCAAAGGTTAGAAGACTAGAGGCTTATGACATCTTGCTATGCCAAAAGTATGACGCATGAAGCACAAAAATAGGGAGCACTAAAGACAATTTAATTAGGTGGAATTGCAATTAGGAAATTAGAAAATAGGTGGAAATTAGAAATTAGGAAATAATGAAAATTAGAAATTAGGAAATTAGAAAATGAGAAAATTAGGTAAATTAATTAATAATCTTTCATTTATTAATTAATTCACAAGGAGGAATAATTAGCCAATTAAATGAATATTTAATTGTAATGAGAAAACTTAGGATAAATAAGTAATTTATTAATCCTAAAGGAAGAAATGACGCACAAGGTTAAATGATTAAATCATGAAACCCTAGAAGGTGAATTAGCAATGCGAGGATGACAATTAGGTCTTGATTGAAGATAATTAATGTCGATCATGATTTTGATTTTGGATTGATAAATGACCAATGTGATAAACGATTTGATTAATAAATACACCAATTGACAAGGAACAATGACTAATTGATTCAAATTGACATGATTGAAAAGGATGACGATTGATGACAAATCGATCGCAATATGACAAGATTGACAAGGACAAAGATCGACCCAAAATCATGATTGAAGATTGTTGTCGACAAGACCAAATTTGAGAGTGTGAATGAAGAATGTAGAAGAAAGACTCAATGCTTGCAAATGATAAAAACCAAGTGCGTGACATAGGAGAAATGTTAATGCGACGCAAAAACCTAAAATGAGGCAATGCGCAAATGTTAAAGCATGACTCTGCAAGCGTTGACCATTTTTAGGTGTCTACAGAAAGTTGTGAGACTATCAGTATCAGTCTCTTGTAACAGACTAGAGAGTATATCAACTACAGTCTGTATGGTTTGATCTTCTCTCCTCTGAGCTCTCATTATATTCTTCTTGGCCTTGGATTGCATTGCAAATGCAATAGCCATCAGTTATGTTGGACTCAACATATCCATATGTATTGGTCCTTGGATAGATACTATATCATCATCTTCATCATCATCAATGATCTTCTTTGAAGTAAGTGATCGGCAGGTCACTTTTTCCTCATGTTCTTCTTCTTTGTACTTCTCTTCTACCTTCACCAGTGACTCTTTAGTTTGCTCAACATCTCTTTGCACACTTTCTTTTGTGTCTTTCTACATCTCTTCATCTTTCTCCAGTGGCTCTGTGATTTTCACATCATCTATTTGTGCATTTACTTGTGTATCTATCTCTTCTTCATCTTTACAGGTTGGAATCACTTCTGGTATCACTGGTTCTTCTGATATGGTAGTAGGAAAGTATGTGGTGTCACCTTCTGGTTCTTTCTCTCTTTGAGTGAATATCTCAACAATTTCAAATACATCCAGTAGTTCACCTTCAATTACCGATGCCTCGAGAATATCGTCTTCCTCAAAAGTTTCTATCATCTCTAGTTCCTCTTTTTCAAGTCCTAATTTTTTTTTCAAAATTTCCTTAGTCTCATCTTGCATCGATTGGGACTCACCAACAAGCAATCTTGTTAACCTCTTCTTGTTCCAGAATAATGGTTTTGAATTAAAAAGAATTTCCTGCACTTCCTCCTTAGATGTCTCTGGTTACAAATGCATAAGTACATACTCAATTATTTCTTTATCCTGCCTAATTGCAGTCTGCCATCTAGCTTCCAATTTTCTATACAAAGAATCAGGTATATGTCCTTATAGTTCAATCAATGCTTTGCTATAATGATTCATAAACCAAACAACTGGATCTTCAATTTTTTTATGCTCTTCCTCATCAAAATGGTTATAGTGCTTATGTACACCAACCAATATACCATAATCCCTTATATTCTTCAACAAGTTCTCAAATACAGTAAGTTTAGCTACCTGTGGCTTAACTGATTTGACAGTGAGTGCACCAAGCACTTTAGATATCTTGCCAATTTCCCTCAATTCTTTCTTTCCTCCTTCTGATTCAGTTTCCTTTGCTTCTTCATCTGCTACAACCTTAAAAACTCTTTGTGCATGTTCTTTCTTTCTTTTTCTTGAGACTTTAGGTGCTTTAGGTGCTTGTGGCTCATCTTGTTTTGCTTTTCTCCTGATTTGTATCTTTAGAGGAGGAGGGGGCTTCTCCTTCTTGACATATGCACTCCTAGTTTATCTACGAGTGGAGACACTAGAGATTCTTGCCTTCCTTTTCTTCAAATCTAGTTCTTGCTTCATCAATCATCTCCTTTGTGAAACCTTGTGCAACAACAAATGCTTCAACCTCTTTCCTGACCTTTTTGGCTATTACTGGTGTGGCCAATTCAGCATGTACCTATATTTATTTATCCTTAAATGTGTCAAACCTAGGTACATTAGAATCTATTGGTTTAGATAGTAGGTGATCAACATAAATAGTCAATATATCTACTTCTACCTCATACCCCATAGGTATGATGCATAAAGTTCTTGGATCTACAACCTCCATCTAATAACTATCTGTATCAACCATAAAGAAAATACAGTCTCCATACCTTTTTACAACATGCTTTGGTATCCTCTCTCTGACATGCATTCTCTTCTAGAAACCCTTGAAGTATCCCCAAATTATCATAGTGAATTCATTGCCAAGCATCTTAATGTTGTTCTTTATTTACAATATTGTTGGTGTATCCATAGACCATTGGATATCACCTATACCGGGAAATTAATTCTGGAAATAGAAAAATAATCCAATAATCTATTGACCAAACTTGAAATTTTGTCGCTTGTCCTTCTTGATTGATTCAAGATTCAACATCAGTTGGGCTCTCAAGGCTTCTAATAGGTCATAATCAAGATTCTCTTTCAACATCTGGTAGGTTGTGTGGATAGCAGCTCCAGGAATGCTATTCATTTGGCTTGAATGGTAAACTTTGTAGCCAATGACCATGGATGCAAACTTCACTTCTGGATCTTCAATATCATTTACTGTCATAGCACAACCATCCCACTTCGATTTTGTCAATCGGATAAATTCATCCTTCAGGATTGATCTTAAAACAGGAACTTCACCAGTTGCCCATAATCCGGTGATAACATGGATAGCCTCTTTTGTGATCTTGTGTGGTCTATCCAACCACATAAACTGATTGTGGATCTTACTTAGAACATATCTCACATGCTCTTCTTCAAAATCATCTATAAAGTTTAAAACATGGTGAAAATCCTTATTTATTACCCTTATGAATTTATCCATTATCGCTCCTTATTTATCACACAGTAATAAGTGCTGATCAAAGATGGAAAATGTCCCCAAATCTTCTAGTTTGCAATGAATGTATGATCTGATGTCTTCAACATGTAAAACACCATAGGGTATGCTAGATAGGGCTCGAACTGGATTTGTCTTTGTGGACTTATGAGGATGTCTCTTAAAGTTTGATCAAGGTCTTTCAGTAATATCAACAATATGTGGTGTATCCATTGTGAAAATTCAAACACGGACTCAGATCCATAGAGAGATACCTTTAAACTTCTTCACAACTAGGGTTTCTGGTCTGAATGCTCTTTCACCGATTCACTTTTCCACAAGTCTTCACGATATGCTATCAACTTCACCAAAGTAAAAATCAAATTCTCTTCTATGCTTCTGTCACTCTCCAAATATTCTCTTGAAAATGCTAAGTGAGAAATGAAACTGTAAAACACCATTTTTATTTTCCTTTTACCAACTGCATTTAATGCTAAACTGGTTGAACATATTGAAGCAGTCACCGGTGAGGAGGGACCTCAAAGAGATCAATCTGGACCAGCCAACAAGAGTAAACACAATGAAAACACAAAGATATGATGGAGGAAATGCTAAATAGATTGTTTTATTTCATGAAAATTGATTATAACCAACCTGTAATAACTGGGTTACAACATAAACGACTCACATGTCTACTAGAACATGCTCAAAGTACAGAATAGGTCACAACCAAGACCTTTAATCTTAAGATCTATCTTCTATGCTTAGTCTAGATACTTCATTCTTCAATTGATACATTCTAATGCACAATTATAATTATATATACGATCCAAGGGATCTGGTTGGCCTAGAAAGGATCAAAACCTGAAGAACAAGACCTAACGTGTAAAACCAACAAGGTCGGCCTTTGCCAAGATATTCCTCCTGAAAATCCAAAGGATGAAGTGTAGATCATGGAAAAGGTTGGCCACATGCCAAGGAATATCATAATCAATGCCCAAGGATTTGCAAGCTTTGGAAGGGGTTCCAGTAGATCACCAAAATAGGTCCAGGCAACCAGTAACAAGAAACTGTCAACCAGTAACATGAAACTATCAAAGAAACTGATAGTGTTAACTTGTCGAAAAATGATCTAAATGCAATGCGGTCTGGAAACAAGAAAGATGATCAAGCCTTCAAGTAGAATCCAACTCCACAGGATTCAGTGAGCCAAAACCAGGACACAGAGAAAGAAATGTTGAAACTATAAATAGAAAGAAAAACAGAAAAAAAAATAAAAATTGGTTGATGCAAGATTTCTATGAACTGAGGATGCTCCTGCATCAGACATCCAGGGTTATTGAAAAAGTGAGTCTCTCACTTTGCTAGGGTTAGAGAGAAACCAAGCTGGTCTACCTCTTCCTAAGAAATCCAAGACAAATCTTCAACCAGTATATCCTTCCACTTCATAAGATACTCCTTATACTGACTGCTCTGAGTATTACACCCTATCCTACTATCCAAAATGTGTCTTCAATCTGATCCGGTTCCTTCTAAGGAAACTGTTTCTTCAAGTCTACTATGTTGTTCTCACTGAATTCTGGTTCATGATACTCATGATGATTTGCAATGTTAAACCCAGGTGAAATACTCAGACTATCTAGTAACTCCACTTCATATGCATTTCCAAAACTGAACTTCCTCAAAATCCTGCAAGGTCCAAACTTTTTCATCTGCAATTTATTATAAGTTCCAACCGAGAATCTTTCTTTTCTCAGATATACCATCACTTCATCACCAACTTAAAATTCCTTATGTATCCTCTTCTTATCTTCCTTCTCCTTATACTTGTTGTTCATGTCCTCCAAATATTGCTTAACCTGAATATGCAAAGCTGCCATGTGATCTGCAAAATCTTTAGCTTCTGAACTTCTGTGGTCTTCATTGCTAATATCTCTTAATTCTGATATACCTCTAGGACATACTCCAGTAACAATCTCAAAAGGTGTTCTTCCGATACTCCTGTTTACTGAATAGTTGTAGGAAAACTCTGCTTGTACAAGGATCAAATCCCAACTTCTGTTTTTATCTCCAACTAAACATCTTAGCAAATTTCCCAAGCTCTGGTTAACTACTTCTTTCTATCCATCAGTTTGTGGATGAAAAGTAGAACTGAACTTCAAATTTGTCTTCATCTTCTTCCAAAGTGTTCTCCAAAAATATCCAACAAACAATGTCTTTGTCTGAAACTATGCTCTTAGGTAGTCCATACAATCTCACTACTTCCTTGAGAAATAGGTCTGCTACATGTAATGCATTTGATGTTTTCTTACAAGGTATGAAATGAGACGTCATTGAGAATATATCCACTACCACAAATATAGAATCATTCCCTATCGGCATTTTAGGCAATCCAAGTACAAAATCCATGCTTATATCCTCCCAAAGTCTTAGCGATATTGTCAAATGTTTATACAATCCCACATTCTGACTACTACCCTTTGCAACTTGACAAACTCTACTACTTTGCACATATTTCTTAACATCCCTATGAATCTAGGGCCAAAATTACTACTCACTCACTAATGCTACTGTTTTGTCAATGCCAAAATGTCCAACTAATCCTCCACTATGTTTATCCTTTATCAGATTCTCCCTCATAGAACTCTTAGGTATGCACAAATTAACTCCTCTGAAAAACATCCCATCCTGAATGAAGTAATCCAACCACTTGCTTCTATCTACCATAACCACTTCTCTACATGCTTTTTAAGGTTCTACAAAATCTGGGTCATCATCATACAAGGTCTTCAATTCTCAAATCCTAATATTGTCACTCTCATCTATGTTAGCAAATTCCTTCTCCTACACAATGTATCAACAACTTTGTTAGATTTTCCACTTCTATGCTTCAACATAAAGGTGTAACTCCGCAAGAATTCTACCCATCTCATATGTATTTGATTCAACTTACTCTCACTATTCAAATATTGCAAAGCTTGATGATCTATATACAACACAAACTCCTTAGGCAACATGTAATGTCTCCACTTCTTCAAGGCTTGAACTATGACATAAAACTCCTAATCATATAGTGAATATATCCTTTGGGCATCATTCAATTTCTCACTGAAATAAGCTAGTGCTCTCCCTTCCTGACTCAAAACTGCTCCTATTGCTATTGCACTTTCATCACAATCCACTTGAAATACTTTATTGAAATCTGATAAAGCTAACACAAGTTGCTTAGTCACTTTCTGCTTCAACAGTTCAAAATTTTGTTTTCTCTGGTGGTCCACTTGAATTACTTTCGATCTCCCCTCATGGTCTCAGTCATAGGGTTAAAAACTGAACTAATATTTCTGATGAACTTTCGGTAAAAACTAGCCAATCCATGGAATGATATTACCTCCCCAATTCTTTCCATTGTAGGCCACTCAACAATTTCTTTTACTTTCTTAGGGTCCATCTTCAAACCATCCTCAAATATCACAAATCCCAGATAGACTAACTCATCCTTCATGAAAGTACGCTCCTTGATATTTATCAACAACTTTTGTTCTCTCAACCTCTACAAAAATTGTCTCAAATGCAAAAAATGCTCCTCTTTTGTCTTACTAAAAATCAAAATGTCATCCAAATACACAACAACAAACTTACCCAATAATTTCTTCAATACCTCATTCATTAGCCTCATGAAAGTACTCGGTGCATTACTTAACCCAAAAGGCATCACCAACAATTCATACAGTCCTTCATTTGTCTTAAATGTTGTCTTCCACTCATCTCCTTCTTTGATTCTGATCTAATGATATCTACTCTTAAAATCTATCTTTGTAAGGTATTTGTCTCCACTCAAACAGTCCATTATGTCATCCATCCTAGGCAAAGGAAACTAATATTTCACTGTGATCTTGTTTATTTCTCTAGAATCAATACACATTCTCCACTTTTCATTCTTCTTAGGTGCCAATACTGTTAAAAATTACACAAGGGCTCAGACTTTCCTTGATCAAACCTTTCTTCAATAGCTCCTACACTTGTCTATTCAGTTCTTCATTCTCTGCTGGTGTCATCCGGTGTGCAAGTTTGTTAGGCAAACTAGCTCTGGGAACCAAGTTCATGCAATGACTAATACTTCTCATAGGTGGAAATCCATCAAGCACATTATTAGAAATAATGTCTCCATATTCTATTAGTAAATCTTTTATCTCTTCCAATTGTTCCTCTTCATGCTCCAAATTCTCAGTCTTCTTAGGAATTAAGGCAAAACACACATTCTCATGTTTCAATCCATCCAAGAATTTCCTTCCATTTGAGATTCTAGAATTCATACAGACTTCATTATTCAAAGGTTCCTCCAAGGGAAAAAAGGTTTGCTTCATCCCATTGGCCACAATAGTGTATGTATTCTTCCTCCCATCATGTACTACCTGTCTATCAAGCTGGCAAGGTCTATCCAACAAAAAATGACAAATATCCATAGGCATAATATCACACAATACGTTATCATGTTAATTCCCAATTTTCAATTTCACCAAACATTGCTCACTTATTAAAAACTTATGTTCATCTTGAATCCATGCTATCTGATAAGGTTTAGGGTGTTTCAATCTTTCCAAATTCAACTTATCACCATCTCTTCTAAAACAAGATTATCTGAACTACCACTATCAATAACAACTTTATAACACTTACTAGATACCTTACATCTGGTCATGAACAAATTCTTCCTTTGCAAGGGCTCTTCATCTCCTCTGGTATGACACAAAGCTCTCCTCATCATCAACAACTCTCCATCTTCTGGTTTATTGTCTAATCCGGTGGGGTTTTCTTCCACCACTACTGCTCTTCCGGTACTTTTTGTCTTCTTACACTCGGAAGCACGATTTCTTTATCCTCCACACTTATAGCAAGTTCCTTTGAATGTTCTCTTGTCTTGCCTTCCAAATTTTTTATTCTAGTAACCATTCGGTTCTCTCCTCCGATAGAAATTTATATCATTTTTCTAGTATGAATTACCTTTTTTGTTCAATTCCTTGTCCTTGTTCTAATTTGTATAGGTTCCTCTACCTTCGATATATCCTCTTCCTCCTTGAAATCTTCCTTCGGTAAACCTTCCACCTCTACCTCTTTTCCTCTACTAATATCTTTTGTTTAACTTCTCTTCTGCCTTTAGGGCATATTAGTAAGCCTCTTCAACACTCTCTAATTTGATCAAATTGAGTTCATCTTGTATGGGCATCTATAATCCATTCAAATATCTTGCAAGTAATTCAACTTCATCATCAACATGTCCAAATCTGATATTCAACTTGTAAAATACTTTAGTGTACTCCTACACACTAGATTCCTTCTATCTCAAATTCTGCAACTTCTGGAACATATTCACTTGATAATCCGCTAGCATAAATTTTGACTTCAACTTAGCAATCATCTAATCCCATGTCTTAATCTTCTCTTTACCTCTTCTTTGTCTATCAACTTACAAATTTTCCCACCAAAGAGATGCATGACCTTTCAACCGAGTAGAGGCATATTTCACCTTCCTCTCTTCTGTAGTGTTTTCAAAATCAAAATACTTCTCCATCTCCGAGATCCAATCCATGAAATCATTTGAATCCAACTTCCCATCATATTCTAGTGGGGTAAAATTAGGTTTAGTATTTTCCCTACTCAAAACCCTCAAAAACCTTTCCTCATCCAAATCAACTAGCAGTGGGTTTACTTGTTCTATCAGGGCTTCTTCTCCTTTATCTTCACTTACATCTTCAATGTGTCAACCTCTTCTCTGGACTATCTCCATGGCTTCCAACCGAGCTGCTATACCATGCAACATTTCCATCACAACAAGGCCTGCATTCCCACATGCTCCACCTAGCTCCTCTTCACACCATTGTTCACATCGGTCCTCTGCAATTGTAGGTCGGATCCTTAGTCCGCCAACCTACAACAAAAAAAATCTCAGGACACGCAACCTCCAGAATGAAAACTCGCTCTGATACCACTTTAAGCAGTCATTGGTGAGGAGGGACCTCAAAAAGATCAATCTGGACTGGTCAACAAGAGTAAACACAATGGAAACACAAAGATATGATGGAGGCAATAAAAAAAATTGTTTTATTTCATGAAAATTGATTACAACCATCCAGTAATAATCAGGTTACAACATAACCATCTCACAGGCCTGCTAGAACATGCTTAAAATACAAAAATAGATAATAGTCAGGACCTTTAATGTTAAGATCTATCTTCTACACTCAATCTAGATACTTCATTCTTCAATTGATACATTCTAATGCATAATTACAATTATATATATGATCCAAGGGATCCGGTTGGCCCAAAAAGGATCAAAACCTGAAGAACAAGACCTAACATATAAAACCAACAAGGTCAGCCTTCACCAAGATATTCCTTCGGAAAATCCAAAGGATGAAGTGTAGATCGCAAGAAAAGGTTAGCCACACACCAAGGAACATCGTAATCAATGCCAAAGGCTCTGCAAGCTTTAGAAGGGGTTCCGGTAGATCACCAAAATAGGTTCGGGAAACTGGTAACAAGAAACTGTCAACCGATAATGAAGAAACTATCAAGGAAACCGATAGCGATAACTTGTCAAAAAATTATCCAAATGTGATGCGGTCTAGAAACAAGAAAGATGATCAAGTCTTCAAGTAGAATCCAATCCCACAGGATCGGATGAGCCAAAACTGGGACACATAGAAAGAAATGTTGAAATTGCAAATAGAAAGCAAAACAAAAAGAAAATGTTTTTGGTTGATGCAATATTTCTATGAACTAGGGATCCTCCTACATCACATACCTTAATCACCATTCAACCCTAGAACTTGCTACTAGTTTACATACCACATCCAATTTACCAGTTTAAGATGTAACTGGTTCAAAATCACTTCATATCATCATATAGCATCAAAATTTGTAGATTTGACTTACCGCACATCATTTAGGGGGTCCAGAAATGGATTTGACAATGTGCCCCCCCTAAGGTTCATACATGGCTTAGTTTTCTAGTGAGGGATTTTCCACATTAGGTGAAGAATTGGAGTCCTTTGATGGTTTCTCCTCACTTTTCTTCCCCCATATCTTATTCATCTCACTTCTGGTTTCTTCCACATCTAACTTCTTCTTTCCTTTCCGGTCAACAGACTGATTAACTGATTGGTTCACTCTAGCTCTGCAAAACCTTCCAATGTGTCCTAGTTTGTGGCAGTGGAAACATGCCATTCCAGATGCTCTCCAGGGTCTAATATTGCCTCTATCAGTTCTTCTTCGATAATTCATAGCCACATGACCATAGTTGTGATAGATTGAACATGTCACATTCCATCTATTCTCCATTTCATATGGACTAGACCGATTCACATAAGGTCTCTACCAAGTAGGGTTCCTCTGGTCATTGTAAGATCTCTGCCATTAATCATTAGACCTCTGATTCATGTAAGATCTCTGATTGTTCACTCTTGACCTACACTCAACAACTCTATGCCCATACTTGTTGTAATTGAAGAAATGTCCATCAAAAGTACTATGCTTATATCCTTCATATGCATTAGGTCTATATCCATCAAAAGTACTAGATCTACTTCTACAAACATTTGTAGTATGACCTACCTTATGATAGTTAAAACATGTGGGTTTATAGGTTCTCTTACTGGTGTTCTTCTTGGTTTTTGATGCATATTTAGCTTCATACATAGTGTCCTTGGTACCAAATGGCTCTCCTTGTTGAAAGGTTATGTATCACAAGGCATGTGGGTCTTTGTTATGCCTTAGTGTCGGAATCTTCTCATCAAGCATAGCAGTGCTCTTGTTGAATTTAGCTAGTAACTCATTTGCATCAGCCAACTCCTTGGAAAGCTCCTCATTCTTCTTTGTAAGACTTTCTCCAAGAGACATAGCCATGTCTAGATCAGCTTGTATTTCCTCTTTTTCCTCATGAAGATGTGCATGCAGAGTACCAATCTCCTGGTTTAGTTTAAAGATCCCATGCTCCTTATCTCTTACTTTGTCTTCAGCTATCCTCCTGGCTTCCAACTCTTGGCTCATTTTGATGGTAAGGGATTCCAACTATCTCCTCAGATTTATCTTTTCATCATTCACCTTTTTCACCTCATTAGACAAGGTATCAATGGTTTCTACCTCAAATGAATTGCTTTCACTAAGTTTCAACAACTGCTCAACCAACTCTCTTCTCTTAGCCAATGAAGCTTTTTACTTGACCTTTACTTCACCAAGAGCTTCTTTAGATTCTGCAAGCCAGGTTGAAAGCTCTTTGTAACTCATTTCCCCCATGTTAGCCTTAGGGATCCTTCGCAAGCGGTTAAGCCTTAAGGGAATTAGGCTCTGATACCAATTGATAAACTTATAAGGCAGTGAAAGGGGGGGGGTGAATCAGTGCAAGAAAAAAATTAATAAATCTGATAACACCTTTCACCAACTTGAAAATCAATATGCATGTAAGAAATATAACCACATAAGAAATCATCCAACAAAGAATGCAAACCATAACACAATGATTTTTCATATGGAAACCCAAATGCAAAGAACCATGGTGGGAATTAGTACCCAGAAAGATCTTCTAATTGCAGTAGAGAGATTTGACCGGTTAAGGTCATACAACACCTTGATAGGGGTACACCCGGTTAAGAGTGTTTTAGCTCGATAAAGAGCTATACAATAAGGCCTGTTATGACCCAACCCTATTAGGAGCTACCCACATTACTAGGATTTACCAACACAAGATAATGTGTCACCTGGATAGAGGATTTCACCTTCGGACCTGCTAGGATCCTACCACACCATGTTAGGAGTGACCTTGTTAGAGGATTTTCTTGCTGCAACTGTTAGGAAGACAACAAGTTTGACTGATCTGAAGTTAGCACCTTTGTGTCTTGTTGTCTTCAAAATCTGATTCACTTCAACATCCTTATAATGATATGATAACTCTGTGTGTAGAAGAGATATTAAAGAGAAGAAAACTTCCAGGACAACATATGACAAGGTTTGATTTAACCTTCTACACTTTGGACCTACTCAAAGTCCAGGCGGGTATACCTTTGTGAACTAAATTCACATCTTTAAAAGATAAATCCACAACAAACCAGTCCAGAAAACCAATAGATCTAATCACCTTAAAACTAATTGAGACAAAGGAATGAAAATTGTACTCATATTTAGTATTGACCTACAAAATATGTAATATAAAACCTCGATCTATACCAGTGCCTTATCCAAGGTCGCAAAGTCATCTAAGTTCAAACAATACTCCCACAATCAAATATCTATACATATCCCATTAGTTTGGCTTCTGTAGATCCCTATGTATGCCTAACACACATAAGAATTTATTAATACCAAATTAAACTATGTTCATCAAGATTCAAAATGTCACAAGGAATTTACTCGTAGAAGTGATTAACGCATATTTAATTCCCCTCCTGAAGAGAAAAGCCTAAGAAACATATCTACTGAAAGTTGCCTTACAACCCCTAATCAAATGAAATAACCCTGAATTATTTAGAATGAAACAATAAACACTTGCGAACACATTTGAAGACAACACAAAGTTTTAAATCAAAACCAATGGTCTGTATATTGATATTTTCTTCAAAAAAGCATTACAAGAAACCTTCAAATATTCTCCATTAAAACTTGGAAAAGCTCAGATAAATTTCTGCGGTGTTTTCTTACAATTCTTTGTGATCATTTTTCTACTAGTCTTGCTATCCATTTATAACAATATGGATGCATACAAAGCTTTGGACTTTCCTAGGAGAGTTTGTTAAAATCATTTCTTCTCAAGAAGAAGTTACAAAATCTTTTACAAATGCGGTTACAAGTCCTTTTCAACTTCCGCAGCCTCTTCTACTTGTTGTCCAGTTGCAACCTCTTCTAATGGATCCACATCCTGTATGGCATATTTTCTTGTCCACTCATTGTATACATCATCAGATGGCCATGCGAAGTTGATCACTTTTTCTTTTGCCTTGGCTAACCTTTTCCAAGAATTTCTCATTTTGTTAACCTCTGAATTGAGAAAACCATAATGAGATTTGATTCTCTGTATCTCCTCAATTGTTATGATAAAAAAGGAAGCATCTTCTAAGTTAATAATTCCTTTTACTCTAACTGACAATTTGGCTTCTAATTCCTTAAGCCATACTTGTTTGTCCTTCAATTGAACTAGGCTAGCAAAACCCCCTAGAATTAATTCAAACACTTGATTAGTGTACTCTTTCTTGTACAAATTGATCTTCCTATCTGCATTATCTATTCCTTCTACTAATTTTACCAGGTCCTTTGTGGTATCACAAGTGGATTTGATAATAGGATCAGCCTCTGCTTCATCATAGGATACACAAATAAGCTCCAAATCCTTCTCTCTAGGCTTCCACTTGTCAAAAATAGCCATTAGAATGTCCTTATCTCCATTAAGTTCATTCCACATATCTAGAATCTTGCTCATGTTGTTATACAATAATGAGGCCCCCATGGTGTCAGCAAAACTTGAAATTGTAGCCCTTACTCTTTCTTCATATTTATTTGCGTACAAGGCTTGAGCCTATTTTAAATCCTCCAACTCTTGAGGAGTAATCTGAACCAATTGAGAGCTAGAAGCTACTGGAGATGGTGGGAGCTCAATGATGCGGCTGGTAGGTGGAGGTCTTGCAGGAGAAGAGGAGATCATTAGTGTTGAAGACTCACCTTGATGGTATTGTCTTGCCAACTGGCTTTGTAGCTTGGAAATGATGTTGTCTTTACCCCTTACCTCTTCCTTGGCACTATTATGAGCTTTTAAAAATGTCTCCAGCTTAACCTGGAGATCTTCCTTTTCCTTGGCCTCCCTTTCTGCCACTGCAACACTAAACTTTGCAGTTTCTAGCACAATGCTAGCAGCTTCAACTACCCCAGTCCTCTTAACTCTTTTTACTATCATTCGACCAAGGTAACTTGACCCTGGGGTGTTCTTATTTCTCTTATTCTCATCTCTTTTAAGAGACCACATGACCAGTGCAACATTGTCTTTGCTGAAAGTGACCCCCTCCATAGGTTTGGTCTCTTTTCTTACTGCCTCTAATACCAAGGCATCTGCTATGTACCACTCAGGGAGAATGAGTACTTCAGCCTATGCCACCATGTCTCTTCCCTGCTCAGGAGTGATGGTCTTAAACTCATCAGCCATTTCTTGCTTTATTTCCTCCTCAACCACAGCTAGATCTTTGTGAGGCTGCTCACTTTTCCTCTTTTCACACCTAGCATTAAGCTTATCAATGTTCTGCTTCCACACAAACTGCATGAAAGCTCCTAATGTGACAAAGTTATTGTCAGCCAAGAAATCTTCACTGGATTGTGTGATCTAAGGATCCCACTCCTGGCCATTGAACTCATTAGCAGTGATGTTCATTTCAGTAGTAGGGGACTCTTCTGACATTCCCTCTTCCACTTCATCATATGTATATGCTATCTCTCCAAGGCTGCGTAACTGTAACAGTTGCTCAGCTACTGCCTATTCATCTCCTATATGGATAGGGGATTGAGATGGAGAGTACAAAGGTTCATTAGATTGTATTTCTTTTCCCACCCTTTGTTTCTTTGGGCTATCTTGAATGTCAATGACATCCTGTATCTTCCTCTTCCCCTTTGAAGTAGAGGGCTCCCCTATTGTAGGCATCAACACACTATAATTGGACTTCTTATGCAACATGTAGTCACGAGGAGGGATTGCTCTAGTGGATGCAGACCTACTTAGCACCACTCTTGCTTTCTCAGGGTTGTTTTTAATTACAACCTCCCTCTTTTCATTCAAAGTCTACATCACATCCTCAAAACAAAGAATTAGGAACTTTATCTTCTCCTCAAAAGGGTGGAAGCTAGATAATGGGTCATAGCTGGTATCAAATTGATGTAAAAAATCTAAGGCTTTTTTATAAGCCACCCACATTTCCTTCCTTAACTCTTGCACATCTAGATAAAACTCATTCCTAATGAGGTCTTCAGGAAACTGGAATTGGTGGGGTTTACCTCTACATATTGCCCTCTTTCTGAACATGCCATTGAAGAAGTCTTCAGGGTCAGCGCACCAGGATACTGCAGTTGACAAATGATACAGTTGAAGGAAATCTCCAAAACACTTCCAACCTCCTTTAACTATCACAAATTGGTGTTCTATGGTAACTGTAGGGAAAATGGTCCTTTTACCTCTGCCTGTTAACTCTGCCTCCTGCACACCAGCAATTTTCCTAAGGATCTCTACATTTCCCACTTTAAGAGGGACCTGATAGGGTAACAAAAATGGAGTACCTGTGAAACCATATACTCTGGAACTTGTGGAGACAGGGTATAAGTAAATATCACCCCAATTGTGAACAATTTTTATATTCTCTGCAAACTCTTTTGGCTTAATAAATTCCAAAAGAACCTTAGGGACTCTTGGATTCTCTGGACAGATAAGAGTCCTAATCTTTGATGCAAAACATTTATCAAACTTTAGAAATCTTGCATCTTCTCTATCCCACGACAACATTATACTCCATAACTGCACTGGCATTTTCTCTCCATTCTTCTCTTTTAAAAGATCCATTCCACTCGCAAAATAGTCACCACCCTTGAATAAAAACAAATGCATGAGGAGGGAATACCATCCAAAAGGCCTATCTACCTTCCCATTCTTTATTCCTATTAATCCTTCATGGATAGCATCAGTGATAAAGGAAGCATAATCAAAGGTCACTACAAGAGAAGGATTCAAAATCTGAGCAACCATCAGCATGTAATGGGTTGGCATATTTGCTTCAACATCTTCTCCTAGAATTTGGCAGAGTGACCAGTATAATACTTGGCCCTAAGGGTGAATAGATTTAATGAGAAGGGCTCTTCAGTATTAGGTCCTACAACTATCAACCCACCTATCTTCACAAAGAATTCTTTGAGAGGCCCATTTCTAAGGTGGTTCCTCTGCACACTATATACCTGAGCTAGTGATTTAAAATTAATAGGCTCTAGAAAATTGGTGAATTCACTAAGCCCAAAAGCACTTCTAAATTCCCCATTATTTATTTCAATGAGGGTTTTCCCATTGATATCCTTGACACTTCTTGTAATTGGGTCATAGTTGTGTGCAATCTAGGTTAGGAGATCCACATCCATGAATACTCTAGGGACTACCAATTTTCCTACATCCAACTCCCAGATGTTGTTCTACGGGGCTGAGGAGTTTCTCATGCCAAATCCAACTTTAAACAATCCCAACCCAAACAACCCAATTCGAGGGTCTCTTATCCAGTTACCCTTATCATACAATACCTCTCCTATTTTTAGGCGAGGAGCTCTTGGCACAAGTTCTTTTATCTTTGCAGCCACATTAGTTGACAATGTCAACTATTCAAGGAAGTCATCACAGATAGCCATCTCCTGGTAATTAACCTTTCCTGAGAACTCTCTCTTAGGTGCCATCTTTTAAAAAACTATGCAAGCAATCTAACTATTACCCCCAACTATTCTATGACAAATCAAGACCTTAATTTAAACACACTGTTAAGTGATTGCCAAACAAGAGTATAAGAGAACCTATTTTTTGCTCGAAGAAACTTGCTCTGCAACTGAAGAATTTAGCTCTACAACCGCTTCTCTGCAACTATTATTTAGAGTGATACCTTCATTCAATTGATATGAGATCATATACGGTAGTCGAGCTCTTAACTCCGACATTGATACCACATGCTTCGGTCGTCCCTTCAGAATTGAATTCATAGAAGAATTCAAAAATTTTGCTCCAACAGGTCACAACATGCCTATGCATTTTCCTTTTTGCTCTTTCACCATTTCATAGAGCATAACATCTTAGCAATTTCGCTTAACGAAATCATGCCAGTCGTCTAATCAAATGGAACTTAATCGATCTTTATACTGTCTTAACATCTCTACCTTTGCATTGGGCCCTACTTCCTTTCGCCACTTCGCAAGACTTATCCCATGAGCACTTTCCTTTCGCGAAGCTATGACAAATGTTAGATGGAACTCTAACCGCTCGGCCTTTAACCCTTACTGGGACCATCAGCTTTTCCACTAACCGCGCCTCATCCTGATGGCTAATGGTTTTTTGCTATTTCACATAGCTTAACCCGCTTTCAACTTTAGGCCACAAAACAACGCAAGGCATTGGATGAATCCTGAGATGACCATCCTTTAAGTGAGACTTTTATGCTTGCATTTCTTACCCCGCTCTTCCACTGGTTACCAAATACAACGTGGCACTCAGCCATTAGCCTTAGAAAACTCTTCGAGTTTAGTTCAGAGTCAGCCACGTGTCGTATTTCCCTTACAACTGTCGGTTACACCTTGGCACACTCAATCCCTTTTGAAACCACGTGTCAATCAACACGTCACCATTGAGCTTTATGCTGGGAAGAACTTTCTTTTCTCTTTCGCCATTTCACAGGCCTTAACATTTGGTTAATTCGTAGCCACGAAGCAACATGAGCCCTTGGATCTTTTCAGAGTTGATCCCCTTTTACCTTCATGCTTTACCTGTTCTTCGGGCCCCAAAAACCTTTCGCTATTTTGTAGGCTTTAAAGCATGAGCACTTTACCTTCGCGAACTCACGTGGACCACTACATTAGAACTAACTTGCTTGATGCTTAACAACCTACTAAGGTTTGGCAAATGTGGGCCCTCTAACTCAGCTCTATCCACCTGGTGTCTAATCATTCCCGAACTGACATGTCATCCTTTTATTCACGGAGAGATAACACTGGATTCCACCTCATCCTTGCCACATGGATCTGCCAAGTTATTTCACACCCCACGACATGACTCATCCTCTTGGACCCACCTTTCAATCCTTAGATCCGACTTGCTGACTACTTTGACTTTCTGCCACATGGATCCATCTTACTCACCATCTCAACCAACTGGACTGCTTGCCTGGAATGCCATATCATTTTGCTATTTTGCGAAAGCTATCCTTTGAGCATCTCGCTTATGCGAAACTACGCTAACCGTTGGATCTTTGGGAACCTATGCATCTGTTATGCTTTTATTAAACCTATTTTGCCCAAGCCAAAAAACCTTTCGTTGCTTCGCAGGGCATAACACGCTTGCATCTGTCAGCCACGAAACAACGTGAACCGTCGATTTTTCTTGAACTTGATCACCTTTTAGCCATTTGAAAAGTCTTCATCGTCGAGTCCCACCAAACCTTTTCGCCATTTTGTGAAAGGTAACTTGCTTGCTGGTTTCGACTACGAATCAACGCCAACTATTAGATCTTGAGCGAGATGGAGTCCCCTTAAACCCGACCAAATGCACACCATTGAACATGCTTTTCCTTTCGCCATTTCACAAGACTTAAAACACTCGCAACTTCTCTTAATGAAATGGTGAAAGCCGTAGATCCATCTGAGAGCTGCATGACTCTTGTTGGGCCCGACAACATTAGAAGGAAAAAGACATAAGTCATAAATTTTTATGATTAATCAACAACCACCTAGGTAAATGACAAGGGGGAACACTTCATATGACCCCAAGACCCATTACTTAAGTAAATTAAAGTAACACTGGAATAGAAACTAGAGGGTTTTAATCAGACAATAGAGCAATTTAAAACCAAAAACCCTAAACCCTTAAAGACTTAACACAGATTTGAAGCAGTTAATAGTGTGCTTGACTCAAAATTTCAAAAACTTAGCCAATTATGGGAAAAGAAAACCCATTTCTTAAACAGTGATAACAATGGCTCTAGCTAGGGATGGTTGATCGCAAGGTGAATGCAAGAAACTCAGAAGACTTTGGAGAAAAGACCAAAACACAGACCCAAACAAAACAACGAGAAAGAAAAAAAATATATATACAAACAAAGGACTTACTGTGCATGGACTTCAAGAGAAATAATGTTTCCGGAATTGTCCATGCACTAGAAATTCCTGTACTTCATCATTCATATTTTTCACAAAATAAGAATCCTTTCCATTTAGATCACAGACCACAAAAGGGCCAATCCATAATGATTCAAATTTCTTGTGATTTCCCTTGTCCTATCTTCTTGCATTCCATTGAAGAACAATATCATTGATTTGAAACTTCCTTAATGATGTCCTTTTATCAAAAAGGTACTTGTACTGCATTTGGATCTTTAGGTTTCTCTTATGAGCTAGAGCTCTGATCTCTTCCACTTCAACCATCTGAATCATCAGGTCCTCTATAGGCTCTGATAAATCCATGTCCTCAACTTGCAAGAACTTGTACACTGGAAGAAGATTGTTTAGAGGCATTCTGGCCTATGTACCATACACCAATTCAAATGGTGACATCCCAATGGCTTTCTTGACAGTGATTTTGTTCGCCCACAAAGCTAGTTTCAACTTTTGATCCCATGACCTCTTGTTTTCTTCTAAAATTTTCTTGATAATATTCAAGAGGCTTTTATTGTTGGATTCTACTTGCCCATTTCCTTGAGGATGATAGGGTGAAGAGTAAGACATAAGTATCCCATGACGAGTACAAAAATTGACAAACTCTTCTGACCTAAAACTCATAGCATTATCCATTACTAACTTCACAGGAACTCCAAATCTAGTTATGATACAATCCATCAAGAAATCAATAACAATTTTACTTGTAGCTCTTCTGGTGGGAATGGCTTCAATCCATTTAGTAAAATAATCAGTGGCTACTATGATCCATCTATGACCTCTTCCTGATTTCTCGACAATCTCTCCAATGAAGTCTATCCCCCATTGGACAAAAGGTTCTTCCACTATAACTGGGTTCAAGGGTAGAGCTCCTTCATATTTTAGTTTGGATGAAAACCTTTGACATGGGTCACATCTCCTGACATATTCATGAGCATCCTTGAACAGGGTAGGCCAATAATACCCAGCTCGGACTATCTTCCCAATAGTTGTCTTAGTAGAATAATGACCTCCACACATTCCATCATGCATTTCAATTAGCATTTTCTTTGCTTGGAATTCATCTAAACACATGAGTAACCCTCCATCTCTCTTTCTCCAAAACAAGTAACCTTGAATGGTGGGAATTAGTACCCATAAAGATCTTCTAACTATAGTAGAGAGATTTAACCGATTAAGGTCATACAACACCTTGATAGGGGTACACTCAGTTAAGAGTGTTTTAGCTCGGTAAAGAGCTATACAATAAGGCCTATTAGGACCCAACCCTATTAGGAGCTACCCACATTACTAGGATTTACCAACACAAGATAATGTGTCACCTGGATAGAGGATTTCACCTTCGAACCTACTAGGATCCTACCACACCATGTTAGGAGTGACCTTCTTAGAGGACTTTCTTGCTGCAACTGTTAGGAAGACAACAAGTTCGACTGATCTAAAGTTAGCACCTCTGTGTCTTGTTGTCTTGAAAATTTGATTCACTTCAACATCCTTATAATGATATGATAACTCTATGTGCAGAAGAGATATTAAAGAGAAGGAAACTTCTAGGACAACATATGACAAGGTATGATTTAACCTTCTACACTTCGCACCTACTCAAAGTCCAGGCGGGTATACCTTTGTGAACTAAATTCACACTTTTAAAAGATAAATCCATAGCAAACCAGTCTAGAAAACTAGTGGATCTAATCACCTTAAAACTAACTGAAACAAAGGAATGAAAATTGTACTCATATTCAGTATTGACCTACAAAATATGTAATAGACAACCTCGATCTATACCAGTGCCTTATCCAAGGTCATAGAGTCATCTAAGTTCAAACAATACTCCCACAATCAAATATCTATACATATCCCATTAGTTTGGCTTCTGTAGATCCCTATGTATGCCTGACACACATAAGAATTTATTCATACGAAATTAAACTATGCTCATCAAGATTCAAAATGTCTCACAAGGAATTTACTGGTAGAAGTGATTCCCGCACATTTAATTCCCCTCCTAAAGAGAAAAGATAAGAAACATATCTATTGAAAGTTGCCTTGTAACCCCTAATCAAACAAAATAACCCTGGATTATTTAGAATGAAACAATAAACACTTGCGAACACATTTGAAGACAACACAAAGTTTTAATTCAAAACTAATGGTCTGTATATTGATATTTTCATCAAAAAAGAATTACAAGAAACCTTTGAATATTCTCCATTAAAACTTGGAAAAGCTCAGATAAATTTCTGCAGTGTTTTCTTACAATTCTTTGCGATCATTTTTCTACTAGTCCTGGTATCCATTTATAACAATATGGATGCATATAAAGCTTTGGACTTTCCTAGGAGAGATTGTTACAACCATTTCTTCTCAAGAAGAAGTTACAAAATCTTTTACAAATGCGGTTACAAGTCCTTTTCAACCTTCGTAGCTTCTTCTACTTGTTGTCCAGTTGAAACCTCTTCTAACAGCTCCACATCCTATATGGCATATTTTCTTGTCCACTCATTGTATACATCATCAGTTGGAAATGCAAAGTTGATCACTTTTGCTTTTGCCTTGGCTAACCTTTTCCAAGAATTTCTCATTTTGTTAACCTCTGAATTGAGAAAACCATAATGAGATTTGATTCTCTATATCTCCTCAATTGTTATGATAAAAAAGGAAGCATCTTCTGAGTTAATAATTCCTTTTACTCTAACTGACAATTTGGCTTCTAATTCCTTAAGCCATACTTGTTTGTCCTTCAATTGAACTAGGCTAGCAAAACCCCCTAGAATTAATTCAAACACTTGATCAGTGTACTCTTTCTTGTACAAATTGATCTTCCTATCTACATTATCTATTCCTTCTGCTAATTTTACCAGGTCCTTTGTGGTATCACAAGTGGATTTGATAATAGGATAAGCCCCTACTTCATCATAGGATACACAAATAAGCTCCAAATCCTGCTCTCTAGGCTTCCACTTGTCAAAAATAGGCATTAGAACGACCTCATCTCCATTAATTTCATTCCACATATCTAGAATCTTGCTCATGTTGTTATACAATAATGAGGCCCCCATGGTGTCAACAAAACTTTAAATTGTAGCCCTTACTCTTTCTTCATATTTCTTTGAATACAAGGCTTGAGCCTATTTTAAATCCTCCAACTCCTGAGGAGTAATCTCAACCAATTGAGAGCCAGAAGGTCCTGGAGATGGTGGGAGCTCAATGATGGGGCTGGTAGGTGGAGGTCTTGCAGGAGAAGAGGAGATCATTAGTGTTGAAGACTCACCTTGATGGTACTGTCCTACCAACTGGCTTTGTAGCTTGGCAATGATGTTGTCTTTACCCCTTACCTCTTGCTTGGCACTATTATAGGCTTTTAAAACTGTCTCCAACTTAACCTGGAGATCTGCCTTTTCCTTGGCCTTCCTTTCTACCACTGCAACACTAAACTTTGCAGTTTCTAGCACAGTACTAGCAGCTTCCACTACCCCAGTGCTTTGAACTCTTTTTACTATCATTCCACCAAGGTAACTTGACCCTGGGGTGTTCTTATTTCTCTTATTCTCATCTCTTTTAAGAGACCACATGACCACTGCAGCATTGTCTTTGCTGAAAGTGACCCCCTCCATAGGTTTGGTCTCTTTTCTTACTGCCTCTATTACCAAGGCATCTGCTATGTCCCACTCGGGGAGAATGAGTACTCCAGCCTGTGCCACCATGTCTCTTCCCTGCTTAGGAGTGATGGTCTTAAACTCATCAGCCATTTCTTGCTTTATTTCCTCCTCAACCACAGCTGGATCTTTGTGAGGCTACTCACTTTTCCTCTTTTCACACCTAGCATTAAACTTATCAATATTCTGCTTCCACATAAACTGCATGAAATCTCCCGATGTGACAAAGTTATCGTCGGCCAAGAAATCTTCACTGGCTTGTTTGATCTCAGGATCCCACTCCTAGCCTTTGAACTCATTAGTAGTGATGTTCATTTCAGTAGTAGGGGGCTCTTCTGACATTCCCTCTTCCACTTCATCATATGTATATGCTATCTCTCCAAGGCTGCCTAACTATAACAGTTGCTCAGCTACTACCTGTTCATCTCTTATATGGATAGGGGATTGAGATGGAGAGTAGAAAGGTTCATCAGATTGTATTTCTTTTCCCACCCTTTGTTTCTTTGGGCTATCTTGAATGTCAATGACATCCTGTATCTTCCTCTTCCCCTTTGAAGTAGAGGGCTCCCCTATTGTAGGCATCAACACACTATAATTGGACTTCTTATGCAACATGTAGTCACTAGGAGGGATTGCTCTAGTGGATGCAGACCTACTTAGAACCAGTCTTGCTTTCTTAGGGTTGTTTTTAATTACAACCTCCCTCTTTTCTTTCAAATTCTACATCACATCCTCAAAACAAAGAATTAGGAACTTTATCTTCTCCTCAAAAGGGTGGAAGCTAGACAATGGGTCATAGCTGGTATCAAATTGATGTACAAAATCTAAGGCTTTTTTATAAGCCACCCACTTTTCCTTCCTCAACTCTTGCTCATCTAGATCAAACTCATTCCTAATGAGGTCTTCAGGAAACTAGAATTGGTGGGGTTTACCTCTTCATATTGCCCTCTTTCTGAACATGTCGTTGAAGAAGTCTTCAGGGTCAGCACACTGGGATACTGCAGTTGACAAATGATAAGGTTGAAGGAAATCTCCAAAACACTTCCAACCTCCTTTAACTATCACAAATTGGTGTGCTATGGTAACTATAGGGAAAATGGTCCCTTTACCTCTTCCTATTTGTTAGGGGTCCCACAGATACTAAGAGGGGGGGGTTGAATCAGTATCTGACCGATAATTAGAATTTCTTAACTTAAAACATGCAGAACATAATATAACAGTGTACCGGTATGCAAGAAATAATGCAATAAATGAAATCAAGAACATCCACATGAAAAGTACACCATAACACAGGATTTTAACGAGGAAACCCAATGTGGGAAAAACCTCGGTGGGATTTGTGACCCACAATATTCACTCATTGGCCAATAAGAGAATATTACTTACAATAGGGGCCTGCACATGCAGGAAGACCAACTACCTAGAGCTTACTGCTCAATGGGAAGTGACTTACAAATAAGGATTATACTAATCCAATAACTTGTACTACTTTACAATAGCATCTTCAATGCCATATTCAGTACCGGTTTCTGCTCTGTTCTTTACATATACCTTTGACCTATCTTTCGCACATTAGCTCTGCCTAATATTTTCCTTTATACATCTACATCACTCTACAAATGTCTACAATGATCTCCTTTATATATAAGAGCCATTTTACAATTTTCCAAGTCGGCTTACAATAATAAACAAAATATTGTATAACAAAATCCTGTCGGCCTCTATGTCGGTATACTTCTTTTCTTCTATGTCGATGTTGGTGTTGGTGTCCTGAGTGCCGGTGTTGAGTGTGGTGTCTTTGCTAGTGCCATGGGATTGCAAGGTTGCCATCAATGACAAAACCTTCAATCACATACAATGTCTCATTGGAGTGTGCATATGCCAACAATCTCCCCCTTTGGCATTGATGGCAACACTCATGAGAAATTTCAAAAAGTATCCAAAAATGTGTAGTCCAAAAATATTACCAAAAATGTGTGTGCTCCCCTTGAGCATATGATTTCTGTGTTTTGAACTTTCTCATCCCACTACTCCCCCTTTGGCATCAATGACAAAGGTTGTCAAGATGTTAGTAGAGTTTGTAGTTTCAACTATCCATAACCTCAATGTTGTAGCTGGGTAGTTATAATCTGAAAAAGATCTCCCAAAGTCAAGTTTATACTATCCATAAACTTCTTACTATCCTTTATTGTTGTCTCAGTTCTCTTCACTATACCAGTGAGATGCTGCAAATGCTCTGTCGGTGTTTTGCTTCCCTGTGTTAATGCCTTAGAAATTTCCTTCCGCAGAGATGCTAGATAGTCCAATCTTGGACTTAGTTTAGATCTTAAATGTTTTGTCTTATTTATTATTCTTTCTTTCTCTTTTTCCAATTTGAGTAGTTCTTCAAAATTTGCTATCTTCTCTTCAAAAACTGATAGTGTATCAAGTGAGTTGACAAAACTATCTGCAATTTTATTGATCTCATCCTGTACCTTGCTTATTTTCTTGTCAATATCTACAGTCAAAAATTTTGTTTTACAGGTATCTTTGTACAAGTTTTTGTACTCTTTCAATAAATTACATAGTTGTGGTAGAAGTGTGTCAAAATCTCTATTACACTTCTTTATTTCCTCATCAAAGAATTTCTATTTTTCAATTTCTACCTTATCCTTTACTGAATCTTCCTTTATTTTCTCAATGTTTTCTAAGATATATTTACACAATGTATCCAATTGTCCTAAAGAATCTTTGTTATCTATATTACAGTTGGGAGCTATTACCTTCAAAATTGGTATGGAATCATTAATTGCTTTGTAAGCTTGTGAGCTACAGTCAGTTATTTTCTTGATAGAATCTAGTAGCACCTTAGTTACATTTGTTGATTTATATGCTGATGATGATCCAACAATCTGAGTACCAGTGGAAGTAACCAAGCTTGTATTAACCTCTGGTAGGTCAGTTTGTGTCTGCATTTCTTTAAGTACTGGTTTTCCTATTTCACTAGTTACCAGTGGCACTGTTTCCTTATGTACTCATTCTGGTTGATGTTGTTCCAGAGCCTTTAGCTCTATTTGTTTCTCTGTATGTTGTATTTCCTTAGTCTATGACTCAGTCTCTGCCTTTTTCTCTTGCCTTTTTCTCTTTATCTTCTGTCGGTTTCTCTATTTCCCCTGCTACCGAAGGCTCATTAGCCATATCTAACTTATTAGTTGTATCTTTGTCTACTACTATGTTGATCTTCTGAGTATCAACATCCACAGTGTATAGGACTTTAGAATTAGGATTATTATCCTCTACATCCATACTCTCAGTTGTTGGTTGATCTTCAGTAGTTGTTTTTTTAATCAGTGGAGTATTTAAAGAAGGTGGGGGTAAGTTGTCTTTAACTTTGATGCTTGGTGGTCCACCAACTTTACCTTTCCCCTTGTCTCTATCTTTCTGATAAACCTTTATAGGTTTGGGATTCCTATACTCTTCTTGTTTTTCTTTCTCAACCGGGAATATATCCCATCCATCTTCTGTTTCCTCTATCACCTCATTAACTCTTCCTGCCATTAGTGAAATATGCCGGTGTGAAGTAGAGAATACTGACCGGTTTTCTTGAGCAATTAAATCATCAATTTCTTGTGGAGAGTTTACCAGATATACAACAAGTAATTTCTCAATTTTTATTTTCTTATCCAATTCTATCATTGCTTGTCTTCTTGCCTCTAGTCTTTTGAATAATTCATCAGGAATTTCATTGACTACTTCCATCAAAAATTTCTTGTACATATCCATATGTAATATAACACTATTTTCAACTTGTTCTTTCTCATCAGCTGTTAGAGTGTCATATATTTTCTCTATGTTCTTTAGTTTACCTTCCTCTGTGATTTCATTCAGTAATATATCAAGAGGGGCCAAGTCTTTATTTGTCCTCTTCTTCTTCTTGGGTGTCAGTTTCTTCTTTGGTGTGGCCTTTCTTACCGGAGGTCTCATAGCTTGTTGCTTTTGCCTTGTCCTCCTAGGTGAAGGTGTGGTTGCCAGTGAGGGATCTCTTTTCCTTACAACTCTTTTAAAAGTTGCAGGCATGTCACTTCCTGAAGAAGTACCTACCGGTGATAGGCGAGTTTCAGGCTATGGAGATGCTAACTCATCCTCTGTTATGCCATTTTTCTTCAATACATCTTCCTTAATGGCTTTTGCTTGTCTGGACCCTTTCCTTACAACTACCTCAACCTTTTTCACCCTTTTCTTTGATTGAATTTGTCTTTCAATATTTTCTACACTACCAAATACTTCTTCCTTTGGCTCTCTGGGGGCTTCTAGAAGTGCTTTGGCATATGTTTCAACTATGTGATCATGGGTTTCATATCCCATCTCGGTTACCCAAACTGTCCTTGGGATGACTACTTCCATCCAGATTTCATCTTTCTTGATGACAAAGCATATATCATCTTTGTATTTATCTACAATTTTCTGAGATAACCTTACTCTTTTCTTCATTTTAGCTTTTAATGCTTAGAAAAAGTCATGAATATTGTTTTCCTTGTTCTCACCCATGTTATTCAATAGTTCAGTCAATTGTTTTCCTACCAGTATGTCATATCCAAGTTATTTTTAGCATTAGGCATACTAACAAATTTCCAAATCTGAAAGTTCCTTTCTTGTCCTTCTTGATCTTTCCAAGGTTGTCAATTAGTTCATCTTTTAGCCACTCACATATGTCAATTTTTGCATTATCTGTGACCATATCATAAGCACTCTTAATGCATAAACTTGAAACTGAATTAAGTCTATTAGCATGAGTAGCTTTATAATCTAATATCATACTGATGAATCTCACATTGATATATGTTACATCATTAACCCTTAAAGACCTTTTGTCAAATGTTGCACCAGTTAGGTTTATAACTAGGTCATTGGAAACCTTCTTGGTTTTATCTAGTCTCTTACCGATGGTTGGTAACCCTGTGACAACTTTCATAGCTTCCTTGGTGATCTTATGGATTGCATCAAACCAGAAAAATTCTCCATGTACCCTGCTTAAAACTATCATAATCACATCCTTTGGAAATTCAGGAATGCTAACGATTTCTGTAAATCATAGGGTCTCAATGATTTTGTGTTCATCTTTAACATTGCCAGTATTATCACATATCACGGTTTTATACATGGTTTTAATTTCCTCATCTCCTAACTCTTCAATGTTGTAGTGGATGTACATTCTGGGGTTTTTAGCATATACAACTCCCTTAGGAATTTGAGAAAAAGCACCTAAGGTATCATCCTTCTTTGCTATCTCGGGAACTAACTGAAATACGGGCCTAGGTCTTTTTTTTACTTCAACAACAGTAGGGTTTGCGATGTATTCAATTGCAGAGGTGGATGCCATGATTAAATACCTTTTACTACCTTGGATGGATGATTGCTTGGAGTGTCCTTGCTTCTTTCTTGAAATGCCTTAGCTCGGAGTCTTTGCGCTCTCTGAAAATTTGAAATTTTAGTGAAATGAAATGGAGCCAAAACCTTAACTTTATAGTGTCTTTTTTGCCATCTACCACATTAATTGCATGCTGGTTAAGTATTCACTTAACATTGTTTGCCGGTAATAAGTAATTTTCAACTTCTTATCTCTAACCGAGGGAATAATTAGTACATGTATCATTAGATTGCCAAACCCTCAAAGAAATTTTCTTCAATTAGATGAAGAACTTCCTATCGGTGGAGCACTGCTCTGTCCTTCTAGTGAAGCATCACTCTGTCCTGTCGGTGAAGCACTGATTGGTTCTACCAGTGGAGGAGTATTCCCAATATTTAGATCAGCTTTTCTAATCCATTGTTTTGAGAATTCTTGCTTAACCTCTTCAACTTTTTCTTTACCTTTCAAGCTAGCACTTTTGTTATCTACCGGTGTTCCTTTACTTCTACAAAATTTAGCAATATGCCCAATATTGTTACATGCATAACAAGTTACATTATTTTTCTGAATAGCTTTCCCATAACGTATGCCGGTTTGTGTTCTGCCTTGATTAGATAAATGTCCAAATCTTCCACAAACATAACATCTCACATTCATTCTGCAGTTTTCAGAGTTGTGACCAACTTTGTTGCATTTAGAACATTGACTGGTGGGTGTGTTGATATTCTGATAATTTCTAGATCTACATTCATTTTCTCTATGACCATACTTATTACAGTTAAAGCATTTACCATTGAATTTATAAGCATTAGGTTGTCTTACCGGTTTGCTGTGATCCTGAGTGTTTGTAGTACCGAAGCTTTCACCAACTTCAAAGCCAATTCCAGAAGTGTCACCTTTAGGTTTTTGATTCTTCAGCAAGGTGCCAAGTTCCTCTGAGCTTTTCTTGAATTTTTCTTTGTGTTGATTTGCAGTTTCCAGTTCTCTTTCCAAGATTTCTTTTTATCTCATCAGTTCATTTGAGTCATTATGAGTATGCATCAGATCTATCTTCAACATGTCATTTTCATAGCTAAGTCTTGTATTCTCATTTGTTGCATCACTTAGTCTTCTTGTCAATTCTTCTTCATTCTTCTTCCTATCCTCAATCTCTTTGCAAAATCTCATAGTCATATCCTGCATTTCATTTTTTGTTGTCATGATCTCTTGTTTCAACTTGCTTATCATATCATTAAGTGATTCCTTTTCATCATTCTCATTTTGCAATTTTTCACAAAGTTCTCTTCTCTTATTTCTTGCAACAGTAAAAATTTCTTGAAGTGCCTAAATGATATCCTGAGCTGCCCTTAAATCATCTTCTAGTTTGATATTTTTCAATTTCTCTGCATCATAGTCTGTAAGAGCTCCTTCAAGTTGCTTCATCAAATTTTCTATCTTTACCAATGTCAAGATCTTCCTCAAGCTGTTAGGCTTCTAAAAATAGAGGACCGGGCTCTGATACCAATTGTTAGGGGTCCCACAGATATTGAGAGGGGGGGGTGAATTAGTATCTGACTGGTAATTAGAATTTCTTAACTTAAAACATGCAGAACATAATATAACAGTGTACCGGTATGCAAGAAATAATGCAATAAACAGAATCAAGAACATCCACATGAAAAGTACACCATAACATAGGATTTTAACGAGGAAACTCGGTGTGGGAAAAACCTTGGTGGGATTTGTGACCCACAATATTCACTCACTGGCCAATAAGAGAATATTACTTACAATAGGGGCCTGCACATGTAGGAAGGCCAACTGCCTAGAGCTCACTGCTCAATGGGAAGTCACACTGACTTACAAATAAGGATTATACTAATCCAATAACTTGTACTGCTTTATAATAGCATCTTCAATGTCAGATTCAGTACCGGTTCCTACTCTGTTCTTTACATATAACCTTGACCTATATTTCGCACATTAGGTCTGCCTAATATTTTCCTTTATACATCTACATCATTCTACAAATGTCTACAATGATCTCCTTTATATATAAGAGTCATTTTACAATTTTCCAAGTCCACTTACAATAATAAACAAAATATTGTATAACAAAATCCTGTCGGCCTCTGTTCCAGTATACTTCTTTTCTTTTGTGCCGGTGCTGGTGTTGGTGTCCTGAGTACCAATGTTGAATGTGATATGTTGATGCCAGTATAATGTCTTTGCCGGTGCCATGGGATTGCAAGGTTGTCATCAATGACAAAACATTCAATCACATACAATGTCTCATTGGAGTGTGCATATGCCAACACTATTAACTCTGCCTCCTGCACACCACCAATTTGCATGAGGATCTCTGCAATTCCCACTTTAAGAGGGACCTGATAGGGTAACAAAAATGGAGTGCCTGTGAAACCATATACTCTGAAAACTGTGGAGACAAGGTATAAGTAAATATCACCCGAATTGTGAACAATTTTTATATTCTCTGCAAACTCTTTTGGCTTAATAAATTCCAAAAGAACCTTAGGGACTCTTGGATTCTCTGAACAGATAAGAGTTCTAATCTTGGATGCAAAACATTTATAAAACTTTATAAAGCTTGCATCTTCTCTATCCCATGACAACACTATACTCCATAACTGCACTAGCATTTTCTCTCCATTCTTCTGTTTTACAAGATCCATTCCACTCTCAAAATAGTCACCACCCTTGAATTAAAAAAAATGCATGAGGAGGGAATACCATCCAAAAGGCCTATCTACCTTCCCATTCTTTATTCCTATTAATCCTTCATGGATAGCATCAGTGATAAAGGAAGCATAATCAAAGGTCACTGCAAGAGAAGGATTCAAAATCTGAGCAACCATCAGCATGTAATGGGTTGGCATATTTGCTTCAACATCTTCTCCTAGAATTTGGCAAAGTGACCAGTATAATCCCTTGGCCCTAAGGGTGAATAGATTTAATGAGAAGGGCTCTTCAGTATTGGGTCCTACAACTGTCAACCCACCTATCTTCATAAAGAATTCTTTGAGAGGCCCATTTCTCAGGTGGTTCCTCTGCACACTATATACCTGAGCTTGTGATTTAAAATTAATAGGCTCTAAAAAATTGGTGAATTCACTAAGCCCAAAAGCACTTCTGAATTCCTCATTATTTATTTCAATGAGGGTTTTCCCATTGATATCCTTGACACTTCTTGTAATTGGGTCATAGTTGTGTGCAATCTGGGTTAGGAGATCCACATCCATGAATACTCTAGGGACTACCAATTTTCCTACATCCAACTCCCAGATGCTGTTCTGCGGGGCTGAGGAGTTTCTCATGCCAAATCCAACTTTAAACAATCCCAACCCAGACAACCCAATTTGAGGGCCTCTTAGCCAGTTAACCTTATCATACAATCCCTCTCCTATTTTTAGGCGAGGAGCTCTTGGCACAAGTTCTTTTATCTTTGCAGCCACATTAGTTGACAATGTCAACTATTCAAGGAAGTCATCATAGATAGCCCTCTCCTGGTAATTAACCTTTCCTGAGAATTGTCTCTTAGGTGCCATCTTTTAAAAAATTATGCAAGCAATCTAACTATTATCCCCAACTATTCTGTGACAAATCAAGACCTTAATTTAAACACACTGTTAAGTGATTGCCAAACAAGAGTATAAGAGAACATATTCTTTGCTCAAAGAAACTTGCTCTATGACTGAAGAATTTAGCTCTGCAACCGCTTCTCTGCAACTATTCTTTAGAATGATACCTTCATTCAATTGATATAAGGTCATATACGGTAGTTGGGCTCTTAACTGCGACATTGATACCACATGCTTTGGCCGTCCCTTCAGAATTGAATTCATAGAAGAATTCAAAAATTTCACTCCAATGGGTCACAACATGCCTGTGTATTTTCCTTTTCACTCTTTCGCCATTTCACAGAGCATAATGTCTTAGCAATTTTGCTTAACGAAATCACACCAGCCGTCCAATCAAATGGAACTTAATTGGTCTTTACACTATCTTAACATCTCTGCCTTTGCATTGGGCCCTACTTCCTTTTCACCACTTCACAAGCCTTATCCCTTGAGCACTTTCCTTTCATGAAGCTATGCCAAACGTTAGATGGAACTCTAACCGCTCGGCCTTTAACCCTTAACGGGACTGTCAGCTTTTCCACTAACTGCGCCTCATCCTGATGACTAACGGTTTTTCGCTATTTCGCATAGCTTAACCCACTTTCAACTTTGGGCCACAAAACAACATGAGGCGTTGGATCAATCCTGAGATGACCATCCTTTAAGCGAGACTTTTATGCTTGCATCGCTTACCCTGCTCTTCCACTGGTTACCAAATACCACGTGGCACTCAACCATTAGCCTTGGAAAACTCTTCAAGTTTAGTTCAGAGTCAATCACGTGTCGTATTTCCCTTACAACCACTGGTTACACCTTGGCACCCTCGATCCCTTTTGAAACCATGTGTCAATCGACACGTCACCATCAAGCTTTACACTGGGAAGAACTTTCTTTTCTCTTTCACCATTTCGCAGGCCTTAACGTTTAGTTAATTCGCAACCATGAAACAATGTGAGCCCTTGGATCTTTTCAGAGTTGATCCCCTTTTACCTTCATGCTTTACCTGTTCTTCAGGCCCCAAAAACCTTTTGCTATTTTGCAGGCTTTAAAGCACAAGCACTTTACCTTCGCGAACTCACACGGACTGCTAGATTAGAACTGACTTGCTCGATGCTTAACAACCTACTAAGGTTCAGCAGATGTGGGAACTCTGACTCAGCTCTATCCACCTGGTGTCTTATCATTCCTGAACTGACATGTCATCCTTTTATTCACAGAGAGAAAACACCGGATTTCACCTCATCCTTGACACATGGATCTTCCAAGTCATTTCACACCCCACGACATGACTCATCCTCTTGGACCCACCTTTCAATCCTTAGATCCAACTTGCTAACTACTTTGACTTTCTACCATGTGGATCCATCTTACTAGCCATCTCAACCAACTGGACTGCTTGCGTGGAACGCCATGTCATTTCACTCTTTCACAAAAGCTATCCTTCGAGCATCTATCTTATGCAAAACTGTGCTAGCCGTTGGATCTTTGGGAACCTATGCATCCATTATGCTTTTATTAAACCTATATTGCCTGAGCCAAAAAACCTTTCGTTGCTTCGTAGAGCATAACATGCTTGCATCTGTCAGCCATGAAACAACGCAAACCATCGATTTTTCTTGAACTTGA
Source organism: Cryptomeria japonica (assembly GCF_030272615.1). Classification (NCBI taxonomy): domain Eukaryota; kingdom Viridiplantae; phylum Streptophyta; class Pinopsida; order Cupressales; family Cupressaceae; genus Cryptomeria; species Cryptomeria japonica. The sequence goes on from NC_081413.1 coordinate 262,558,176, forward strand.
TCACCTTTTAGCCATTTGAAAAGTCTTCACCGTCGGGTCCCACCAAACCTTTTTGCCATTTCGTGAAAGGTAACTTGCTTGCTGGTTTTGGTTGCGAATCAACGCCAGCCATTAGATCTTGAGCGAGATGGATTCCATTAAACCTGACCAAATGCACACCATTGAACATGCTTTTCCTTTCACCATTTCACAAGACTTAAAACACTCGCAACTTTTCCTAATGAAATGGTGAAAGCCATAGATCCATCTGAGAGCTGCATGACACTTACTGGGCCCGACAACATTAGAAGGAAAAAGACATAAGGCATAAATTTTTACGATTAACCAACAACTGCCAAGGTAAATGACAAGGGGGAACACTTCATACGACCCCAAGACCCATTACTTAAGTGAATTAAAGTAACGCAGGAATAGAAACCAGAGGGTTTTAATCAGACAATAGAGCAATTTAAAACCAAAACTCCTAAACCCTTAAAGACTTAACACAGATTTGAAGCAGTTAATAGTGTGCTTGACTCAAAATTTCAAAAACTTAGCCAATTATGGGAAAAGAAAACCCATTTCTTAAACAGTGATAACATATCTGATTAGATCCACTTCTGCTCTGCTTCTATCACTGACTAAACATAAAACCCTAACTTCTCCTTCCACCACATGATCAAATTCTCACTCTTGATACATGAAATCATACAACTTACAACTCCTTATAAAGAAGTTTGTTAGGTTGGTTTAGAACCTTGGAACAATTACCTATATTTAATGAACCTAGTCACCTTTTACATTCTCCCACTCATTAAACTTTTCTTATGTTGGAAAAACAATTCATAACTTAAAAACATAACAATAAGTCTACAAGTTACCGATCAAACTAACTCTACTATATCGGTTCTCTGTTCTTCCTAATTGTGACTGGCAAATCCATCATAACTCGCTCAATACATTGAATCTGGTGATTCCATTTGGAACATAGGTGCATGTTCCAATCTCCAAAACTCCTATAAACCATAATGTCTAACTCTTCACCAATCATCTGTACTAGTTGCTTGATTATCACTCTGTTCCTGTTTACCAGTTGACAACAACTTAGCAATTTTGCTGTCTAACTGATTCCACTACCGGTTACGCTATACCGGTTGGTCTAGATGACTTAGATGACTAAACAAACATGGTTTCCATTAATGACAATACAAATAAAGTTGTCAAATAACCTATTACAACTATATCATCATCATCAAGATAGCACACTCATCCTCATGCATGTGTGCAAGTGATGTTTGGTTTAATGTGTTAAGAATCTCATATAAGAGTTTGTTTTCTTTAGTTTCGAGCATGCAACATCTTGTGTAAGACATATAATAAAAAATTCCAAGGGTGTGTGTCTATTTTTGGGAACATCTCGTATAAGAGTTTGTTTGTTTTGGTTTTGAGAATGTGTAACTCTATTTAAGACAAATATATGCATGGTTTCAAGGACATATCATGTAAGTGTTTGTTTGTTTTGGTTTTGGGAATGTGCACCCCGTCTAAGAAATATCAATGTTATGTCTAGTTTCAGGCTTGAAGCATGTCGTGTAAGAATTTTTTTTTCTCTAGTTTTAAGAATGAACACCCTATTTAAGACAGCCAAAAAAAATAGTACAAAGAGGGTGATATGTATGCCCTCCCCTTAAGATGTCAACATAGCCCTATGTTGATGTCTTAAGGAAGATAGAAACAAGGATAACCACCTTCAACACCAAGGAGATATCCTTTTAGGCAATAGTGTTCATAAATCCAAGCTAAAGAGGCAATACTCTTACAATCAAGGATAAGATAGTTGAAAAAGAGATATCTTTCAACAAATGTAAAGAGGATCCTTGAAGGAGAAGGGATCTTTTCTCAAAGACATCTATGTCCAAGAAGAGTTTCTTGAACAAACATAACATCTTCTAACAAAATAAGGGAAGGAGTATAGTGCCCCTCCCTGACTCATCCTTTATGAGTTCTTGATAAACACTTTTAGATTTGTACTCTGATAGTCTCTTTGATATTAGTGGATTCATTATGATTTATGTGGATGAAGTTATGTCTTGGACTAATATGTTGATCAGGCCTATGCACTCACTATTTATGTATGGATTATATTGCTTATGAGGTTGTGATGTTATCTTGATTATGCTAACCCTATTCCATAATTATGATGATGATTGAATTGATGATTGTGACTATCTTCTAGTGTCTTCGTGATAGGGACAATGCCATACCACTCATTGCAAGCATGATATGGCATTGCAATTTTCAATCACTTGCCTGATCATTTATGATGTATATGTATCTTACATATGTTGTATTGTGTTTTAGTGGTGGATGCAGGATTGCAAGCACTAGACATCGACTCCACTTGGTCTCATAGGTCTGAGCATGTCTTATCCCAAAGGCAAGTTGTCAGAGATGGCACGTGTTTCCCTCTCATACTTTAGGCTTAAGTTGACACCCTTGTCAATTAGTGTCTTGGCTTGAGTCGTTGGTCTATGTCATGTGTTATGTTGTTCAGCCTTATGTCAGGTTGTCTTGTGAATTTGCGATTATTTATTAATTAATAATAATCAGTTTATATAGTTTATTTAGTATTAAACTAATGGATGCATTAATATTTGATATTAATGTGTGAATCATTATTATTAGAGATTTATTATTTATTGATGTGTATTTCATGAATTTGTATTTACTTGATGATTTAATATTATTATTATTTTATGGTCTAATGTTTAAATGGATATTTATTATATGAGCTTTTGATTTATTGAATTATCATTTATTTATTTTGGTTGAGTATTTATGCCTATTTGTACATTTATTTATTATTTAATTATTGGTTGAAGCATTTATGATTGTCCATACATTTACTTATTCATTATCCATTTTTCTTATTTGTTTGTTGTTTATTTATTTATCTTCTTTATTGTTTATTTATTTATCTTATTTATGGTTTATTTATTTATTTATTGTTGGGCTATTTATTGTTTTGATTATTTATGTACCTACCCCTTATTAGGATTGGTCCTCTTGGGAGTTGTGATTGTGAGGATATTATTATATAATTGTTTATTTATTTATTTATATTATTTTGGTTTATATTTAATTAGAACATTTATTTATAATGCCTTTGATTTGTTTTATTGGGCTTTAATTTATTATTATTGTTTATTATATTATTATTACATTCTCTTGTTACTAATTGTGTAATTAAATATTATGTTTAAGTTGGACATTGTTGCTTCTAGGATATGTTGTTGTCATTGATGTCAACATATTCCTGTGATTTATTGCTATCACCATTGCAGATTTTTTTATTGGGATCATGGTTTGGTGTATGGAGTATTCCTAGTATTATTAAATCATTTTGTTTTGGTTTCAATGATCTAGGAAGCTTAATTGATCATATCATATGATCCGGTTTGCAGTTTGGTTTTTTCTGACCAGTGCTTTGTAGAGTTCGGTATTTCCTCCAGTATATTCTAGTGTGATCAGATCTTAAGTTATGATTTTGGGAGATTGTTTGGGATGTTCATGTGTATCTACATTTCAGATGGTTCATTATTTGGTGCTCTACAAGCTATCTATCTAGTCTGAGTTGCTACTGTTTGAGTGTTCTTGAGTTTCAAATGTTGATCGATGAAGATTTGATAAGTGGTTTTGGTGTAGCTGTTGCTGATAATTATAGCATGCTTGGTGGTGTTTTCTAATTGTTCCCTATTTGTTTTGATGATCCATATTGATCGTTGTGCGAGTTTTTGGTGATTTTGTTGAACCAGTGATGTTCTTCATGTTATGCAGTTTTCCTAGTGGTGTAGCGTGTTGTGATTGATCTTGGCATGATTTTTGGTGGTGTTGCATATTTGGATATTTATTTTAGGTCCATGTTATATCATGTATATGATTATATTAATCTAGTGGTTGATCTTTGTATTGTGTGATGTAATTTTGTAATTATGAGTTGAGGGTTTGGTCGACCTTGTTGCCAAGGTTGATGACCTATATATATATATAGGTAATGTAGTCATGCAAATTGGTATCGATGTAGTGTCTCCATTATCAGAGAGTGGTATATGTGGTGCTTAAGTGAATTTATCCTTCGGTGTGGTGTATTGAGCAGAGATTGTTGAAGGACATACAAATGTTCTTAACCAAAACTATCATCAGGCATTAGTAGATGCTATTATTGCAATTCATTCCCTTCAGATTGTAGTTTGAATCTTATTATAAGTCAATGAGGCTTTCTTGAGGGTTGTAGCCTTCGAGGTTATCATATTTTGAGTAGTGAGCTCTAGAGAGTGTTTCTGAATGCATGTCCATTCTTTAATGCCCACCAAAATACCCTAGAGAAATAATCTAAAATCTACTAACAAATGGAGATAATTTTTCTTTTAAATATTCAACACAATATGCTAATCATTAAAATGAATCAAAATAACATTAACTAATTACATGAACACATATATCAACATGTATTACATGATAATTCTACATTACGGAAGCGGATTAATTCTTTCTAAACATCAACATATCTCCAAATATACTCTTGCAAACACATCCATTCCCTAGGATATCTTAATGTCACTACTTAACATCATTCTATCATAACACTTATCTACCTATAAGATCATATCCTAGTATCCTCTAACCATTTAATTTTTGAAATCATCACATATGCATAATTCATTCACATAGTAATCTCTAAGAAAGCAACTTAGATTTCATTCAACCTTTTAATCCCAATAAACTCCTAATTACTCAATAAAAATCAATGCAACTATTTTATTCGTTCTATCATTTATCCTAATGCATAACATAACACAATTCCATCTCATTAATACAAATGCAACTCAAGTACATTTAAACTATTTATTTTCACTTTCATTTACAATTACATATAGATATCTATTACAAAGATGCATTATCTCTTTACATAATCAAATCATCATGATACAATATCTCCTTTCCAAGAACATAGAAATCAGCTCTAATAATAATCACATGAGAAATCCAAGAATCCACGCATGCTACATCCAAGAAGAATATCCCAATGGAAGAAGGTATCAACCACCCGACCATGTTGAACCAAAAAGAACCATCCCCCGTGCTAGGAGATGACAAGGTTATAACTCACACTCAAGACATAAGCTAACACCTAACAACCAAAGGATACAAAAAGACTTTACAAGACACCAACATAGGAAATATAACATCAAATATATCACATGGGTAAACCAAAGAAAATAACCTCTACAGGCAAAATCAGCAAATCAAGGCATATGAATAATGGACACATGTAGAGAAAGAGTGTCATCACATGCTGTCCTCACAACAAAAGGGACCAAACCTCACCCTGATAGACATGTGGAACCATCTCAACCTTGGAGCGATTCAAGGGATATTTTTTTACCGCTCCAATGGTCTTCCCAAGCTCATCCCGAATGCGCATGCTTCTAGGGCTATGAGGTGGGGCCAAAACCAATTATTATCTTGTTTAGTGAATTCCTAAATACCCACACTAATGCATTTGAGCTCAAAATCCGATGGAAGTGAAGGAAGTTGTTGTTTTGTTGGATTGATTTTATTTTTTAAAAATTTATGCATGACATTTGTCAGAATTTCGACAAAAGTTTTCGACGAACATTTCCGACAAAAGTTCGTCAAAATTTTGACGAATTTTCGTTTGAAAATTTTTTTGATAAATTTTTTAATTTTTAATTTTTTTGTACATACCTCACCCCCCTTTTGGGATTTGAAATTGTCACCTCTCTTTTACGAGTACAAGTTCTCTACAACTAGGCCAACTCAGGCTGTACAAGTTTTTTTAAATTTTAAAATTTATTTATTATTTTATAAAAGCATTGAGAGTTTTTTTATTCGATGGCATATATATATATATATATAAAGTAAATATATATGTATATTTAATTAATATATATATTAATTAAATATAAATGTAGATTTAACTAATATGTGTATATATATACATATACATACACATACATACATATATATTTAGTTAAATATACATATTTAATTTATATATATAATTGTCTCAAAGGTTACATTTTACTTGTTTCAAATACATTATGCTTTTAACAATTTTTCCACTAAATATTTTAAAAATTACAAAAAAGTTAGGATTGAATTTTTCCACTAATTTTTCCATTAAATTTTCTCACTAATGGGATGTGCATTGAATCTCATCCATAGGATGAATTCAATCTCTATCATTGGATTATAGGGCTACAAAGAAACTTAAAATCAAACAACAAAAAGGGAAAGGAGTTCAAACCCTAACTTTATTTTTGCAGACCTTGTAGCAACATTCCTCTCCTTGGAGGCATGATTGGGCTTTGAAGAGGGATTGATCTAAGAAGAGAGTCATGGTAAATTTTTGCTCATGCAAAGTCCATTGGAGATTATTTTTTCATAATTTATTTTCAAATGTATATGTTAATAAAAAAAATTGGGATTTTTTTTGCAGGTTACTTGCCTTCTTTCTAGGGTTTTGTTAGCAGTTTGAATATTCTTGTTTTCCTCTTATTGGTTGTAGTTTTCTTTTTATTTCATATGAAGCATATGGTTTTCCTCTTATTTCCTTTTCTCAAAGAAAACCCTGGATCTATTCTGTCTCTTCTTTTTGTTTCATTTTTTTTTTACAGGCATCTAGGTATAGATCCCAAAGAAATGAGATCTGTAGAAAAATGGTGGAAGATTTGAGATCTACAGAAACATGGCAGCTATTTACTTATTTTTCTTTTTTTTTCTATTTTGAAAGGGTTGTGGCATCCCCATGGGGGTTCCGTAGTCCCATGGAGGCTACAACATCCCCCATGGGGGTGTCGCAGTCCCATGGAGTTGTGACATTCCCCATGGGGGTGTCGTAGTCCCATGGAGGTTGCGACATCTTCCATGGGGGTGTCACAATCCCATGGAGGCTACGACACCGCCATGGGAGTTTCGCGGTCCCTAGGGGTTGCGACATCCCCATGGGGGTGTCGCAGCCTCTCATTTTCAAATTTTAAAATATATATATATGTTTTCTTTTAGTTTTTTTTTTAATATACAATATTATATATATTATATATAGTATTATATAATACTATATATGATATATATAATATTATATGTAATATTATATATTTTAAAATTCAAATTTTGTTACAACAAGCATATTTTATTCAAATTCAAATTCAAATTTAAAATTTAAAATTTGAAGTCTAATTTTTTATATTAAATTTCAATAGTTTAAGTTGAAACTTATTTAAACTTTAATTTTTTTTAAAACATTTATTTATATATATATATACACACACACACAGTCCAAATCTTAGCTTCTATCCATCTAAAAGAGAAAGAAGATATTAATCAGTAAATATATAATACAAACCCACAAACCCAAAACTCAATCAATGACTAAATAAATGACTAGTTAACAACAATTAATGACTAAATAAATGGTAATATTTTGTGATTATTTTGGATGAAATTTTCATCGATTTATTGCCAAAAACATAATGCCACTATCTGACAAAAGTTCATAAAAATTTTGACGAAACAAATTTCGTTGAAAGAAGCAACAAAAAAAATGTGATGAATTTTTTTTGGGGGTTTCATAAAAAAAAAGATGAACATTCATCAAAATTTAGACAAACTTTCATCAGAATTTGGAGTCAAATGCATTAGTGCCAAACCCACTAATCAATTATTAAGGTGTAATGTGGAAAATTAAATCCTAGTGGTTCCCCACCTAGGAGAGGGAAAGGAAACCACTAGGATGATTTTCACTTGGGAGATACTTTACATTAAAAAGAGGGGCTTGAATCCACTAGATCCAAATCCAAAGAGAATAAGGATGTGAATATCAAGTGGATTGCAAGGGTTGGAATGTGATTCACCCTCTTTTGTAAATGGAAAGGTTGACTAGTTGACTATGTAGAAAAAGGAGACAAAAATGGATGAAATAGGGAGCTATCGGTTTAAGCTCGCACTGTAACATTAGATCTAAGATACTTAGACTGATACGGATCTACCTTGCAAATTTGGAGAAAATTCATCGAGACCAGGTTGAAAGTGTACTTGATCCTTCAAAAAATCCACGTGTCAAAAAGGGTTTTTTCATCTCTGCAAATGAAGTCCAAACCTGCAATTACAGCTGCACACTTACAACCTACTGTATGCAGGAAATGTGGGCTGGTAGAATTTAATATGTGAAAATATTGTAAAATAACTAGTCCACACACACACACAGGACTTCTTGGTGCAAGCTATGGAGTAATCAAGTATTACTCAGCTTCCCAAGGTGGGTCCCATGGTTCTCTATCTCACAATGTCCCTCAAACCAATGTTTTTGCTCTCAAATCACTGAGCAAAATGGTTTAGGGATGGCAAATGCAAGAACGAGGGATGCTTTGATGGATTTTAGTATGAAAGGTATGCTAAGCTATGTATGATCTTACAAATGCAATAAACTAAATGATAAGATGACAAGATTAGTATGAATACTATCCTAGCATACTATATTTAGTCTATGATTGAGCTAAAATGATAAAGAAATTATTCTAACATGCATATTTAGTCTAATTCCTAATTTAAGAGGCTAAATGAGGAGCATATATGAAATGAGAAAGCTTGAAAGAATTTGAGCATAAGTGTAATGCTTCAAATTTGAAAGATGATTGTTAAGAATGGAGGAATGAGAGCTCTATTTATAGCAAAAACAGGGCAATGGATGGTTAGGATTGAATGGTTTAATCAAGGGCTGAGTTTGAAAGTTGGGGATCCATGTGCACAATTGGCACCAATGAAATGGTGACAAGTGTCAACATAGGGTTGGGTTGAGAGAAGAGGTTGGAGGCATTAAAGGCCTGAGAAGACCTCATGGTTATCTAAAGGCTAAGGGTCAAGTCTAAGTTAGGCTTACCCACTAGATTAAGAGTTAATCTAAGGATAAACCTTTGTGCAAATGATTAAGAGATAATCATGGTCAAAGCATTAATGGCCTGATAAGACCTTTGGGTTGGGTAGAGGTTGGGTCAAAACAAATGTTTTAACCATGTAGGAGGGTTTGAGTTAACCATTAATGGTTATTGGAGACTTTGGGGATTAAGTGGTTGAAGGCTGAAAGCCTTCAATGGTTATCAAAGACTTTGAGCCATTTAGTGGTTGAAGGTTGAAAGCCTTTAATGGTTATCAAAGACTTTGAGCCATTTTGAGAAGTGACTTCCCTTTGCTTAGGGATGTGACAAAGTTTAGAGGAGGGTTAGGTTAATTAGAAGTGATTAGAAGATTCTAGAAGGGATTAGAAAGGGGTTTGGGATTTTGCAAGTGGATGGAGGGATAATAGGATTTAATTGAAATAATTTAATTCAATTTGGTTGCCATTTGGGGAAATTAAATAAATTAGATTTATTCAATTTAGGATAACTATTTAATTAAATTTGAATTTAATTAAAAGTGGATAGGGGGAATTTAATTGAATAAAATGATTTATTCATTAAATGGATATAGTGAATTTATTTAAATAAATTGAGTAATTTACTTAATTAAATAGAGGAATGTGGGTAATTTAATTAAATTGGATTTAATTAAATAGAGAAATGAACATAAAATATTCATTTAGGAATATGGTCATTTTATACGTCTACATTTTGCCCCTCTTTGAAGTGACGTGTGTGCACATGTTATTTCAAAGAAAATGATGCCTTATCATGATTTATGATCAAATGCAATTTTTGTGCCACTCTTATGATTTACCAGTCGTGCCCCAGATTTGATTTGATGTGTGATGCCCCAGATTTGAAAATTTGTTGTGCTTTGCCTATCGTGATGTGATGGATTTATCCAATATGAGTGTTGGTATAACTTGTTTTGATTTGCGAATTTCCAAGTTATGTATAGATATCAATCTGTTGTATTGATCAGAATATGATTTATTTGCGTGGTCTGTTTTCAAGTTCAATGTGTGTGAAAGCCTGAGTTGTGTTACAAGCCGATATGGGTTGGAAACTTGAGTTGTTTTACAAGCTGATATGGGTGGGAAACTTGAGTTGTTTTACAAGTTTATGTGATTGTGGAGACTTGAGTTGTATTACAAGTTTTGATATGGTTTTTGAGAACTTGAGTTGTTTTACAAGTTGATATGAAATGATAGGATTTTGAACTTTGATGTAGATGAGCAAATTGTTTCATGTTGTTGATATGAGTTTGATTTTGATATCTTTGTGTTGATGTGGAAACTAATATTGGATTTGATGTTGAGATTTGATATGATAATGCCCCCTCGGGAGATCGTTCGTGCACACAAAGCATGAATGATCTCTCGAAAGAAGAAGAATGTTGTTTGAAAGATAGAAGAGTAGATAGTGATGGCATGCATGGGTTTGATAAGATTGATTAGATTGATTGGATTGAGATTAAGATTGATTTCAGGTATGACACCTCCTGTATAAGACATGGATGATCGAGCGTCTGGTTTCAGGAATGATATCGCCTGTATAAGACATGGATGATTGAGCATCTGGTTTCAAGAATGATACTGCCTGTATAAGACATGGATGATCGAGTGTCTGGTTTCAGGAGATATATCCTGTATAAGACCAATCAAAATGCCTAGTTTCAGGAACAATATATCCTATATAAGAGTTGATCAAAACATCTGGTTTCAGGAATGATATATCCTGTATAAGAGCTGATCAAAACATCTGGTTTCAGGAACGATATATCCTGTATAAGAGCTGATCAAAACATCTAGTTTTAGGAAAGATACATTCTATATAAGACATGATAGAAGATAGTTTAGAAGAATGATAGAAGATAGTTTAGAAGAATGATAGAAGATAGTTTAGAAGAATGATGAAAGATAGTTTGGAAGAATGATGAAGATAGTTTGGAAGAATGATGAAAATAGTTTAGAAGAATGATGAAGATAGTTTAGAAGAATGATAGAAGATAGTTCGGAAGAATGATGAAGATAGTTTAGAAGAATGATAGAGATATGAAAGTGAAGAAATATTCCATGATGATGTGATAGATATGCATGCGAGGGATGCAATGATGAATGATATTTTGAAAATGAGATGTATGATATGATATGCAACTAATTGTAAAATGATATGTAACTATGTGTAAAATGATATGCAACTATGTTTTTGGTAGCATCCTCATTTTGCATTTGCCATCCGATAGAGCCATTTGTTTTCTTTCTTTGTAGATATCATCATTGAGCATTGATTTGTTTAGGATATGTTGAAAATTTATACAAGCATAATGGTATAATTGAACCATAATGACCTGAGAAAAATTTACATGATATTTGATTTTGCAAGATAGCACAAGCGTCAAGGTATAATTGAACCAGGATGACCTGATGCGTATTGCGTAAACATACAAGAGTTAACCTTTGTCCCATACAAATCCGAAATGTCCTCAGCGATATGCCACCTGATTTCTTCATAGGACAAATTTGCATGATAAAAGAATTCACTCACAAATAGAAGACAAATAAAACATCACATTCCTTCCTTGCTTCTCTAGTCATAAGACATCCTTGAGTCACTTAGGAGATATGATAAGCAAAAATTAACAACCATAAGTAATCATGCATGCTATTGGAAATGTATTCTTGTCAATTAAAACATCTTGCAAATAGATCTTTGTTTAGTTGAAATCAGTTCAAGTCTGTGATTTTTAGCCTTCTTGCATTGTCGTTTGGCATTTGTTGGTTGTTTTGATCCTTGTTGTCTTGCTACGTTTTTGGTCTGATGTTGAAAATCTTGAAGGCGAAATGCCCCTAGTAAGGTCAGGATTTTGCCCCTTGTTGTTGATACTAATTTGATATGGATATGTACATTGATCACCAAGCCATGGTGGGATATTATTTGGATAATTGTTTCAGATAAACCAAGGACAGTGACTACACTAAGTATGTCCAAGATTGATAAGCATTTGTGAATTTCTGGTGATGCCTCAGATGGGTGGATATGATATGTACGATATGATTTGTGAAACATGTATTTCCATCAATTGATAAAGATAAGGCTTACTATAATAAAATCCAGCAGTCATACTGATTGATGTCATTGTTATGATTTGGTTGATGATTGATAAGAATGTCTGGTTTCAAAGAGTGAGTACCTCATATAAGACCGATCTGTCTGGTTTCGAGTGTACCTATCCCTGTATAAGACATGTTTGATGTTGATGTTGATTTCAAGTAATGAATTGATTAACAAGACATGTGATAAGTTTGATTGCAGACTTTGAGGGTTTTCCTGTTGTTGATCTGATTTGATGGATGGTCCATGTGTTCATGCTTTGATTTTTTTTTTTTGTTTTGAGTTTTTGGATATTTTGATGATTTTTTTGAGTTTTTGGATATTTTGATTTTTTTGAGTTTTTGGATATTTTGATGATTTTTTTTTTTTTTGGATTAGAAGAAAGATGTATTTGGTTGCCCCAATGTATATCAAGACAAGGAATGGATGAATGGATGACTGAACCATTGAGGTGGAAATAGATTTGTTGTCCATAGTTTTGATCAAGATCAAGGATGAAAAAGGGGATATGGATAGAGATAGGATATAGATAGCACTGGATGATGGAAGTAATGAATAGATAGGATAGATAGATATGAATTAGAGTGAAGCAAGATTGTAGAAATAATTGGATGATAGAAGATATGAATAGATAGGATAAGGGATATGGATTAAAGTGAAGCAAGATTGTAGAAAGAATTGGATGATAGAATATATGAATAGATAGGATAAGGGATATGGATTAGAGGACATGGGAGATATGGTAGGAAGAATAGAGTGGATGAACTTTGCCCCCAAGCATAGAGGTTTCCATTTGCAAAAAGGTGATATGTAAGATTGTCACAATATTTAGCACCACCTGAATAAGTGTTCTCGAACTTTTCAAAGATAGAGACCCAACCCACACTTAGAACCTCTGGAAATTTCAATTGAACATTTCGAGCAACTAGGAAGCAGACTCAAAAGGGAATAAGAATCCCAAACTGGATCAAGGTACTTAGTCTTTGATTACCCATGTGTGTGCAAGTGGGTTCATTCTGGCTCATATGATCATTGTAATCTTCAGAATCCAACATGGCTAGCTACATGAGTTACCTTGACTTCAAAAGCATCCTGGATAGAGCCTTGCTACCAGCGAGCATCCATAGCCCCGATGAGGTTATCGCTATAATCTCACAAATATTGCTCCATTGCCAGCCAGGCGTCCATAGCCCCGATGGAGTTACTTGCATGTTCCTATAGCCAAGCATTTTGATATTGCATTTCATTGCATTTTGCTTTTCTTGATATTCATTTTCTTGCTCATGCTTTTGATATTTCTCTTTCTTTTTTTTTTTTCTTTTTTTGCATTGGCTTGTAAGTGATGAAACTTACATGGGTCTGATAATTACAGTGGCGCTGAAGCAAGATTTTAGATTTTTCACTAGCCATGTCTTCAATTTAAGAGATCACAATGATTTAGAGCAATTGATTAAGTGTATGATGTTTTCAATTTAAGAGATCACAATGATTTAGAGAAATTGATTAAGTGTATGAGATATAGTAATCAAAAGATGTCGGTACCAAGATACAATAAGGGGTTCTTTTCTGGATTGAGTGTGTATCCCAACCAAAAGAAAATGTTAAAGAGGAACAACCTCAGATTCTGAAGCATTTCATGAATAGATATCTAGGAAAAGGACTGAACAATAGATTCGAGCATGGGCAAGTATGTGACAAAATGACACAAACACCTATCTCACAGATGAAGGATTTATGTAAAGGATTGAATGAAAGGGATGGAAGGATAGAAAAGAGGTGTTGGATAATAGATAGAATGTTTGAAGATTTGTGCAAGGATAGATAGAAATGTTTTCAGGATGAGTGTTGGTACTTGAGAAGTGATGAAGAGATGGAGGAAAATTGAATTTTGGGACAGAAGGACCCAAAATAGATAGAGGAAATGATAGAAGAATAGTTTTGGAAAGATGTTTAGATAGAAGGTTGAAAGAATTTCAAAGATGTGCTCCTCGTTGATCTTTCTTATGGATCATTTGAGGTGATGGATTTGTGGATGGAGGGAGGTAAGGACCCAAGATGGATGAAAGGGATGGAGAGTTTGATTGTGGAATGAAAGGACCTAAGATAGATTTAGAAGAAGAAGAGTTTGACTTTGGATTGAAAGGACCTAAGATAGATTTGGAGGATGAAGAGATTGACTTTGGAATGAAAGGACCTAAGATAGATTTGGAGGATGAAGAGATGCCTTGATCTTGATCTTGACTTGGAGTAGGATCATTTGAGTTTGTGCTTTCCTCTTGATTTTGAATTAGATGAGTGGAGGAGATGGAAGGAATATCATGATTTTGCTTAGGAGGTGGATGTTGAATGGGACTCTGCTTTTGAGGTGAAAGGGGGTCATCGTGGATGGAATACCAAAATTTTAGGGGATCATCATAAGATTCTTGACAAGTGGGATCTTGATAAAAAATGGGATCAGATTGGGAAGCCATGATATTGTGATCTTGATTTATGTTAGGACTCATTTCCTTTAACTAAGTTTCTTTGTCAAATGCGTTGGGTTGGTTTTGGATATAACGTTTGACGTGATGAAGGAATACCTGATGAGATTTGAATAGTTGACGATTGATGTATAAAAACTTATTTCTCTTGATGAATTTGGAAAAATTAGGTTGTTGTTTCTTCAACGTGATGTTATGATAGAGGTTCTTTCTTCTCAGAATAAGGGGATTAGTCATGCATGAGTGATCAATGGTTTCCTTTGATTTGTTTGGATTCAGTTGATTCTTGTTTGAAAATTTCAAATCTTACTTTATCAGAGTGAAGGTTTAGCTGTCCCTTCACGATAAAGCGTGTCAAATGATATGGGTAAAAGCTTCCCGATCTGGAAACTGGATTTGACAATTTGAAAATTTTAAACAAGTGTGTTTGAGAGATAAAAATCCGTAAGATGGTAAAGGATTCTGTTGATACTGATGATGAAATTTTTTCGGATTATGATAGGAGAGACATTCTCTATTGCGCGATTCGTTTAGGATTCTGACAACGTTCGTTTTGACACAAATTTAGCTCAAGAAATAGTCTTAGTGGTTTGTTTTGTCACTCTGTTGTGATGAAAAATGATTTTTGATGAAAAAGGCTTCTAAAAATGTTTTTGAAAATTTCAAAAAAAATTCTCGATTTTGCTCTCTATTTTTTGGCCTTGGATCACGCGCTAGAACAGAGTCTACATGCGCTACTTAAATAACTCGATGCGCTAAAAGACTAACCACACGCGCTAGGCTGCCCCCAGACACGCGCTAAAGTTTGGTTTTTGTGAAAATTCCCGTCTAATTGTTGAAAAAGTTATGCACTATCCTGGGCCTGTCACGCGCTAACTATTTGACTTTATGCGCTAATGTTTGGTTTCCACGCGCTAGACAGTTTTTCTGATGCACTAAATGTTTCAACACTGATTTGTCTTGGGATCAAATGCTACTGTTTGGAACCGATGCGCTAACTTGAGGTTTGGATGCGCTAACAAAAGTACTGCAAGCGCTAAGAAGTTGCTCTTATGTGCTAAACTACCCTGATATATTTTGACTTGGCTGTTTTTTTGTGATTTTTGAAATTTTTAACACTTGTGATTTTGATGGATGATTTCTTTTTTGGATACTCAAGCTTTACTATGTCGAATAGATAAATTCTTGATCACTTGGTTTGATATTCCCCTAATCTTGTTGGGTGAAAGTCTTTCCTAAAGATAGTTGAAATGTTGATAACCATCTCAAAAGATGCTTTGTTGGATTTGGAAATCTTCTCCACTTTATGATTCTTCCTTGTTTGAACTAACATTTGAGTTTGATTGTTGGATACTTTGCAAGATATTTTAACATTTGTGACAAGAATACATAGCACACATGAAAACAATGGTCATCCTAATGCTAAACATTGAGTGTATATTCTTTTGAGGATGTGTTCAAATCCCCGATGTTATCACTAGTTTGATTTACAACAAAAGACACATCAGATAGACTCTTTAATCAAAGGTCATTGACAATATCATAGCCCACTAGTCTCGATACTCCATCAGCTCAAACAGCCTTGTCACCCCCTAGGGGGCGCCCATTTTTTTGCCTTTTGCTAGAAATTAACTCAAAGTGAATTGCTTCACAATTGAGTAGTTATCTTGGGAGATATATGGTGAGTAATCTTGAGGGTGGATTCTTCCCCACCCTTGCACTATGATATTGCCAATGTTTGGCGACTGACTCGGTTCAATGTTTTTAATGCTAAGGTTCTTAATCAGGCTTCCTGTTTGGCCGTCAGTGATAAACTCCCTCAGGAGGCTTCCCAACCTTTAGAACAAAGGCTTTACGTATCTCAAGGATACTAGGGGAAGGCTAATCACTGCGGGCAACCGTTGAAAAGGACTTTCATCACTTTTCACTTTTGATTATAGTGGGTTGGAATACTTGGCATCAAAGTCGTTCCCCACTTAGGTCGTTCCCTTCACACCGGCCAAAGAATG
The DNA here is from genome assembly GCF_030272615.1 of Cryptomeria japonica. Taxonomy (NCBI): domain Eukaryota; kingdom Viridiplantae; phylum Streptophyta; class Pinopsida; order Cupressales; family Cupressaceae; genus Cryptomeria; species Cryptomeria japonica. The sequence continues at coordinate 262,574,739 of NC_081413.1, forward strand.
GCTTTAAGAGTTTTTCAACCCCTCGGGAAGGCAGGCCTGCTAAAGGATTTATTGCTTGAAGTACAGAAAGCTTAAGAGTGGTTTGGCTTTTTGGTCACCCAATTATGGGGAGAGCATATACCTTCCACTTTCGAGACAAGGCAAACAAGGTTCTTTTTAGCCTTCAAGACAATGATTTGCTAACTTCTATTTGGAGATGTTGCTCCAACAAGCATGATGTTCTTTTTAACCCTTCATAGCAAAGTGTGTATTTCCAAAACTTTTGTAAAGCAAGCCTGGTCAACAAAGTAAATCGTGATGTTTGGTCAACAAAATTAAAGTCGATAGGGGAAAACTTTCCCTCTTTGCCTTGCACAAAATGAAGATGAGGTTCCTTTACTTTGCAAAATGAAGTGAATCCTTTTAAACACCAAAGGATGGTGAGGTTCTTTTTAAAACTTTTGCCAAAGTAAAGATTGTTGGTTCTTTTTACAGCTTCCCAAAATGAAGTGTTTTTCCTAACTTGCAGGAATGAAAGTTTTGCTTTGTTGTTCTTTTTACCATGCAATAAAGAAAGATGACTTTTCTTTTAAAACACCAAAAAGGAAGGCATGAAGTTCATTTTATGCATCCAAATGAAATGATGAGGTTTATTTTAACTTTTGCAAAAAGGAGAGTGAATTCTTTTTAACCAACTTTTGTTGAAAGAAAGTAAAAAAAGAAACTTAAATCCTCTAAACTTGCTCCTTCCCCTGCACAAAAAATATTAGAACCTCCACACAGTCAGTGATTAAATGTTAGTGTGAGCTTACACAAGCCTAAATTCTGATCTTGGTTACAAATTTTACAATCCTGATCCTGAAATGCCCTGAAATTTGACTAAGTCTAAAATTTGGAAGATCTTCCAAAAACTAGATTTCGCATTATAACTCCTAGAGGTCCGAAACCCCTCTCAAACATCCTAACAATATATATGGAATATAACTTAAAGTATAAGAAAGAGAAAAGAGAAGAGGAAATGTCACTTATACTTAAATGTTATATTCCATATATATTATGCCTCCCACAAGCCTAATTTTTGACTTTGTCATAAATTTTTGGCTCTACCAACTCTATGCGCTAAACTATTGCATGGATGCGCTAAGAAAAAGCACCCACACGCTATTATGTGTCCCCAATGCGCTAAACTATTTTTCCGATGCGCTATTCTATTTTTCTCCCGCGTTAAGACCTACAGGAAAATATTAGTGGAAGGCATGCGCTAAAGAAAGGACTTCACGCGCTAGAGTATAGACCCCACGCGCTAAACAGTAAGCAGGATGCACTAGACTATTAACCGGATGCGCTACTCTATTTTTCTCCCGCATTGATACCTACAGGAAAGGATTAGTGGAAGTCATGCACTAAAGAAAGGTTTTCATGCACTAAAGTATGGCTCCCACGCGCTAAACAGTAAGCGGGATGTGCTAGACTGTTAACCGAATGGCTATGGAATGTTTCCGACGCGCCGATTCCTATTTACCGCGGACCTGCAAAAGTCATTAATTTGAAAAACCGATTTGTTATTTGGGGTCGAGCCCCACGGTGGGCGCCAGAAATGTATGCGGGAAAAGTGGGCTGGTAGAATTTAATATGTGAAAATATTGTAAAATAACTAGTCCACACGCACACATAGGACTTCTTGGTGCAAGCTATGGAGTAATGAAGTATTACTCAGCTTCCCAAGGTGGGTCCCATGGTTATCTATCTCACAATGTCCCTCAAACCAATGTTTTTGCTCTCAGATCACTGAGCAAAATGGTTTAGGGATGGCAAATGCAAGAACGAGGGATGCTTTGATGGATTTTAGTATGAAAGGTATGCTAAGCTATGTATGATCTTACAAATGCAATAAACTAAATGATAAGATGACAAGATTAGTATGAATACTATCCTAGCATACTATATTTAGTCTATGATTGAGCTAAAATGATAAAGAAATTATTCTAACATGCATATTTAGTCTAATTCCTGATTTAAGAGGCTAAATGAGGAGCATATATGAAATGAGAAAGCTTGAAAGAATTTGAGCATAAGTGTAACGCTTCAAATTTGAAAGATGATTGTTAAGAATGGAGGAATGAGAGCTCTATTTATAGCAAAAACAGGGCAATGGATGGTCAGGATTGAATGGTATAATCAAGGGCTGAGTTTGAAAGTTGGGGATCCATGTGCACAATTGGCACCAATGAAATGGTGACAAGTGTCAACATAGGGTTGGGTTGAGAGAAGAGGTTGGAGGCATTAAAGGCCTGAGAAGACCTCATGGTTATCTAAAGGCTAAGGGTCAAGTCTAATTTAGGCTTACCCACTGGATTAAGAGTTAATCTAAGGATAAACCTTTGTGCAAATGATTAAGAGATAATCATGGTCAAAGCATTAATGGCCTGATGAGACCTTTGGGTTGGGTAGAGGTTGGGTCAAAACAAATGTTTTAACCATGTAGGAGGGTTTGAGTTAACCATTAATGGTTATTGGAGACTTTGGGGATTAAGTGGTTGAAGGCTGAAAGCCTTCAATGGTTATCAAAGACTTTGAGCCATTTAGTGGTTGAAGGTTGAAAGCCTTTAATGGTTATCAAAGACTTTGAGCCATTTTGAGAAGTGACTTCCCTTTTCTTAGGGATGTGACAAAGTTTAGAGGAGGGTTAGGTTAATTAGAAGTGATTAGAAGATTCTAGAAGGGATTAGAAAGGGGCTTGGGATTTTGCAAGTGGATGGAGGGATAATAGGATTTAATTGAAATAATTTAATTCAATTTGGTTTCCATATGGGGAAATTAAATAAATTAGATTTATTCAATTTAGGATAACTATTTAATTAAATTTGAATTTAATTAAAAGTGGATAGGGGGAATTTAATTGAATAAAATGATTTATTCATTAAATGGATATAGTGAATTTATTTAAATAAATTGAGTAATTTACTTAATTAAATAGAGGAATGTGGGTAATTTAATTAAATTGGATTTTAATTAAATAGAGAAATGAACATAAAATATTCATTTAGGAATATGGTCATTTTTATACGTCTACACCTACAAATAGTAAAGAAGGGGAAAAGGGTTTGCCTCAGCAAACCCTAGTTGAGGAATCAACCTTGAAAGAAAGTAATTGCAAATGCATAAATGTAAATAATGGAAATGTATACCTTGTAGATCTACAATTGATTGATGATTGTTGCTTTGCTTCTTGAATGTAGATGGCCAAAAATGCAGAAAAATGGACTCAAATGAATAGGGCACTTGCACAAATCAGAAAAGGGGTCAAACACAACACTCCATATCAACCCAAAAGGTATGATAAATGCATAAAACACTAAATAACAACAATATTACAAGATTACATACTCAAAAAATGAAAATAGTGAATAAATTCTTCTCCCACAGTGCGCAAATTGAGTTCAAAGGCACAAATAATGAAGGGGAGATATGAAAAAATCAATGAAAACATCAAGGAAGCATCAAACATGCATAAGGAAACCAAAACACTATTATAAACACTCCCTAATGGTCTTCTCTCAAAAATTGCAAGTCATAAAGAGTGAAAAATACACCCAAGAAGCTCCAGCACATAGAGATTCTCACTGAGATGAAGGGGGAATTCAAGATACACAAATAAGGATGAAATAAACTTCAAAGTAGTGCAAATAAAATCATCAAAACTTAGAAATAAGAAAACATACAATTAACTGAGAATACACAGGATGCACCCCAACAATTCAATTATCTCAAATCTGAAAATTACGACAATCTGCACTTCCTTTCTCAAATTGTTTTCAATATCAAATTAAAAATCTTCCATCTAATTTCATGATCTCCCAAAACAAATTCCACAATATCCAACAATCAATTTTCACATGCACAGAGAGAACAATCTTTTCAGAAAATAAAAACTTCAAAAGAAGAATCACACCAACCTGCAAACGCAATTCCAAGGGATGAAGAATCTGAAGATGAGCAATCCACAACGATCCTCAATCCTCAAGTCCAAATCTTCAATCAGGATTCTAAAATCAAAACCAAAATCCGTCGGAAGAACAACCCAACAACCATTCTACAAAGCCAAATAAATATGAAAAACCATTCAAAATGTTAGCCAATCAAAATATTCCATAATACTATATATTATACCTACCTTTACATAGTTCAAGAAAGATATTTAATAAATATATTTTATTTACCTACCTTTCCACCCAACCAATTCAATATATGGGTAGGTAATATATATTTCAAATGTAATTACCGACAATATTAAATTTATATAAACATATTAATAATAATACTTTACCCAATAAAAGCAATTAAATAAATAAATTAAATAGATAAGACCTTAAAAATAGGTCCCTATATTAAAATATAAAATCTAATCACAAAAATCAATAAATAATTTTAATAAAGTCAATAAATCAAAACCAAAAATAATAATAAATTAAATAAAGCAATACAACAATAAATAGGATAAATAAATTAAAAATTCAACAATAAAACAATATAAATAAATAATAAATCAATTTAAAGGTTAATCATTAAACAATAAATAAATAGATAAATAAATAAAAAAACCATTAATATAATTAAATCCCATCAATAGTCAATTTAATTACATAGACCATCAATAAATAATTAAATGATTAATAATTCAAAAATACACAATAATTAAATCAATTAATGACCCAATAATTAGATTACTCCAAATTAGTTAAAATAAAATCTCATAATAAAATCATTATCCTAAGGTAATCAAATAAATATCCATAATCAACTAATTAGATAATAACCACAATACTCAAATAAATAAACATAGACTCCAATCTTCTTATGCCAGCAGGAATAAAATAAAGGAAGACTCTAACCACAACTTGTGTTGTGGCACAAATGACAAGGTATTCATCTTAGACCTACAGCGTGTGAGCGAAACTATGTCATCTCCGACAACTTGCCATTGGGATAAAGACACGCTCAGGCCTATGGAGCCAGGTGGAGTCAATGTCTGGTACCTTCATGAAATACCAAAACAACATATACGATACAAATACATCTTGATAACAAACAAGCGATAGAGAATCATGATGACATATCCTGCTCGCAATGAGTGATATGGCATTGTCTGTGCTCACGAAGGCAATCACACAATGAAACATCACATAGAATCATCATTATGAAATAGGGTTAGTATCATCATAAGTCACATAATCCATGTAAACAATGATCATATGTGAATCCATGAATCATATAAATCCATCCATCAAGTTGATATTGTGTATCAACATCCATAAGAACCATCAAACATCATATGTCATATAATAAGTCTCACATGATCAATCATAAAAGTCTCCAATCATAAAGAGTCATAGCAGATAACATTAATCCACATAAATTTGTAGTATCAATGATACCATCCAATATAGAAGAAGAGTCGTAAATAAGCATCCAAGTAACCATCATAAGTCTAAATAAGTCTATCAGGATGCAAATAATAAAAGTAGGCCTAGGAGGGACACTACATCCTCCACCCTTTGCCTAGGATTACTCCTGGAATCCTACAAACAGATAGGGGTATAACTCTCTCATCCGTGCAGCATCCACCCAAGTCGCCAAAGAATCATCATTCAGGTCTCATTGGACCCATACCTTCTCTACGTCCAAACCCCTGAGGGTCAGCCCCCGACGCTGAATAATGCACACGAGCTCCAGAGAAAGCAACCTGTCCTCTAGCTGCAATGAATGCCAATCCAAAACATGTGTCACATTAGGGTAATAAGACCTCAAAATGGATACAAGAAACACATCATGCATGCGAGACAAGCTGGGTGGCAAGGCTAGGCAATAATCTACAGGACCAATATCTTGAATGGTCCAACAAAGCGAGGCACCAACTTAGAGCCTTTTCATATTAGATAGGACTCTTTCATGGATGCACTCTCAAAAAAACCTTGTCACCCACTAAAAACTGATGATCAACCCTATGAGAATTTACATATTTCTTTTGTCTATCCTGTATTGCTACCGTATGTTCTCTAATACCCCACACCTATTTCTCCAAATCCTCTAACATCTTTGATCCAAGAAGCACTTTGTCCTCTAATCTGTCCCAACTCAAGGGTGTATGACATGGGTGACCATAAAGTGCCTGGAAAGAAGACATACTAATCGAACTATGATATCCATTATTGTATGCAAACTCAACCAAATGGATGTACTCCTTCAATCTAGACTACTGATCCATGATGTACATCCTCAACATGTCCTCCAACACTTGGTTCACCCTCTCCATCTGTCCTTCTTTCTCTGGATGATATGCTAAAGTAAATTTCAACTGTTCTCCTAAATCATGTTGAAGGGCTCTCCAAAATGCTAAAGTGAACATCGGATCATGATCTGATATGATCCATCAAGGAATACCATGTAATCTCACTATCTACTCCATGAAGATACGAGCTACTAACATTGTTGTGTAAGAAGATTTGACTAGCAAGAAATGAGATACCTTGGTCAACCTATCAATGGTGGTCCCATAATAGCATCGTGATGATATAAAGACATAGGAAAACCGACAATGAAGTCTATAGATATGATGTCCCATTTCCACTCCAGAATCAGGTTTGACTGCAACAAACCTACTGGATGTCGGTGCTCTGCCTTCACCCACTAACACTCTAAGCAACATGATACATAATCTTCTATGTCTCTCCTCATGCCTGCACAATGATATAGTTTTTGCAAGTTTGTGTGCATATTCTTGACACTTGGATGTGCTGAGTAAGGTGCACAATGAGCCTATGATAGAATCAATGCTCGAAGACCATCCGAAGGTGGAATGCAAATGTGCCCCAAATGATGAAGAAGGTCATCAGACTCTAATGAATATCCTGCGTACCTACCATCCAAAAGCCTCCCTGAAGCAATCTCCTCTCTAACCTCCTAATACCAAGCATCTGATGGAAGTGCACTGAGAATATGGCTCCTCAAATCAGCACTAAGAACCACTGCTGATACCTCATGTGGCTCAATGCATCTTCTACCAAATTCTCCTTACCCTATATCTAATTCACCTAAAAGTCATACTCACACAAAAACTCCATCCAGTGTTGTTGCCTGGCATTCAGATTTAGCTGCGTGAAGATATACTGCAAACTATAATGATCACTGTGCAACTCAAATCTATGCCCAAGAAGGAAATGCCTCCATCTAACCAATGCATGAACATTTTCCGCTAACTCTAAATTGTGAGTGGGATAGTTCAACTCATGATCTTTGAGTTTACGTGACTCATAGGCAATCACACGTCCATCCTACATGAGAATTGCCCCAGGGCCCTCCAAAGACTCATATGTGCATACCAATAAATCACCCAAATTAAGGATCTAAAAATGCTAGAATGGCTGCACTAGTCAAATGCTCCTTCAAAATATACAAGGTTGTCTCACCAGCTTTGACCAAATGAACTTCTTCCCTTTCCTTTGAAGAGAAGTAATAGGATGTGCAATCTTGGAAAAATCCTAAACAAACTATCGATAATAGCTTGCTAGACCCATAAAGCTACATACCTCTCCCATATTAGTGGGTGTTGGCCAATCCACAATCACTTGACTCTTAGAGGGATCAACTATGATACCCTCTCTTGAAATAACATGACCAAGGTATTTCACTTCAGACTGGAAAAACTCACACTTTGCCACATTGGCATATAATTGATTCTCATGGAGACATTGTAAGACTAACTGCATATGCTCCTCCTCTATCCTTGAATAGATCAAAATATCACCTAGGAACACAAGAACAAATATGTCAAGATAGCTCTTGAACACTCCATTCATCAAACTCATGAAAACCAATGGAGCATTCATCAACCCAAAAGGCACCACTGTGAACTCATAATGACCATACCTTGTGTGAAAATCTATATGATGAATGTCTGTCTCATGAATCTACAACTAATGATATCTAGACTTAAGATATATCTTGGAAAAGACCTTTGCATCCTTAATCTGATCAAACAAATCATCGATCTTCAACAAAGGATAATGGTTCTTCACTGTTACCCTATTGAACTGTCTATAATCTATGCACAACCGAAGAGACCCATCCTTCTTCTTCACAAACAATACTAATGCACCCCAAGGTGAAATGCTAGACCAAATGAATCCCTTCACTAAAAACTCCTCTAGTTGCAATCTCAACTCACTCAACTCTTGAGTTGTCATCTGATAGGGAGCCATAGATATAGCATCTGCTCCTAGAATTAAATCTATCATGAAATCAATGTCACGCTCAGGAGGCATACCTGGAATCTCACTTGGGAATACATCAAAAAACTCCTATAAAATAGGATGACAAGAAAAGACATCATCTCGATACTCACCCTCATCCAACTCCTCCACTCTAACTACAAAAAGATGATAATCCTTGCACACACAACACTTCATCAACATTGCGGAAATCATGCAAAGCGAAATAGATCATTGAATACCTACTACCTCTACACTCTTTCCGCTATCATCCAAACACTGCATTCTCTTACCCTGATAATCAATCCTAGCCTGATGAGACTCCAGCCAATCCATACCTAACACTATTCCATAGGATCCCAAAGATAAGACATGAAGATACACCATGGTAGAGAGCACACCCAACTCCAAAACACAACCATGCACAAGGGAATCCACAACCACCATGGATCTCATGGCCATCTCAACCTGCTACCTATAGACTTGCTTTGCCATAGAAAGCCCATATCTCTCTACTAAAGAAGGAGAAATAAAAGAATCAGAAGCACCAAAATCAATCAATACCAAGCAAGAGATACCACCTATCTCACCTATAGTCTCGACAACTGTGCCCTGATGATCAACCCGATGGTTATCAATCACTGTAAAAACATGATGGGATCTACCAATATTACCAACTATAGGCTCCAAAGCTATGGGTGTCTGTCCTAACATCTATGTGGATTTCTAAGGACACTGAGATGCATAGTGACCTAACTATCCACATGTGAAACAACTCCCTCTAGTGAAACCTTGAAAAATTGGAGGGGCACTAGACTGTTGCACACTACCTCTACTAGACTACTGAACACTCTGTGTTGGCTGAAGGAATTGATCGTCTATGATGTTGCCTATCACAATCCCTGTCCTAATGTGATCTAGCTCCATGCACAAAGTTCAGACCCTAAAAAATTCCTCTTCTAATATCGCTGACCACCTCAGAAAGAAGAAGGATAACTCCTAGCCTCTCCTAAAAACTATGACTAAGCAGCTCTCACAACTGATCTTGAAGCTAGAGTACTAACAGTCTACACACCTGAATTACCTCTTGATGCCAAGGACAACTTCTCCTCAATCAACCTTTCCTTCTCCACAGCTACCTCCATAGACTTGGGTTTGAGAATCTAAACATCACCACAAATGTAGTCATTAATACCTCTAATAAAATTCTATACAAGCATCACATCATTGTCTGCAATACCAAAGTATTTCCTAATCTCAAAGAATTTCTTCTTATAATGCTCAACTGTCATACCCCACTACCTCAAATCATGGAATTCATCAGCTCTACGTTGCCTCCAAAGATCTGATAGGAAAGAAGCATGAAAACGCTCAAGGAATAACTCCCAAGATATTGTTGCAATATATAAATGGAGCTTCTACTCATCCGTATGCCACCAAGTGGAAGAAAAATCTTGAAGATGCATAATCGCACACCTAGCCTTGGTTTTACTACCATATGGATGCATGGAAAAATACCTACCTAAATCAAGAAAGAATGTCTCTGCCTCCAATCCACTACCAGAACCATCAAAAGTAGGGGGACGAGACCTAAGGAGATTTATCATATGGCTAGCTGCAACCGCATCATGATCTACTACAACATCTTCTCTCAAACGAGGTGAACATGAACGCTCCCTCTCACATTTCTGATACTCAACTCTATCCTCATGACCCAAATGATGAGAGTCCTATCGATTCTCCTGTTGTCCCGGTCCTAGATGATCAAGAAGATTCTAAAGTTTTATAACCAGCTATGGAATCAAATCACCACCTCCCTGATCTTGTTGTTGCTTCTCCTAGTGGTGTGACTCTTTAGAAACCTCAGGATGAGGATTCTAATGAGTATGCATGTGACCACCATGACCATGACATGACCATGACCTCTAGCTATAGCAAGCATCTTGTCTAACCAAGACGCAAAAGATACTATAAGAAATAATATAGGGCAACTAATACAAAAGAAATAACAAGCAAGGATAAACCGCTGGGCTACCCCATGCTACAATGCTAACTTGCACAATGGCCTCGTATGAAACTAGAGTACCTAGTCTATGAACATAGGCTCTGATAACAGATGTAATGTCTACCAAAATACCCTAGAGAAATAATCTAAAATCTACTAACAAATGGAGATAATTTTTTTTTGTAAATCCAACACACTATGCTAATCATTACCATGCATCAAAATAACATTAACTAATTGCATGAAAACATATCAGTATGTATTACACCATAATTTTAAATTATGCAAGTGGATTAATTCTTTTTAAACATCAACATATCTCCAAATATACTCTTGCAAACACATCCATTCCCTAGGGTATCTTAATGCCACTACTTAACATCATTCTAACATAACACTTATCTACCTAGAAGATCATATCCTAGTATCCTCTAACCATTTACTTTTCAACATCATCACATATGCATAATTTATTCACATAGTAATCTCTAAGAAAGCAACTAATATTTCATTCAACCATTTCATCCCATTAAACTCCTAATTACTCAATAAGAATCAATGCAACTATTTTATTCCTTCTATCATTTATCTTAATGCATAACATAACACAATTCCATATCATTAATACAAATGGAACTCAAGTACATGTATACTATTTCTTTTCACTTTCTTTTACAATTACATGTAGATACCTATTACAAAGATGAATACTATCTTTACATAATCAAATCATCATGATACAATATCTCCTTTCCAGGAACACAAAAATCAGCTCCAAGAATCCATGCACACTACATCCAAGAATAATATCCCAATGGAAGAAGGCATCGACCACATGACCATGTGGAACCAAAAAGGAACCACCCCCTGTGCTAGGAGATGACAAGGTTCCAACTCACACTCAAGACCTAATCTAACACCTAACAACCAAAGGATACATCAAGACTTTACAAGACTCCGATATAGGAAATATAACATCAAATACATCACATGGCTAAACCAAAGAAAATAACCTTTAGAGTAAAAATCAGAAAATCAAGGCATATGAATAATGGACACATGTAAGGAAAGTGTGTCATCAAATGCTATCCTCACAATAGAAGGGGCCAAGCCTCACCCTCATAGACATGTGGAACCATCTCAACCTTGGAGCCATTCAGGGGAGATTGGTTTACCACTCCAACAATCTTCCCAAGCTCATCCTGAGCGTGGACGCTTCTAGGGCTATGAAGTGGAGCCAAAACAAAATATTATCTTGTTTAGTTAATTCCTAAATACCCTAACCCACTAATCAATTATTAAGGTTATCACTTGTAATTACAAATAAATTCTTCATGTTGTTCCATCAAGTCTAGACCCCCTCATAGAGGTCTAATGCTCAAGACCCTAGTCCACACATGCAAGAGCCCACTCTCCCTACCATGGACCAATACCATAGGGTAGAAACACATATCCAAATAACATAAAGCATCACCATGAAAGCCCAAAATGATATAAGAATAGTCACATTAAACTGAGCACAAACTGAGAAAAGAGAACTCATAAACCACACTCATAGAAAGGAGCCTTCAACAAATTATCATAAAGGAAAAGCCTATCATGAATGCAATGTTGAACACAGTGTACCACTAAGAGGGAGGTAATCAGTGGTTCCTAAGATTTATGACTTTTAAAGAAGCTTTAGAATACTAGTCAATCTCAAGCACCAAACTATCAAACTAGTAAAGAAAAAGGAAACTAAAGAGAGAAATCACACAAATGCAACTCACAACACCAAATATATGAGGAAAACCCAATATGGGAAAAACCTCGGTGAGAAATGCTACTAAAGACTACTGCTCCAATCCAACCTCACAAGTAAAACACTAGATTACAAAGATTTAGGGCACCGACCCAAGGAGCACTAACCCCTTTTGTTTTAGGGCACTAACCCAAGGAGCACCAACCAAAGGAGCATCAAACCTTGCACCAAAGTTCCAACTTGGTGATCTATATATATATTTAAATACAATTTAGATATAGTTAAGGCTTCTTGTTGCAAATGAATTCTGCAACTCTTGATCAAATATCTAACTACTGGTTGATAGTCTTTTCTTCTCCACTGGATCTCACACTACTAGTTGTGAGATTGCTCTCTTTGATTCTTGGCCTCTCTTATCTCTCTCTCTCTCTCACATAGTCTCACAACATACTGTATCACAATTGGATGTTGTCTTTCTCTGTCACACCTCATCAGTTTGCTTAACTATTGGACCTGCTACAGTTATATCGATACTCAATCACTTCTAGTTAAACCCTCTCACCAATTTGCTTTCTCACTCACTTTGCACCTTTCTTAGAATAAATTATAAGGAAAAATGATCCTTCTCTGCACTTCAGCTCTCCTTTTCTTCTCTACAAGCATCAATCTTCTCTATTTCAAGCTCATGTATTTATATTCATGGTATCCCACCAAGAATGCATTCAAACACTATGGTGTTAGGTTTTCCTTTTTCAACTCAAACAAAATCCCCTCTGATATGATCTTCTTTTCAAGGATATTATCTTTATGACTACATTCAATCACCAACTGAACTTCGCATTCTAATGTAGATTTTCTAAATTTGGAGTTTTGTACCACACTTTTCTACTTTCCTCTATCACTCGCCATTAATGGATTTTCTGTTTCCTTCACCTAACAGGTACAAAGATCAAATACTTGTGCAAGATCAGTGCGATTTCTTTTCCAGATTGCCTTCCTCAAGCTGCCATCATCTGGCATCCTCTGTGACTTGTGGGCTCCTCATTAAAGCTGACCTGCATACAGATTTGTTTCATTGATGCACACTCTACTGATTTGTGCATTACCTCCACCTGGCATCCAACTGTCATGCTTGTTGACATCCTCCTTTGCTTGGATTCCTATGTTGGTTTGACATACTTTGTTGACCCAGTTTGACTATTGGTTTAGCTTATCTCATCGGTATCAATCATCAACCATCCTTTCGGTTCTATTCACCAGTTGTCCACCAGTTGTTGTGCCTTTATTTTGGTTTATGCCTTACTGGTTAGCCTTCTTTACTAGTAGATGACCTGATTCATGTGTACCAATAGCCTTCCTTTCGTCTGCTCACTCTTATGTATATCACCATCATATCAGTCACCTTGCCAAACCGGTTGACATCAATGACAACTTAGTGCCAAATTGCCAATATGCAATCCATCAAAGATATCAAAATAACATTAAATCCTCAATAGTGAGGCATAACACTTCACTCTAGAGCCATAGAATCAATCCCTCAACAATGAGGTATTCTCCCTCTCATCAGAGCCACATATCCCATATGAAACACCTCAATGGTAAGGCATGAACCCTCTTATTAGAGCACAAGAAACAACATAAAGGTTAAAAATGCATCAAATTGAACTATAAAAATTACATCACAGATTGCAAAATCCTCTAGAGAAATAAAAAAATCATCAAGATGCAAATCCAAGATCAACTCAAAAGGTCTGATAGATGCATACAAAACTGAATAACAACAAGATTACAAGATTACATACTCAAAAAATGAAAACAGTGAATAAATTCTTCTCCCATAATGCTCAGATTGAGTTCAAATGCACAAATAATGAAGGGGATATATGCAAACCTCAATGAAAACATTAATTAAGCATCAAACATGCATAAGGAAACTAAAACACTATTATAAACACTCCCTAATGGTCTTCTCTCAGAAATTACAAGTCACAAAGAGTGAAAAATACACCCAAGAAGCTCCAACACATAGAGATACTCACTGAGATAAGGGGGAATTTAAGATACACAAATAGGGATAACATAAACTTCAAATTAGTGCAAATAACATTATCAAAACTCAAAAATAAGAAAACATACAATTCGCAGGGAATACATAGGATGCACCTTGACAATCCAATTATCTCAAATCTGAGAATTATGACAATCTGAACTCCCGTCCCAAATTCTTTTCAATATCAAATTAAAAAACTACCATCTAACTTCATGATCTCCCAAAACAAATTCCACAATATCCAACAATCAATTTTCATAGGCACGGAGAGAACAATCTCTCCTGAAAATAAAAACTTCAAAAGAAGAATCGCACCAACCTGCAAATGCAATTCCAAGGGATGAAGAATCCGAAGATGAGTAGTCCACAATGATCCTCAATCCTCAAGTCCAAATATTCAATCAAAATTCCAAAATCAAAATCAAAATTTGTTAGAAGAACAACCCGACAACCATTCTAGAAAACCAAATAAATATGAAAAAACATTCAAAACGTTGGCTAATCAAAATATTCCATATTACTATATATTATACCTACCTTTACATAGTTCAAGAAAGATATTTAATAAATATATTTTATTTACCTACCTTTCCACCCAAGCAATCAAATAAATGGGTAGCTAATATATATTTCAAATGTAATTGCTGACAATATTGAATTTATATAAACATATTAATAATAATACTTTACCCAATAAAAGAAAGTAAATAAATAAATTAAATAGATAAGACCTTAAAAATAGGTCCCTATATTAAAATATAAAATCTAATCACAAAAATCAATAAATAATTTTAATAAAGTCAATAAATCAAAATCAAAATAATAATAAATTAAATAAAACAATACAACAATAAATGGGATAAATAAATAAAACATTCAACAATAAAATAATATAAATAAATAATAAATTGATTTAAAGGTTAATCATTAAACAATAAATAAATAGAGAAATAAATAAATAAACCATTAATATAATTTATTTTATTTTATTTTTTGATCGGTAATTGGCCGAAGCCTGAATAGCTTTTGACTAGAGCTATGAACCAGTGGGGACACAATAGGGGCCCCCATCCCCATTACATATCTTTGAATTATTATTATTATTATGTTTTATTAGATTGACCCCAAGACCTTCCCCATCCTATGGAAGGCCAAGAGTCACAGCTTAGAATTCCAATTCAGATGTCCCTATTGGGAATTGAACTTGGGTCTCCATAGTGAGAACCCAGTGTTTTAACCAGTTAAGCTCAACCCCTTGGACTAAACCATTAATAAAATTAAATCCCATCAATAGTCAATTTAAATACATAGACCATCAATAAATAATTAAATGATTAATAATTAAAAAATACACAATTGTTTATGGTGAAAAGTGAATAATAATATTGAAAGACTAAAATAGATTCAACCACGAAACCCTAGCCTAACAACAACAAAGATCCACCATAACATATGAAGATTACCTAAGACAATGTAAATCAACAAAATCATAAAGATTATACCATCACATGTCCAATAGAGTTTGGATCTCCATTCTTCCTATCTCCATTGATCTTGCTTGATATATTTGCTCATAGATATTATGTGTGCACAAGAGCTCAACAAAGAATGAAAATGTGGTTGCAAGTAGGCTTGATCGCATATGAAAGTTCAAATTCTAGTCGAGGAGGATTGATAATGAAGGAAGCATCTCCTTATATAGAAGAAATTGTAAGAAATGGAGGGATAATATTAAGAGGTGTAAAAGATAGATGGTCGGCTAGGATTAGTGGGTAGGTAAAGAAAATAAGAAAACAATGAGAGGGTAGGTAGTGTAGGAACTAAGAGATGAATGACATGTGTCGTGGGTAGAAAATGATAATGAATTAATTAAATAAATAAATAAAAGTATTTATTTAAATGAGGAAAGGCTTACAAGAGGATAAATGAATTAATTAAATAAATAAAAATATTTATTTAATTAGACAGGACAATTTTAGGTGTCTACATTTTTCCCCTCTTTGAGACAATGCAGCTTGTCACATTGTTTCAAAGAAGATAAGATGAACTGATACAAAGTTGCCCCAAGATGGGAGCAATATTCTCCCTCGAGAGGTTGGATGAAAATGTTTGAAAAGATCACAAACAATCTCTCGATAAGAAAGAAAGGCTAGAAAGGACTGACAAGATAGGATAGAGTGACAAAGTCATAGGATAAAGAAGGCTGACTCGGGAGACTAGGGCTAGGGTAGTTTATAAGATAGACTATGAGAGAAAACATCCTCATTGTCATCCACACACCTAAGAGATCAAAGTGCATAGAGAGAAGAGAGCAGTCAATAGTCAGCAGCGATGACATTGGTGCATAGATTCGATCACGTTGACCGATATCAGAGGCCAGCAGATGCAGGAGAGCTGGTAAGTACCACAAAACCTCCTTGTACCTTGTTACATTAATTGTTCTCATAAATGCATGTTAGGTTAGTGTAATAAATGCACATTAGGTATGTCATAGAAACTTGTCAAGTGGAGCAAAAGATATGAAGGTGTGTCTGCATTGGTGTCAGGCGTGTCTGGGTAGGTTAGGCATGTCTGTGTCAAGTGTAAACACATCTATGTTTGGAAAATCATCCATGTCATATGCAAGCGCATTTGCAAAGTGTAGGCATGTCTATGTAGGGAAGGCACATCTCTATGTTTCAGGCACATCTGTGAAATGCAAAAATGTCTGTGAAGTATGTAAATGCATTTATATCTTCAAGGTCAAATCAACAGTTTTGTGATAAACATACGCTGTCGATTGGATAAGTTGCTGAGAGGATACACTCAAACAGGTCCTCTAGGGAAGACTAGAATAACATATTGGGCTAGGATTGTCAATTATGTGATAGAGCATACATTGCCAATTAGGAAACTACTCAAGAGGATACACTCAACCGGAGGCCCTAGGATAGGATAGATCGAGGCAATTTGTGATGAACAGGGAGTACCATAGAAATTGACAATTCTATGATAGAACATATGTTGTCAATTGGATTAGGTAGAAATTGATAATTTTGTGATAGAGCATACATTGTCAATTGGATTAGGCAGAAAATTTTAATTATATTATAGAACATACGTTATCAATTGGATAAGCTACTCAAGAGGATACACTCAAGTAGGTGCCCTAAAAGATAAGATAAAAGAAACACTTTGTGATGAAGAGGGAATTCTAATAGGATAGAGTGTCATATGATATATATAAGTACTAGGATAAAAAGCAGCACTTTATAATGAATAGGGAGTACCACTAGGATTGACACAGTTGATTTGCTTGACTACAGGAGTGCCTACCTATGCTAGAGTCATGGGAGAGATTCCCTTTGACTTAGAGTTTGCATGTAGAGCTGACATTCAAGGATAGAGTAGCAGTAGAGGCTATGGGCTTGCGATACATTATGTATGTGCCTGAGTTTCGGGAAAACTTGGGATTGCTGACTGCATTAGCTGAGAGATGACACTCAGAGACATGTACGTTTCATTTGCTAATGTGTGAGATGATAGTCACCTTAGAGGATGTATATAAGATACTGAGGATACCGATCATTGGGGAGTTAGCTCCTTACGATCGAGAGGGAGAAAAGGATGCATTGAGATGAGTGTTTCAGGATCCAAGACTAGAGATGAGGGTGGGACATGTGGCCTAGGACACCATGACACAAACAGGATTGGATCTACTAGTGGTGTTGGTAGGAGTTATCAGTGGATTCCTCTATCTAGATAGGGCAACACGAGGGTTGGCTATGGGATGGGGGAGGACTCTAGAGACACTGGTGACTGAGCACACTAGGTTTGCATGGGGTTCATGTCTGTTGGCACACTTGTATTATGAGCTACATTAGTTTGTGTTTCATGGATTAGTAGGATTAGGGTGTGGAGTGACATTATTGCAGGTATAGGAATATGAGCATCTTCCGGTTACATGGCCGATACATTTTAGAGGTAGGGGAAATGGGCGCAGTTATGTGCATTTGTATGATATGATTACTTCTCAACCATGGATTGGGAGGCTAGAGTATTAGCGTTGAGTGGTGTTGGCAGGAAAGAGATCAGGCTATTCAACGCTATACAGAGGCTGAGACAACACTGAGGGCAGGCAGGCAGCAGAGGACACAAGGGCCAAATACGCCTATGTTCTACAAGTAGGGGAAGAGATAACCTACTAGAGAGACCTGTATTATGGATTTGTGCCATCAGATCAGCGGGCTAGGAGCTTTCGGAGACCATCACGGACTACGATGACCACTAGAGGGAGAGACAAGAGACAAACGTCTAGTGGTGGGGTCATGGGTCCTCCACCACCACCAGATAGAGGGGGTAGGAGGGAATATCCTGGGGTGGGGACTTCCAAGGCTCAGACTCTGTCGAGGGTGGTTGGCTCCGAGGTAGGGAGTTCATCATAGCCTTAGAGGGCTCCCTATGTATCAGTTTTGTACCATTTTTGTATGATGATATAGACACCTTTGGGTGATTTTGTAGCCATATGTATTTTGACATCATTGTATCATGACACTTATGATTTTGAAATATATATATGGGATGATTCATCCTTGTGGCAGCTATATGCATGTGTACCTATGTGATGCATGTTTCTATATGATGCTTATGATATGGATGCAAATATGTGCATGATAAAAATGCAATATTTTTCTTCTTTTATGTTTTTAATATGTTATGCAAATGCAAATGTGATTGTATGAAATGTAGATGAATATGATAATGTGAAGTATGAGATGCATGATGTGTATATGATATACTAATCAGTGGTGTGTACAAAATGTGATGTAATTTTGATATCTATATGTATGTATGGAATGCTAATATGTGGTAATGTAGGTGTAAACTACATGAAATGCAAATATTCTTGGCGTGTCATTATACTCAGTCATGTGATAGTAGGCTACACGGACTCAAGAGGGATGATGAAGGTCAATCAAGAAAGGGGGATGGAAGATAGAAGATATGGAAGTGAAAGAGCTTCTTGTGCTATTATCATCACTAACCTTTTATTATGGCAAATAGGTTATGACAATCCAAGTATATGTTCGACCCGGAAAGTCATTGTACTTGTTTGCATGGAGATCAGATAGACACAAACAAAGAATGCCCCAATTCATACTAGACTCATAGTGTCCTCATATCCTTGGACAAGTCATAGAATTACTAAGAGACAATCCACATAAAGCAAAGAAAAATAGGTGACGATACCCCATCCTCACCTTTCTAGTCAAAGACATCCTAGACATGTCACCAAAAGATAAAAATTATGTCACTAAAAGCTAAAAGACATGTCACCAAAAGATAAAAATCAAAAGAAAACCAAGACTCAAAACCAACATCCAATGTAGTCCTCAAGTTTAGTGTCTCATGTCACTTGTATAAGTCTATTTGATTGTGGTCACAATGTATTTGTTCACAAAAGGATAGAGAGCACTGAACCATAATGTTGTCTGAGTCTATTGAAAGATTTGATTTGTTGAGGTCCATTGCTGATGTTTACATCTCATCTGAAACTGACCGAATCCATGAAACTAATACTTTATTGCGGAGAAGACAAAACTTTATTGTGGATTGCACGCAGATAGACTAAAGAAAATTGGAAGAAACTGTACTCCTTGAAACATGTGATGCTCTTAGTTCCACACCCATCACTAGACTCAGGATTTGCCTTAGCCACAGATAGGAGCTGATTTATTATGGATGGAAAGGGGTGAAAAGGGAGATTTATTATGAATGACTAACCAATCTTGGGTAGATCAATAACAAGCCATGATGGGAATGGGTAAGTTTATTATGAATGGATAGGTTGTGAGTGTGTGCAAAGTAAAGGGATGAGATTGAATCCTAAAGGAAGGAGGAGAAATGTCTCTACACATGGTGCCAGTAACTTGGTTTTTATCATGGTACTTGCCAAGGGCGCCATCGAAGTGGTTTTCACCGTTGGATGAAATTATTTCTCTTTTCTTTTTTTCAATTTTTTTAATTTTTTTGTGTCACAAGGCGCTTGTTTGCCAGGTTTTCACCAAGTAATGATTTTTTTTTTTATGATTTTTTTTTTTTTTAATTAGGATATGCTGAAGAGCTATGTGTAAAACTTGTGAAGGTGCATGTTTTTGATAGGATCCTCTAAAGGTTTGCCATTTGAAGTTGAAGGCTAATATTCACCAGATCCATAGACTATTGTGATGATGTAAGGACCAAGCCAATTTGGTTCAAACTTGCCATTCTTCTCTCTGTCTTGCTGATTTTAGGATTTTATCTAAGAAGTAAGTCACCCACCTCAAATGTGTGAGGCTTAACCTTATGATTGTAACTGCAACGTTCCTTGGCTGAATGATGCGTAGCTTGAGTGACTGTCTTCCTTGGTAAAGGAATAGAGATAGAATTACTAGTGTGTGGACTACACAATCACATATGCGTGTCACCTAAAGAAGTTTGGGAATCCCTAACAACAAAGTCTCATGAGGAAGCTCCATTAAAGGTCCATGATATATCACTATAAGGGAAATAATGTATGGAACAAGTGGATGAGTTATGAAGGTTTATGACTATGAAAATAAGTGAAAGTAGGATGACATGATGAAGAATTAGGATCAACAAGGATGCATTTTGACTTGAAAATGTAGAACTTTTGCCCCCAGTTATTTTGATATTAGGGGAGATCAACTCTTGTTCTTTTTTCTTCATAGGATTTTTATTCTTGACTTTGATTTTTTGCAGAGTCCAGTAGCTTTTGATTTTGATTTGTACTAAAGGACTTCTCTTTATTTTTAACTTTTTTATTTTTCTTTTCAAAAACTTGATTTTTCATCCCCAATGAGTAAGGGATTTTTTGATTCTTGTTGATCTAAGTCTAGGAGAGGAGTGTAAATAGAATGAATAGATGAAATGGTAAGGCTATGTGAGTTCTCAAGAGGGTTGGTGATACACTAAATAGATTCTTCGCTGGAACCACTCTTAGGATTATTGATATCAAAAGATGCTTGCACCACTAGAGGAGATTTGCATGTAGACTTAGTAGCCACAATGCTAGGTGGTTCACACCCAAGTCCTTGTAAATTGTTTATAGATTGTTCCTGTTGACTAAATACCTTAGGAGATAGTGGAAGTTGATCGAGATGAAAGATATACTCACCACATCCCAAGTCTTTAACCTTGAATTTTTCTTTGAGCTCTATTTTCTTTGATGGATAAACTTTCAAGGATTCTGGATCAACATATGCTAATGAAGGAACAACCTCTCGATTGATTGGGATTGTTTTTTATTAAGGAAAATTGGGTTTTAAGGGACCCGAAACCCGCTTACAATAAGAAAGATGAGAAAGAAAGAAAAAAGAGAAGATAAGACCAAGACAAAATAGCTGCAAAAGACTAGCACAAAAACCAACAACTAGGACAAAAGAACAGCAAGGAGCCAACAAGAAATTGGCATCCAAAACCCAGCATTACATTTCAAATGAAAACTTTTATAGACTCCTCAATGTTCTGAACCAAAAGCATCATGGCCTTAGTGGCTTCTCTCAGATCATTGCTCTCTTGTTTCAGCTAGATGTCTTTCATTTTGGTCTCCATATCAGTGGTGGTCTGCCTGGTCCTTCGCCTAGAGATTTGATGAGTGGAGCTAGAGGTCGGTACATCTTCAATGATTACCAAGTTCTTATCCTGATTTTTCCTCTCCAAGTGATCCACCAAGGAATTCATATTATGTGATGAAACTCTTAAGATCTCAAGACTGTGGTTCTTGAATCTTTTCAAAGCCTTCTCAGTTTGAGCAACCCTAGTGATGATGTTATCTTTATCTTTATCCACCTTAGCCTTTTCTTTTACAATTCTAATAACATCCTCCAGATGTTTCAAATCCCCTTTTATCAGGTCTTTTTCCAACTAGTCCTGCATCTCAATTTCCTCCTTAGCTTCACTGGTTTCCATCTCCTCACTCTTTTTCCCCAAAATTTGTTTCCTTAATCAAATTGTGTATCTTATTTTCCAGGTCCCTCTATTTTCTCTGAATGCTTGTTATGTTGTGAATAACCCACTTCTGGAGATTGAAAGACTCTAGTGTGCAGTTTTGGGTAGTATTCAAAATAGTATTTGTTGAATCCCTACCCTGCTCAGTGCTCACAAAATTAGGGTTGTCTTCCTCCATAGAGTTTGGGGCGACATTCCTGCTATCTGAACCCATAGGGTTAGAATAAGGGTTTTCAGAATTAACATCTTTTTTCCCTTCCTCCTCTTCTCCAAGGTTCTCTTCCTTCTCACTCTCCATTTTTGTCTCAATATCCTTCCCCTTTTCCTCCTCCAAATCATAATGCACCTCCATTTCCACATTATCAATATCAGCTCTCCATTTTTTATGGGAAGGGGCATTAGACTAGTCATCATCAAACTCAGAATCATTACAACTCTCAGAAACATGTGCATTAGTTACTAGGTAATCATCCTTGCTAGCTGTAGCTTTTTCCTTCAGATATTCATAAATGAGTAAAATAAGCTCCTAATGGGCTATGGGGTAAGAATTGGGCTTTTTGGTGTGGTCAACCAAACTCTCATTCAGAGAAGAAGCTAAGTAAAAGGGCAGAGAAATCTTAACCCCATGGCGGAAATGATTAAGAATTGCAAAATGATAGTTGTAGATTTTAGTAAATCTACCATCAATAGTAAGGAATTCCATCAAAACCCTTAACACTTTCTGCCAAAAAGACTTTACCTGCTCGGGGAGGTAGTAGGAGATGTTGTCTTTCTTGGCAAGCCGAACCTTCTCATCCTCAAATTTTGGGAATTTTTTAATCGCTTCAGTAGCATACTTCTGGTCTCTATAGAATTTAGTGCCCTCCTTCTAAAGACTTGTGACCTCTGCAACTGGATCCTCATCAATATTCCAGGTCTCCCCAAACAAGGTGACTATGTTGTTGTTCCAGCCCCTAGCAAAGCCATGAGACATTGAATTTTTGCTTCCATGCAGCTTTTCCATATAGTTGGTGAATCCATATCTATGAAGCCTCCTCCACACTTTCCACTTACTCTACTAGTTTAAGTTACCTCCCATATTGAATAGCACGTCAAAGTACCCAAAGGTGTATCTCACAATCTGCAGATTTAACCACAAGTTCTTGAGCAAAATTCTAGAATAACAGAACAAAGTCCCATCCGTGGTTTTAAAGATAATAATAATGGCCGCACAAAACCGTCACTTATTATTATAATCCCCATCACACATATGATCATAAAAATGATGCCTAAAAGCAATCATTAACTGACAGTTCATTTGCCCCCAAACTTTGTCATTGATTTCCGGACCCCAAAAGATAATCATGATTTTAAATTGACCCATTGATGCGATCAAGTAATAATTGCTCTCTAACATCCCTTTTACAATGGGTCTCTCCGATATATTTAACCTCCACCTCTAAATGTTACTACTTATCAGATTGCCATTAGTTTTATGTCAAAGTTATACTATATACTCTAGTCAGTTACTATTACCAAAATATTCAGTTGGTATGCACAGTCTAGTCGGTTACAAAAAAAAGCAGTCACAGAACATAGTATACACCGAGCTATCTACCAAGTATCTTTTTATGTCTACCGAGTAGCAAAGATGACACACCGAGTTGATATACACCAAGTGAAATGTGTTACCAGATTCATTGAACTTGGACATGCATATGAAAACGTGTTACAAGATCGAGGCACATCTAACCATTATCACATTGGAAATTGCACTAGAAGATTGTGTATGATTTTGAGGTCATCTAACCAATGAAATATTTTACATGATTATTCATTCAATAAATCATGTTTGTAAGATCAAATCAATGAATTGGATCACCATCTTAAGAAGATCTATTTATACAGCATGAGTTAAGTGTGTGCATGAGTGTAAGAAGACTGTTACAGAGACACAGAGGTCACCAACAAGGTTTTCAGAGAACAGTCAAAGAACAAAGTAAACAGAAGGGTTTACCGAGTTATTATATGGGTTACCAAGGTATGCTATAAGCAAGGTAATCTTATTCTGAGCACATAGAATCTGCTATAACATTTCAGATATAAAGTTGTAGATATTTGTAATGATTTTATTGTAATATTGTGAAGTTGAAAGAGAAACCTTTAACAGGGTAAAAGACTCTAATCAAGTCTATAAATTGTAAAGCCTCTAACTAGGTACAACATTTAGATTAAGTGTTGTAAAATCCTTTAGCAAGGTAGATCTAACAGATCTTGTTACTCCTAATAGGGTAAGCTATCAGAAATAGCTAAACATGTAGCTCTAACCGAGCACTCTTTATTATTGCAGTAGTGAAGTTGTGGGTGCCATCCCCACCGTAGTTTTTCTCTCTAACCAAGAGTTTCTGCATAACCAAAATATGTGTTATGGAGTGAATCATGTATGATTGTTATCTATTTGTTTTAGCTTTATTTTATGTTACTGCACTATTTTGTTTATACATAATAGTAAAGTTATCATTCAAGAAAAGTTTTGGAGTACTGATTCACCCCTCCCCTCTCAGTACATTAGCTTTCCATATTGGGCCTAACAATTGGTATCAGAGCTTGAATCTTGGAAAAGGGTTTAACTGCCTAAAGAGAAAGTTCTTATCAATGGAAGGTTATAAACAATCTTGAAGGATTGTGTATCTGCAAGAAGAACTGGATCATGCTAATCAAGTGATTGTAGACACGCAAAGGCAAATGCAAAAAACTTTGAAAGTAAGAAGAAGATTATCTGATGATTTGCAGGACTCTCAAGAGTTAGTGGAACAAATTGAGACATCATTTGAGAACAGTATATCTGAAGAAACTAAAGAAATGATTGGAGTATTGAAAGAAAAGAACAAAGCATTGGCTGATCAACTAAAAGCAATGAAAAGAGAACATGAACATTTCAGCACACAGATGATTGAAAATCTAGATGCATTAAGAATAGTTGAGGATAAAGTAAGAGATCTAGAAAGAGAGAAACAACAACTTGAAGTCTTAGTATCTGATAAGAATGATGAAATCTCAAGGTTGACTGGAATTCAACAAAACCTATCAAATCAACTAGGTTATGCACATCATGAAGCAATTCTGAAGAATGATGAGAACCAAGCATTGAGACTTTAAGTATCAAGGTTGACCAATGAACTTGAAACAAAGAAGAAATCCAAAGAAACACTAAAGAAGAGTTATGAAGCATCAAAGATGTTTGATGAGCAACTTAATACAAGAAGACCCAACAAAGATGCAGGACTCGGTTACAAAGGAAAAGACTCTACCAAGAAAGGAATTCATACTACTGAGAGAGGAGAATCATCAAAGCAAGCTGGAAACAGGAATAAAATCAAAAGAAAGAAGCCTATTTGCAACTACTATGGAATTCAAGGTCACACTGCCAACATATGTCAAATCAAAAAGGTAAGCAACCGAATGTCACTAAATCCAATGGTTATTGTTACAATTGCAATAAATATGGTCACACATCTAATCAATGTAGGACAAAGTCTGTTAATAACTATTAGAAGGCAAAATTCAAAGGGTTTTGTAGAAACTACAATAGATATGGACATAGTACCGAGAAGTGTTGGCTTAAGCAAAAGAACTACATGTGGTCTGCACACCAACCAAACACTAGAGGTTACCGAACTCACACAGATCCTTACCAACAATATGCAACAGTACCATGGGATTACAATACAAGGATATGGTGTGAATGTTGTGGAAGATATGGACATATTAGTGCTAACTATTTTATAAGGTTTGGAATGAACAACCAAAGATCATGGAGAAATCCTGGTATGGCATGCTTTCATTGTCACAAAGTATGACACTTAGCTGGAGATTGCAGAGATCAACCTAGAAAAGACACTGAGGAAATAAAAGAAAAATTACAAATGATTTGGAAAAAGAAGAAAATTGTGTCAAATGAAGAAAGCACCTTACCTACCGAGTTAGGTGCTCCTATTCCAAATTAATCGGTAAAGGTATGAAGGGACTGCATTCTCTGAAAGTTAAAATCATAACAGTTCCTATTCTATTATGTACTAAATTCAAAATCTGCATAGTTAAGATGTAATAGTAAGTTTGAAATTCTATCAAAGTTTTTTTGAAGCACTTTACAGGAAACCTATCAAGTCGGTGAATACAGGAAGCCTGTCAAGTTAGTAAATGAAGGAAATTTGGTTACTCGGTTAAAATGAAAAAAAAGAGAGTAAAACGGTTAAAGGTGAACTGAGTGCATTTAATGTTTTTTACCTAACCCACACGGAGCCCGATAAGGTATTTTGTGCACTTAAAAGAATTTTCACGGTCATTTACACTTACCAAAGTTTTCAAGAGAGCAGAGCAAGCGATTCCAAGGCAATCAAAACCTCATTCAAAGCGAATCCAAGGTATTTACATCAAATCTCAACACATTGTTAAGCTGATTTACCAAGCGTATCTAGTTGTCATTATCTGCTAAGTGTAAAGCATCTGTCATTTGAAATTCTGAAACCCTAAGGACTCTTTACTAGTTTTTATCTGAAATCTTAAATGGCGCCCAAGATCCAAGATCCCATAGTTGTCAAGAATGTAGAGAAGCCCTCACTGAAATACTCTTTGACTCCCAAAGTCGCTTCTAAACCGGATGACAAAACCGCCTTTTCACTCATCCTAGACAAAGTATTGTTAGTCGAAGATGTGAGATTCTTCACCAAATGCCATGTTGAAGAACTTGGTCATGTTGAAATCAGAGACACCTATGGTGTATTGAACAACAAGTATGAACACATCAAAATCAAAGGATTAACTAAAGCCCTAACCTATCCTCGTGTGTTCAAACCCCAGTGGGTCAAGTTTATTCTGAGCAGAGTTCATGATGATTTCATGTGGCTAGAAGAGCAACCATTCAAGATAACCAAGGAAATCATTCCTCTGATTACCGGTTACCCTATCTATGATCATGCCCGAGCCCAGAAGATGATATCACAGAAGGAATTGATCAGTTTAACCATAGTAGAATCTGATTATAGAGGATTGAAACTAAACAATGTCACTGATGCAGAACTTATGTTTGCTATTAGAGTAATTGGTTACTGTTTCTTCCAATCGGCAAGGGAAAACAGTGTACCCTGTGCAGCAGTTGACTTAGCTTATAAAATTGTGAAAAAGGGAATGAAAATTGACTTATGTGAAGTGTTATTGAAGAATTTATTTGAGAATCTGAACACAATTAGGAAGCCGAAGAAGAATAACTTTGAAAAATTCTTTCCATCAGTCGGTAAAGTAGTTTGGGAGCTACACCGACCAATCACCCATTAGATTAATGACTTCATCAAGAAGCTAGGTGATAATTTCAATGATATAATGGATGATTATTTCAGTAAATTTCAGGAGAAGATGCACAACAAGTATCGAATTCCACCCTAGCTAGTAGAAAAATACAAAGATGATATATGTTTTGAAGTTGACACCGATTACTATTATGTGAATGTTGTGGAACCAAGGACTCAATCCTTGTCACCAATGGGTTACGAGATTAAATTTGACATCACAAAATAGAAAATTGATGCATTTCTTACATTGCCCAGACATGCTACTGAGCTAAGGTATGGAACCTATGAAGAAGTAAAGGAAAAGGTAAAAATGAATATTGTAGTACCCAAAGCTACAAGAAAAGAAACAAAATGATTAAGGTATTATCTGAAAAATTTGGTGAAGACACTTCCTCTACACCTATCAAAGGCACTCTTGCCATCACCGAAGAGGAATCAGAAGCTCAAGAGGCAGCTATAAAATTGAGTACCGAATTGCCTAAGGGAAAAGTGTTAAAAAGAAAGAAACAAGACACTTCAAAGGCCCTACCGACTCCTCCAACAAAGAGACCCAACACAAGAGCATTTGCAGCATCACCGAGTAAGAAACAAAAGAGTGTTACTACTCCCAAGGTAACAAAGACATACAAGAAATCTACTCGGAGACTCATTTTGGCAAAAGAGTCTAGTGACACAGAATCAAAAGATGCAAACAAATTCCAAATTGTCAAGAGTAAGAAGGTAAACATACATAGTGTTGAAAACTTCTGTGCTAATCTAAAAGAATATGGTGGATTTGGTTCATTTAGATATGTCAAGTATGAAACTAGAAATAATGATGAGAAGAGACAAATTGAAGAAGCTGTCATTTGCACACTTCTAAAGTTTCAGTTAGCTCCATTGGAACTAGCAAAGTCACTTCCAAATGAACTTTACTTGCATATTGATAAGGTGGAAGTATGAAATGGACTCAGAGAAACAAATCAGAGAAAGAAGTCTAGTCCATATCTTTCCTGATATGTCAGTAGCTGAAATAAAGGAACATTTGACAACCTACAATTCAAAGTTTCTTGTCAAACAGAGTCTTAAAACTGATGAATGGGCTATTTATTGACGTAGAAAATGAGACAAAAGCAAAATGGCAGGAAATCTTCAAAATCAAGGATGTCAGTGAACAACCTACAATTGAAATCGTTGATGTCACCAAGCATGATCTTGATATCATTGAGCAAGGTCCTGATGCTACTGAACAAGACCCTACTAACACCATTCAAATAGATGAAGATGTCATGGATACAGAGGAACCAGAGTAGGAAATGATAGAAGGTACTACATATGCAAAACTTGTATCTAGTGAATCCATTTTAGAACAAGTTCAGCCTTATCCACCGGTTAAGCAACCTGTCTCTACCAAAACTCCTTAGGATAT
Source organism: Cryptomeria japonica (assembly GCF_030272615.1). NCBI lineage: Eukaryota > Viridiplantae > Streptophyta > Pinopsida > Cupressales > Cupressaceae > Cryptomeria > Cryptomeria japonica. The sequence continues at coordinate 262,603,505 of NC_081413.1, forward strand.
AGCTCAAGGCACCGAAGGTCACAAGTCTGCAATAGGAGAAGATACTACTCTAGAACAGACCTCACAAGCACCTTCAAGCATTGAAAATGTTGCAGCTGAGACACCCAGTACCAAGACACCAAAAGACACCACAGAGGCTACAAGAACCAACCAAAGTGTTGCCTCTACCGAGGAACCTACCGAAGGTCAGCAAGCCTCCCAAGCTATTGTCTTGGTCCAACCGGCCAAAGGTAAAGAAAAGAAAGTTAAAAAGCATAGTTTCAAAGTTGATTTGTCTAAACCAATAGTGTTGCCCAATGTGGATATATCAAAATTAAAGGGGCAAGCACACATTGATTTTGGTGAACTGTGCAAAGCAAAGGCTGAACAAGAAAAACAGATGGCCATACAAAAGAAGAATAAAGTACTTCAGAAGGTGAAGACACTACTATCAGATATGCTACCTACAGCTACAGTGTCAACCAATGCAGCCATCCACATTCAACTGGATGAGCTCCTTAATCAAATAGAAACATCCGGAGTTGATGCATCTAAGTATTTGAGCAAGCTAAAAGATAAGGAGCTTACTGCAAAAATGATAGAAGAGGTACAGAAAGCTCTAGCTATTGGCAAAGTCAAACTTGTCAAATTTATTGCTGAGTTGTCCCCTCAACTTAAGCACATTCATTATTTATTTTAGAAACTCTGCACATTTTCTTTATTCATTAAAGACATTAAGAATAAAATAGAGAAAATTGAGAAAGAGATCATCGATCTCTCAAGCAAGTTGACCACAGAGTCAAATTCAATTTAGAATTTTTATACAAGGTTACAACAACTCATGGCTCAACAATTGGACTTAAGAAATGAAGAACACAAGATCAGGATGGACATAATGACACTTCAAACATTATTCCTTCCACATCTTTCATCAGTCCAAGAACAGATCAATCGAGCCACACACTTGTCTACTACACAAGAGGGAAGCACTCTAGATGGCTTAATATCACTACTGGCTAATATTCAAGTGAAAAATTCTTTAATGGACAGTGTAAAGGATGCACTCTCTGTCGCTCTCACCGATGCCCAGAACAAGTACAAATCCATTTTTGACCAGTTACCACCCCCGGATGGAAATTAAGTTTTTGATGTTTGTCAAAAAGGGGGAGTAACATGATAGTCTTGGGGGAGCAATTCAATATATTTGAGGGAGTGATACAGTTTTGATATAGTATTGAGAGAATGATATAGTATTCAGAGTATAGTATACAGGGGGAGTATACCAAGCAGAATAAGTAGAGTATCCAAGAGCAGTAAGCAAAGCACACAAGAACAGAACCAAGCATGCAAAATTAGAGTTATGTACAGTATAATGACAAGGGGAGTATATCTGAATATACTATTTCATTGACTATTCTATATACTATCAAGTATAGTCATTTTGTAAAGTATATAGATTTTTGAGTTATAACTTTGAAAGTAGTTTTTGTCAAACATCTCAACTAATGTCAAAAGAGGAGATTGTTACTACTTATCAGATTGCCATTAGTTTTATGTCAAAGTTATACTATATACTCTAGTCGGTTACTATTACCAAAATATTCAGTCGGTATGCACAGTCTAGTCGGTTACAGAAGAAAGCAATCACAAAACGCAGTATACACCGAGCTATCTATCGAGTATCTTTTTATGTCTACCAAGCAGCAAAGATGACACACCGAGTTGATATACTCTGAGTGAAACATGTTACCAAATTCATCAAACCTGGACATTGGAAATTGCACTAGAAGATTGTGTATGATTTCGAGGTCATCTAACCAATGAAATATTTTACATGATTATTCATTCAATAAATCATGTTTGTAAGATCGAAGCAATGAATTGGATCACCATCTTAAGAAGATCTATTTATACAGCATGAGTTAAGTGTGTGCATGAGTGTAAGAAGACTGTTACACAGACACAAAGGTCACTGAGAAGGTTTTCAGAGAACAGTCGAAGAATAGAGTAAACAGAAGGGTTTACCGAGTTATTATATGGGTTACCGAGGTATGCTATAAGCAAGGTAATCTTATTCTGAGCACATAGAATCTGCTATAACATTTCAGATGTAAAGTTGCAGATATTTGTAATGATTTTATTGTAATATTGTGAAGTTGAAAGAGAAACCTTTAACAGGGTAAAAGACTCTAATCAAGTCTATAAATTGTAAAGCCTCTAACTAGGTACAACATTTAGATTAAGTGTTGTAAAATCCTTTAGCAAGGTAGATCTAACAGATCTTGTTACTCCTAATAGGGTAAGCTATCAGAAATAGCTAAACATGTAGCTCTAACTAAGCACTCTTTATTATTGTAGTAGTGAAGTTGTGGGTGCCATCCCCACCATAGTTTTTCTCTCTAACCAAGAGTTTCTGCATAACCAAAATATATGTGTTATGGAGTGAATCATGTATGATTGTTATCTATTTGTTTTAGCTTTATTATATGTTACTGCATTATTTGGTTTATGCATAACAGTAAAGTTATTATTCAAGAAAAGTTTTGGAGTACTGATTCACCCCTCCCCTCTCAGTACATTAGCTTTACATATTGGGCCTAACACTAAATTGACCCCTTCATTAGCTAAGAGGTCTGTAACCTTATTGCCTTCCCTTAGAGTGTGAGTTATGAGAATGCTAACATAGTCATTTAATAACTTTTTAGCACTTTCAACTAAATTAGTAATATTCCAAGATACATAACTAGTACCTTTAAGAGCCTGGATGATGTTGAGGGAGTCCTCTTCTAGCCAATTTTTTTTAAATTTGAATCCCTGAGCAAGCTAGAGGCTTTTTAGCATAGCCTGAGCTTCAACCACATGATTATTTTAGACCCCAAAAGGAGAAGCAATAGCAGCAATACAGACACCTTGAGCATTTCTGATGACTCCTCCACCACCGGACTTCCCAGGGTTGCCTTTAGCTGCCCCATCAAAATTCACCTTTATCCATTCATGATCAAGAAATCACGAAACAATATTATCTCTCCTAGTCTTATTGTCAGATCTGCAAACTTTGTGGATTAAGTTCCATTCAGTAAGGATGTCTTTTTCAATTTCATTCATATCAGTAAAAAACCATTGTTTATTGTTCCTATCAGGAATATTTATGTTTTCTTTTATATCCCTACAAACTTTTTCAAAGACCACCTGAGAGGTGCACTTAGCTTCCCTAAATATTATGTTATTTCTCTCTTTCCATATTCCCCAACAATTCATGGGGAGGATTAGGGACCAAAGGTTCTTGATAAGAGGAAATTTGGTGGGGAAGGTCCATTTCCATATAGTTTCCTTGAGACTCTTGTGCATGAGCCAATCAACTTACCAATTCATCCAAAACTTACTCTAGATTTCCCAAGTGAAGGAACAATGGAAGAACAAATGATCAACTGATTCTTCCTCTTTCTGGCATAGCTCACACCTATTACAGACCAAGTTGTCAATAGTAAGGATCCTATTGTGAGTAGAAAGCCAAAGGAACATATTGACTTTAGGGATAAGAATTATGTCCCAAACTTTACCCCATATAGGGTTACTAATCTGAGTGAAAGTGTTATTATAGGCAGAAGCAACCGTAAAGTCACCTCTTGGATTACTCTTCCAGAGGAAAACATCATCATAATCTTTGTTAATAGAAAAGGACAGCAGCTCCTGTTGGAGTAGGGAAAATCTAGCATATATAACATCAAGCCTAACCCATTTGTTCTCCTTCCAGTAGTCACACACCATAGACCCAAACCTCCTTTTACATTCCTCAATAAATTGATTGCTGCCTTGATCAAAGAGAGGTTCATTGTTCATCCAAGGATCCTCCCAGAACCTTATTTTGTCACCTTTTCCAAGGACCCATCCAGCTCCAGCTTTGGCCACTTTTATGGATTTGATAATACTATTCCAAATGAAGGACCCAACAGGGATGTCTTCAGAGTTGAGGAGATCTTGGAGAGGTTGATTCTGAATATATTTGTCAAACTAGATCTGGTTCCAATCTTTCATAATGTCATAAGCTCTCCATATTTTTCAAGGAGAGATTTATTAAAAGTTTTTAGAGCTTTTATACCAAGCCCTCCTTTGCTCTTTAGTTTACACACTTTGTCCCAAGCAACCAAGGATAGTCTCTTTTTTTATTCAACCCCTGACTAGGGAAATCTCTTCTGAATTCTTTCTAATGCTTCACCAAATTTAGTCGGGATACCAAATAGACTGAGAGCATATACAGGGAGATTCTGGAGAGTAGCTTGAAGAAGCTTCAACTTTCCAGCCTGAGATAAGATGGATCCTTTCTAGCCATCAAGTTTTTTGTTGAGTTTGTCAATTAACATATTCTGAAAGGAGTTTGGGGGAGCTAATCCCAAGGGGAGACCTAGATAAGTGGAGGGAAGCATTTCCACCTTGCAACCAATAATTTTAGCAATTCTCTATTGTCTTATGATAGGAGTGTTTAATAATTATATAGCCGGTTTGTCCCAATTGACTTGCTAGCCAGTAGCCAGAGAATAAGAATTAAGAGCACCTTTAAAGGAAGTAGCCTCCCCAATAGAAGAATATCCCATTAAGATAGTATCATCAACAAATTTTTGGTGAGAACAAAAAACATTAGCAGAGGAAGGTTGAAGACCTTTGATAATTTTATTCACTTTCATTTTTTGGATCAGTCTACTCATACTCTCCGCCAAGATGGTGAAAAGAATAGGAGTTATGGGATCTCCTTGTCTGAGCCCCCTCGATGATTTAAATAATTTAGTAGGAGATCCATTAATGAGAATTGAAAACATAGGAGTGGAGATCAACTCTCTGATAATTTTGATTGTCTTCTCATCAAATCCAAAAGCCTCCATGATTCTGAAAAGAACTTTCCAATCCACTCTATCATAAGCTTTCGCCGGATATAACTTTATCAGAAATCCTTCTTTATTGACAACATTGAGGGAGTGAATATTCTCATGCATCAAAATGATAGAGTCCAAAATCTGCCTGCCAGGAACAAAACCTTTTTGCTCCTCAAAGATGATGAAGGGGAGGATAGCCCAAATTCTAGAAGTCAAAACTTTAGATATGATCTTATAGAAGGAGTTACATAGACTTATTGGCCTAAATTTTCCCATTGAATACACCCCAGCCACCTCAGGAATTAAGGCAATAAAAGTGGAGTTGATTTCCTTAAGGATTGTTATTTATGATCTTGCTCGCGGGTTATTGCAATATATGAATAGATTAGGATCACCATTAACAGTCACTTCAACTCCATTTTGTGTAAACTTGATACATCGATGATATGTTAAGGGAACAACTCTCATTTCATGAATCCATGGGCATCCTAGCAATATGTTGTATGTGAGATCTAGCTGTAGGACTTGACAAACCACATCTCTCATAACTGGCCCAACTCTGAGAGGTAAGGTTATTGTGCCTTTGGATGAGTGCTCTTCATCATCATATGCCTTGATGGTGATAGCATGAGTAGAATTCACAACCTTTTTAGAATATCCCAATTGCTTAAATGTTTAGACCTGCTCCTCCATCTATCAAGACTCACTTAGCTTTTCACTCAACTCAAGACTACCCTACCATTTCTCCCTTATGCAAAAATAGGTAATCTATCATCAAATTATAATAACAGCTAGTTTAACATGTTTTATTGATAGGCATAAAACACATAACCATCATATGCTTGACAGACAATAGCAAAGCATCACAAGATAAAAGCATCACACATGACACACATATTTTTCACGTGGAAACCCAACTGGGAAAAACCATGGTGGGGATGAATACTCACAAGCTGTTTTTGAACTCTTTAGAAGTCCACTCTGTTAGGAGCCTTGTTCGGTTAGAGACATTACAATAGGTTCTACTAGGAACCGATCCTGCTAGAGATCACCTGGTTAAGGGATGGCTACAATATCAGGTTAAGGGTTAAACCTTGTTAAAGGTTACCTTGTTAGAGGATTTCAAGAACTTAATAGCTAAAGGATTTCAAACTCAATAGCTTTGAATTACCCTATTAAAGGATTTACAGCAAGCCGATTAAGGCTACCATGTTAAGGGATTTTCCAACTGTTGAGGTGGTTAGAGATAAACAGGTATTATAATGATTTGGTAACAGAACTCAATGCCAATGCAGATCCGCTTAAGCTCCTCTTCACCTTCTGCACTTACACTCTGCAGGTATCACTTCTCTCATTTTGGTCTGGCAAGAATCATGTATCCTTTCTCTTGGATACACACACACAAATTTTGCCAACAAACTTAGAAAGAGACACAACATTGGCCTTATAGGAAAACATATAGGTCGGTAGCATAAACCCTAAACCCTGAACCTGTTAGGTTAAGGAATTCAAACGGTTCAATCCTGACTGTTGAGAACAATGCATTAATTGCAACAGTCTTGATCCAATCTCAAGACATTCTCCATCATCCATTTTCACCAATTTTATGGCGGCTGATAACCCTTCACACATTATCACCGTTTTACATACGTCACACATTCTTGAGGTAGATAGGAACAATCTCCTTCATGCAAGATCCTTCACGTGCATAAGGCTGACGTGGCAACATGATCTGTTCTTCATTACATTGCTAACTCATCACACAATGTCACCAATTGAGCCACACAGGCTTGAAGCACTTCAACCAGAAACCCTGAAGTTGAGACTACCAACCAGTAGTCATACAACGCTTCCATGTGCTGATTCCCATAACCATATGCCGGTTCACCTTGAACAAGCACACTGCTTCACTTTGGCACAAATGTCGGTTCATAGTGTTATGTTGGTTCTCTCATTTGCTGGTTCTCACCTCTTTAGCATATTGACATCAATGACAACATACAATGTCATTATGTCCTCATACCAGTTCACATAATGGCAACAATCTCCCGCTTTGGCATTGATGGAAATATACAAAGATATCTCTCTGCTTCACATCTTCTCCCCCAATTTCTGCAGATATCTTCTCTGCTTCACATCTTCTCCCCCTTTGACAACAATGCCAAAGTGGAGGCACAAGCTGCCCTATTCCATTATGTTGCTCCCCCTATGGAGTAGCATCCTTCAACACATCAATCCTGAAGAAAACTTTGACTATGCTATACTTGACTAATGTGGAGCATATACCTTTAGTTCACCTCCTAAAGGGGCAGTACCCCTAATTCACCTCTTAAGTACATAAATATAGTCTTTGGGAGAGGCTTGGTGAATATGTCTGCTAACTACTCCCTACTAGAAACATGCTCTAGTGCAATCTCTTTGGTCTGAACCTTTTCCCTTAAGAAATGATACTTAAGCTCAAAGTGCTTGGTTCTAGAATGTAAAACTGGATTCTTGGAGATATTAATTGCACTAGTATTGTCACAAAATATACTTACCGATTCAGATACAGGAACTTTGAAGCCATTCAATACATGCTTCATCTAAATTGTCTGAGTGCAGTTCATGAAAGCTGCAACATACTTTGCTTCCACTATAGATTGAGAGATACAACTCTTCTTCTTACTCATCCATGAGACCAATCTACCACCGAGGAAGAATGCACCTCCGGTTGTGCTCTTTCGGTCATCTACATTACTAGCCCAATCAGCATCTATGAATACTTTCAAGTTGAAATCCTTGCTATATGGATACCACAACCCATAGTCAACAGTTCCCTTCAGATACCTAAGAAACCGCTTGCCTGCAACCAAGTAGGATTCTCTTGGACTTTTCTAGAACCTTGCAGAAATGCCAACTGCATGTGCAATATCCGGTCTGCTATGCACTACATAATGCAATTTACCAATCATTGATCGGTATTCCTTCTCATCAACCAATGTTGAGTCATCCTCTTTGGATAGTTTACAACCGGTCACCATCAGTGTACCAACTGGTTTTCTATCTTCCATGCCAAAGATATTCAACACCTCTTTGACATACTTGGACTGAGTGATAAAGATTCCATCCTTCATCTGCTGGATCTGTAGTCCAATGAAGAATTTAATCTCCCCTATGAGTGACATTTCAAATTCTTTCTTCATCTCATCTGCAAACTCATGACTCATCTTGTCATCTCCGCCAAAGATAATGTCATCAACAAATACCTCACAGATCAAGATCTGATCTCCTTCAGACTTCAAGTAGATATTACTATCTTCACTTGTTCTCTCAAATCCAATCTTCACAAGATGGGAATGTAGATGTTCATACCATGCCCTAGGTGCCTGATTTAGTCCATATAAGGCTTTATGTATCCTACATACCATGTCACTATCTTTAGATAGGGCAAACCCATCTAGTTGCTCAATATACACCTCCTCTTCAAGTACACCATTTAGGAATGTAGATTTTACATCCATTTGATATACTTTGAAACCTTTAAAAGTTGCATATGCAAGAAGCATACGGACCCCTTCTAATCTAGCTATAGGAGCAAAGGTTTCTCCATAGTCTTCTCCTTCTTCTTGAGCATATCCTTTGCATACCAATCTAGCTTTGTTTCTAATCACTGTGTCATCCTCATTCAACTTATTTCTGAAGACCCATTTGGTACCAATGACATTTTTATGCTCTGGTCTCAGTACCAAAGACCATGTATCATTTTTCTCTATCTGGTCAAGTTCCTCTTCCATTGCCTTGATCTAATCTTCATCTTTATGTGCCTCTTTGAATGTTTTAGGCTCAAATTCAGAGATCATACATGAGTTTTCTCTGACCTTTCTTCTTGTAAGGATTCCTGCATCCTTATCTCCTATGATCTACTTAGGATAATGATTCAACTTGACATACCAAGGAATGGTCTTGATAGATTCCTCTTGCTTTTCTTCTTCATCCTCATCTCCATCAGTATCAGCATCTACATTTGCCGGTGTAGGAACATTGTTATTGGTACTTGGTTGGCTATCAACCGGTTCCCAGAAGGTTGCAACCAATTCATTTACTGCTTGCTCACTACCGGTTTCCTTAGATTTCTCAGAGGTTTCATCAACTCTTACATTAATGCTTTCCATAATTCTCTGAGTCCTGTTGTTGAAACACTTGAGAGCTTTGCTCTTGGTGGAATATCCTAGGAATATTCCCTCATCACATTTCACATCAAATTTTCTCTGGTGTTCACTCTTCTTGATGTAACATTTGCTACCAAACACTCTAAAGTAGCTAACCACAGGTGTCTTACTAGTCCAATACTCATAAGGAGTTGTATCCTTACCTTTCTTGATGAGTACCTGGTTCATTGTGTAGACTACAGTGCTCACCGCTTCTCTCCAAAAGGTGTGAGCTACCTTTCCTTGAATCAACGTGGTTCTAGCTGCTTCAACCACAGTCTAGTTATTCCTCTCTGCTAGGTCATTCTGTTGTGGAGTTGGGGGGGCAGACAATTGCCTCTTGATGCCATGTTCTTCACAATACTTGTTGAATTCATCGGAAGTGAATTCCCCTCCTTGATCAATTCTCAGGCACTTGATCCTTTTACCATTTTCCTTCTCCACTAATGCTCTAAAAGATTTGAACCTTATAAAGGCTTCAGACTTGTCTTTCAAGAATGTGACCCACATCATTCTTGAGCAGTCATCAGTGAGAATCATGAAGTACCTATCACCCTGCACACTTCTAATTTTCATAGGACCACACAAATCAGTATGGACAAGATCAAGCAAGTTGTCAGCAGTGAAAGATTTACCTTCAAAGGTCAAGGAAGACATTTTCCCTAATTGACACTCTTTGCACAAGGTATTGTAGGCACCTAAAAATGGTCAACGCTTGCGGAGTCATACTTTAACATTTGCGCATTGCCTCGTTTTAGGTTTTTGCGTCACATTAACATTTCTCCTATGATTCGTACTTGGTTTTTATCATTTGCGAGCATCGATTCATTCTTCTACATTCTTCATTTATCTCCTTCTCGAATTTGGTCTTGTCGACAATACTATCCAATCATGATTTTGATCAATTTTATCCTGTCGCATCAATGTGCGTACTCATTTGTCATCATTTTAGACATCGTCAATCCTAATTAGGGTTTTGTCCTCCTGTCAATCTTGCGATCGATTTGTCATCGATCGTTGTCCTCTTATCAATCTTGTCGATTTATCATCAATCCTTCAATCTTGTCGTTTTAACGATTGATTTGTCATCGGTCATTGTCATGTTTGATCTTGTCATTTTGCGATTGATTTGTCATCAGTCGTGGTCATTTTCAATATTGTCATTTTGCAATCTATTTTGTCATCGATTCTTGTCCTCTTGTCAATCTTGTCATTTTGCGATCGATTTGTCATCGATCGTTGTCTGTCTCAATTATGTCAATTTGGATCAATTTGTCATTGTTCCTCGTCAATTGGCGCATTTATCAATCAAATCATTTATCACATTGGTCATTTATCAATTCAAAATCAAATCATGATCAAATCAATTATCTTTCATCAAGACCTAATTCATCTTCTAGGGTTTTATGATTTAATCATTTAACCTTGTGTGTCATTTTCTTCCTTTAGGATTAATAAATTATTTATTTATCCTAAGTCTTCTCATTGCAATTAAATGATCATTTAATTGGCTAATTATTCCTCTTTGTGAATTAATTAATAAATGACAAATTATTAATTAATTTACCTAATTTCTAATTTCTATCAATTTCCTAATTCCTAAATTCTTAATTCTCTAAATTTTCTAATTTCAATTTCCTCCTATTTCTCTCCTAAATTCATGGAAATGACATGTCAATTTGTCATAAATTTGTCATAATTGACAATCAATCAATTTTGACATAGAAGTTGTCATAATTTGTCATAAATTATCAATCAACAAATTTTGCATAGAAAGTGCATAATTTGTCATAATTTGTCATAATTGACATAATTGATTTGCAATTTCCATTTGAATTGAATCATGCTAATCTTGTCATCTCTCCAATTCTTCTATAAATTGGATGATCTTCATCAATCAAAGCTAATTGGTAATCAGACTATCGAATTTACGCTTCTAGTACTCTTGATAAAAAATCTCGTCTACTTGCTTTCAATTGTGTGTGTGCACTTGTAGGTGAGATCCACAACCAAACCATTTGAAGAGGAAAGAAGAACAATGGAGCCACATGAAGGAGCATTCAAATCTGCTATTGGTTTGCATATGTCTTTAATTTTGAGTGTTTTTATTTCATGTCTCTATTGAGTGTTGTTTAGGATAGATCATTGCAATGAATGCTTTTTGTGATTGAGATTATTACGTTTATCTTGTCTTGTGATGATTTCCTATTTCCTATGCTACATTAATTTGTGAACCCAACGTGAACACTAACCTTCTAACCTCTTTATGGTGTTTTTGAGTGCTTTCAAGTTGATTTGTAGGCCAAAAAAAACCAAAAAAGGGTCGTGCAGGGTTTTCTGGAGGCTTCTGCGCCTGTGTCCTACATCCTGCGCCTGTGTTGAGCATTTTGTGCCTGTGTTGAAGACATTCTACGCTTGTGTCCTGCATTCTGCACCTATGTCCTGAGTTCTGCGCCTATGTAAAGTCCAGAACAGGGGTAAAAATGCAGTGTTTTATTTGAAATTTGTTTAGTTTTTGCATTCTGTTTTCTGTGCTTTGGATTTTGGTACTAATTATCTGTGCAGAATCTTGGCATACGCATGCCAAAGACAATAAATCAAACTACTAACATGTGTTATGTAGAATCGATAGTCAAAGACAAGAAATCAAACTTCTAACTTGGGTTTTGCAGGTTGCCTTGGAGAAACAACTAAACTTGGTGTTTGTCTTTAAATGTTTTAGGCACCTAGTGATTTCTAATAGGTTGGAATGAACATGTTTTTGCTTTGATTGTTGAGTGTGACATTGGAGTAGGAGAGGATGCTCTCATCCTTTTAGGGTGATCAGAAATCCAGATCTTCGATACCATGCTTTTGTCTTTGATTGTGTGTCTCCTTTAGAGGGTCTGCCTTCCCGACCACTTTGCTTTTGCAAGCAAGTGATAATCGTGAGAAGGGAACGACCCAAAGTGAGTACGGCTAGAATTCCTTGGCATTCTAACTCACTATAAAAAAATACCCGATGAGCGAAAGCTTTGAAAGAAGTGCTACATGGGAATTGCAGTTACTTGGGAAGTGATGACCCTTGAACTCTTTCTCATATCAACATCTAAGTAGGGCCTCTTGGTCTAAATCGTGCTTGCGTGACTACATTTGTTTGGTATCTTGATGGGCTTAATGTCTCAATCACGCTTGCAAGACATCAAGGAGTAACACTTAACAGAAATCCTTACTAAACACCTTGTTTTAGAGGCCAAAAACCCTTCTAGTTGCTTGAGAAGGACAAATTCGGATACTTGGAAGAGATACTAAGTTTGCCATGGGGAGATTTCCATGGGGGTTGATGCTTGGCTGCCCTGAGAAGTGAGTGTCGTGGAGGGGAGCCCGTGGGGTCAAGCATCTATGTATTCTCCTTGAATCCCATAATGAGTCTACCTCTCAAGTACCTAATGTCTTTGCCTACCATAAGAAATGTGGAAATGAGCATGATTGTCTTGAGTCTATGTTAAAACATCTTGTCTTCTTTGCTTATCAAAAGTTGAATTGTATCTCATTTCAAAAGCAAAACAAATTGATCCAACATAAGATTAAACACAAGAGACATTCATCCAACAAAGGTCCAACAAACTTCAAAACTCATCTTCAAGCATGGTTAGCAAACATTGTTCAAAATCTTATCTCAACAAGCATGTCACTTACATTTAGGTTCATCCTAGGTTGCATTTTGCTAAGTTCATTGTCAAGTACCAAGGTTAGGTGTCACCTAAGTCATACTCCTTTGCATATCAATAAGAGTCATCCATTTGCATATGTCCTCTTGCATTAAAGTCATATCATTGTCATACATTTACATTGCTTACCCTAGGTCTCTTCATTAAGCTTAGGTCATTATCATATCTGTAGTCACATAAATCTGTCCACTTAATTAAATGAATATTTAGTATTTATTTGATTATTTAACCATCAATTAATAATTAATTAAATTAATATTTAATTAATTCATCTTAACCCTCTTCTCCTATTAATTAAATAAATTATTCAATTTATTTGATTTAATTCACTTAACCAAATTCAGACCATTAATTAAATAAATAAATCATATTTATTTAATTAAATATTCTCTCACATTTAAATAAATTAATATTTATTTAAATCCCCCAAAATCCCACCTCTCACATTTAAATAAATTAACATTTATTTAAATCACCTTTATCCTCCACCCACTTGCATTTTCCTACAAATGCAAGTTGCACAATTATTTTAAATAAATCATTTATTTAAATCACCTTTATCCTCCACCCACTTGTATTTTCCTACAAAAGCAAGTTGCACAACTATTTTAAATAAATTATTTATTTAAAATCCTATTTATCCTCACCCACTTGAAACCTTTAATGGTTTCCCTTAAAGTATTCAAACTTGATGGCTTTAAAGTCTTCAAACTTGATGGCTTCCTTCTATAGTCTTCTTAAGACTTTAATGGTTTTCCTTAAAGTCTTCAAGCCTTTAATGGTTCCCATCAAAGTCTTCAAGCATTTTAATGCTTTATCTTCCTTTTTCTCATTTAAATAAATTAATATTTATTTGAATATTTATCCAAATACAACTTGCACACATTTATTGAAATAAATGAATTTTTATTTTAATAAAATCCTATTTTCCCTCACCCACCAAATCCACTTGCAAAATCTAATCCCCTTCTAGATTCTTCTAACCCCTTCCTAATTAGCTTAATCCATCCCCTAATTATTGTCACATTCCTAAGCAAAATGGAGTCACTTCTCAAAGACTCCAAAGTCTTTGAAAAACAATTAATGCTTTGTGTGTTCAACAAATTAACCCTCAAAGTCTTGGATAACCTTTGAAAGCTTCCAACCTTCAACCACTAAATGGCTCAAAGTCTTTGATAACCATTGAAGGCTTTCAACCTTCAACCACTTAATCCCCAAAGTCTCCAATAACCATTAATGGTTACCTCAAACCCTCCCACATGGTTAAAACATTTGTTTTGACTCAACCTCTACCCAACCCAAGGGTCTCATCAAGCCTTTAATGCTTTGACCATGATTATCTCTTAAACATTTGCACAAAGGTTTATCCTTGGATTAACTCTTAATCCAATGGGTAATCTTAATTTAGACTTGACCCTTACCTTCTAGATAACCATGAGGTCTTCTCAGGCCTTTAATGCCTCCAACCTCTTCTCTCAACCCAATCCTATGTTGACACTTGTCACCATTTTATTGGTGCCAATTGTGCATATGGATCCCCAACTTTCAAACTTGGCCCTTGATTAAACCATTCAATCTTAACCCTTCATTTCCCCATTTCTTCTATAAATAGAACCATTCTCCTCAAGCAAAAAAAGAAGCATTTTAGAGTATTGTTGCTATACTGGCATTAGCATAGAGCTTTTTCATAGCATCACTATCTACTCTTGCATAGTATTTTCTTATCATATTCAACCATCTTGAATCTCCATATGGCATCCATGGCTAGTGCTAAAAGCTGAGAGCTACACTCGTTTGGGACTTGGAGAGGAGAGGAACAAGGGAGGAGCAACTATGAGCATCTTGATTAGCTATTTCATTCTATGTTTATATGCTTTCTATTTCATGCTTAATATCTCTCTTGATATGCCTGTTTAGGATAATCTTTTGTTGCTAACACTAACGTTTGTTTCTTGTGCTCTTGTGTGTGTTGCCATCAAACAGATTTTCTAATCCTTTTTGCAGAGCATCATTTGGTGAACCCGACGTGAACCCAAACACCAAAAAGATCATTTTTTTTTTTTAACCAATAACATGTTTGAATGTTGAAAATGTCACACAGGTTGCGATTTTGACACTGTTTTGGTGCGTTTGGCATTATTTTGGCGCTATTCCCCCTGTTTCAGTGCTTTTCCCTTCTCTGTCTTTCCCTTTCTTTTAATACGTTTGTGTTAAATAGTGCCTCTGTTCAAACGCAGACTAGCGCTATTGTAACAAAACGTTGTACAAATCACCTTGTAACCAAAAAAAAAAAAAAAAAAAAAAAATTTAGGCTTGTAGAAGCCCACCAAATAGGCAGATTTTACTAACTATTTTTCTCTTTTGTGCAGATTTAAATTAGATTAAAGAGTAGATTTATATTTTTTACTAACTTGTTTTTGAAGTTGGTTTTAAAAATGAATTCACTTTTTATTTTGGTTTAAAATTAACTTCACATTTCAAATTTGGGCTTTTGAAAAAGAATCACACATTTGTTTGGGGCTCTTAAAAAGAATTTCATTGTTCAAAGGTAAAAAGAACCACAAACTTATACAAAAACAACTTTATTTTTTTTTTGCAAGTTAGGAAACAAACTTCGTTTTGGTGCTTAAAATCAACAAGGCAAATTTTATTTCTTGCATCAAGATAAAACTCACAATCCACACTTCCATTTTTGGTGCAAATAAAATTCACAATCAACTTGTCTCATTTTTAAAGCAATCTTACTTCATGCAAACGTGTTTTTCATTAAGTTGACCAGGATTTTCAAATTCTAGTTTACTCAAACAATTGCCTTTGAAAATTAAAAAGAACACCATGATTGTTGGAGCAACATCTCCAAATAGTTAGATCACATTGCAATGATAGATTAAAAAGAACAGGTGTTTTTCGTGCTTGGCACACTTGTGCAAAGAGTTGGTCGAGTGGTCCTACTTCTAACACACACTATCCTCTCCCTTGGCTTTCGTGGTCCTAGGTGCAAGAGAAAGGTGTTAGTAACACTCACATTTTATCTTTTTAAGAGAGGCCTGCCAAGAGACACATCACTCTTGGGAACGACCTTGAGCGGTAAATCCTTCGAGCCGCTATAGAAATCAGGTGTGAGCGAAAGCTGTAGCCTTGGGTATAGTTGTTCCTACAGTGTAACTGGCCGAAAGGACAAATGGGCCCCACCACCAGTTACAAGGCTCTTAAGTGAGTCACTGCAGAATGAACTTATGTCCAAAGCCATCGAACATGACTAAACACCTTTAAGTAGTAGCCCACCTGTTCTATTGATTGAGGATATTTGAGGTATAATTTAGTGCAAGAGCATAGATGGTTTTGCTCCCAAGATACTCACCATACATATTTCCTTGAGTAGAAACATAGCTTTTTGAAAAGTCACTTTTGGCTTGATAAAAGTGGTGACTCCCCCATCATAGGGATCATCTATTTGTTATGCTCGTGCAAGACTTAGTATATCACATCCTTACCTGCCACGGCGGGATTCATAAGGTATGTAGTACCAAAGTCGAAGAAATATCAAGATGTGGGCTAAATTTATCACAACTGGCCATTTGACCTTAGGGATAAAAAGTGTTTGAAGTGTGTTCGTTTTACAGACCTAGTGCGAATTGAGCCGACTTCAGGCTTTGGAAATACACCTTAAAATACATCTAAAGGAAGGGTCAAAAAAAAGTCCAAGAATTGGGTTGATCTAGACCCATACTCATTTGTGCCTTTGAGGCTACAATCTTGTGTTTGTGTGCTTGCTTTGTTTTCTTGTCAAAGAAAAATCAGAAAATCAATCCCAAAAACAAAGTATTCATCCAACATCTGTCAACACAACCAAAAACATCAAAAAAAAAGGTACAAACAAACAAAGAATCAAAAATTTATGACCATTCTTCACATCTTGCAAAAGAAGAAGTGTCATCAGAATATCACCTTGAAAAGGAGACCACTAAGCTCAAAGGCTTTGATCAAAAGGAGGAAATTCTTCTATCTCAATAGACAAATCTTTGTCTCACATAGAGTCTTTCTACATCGCATGCGTCTCTATCTTCAAGGTAAAACAAACGAGTTTGATTCAGAATCACTGAACCGCAGAGCTTTTATGCAATATAGAGCTCTGACTTATCACAAAAATCAAGGAGGAAAGATTAATCCCAACTTCTTCCCAAACATCTGTATCACCTACAACACAGCTCGAGAAGTGCCACCAACGCCTGAAAGGGAAGAGGTAGAGTTTGTCCCATTTGTGACACAGAGTTTTTATTGAAGTTGAAAACAAAAACATCCATCATCTCACTCATACATCATCACTTCATCATCAATCCATCCCAACTCTCAAAACATTAAGAGGTTCTTGTCCCAAGATTCTTTTTTAGATATTGCTTGAAATCAAAACACATCACATCACTTTTTAGATTGTTTCTACATCTAGGATAAGCTCATCCTAAGAGACACATCTACGCAGGTTAAAACTAGTTCATGAGTGAATCCTCTCATTACTAGGTAGTCAAAATCTGTAACACATCTCAGATTTCTCTACACCTTATCACATCCAAAATCATCAAAACAAACAAGCAATTCAAAGAAAGAATTCTGGTTACATTTACCTTTAGAGTGCTAGAGATCTACAATCCACCAACCATCAATCTTTCATTTCATCACCAACTCATCATCATCTTCAATCAACTTCAAAACAAACTTGCAAACAAAATGGCTCAAACCCGATCACGATCAAGGCAACGAGAAATAGAAATTGAGGAAGAAGAGGACAACCTCAATGAATTTCAAGAAGCACTTGGAGGAAATGTGAATGATGAAAACCCAAGTACTCCCACTCCTTCAACAATCGAAAGGGTTCAGCATAACCCTCATTTTAACAGATTATTTGATGAAATACTAAGGAGCAATGCGGATGCTCACTTCTTAAGACTTGCTCAAGAAGGAGCCAAACTCCCCTCAGACTTTGATCTTGCCCAATTAAGACAAGCATCAGAAAGACAAAGTCACCATGAGGAGGAAAGGCGTAGAGATCCCATCAGATATAACATTCCTCGAGGTAACCCACCACCTCCTCCTCCAAATGAAATAGAGATGTTGCGGCAACAAGTCGAGAATCTCGCCCAACAACTTCATAGTGGTGTTAAGACCAATCAATTCTCACTTAACGACATCTATCCCTATCCTTTTGATAGGAATCTTTATATGCCACCCTTTCCACGCGGGTTCGAAACACCCAAATTTGAAAAATATAGAGGAAAGGGGGATCCCCGTGATCATGTCCGAGAATTTCATTCCGCTTGTCTTGAAGTGGCTTATGAGGACACATACCTAATGCGCCTTTTTCCCCAAAGCTTGGGAGGAACCACCACATCATGGTTTTCCCGACTACCAGGTGGCATTAGAACATTTGAGGAACTCATCCAGAAGTTCCTATCTCATTACTCTCATAACATTGAACGCGACATCACCATGGCTGATCTATGCAACACCAAACAAAAACCAGGGGAATTATTCTCAGTATTCCTGCAACGATGGCGCCAAATGTCTAGCAGACGTTCTCTTCAGTTACCTGAACGAGAACTAGTGGAAATTTTCATTTCCAACTTAAACGAAGAAATGGAATTTCACCTGGATGTCAAAGATACAGACTCCTTTAACGATATGATCACCAAGGGTATAAAATGTGAAAGGGCACTCATCAAGAAAGGGCTCATCAAAATCTTTAATGAACCAAAAGATGGTCCTCGCCTGCGCTTCAATAGTGACAAACCAAACTTCTGGAACAAGAATAAAAATATCATCAATGATGGGGTTGTGGATGCTCGGACTGTCCAAAATGCACAACCTGTGGTTCGGTTTGCAGGACAAAATCCTCCACCTCAAAATAACACAAATGTTCCTCTTAATCAAGGTCGCATCACATCTCATGATGAACCAAGACCTCATCCACAAAAACAAAAACGCACATACACTCCCTTAGGGGAACCCATTGAAACAGTGATGCAACAACTCATTTCTCAGAATTTGATCACTTTACCTAAGTTATCAAATTATGAGCCTCAAGTCAAACCGGCATGGTGGAGAGATACTGAACATTGTGAGTTCCATCAAGGAAGAGGACACAAGACAAGTAATTGTCACCGATTGAAAGATCTCATTCAGGATCTTATTGACCGAGGAGAAATTGAAATTGAAGGGCATGACCCAAAAACAACCAATAATGATCATCAGATGTTCAAGAATCCACTTCCATCACAAGATCAAAGGGGTCCTTCCACGTCCCGACGAGGTCCTGATACCACTGATTATACGCAAGCTGCGTATAATTACACTGTAAATCACCTGTATGATGCCAGTGAACAAATTGCAACCATAACCTTCAAAAATCCCACCTCAAATTGCAATGTTGTTACACGTCGTGGCAAGGTCACCATCAAGGCAGCTCCACAAGGCACCACCTCCATCCCAAAGCAGTACAATCTTGTGGAACAATTAGACAAAACCCCTGCACTTATATCCATTTTGGAGCTTTTGCGTCTGTCACCCTCTCATAAAACAATCTTGGATCAAGCACTCCAAGAGGCATCAGTCCCTGCAAACTTGAATACGGACCAATTTCAAGCCATGGTTGGAAATCTAAAGTCATCACCTTGTCTCACTTTTTCTGAAAGTGACAACTCTTCTTTCCAACAACCTCATAATGCTTCGCTACACATTGAAGGCTTTGTCAACCAACACAGGATCAAGCGAGTCTTGATTGATAATGGAGCAGGCCTAAACATTTGTACACTACAGTTGGTCACAGCATTGGGATATGCAATAGAATCAGTGGATCCTCGCAAGAAGATCACCATCAAGGCCTATGATGATGCAGAGCGTTCATCCAAAGGAGCTATGGTACTACCAATCCGAGTAGGCCCCGTGGTAAAGCACATCATTTGTCAGGTTCTGGACCTTCCTCTGCCATATAATCTATTATTAGGGAGACCTTGGATACATGCCATGCAAGCCGTTCCATCTACCTACCATCAATGTATCAAGTTCCCACATAATGGTGCAGAGATCACAATCCTGGGTGATGCAAATCCTTTTGCATTTTGCCATAATATCAGCCATCAACCAGAGATTACTGTTCCTAATAATAGGGAAGCCATTTCCTCCACATCATATGTAAATCCCGCCTCTCTTGCCAGTTCAAACACTCCTATACCCAAGCAAGAAAAGCTTAAGATGAAAGTCGCAGAGGAAGGTCCTGGAGAATACAACTTGAGTCAGCTCTTTTGTGTGGGACAAATGCCTACTTCTCCTAGAACACATGGTAAACCACAGCAGTTACTCCAGCAACCACTAAACACGCCTGCATGTGCCTTAACGCCTTTCATCCTTGGAAAGAGTCAAGAGGAAGAGACACAAGATAAGGACCTAGCGGAATGGATCTATAAAGATCCCATCACCACTGACATACCGCGAGTTACACTTCCTACAGAACAGTATGGCAAAGGCCTCCTCATTATGCAAAGAATGGGATATGATGGTCAGAGTGCTTTGGGATACTGCAAACAAGGACGACATGAACCGCTGCTGCCAGAGTTCAAGCCCAAAGGTAATACAGGCCTAGGCTTTGAAAAAGAGATCCTTCCTAAACTCAGATTCAAAGGAAAACCCAGCAAACCATTTTGCCCACCTACGACAAAGAGGACACCTTTCATAATCAAAGCACCATCAAGCCATATCCCCACTGCCCCATCAAGGCTCACAACTCCACCGCAACCATCACCAATGCCAAACATCCCACCAATCGAACCAGTAATCCCATCCGCGGCAGCCATCACATCAATAAAATCATTCGCAGCCACAACTGTATCAGAACTCGCAGTAGCATCTATGGCACCAGCCATTCCAATAGAAACCACTAAATCAACAATGCCGATACTTCCAGTGACAAATCCTTTAATCCCCATCACGGTTCCTGCAGCACCGATCACCACAAAGGTACATAAACCAATCACACCTGCAGTATTCAACTCCAGCGACATCCCAGTATGGTATAGCAATCGGATGCTGGAAAGTGATTCAGAGACCGACTCACATGAGTGGGAATTCGATTCAGTGCAACTTAACACTTCAGATGAGGAAGACACATCACCACCTCCACCCCGCAAAGACATCCCTATTTACGGAGAAGCACAGATAAAGACCACTTGGGTACCTGAGCTGGAAACATCTTCCACAGACCCTACGTCTCATCCTACGCCTGATTCTGACAGGGAGAGTACCATCAACGACCTTCACCACACTGTCTTAACCCTCACTGATACATCTCCCGCACTTAACTTAATCGATGAAGTAATGCCCATTATCCACCCTGAACTCATCAAATGGAACCAACCAAATCCCCCATGTCTTGACCTCTTCCAAAACGATGAGGCTATCATTGACTTTTTGGAATTAAGGGATAATCTACCAAGCGGGGATCACAAAGCTGGATTCGCCATTGAACTTAATAGCGCAGCATACTTCGGGGCAGATGCCAAACCCTTCAGCTGCAAAAATATAACATTAAAACATGGATCTTCCAGTGAAAACCACACTGTGGCACTGTTTGATCCAACAAAAGTAAAAAGAAAGAGCGTATCCAACGGTGAAAACCTCTCTGAGGCGCCTGAGGATGAAGGGTTTGACATTCTCCCTGCTAATACACAACAGGAACGATCAACGATCCTCATTGAGGAGACCAAAGAATACAATGTGGGGACTCCTGAAAACCCTCATATCATACATCTGGCATCTCTTCTCACTCCAGAGGAACAGCCTCAATTTATCAAGTTCTTCCAGCAGCGCCAGATCAACTTTGCATGGTCATATGCAGACATGCCTGGGCTTGATCCAGATTTAGTCATGCATCATCTCATAGTAGCAAAAGGAGCCAAACCTGTCAAGCAGAAGCTTCGTAAGATGCATCCTCAGATTGCCGTGCTAGTCAAAACAGAACTCAAGAAACTCCTGGATGTTGGTTTCATTAGACCAATTGATTATGCAGAATGGATCTCCAACATTGTACCAGTTGGCAAACCAAAAGGGGGCATCCGCATTTGTACAGACTTCAGAGATCTAAATAAGGCATGTCCTAAGGATGACTTCCCTCTACCAAATATCGACATCATAGTAGATTTGACAGCAGGACATGCCATGCTTTCACTCATGGATGGCTTTTCAGGATACAATCAAATAAAGATCGCACCAGAGGACCAATATAAGACAGCCTTCACATGTCCATGGGGCACATACTGCTGGAATGTAATGCCTTTTGGTCTAAAGAATGCAGGAGCGACCTATCAAAGAGCAATGACCACCATCTTCCATGACATGATGCATACTATAATGGAAGATTATGTGGATGATTTACTAGCAAAATCACTTACTAGAGAAGGACATCTTCACATCTTAGATAAAATCTTTGATAGACTGGAACAATACCATGTTCGACTCAACCCAAAGAAATGTGTCTTCGGAGTGACCTCCGGGAAGCTTCTAGGATACATTGTCTCAAGCAAAGGCATTGAGGTCGATCCAGCAAAGGTTAAAGCAATCATGGACATGCCACCTCCAAAGAATATCAGTCAGCTAAGAACACTACAAGGACGGCTTCAATCTATCCGCAGATTCATTGC
Source organism: Cryptomeria japonica (assembly GCF_030272615.1). Lineage (NCBI taxonomy): Eukaryota > Viridiplantae > Streptophyta > Pinopsida > Cupressales > Cupressaceae > Cryptomeria > Cryptomeria japonica. The sequence continues at coordinate 262,625,935 of NC_081413.1, forward strand.
ACAATTGGCTGATAAGTGTCACCCATTCACACACCTGCTACACAAGAACATCCGCTTTCAATGGGATGACAGATGCCAGCAAGCATTTCAGGCGCTTAAAGACTATCTCATGAATCCACCATTGCTGATGCCACCAGATCCAAGTAGACCATTATTGCTCTATATCTCAGCAACAAGTACAGCATTGGGTGTACTACTGGCATAACATAATGCAGAAGGAAAAGAGTGTGCTATTTACTACATCTCTCGCACACTGGTGGGCTATGAACTCAATTACACACCTATTGAGCGAGCTTGCCTAGCAGTAATCTTGGCAGCCACTAAACTGAGGCACTATCTGTTAACACACAAGGTGCAACTCATTGCAAAGATTGATCCACTCAAGTATTTACTTAGCAAAGCAGCATTGACAGGTCGCTTAGCCAAATGGGTGATGATTCTAAGTGAATTTGATATTGAGTATGTGGACCGTAAAGCTATCAAAGGTCAGGTTATTGCAGATCAGTTGGCCGATGCACCTCTCATAGGTGATCATCCTCTCATTTCCAATTTTCCAGATGAAGAGATATTCATGATTACAGAAGCACAGTCATGGAAATTATACTTTGATGGTTCATACACTAGGCACGGCTCGGGGGCAGGCATTCTGTTTATCACACCTCAAGGTGATAGCATCCCGAAGTCTTACAGGCTCACATTTCCATGCACAAACAACATAGCAGAGTATGAGGCCTTGATCACAGGACTCAGATTAGCCATACAATGGAAATTAAAAGAATTGCAAGTATATGGCGATTCCCAACTAGTCATTCGACAAGCAACAGATGAATATCAGACCAAAGATGATAAACTCATGCCATACAAGCAAATGGTGGACACTCTAAAGACATCATTTACTACTATCACTTTTGAGCAGATACCAAGAGATCAGAATCGAGCTGCTGACGCCATGGCTACCATCGCATCTCTACTAGATCTTCCACAAAATTCAACACGCTACGAGTTCTTGGTAGAACAACTTTGGATCCCTGCTTATGATATCCCCGAATCTGAAATGATATGTTGCCTTGTTGGTTCTGAATCCCCATGGTACGGTGAGTTCTACACCTATCTCCGCGATCACACCCTTCCTCCCAACCAATCAAATAACCAACGTAAAACCTTCATTCGCCAAACTGCTCGATATACCATTATTGCCAAAACCCTATACCGACGCGGTCTTGATGGTACTCTCCTTCGATGTCTGGAACAAGGTGAGATAACAAAGGCTTTGGAAGAGGTACATGAAGGAATTTGCGGGACTCACTCAAGTGGTCCGTCACTAGCCAAGAAACTCATGCGAGCTGGATACTATTGGCCATCTATGGAAAATGATTCCTACTACTTTGTCAGGAAATGCAAGAAATGTCAAGTTCACGGCGACCTGATACATGCACCGGCCCAGGAACTGCAACCAATCACGACACCATGGCCTTTCTGTCAATGGGGCCTTGACCTTGTGGGTAAGATTCATCCATCTTCATCCAACGGCCATAAATTCATTATTACCGCCATCGAATATTTCACCAAGTGGATCGAAGCTGTTCCACTTACCCAAGTCACCGGCAAGCAGATCGCCTCATTCATCCTCAATTACATCATCTGCCGGTATGGTGTGCCCATGTCCATTGTCACAGATAACGGTCTTCCTTTCAAAAATCAGGATGTCCGTGAGCTTTGTGAGAAATTTCATATCCAACACCGCTTTTCCACTCCCTATTACCCACAAGGCAATGGTCAGGCCGAAGCATCCAATAAAAACATATTGAGGATCCTAAAGAAGACAGTCAATGATGCCGGCCGTGATTGGCATGTTCAATTGAATCCAGCGCTATGGGCATATCGAACTAGCATTCGGACCCCTACAGGTGCAACTCCTTATTCATTGGTCTATGGTGCTGAAGCTATCTTACCTATTGAGGTCGAGATACCATCCTTACGAGTTTCATTGCACAATCTCATCGATGATGAAGCATACAGAGTATCTCGTCTTCAGGACTTAGAGTTACTAGATGAGAAGCGACAAGCTGCATACAATCACCTCAAAGCCTATCAGCAGCGCATGAGTAGAAGCTACAATCACCGAGTCAGACCTCGTACATTTGAGGTAGGTGATCTTGTTCTACGAGAGAATCCTCGCAACCAACCAAACCGAGAACATCAGGGCAAGTTTGAATCAAATTGGCTGGGCCCATATGTTGTCACTGCTGTATTCGGGTCCGGGGCATATCAGTTGGCTACATCAGATGGAGAACCGCTCGCAGATCCAATCAATAGCATGCACCTCAAACGGTTTTATACCTAAGGTATACAAAGCATCAGGCTCCCCTACATATCAGAAAATATCAAAAAACATTCAGAAAAATGTCCTGAAGAAAATATAAAAACATTCAAAAAAGTAAAGAAAAATCATGCATCCAAACGGTGAACAACCACTCCGGTGGCACCTTGGGTAAGAACGATGGTGAAAACCTGGCAAACAGGCGCCACTCGTAAAGGCTATGGCTCCATTGTCTTTTAGACTTGTGGCGATCACATCTACTTCATACATACATCCATCCATCCATCAACCATGGCTTGTTATTCCTCTGCAATTATGATAGTACTCCATACATCTTGCATCCCGCTTTTTCATAGTCATGTCTAAAAACTGGGGGCAATACCCTTAACCTATTGATGGAAGTGGATTCTACATTGTCTTATGTGTCATTACGCTCTTCATTCAGGCAATCATCAAAAATATCAAAAACATTCACAAACAATACAAAATCCAAAAACATTCAAAAATGACTCACAAAATCCACAAACATTCAAAAACTATTACACAAAATCCAAAAACATCGAAAAACCATCGAAAATCACACAAAAACATGGCAACACCTTGTACATATTCATTCAAGCAGATACAAAACAAACATTGACAAAATACTCACACAAATGACCACTTATCACTCGACCAACACAATCAACATCTACAATCCAAATTGTCTTAAACAAGGATGCATCCTTCCTTACCAAAACAAAGACAAGATGACATTTTCTTTGACAAGAAAATTATGTTAAGCTATCAAATACTTGGTTGATTTATGAGTACAATCATTTGTTTATCTGTATCGAGATCTTTCAGCATTGTTTTGTATCGTTTGCGCATTATTTCCGATGAAGTTCTGGGGCATGTACTAATGGTGTCTACGTGGGAAGTTCACTAAGCTATGTGATCATAGGCAAAAACACAGTCATAGATCACTACGGCTTGCTGACTATAGCGTATACCTCGACCATATGAGCATGAACCATTACCAAGGATCCATATTCTTTTATTCTTTATGTATATACTGTTTGTTTGCAGGTACAATGCTCATTCTTTGGTTCCTCCTACCTCATCCAAACTGGATAAAGGTTTTTATTTCTTAGTACGGTATGCACTTGTCTCAGGATATGATCAGCCTAAGATCAAGGAGGACGATCCAAGTCATGCATGAACGGAGATAATCCTTGTCTGTTCCGCAAGCAATACTCAGGTCAACTTGATCCATTATATCAAGTTGCTTGTATTAACTTGCTATATCAAAATCCATGTAAGAAATACTCTGGTCATCTTGAATCTTTATGTCAAGTTGCTTGTATTTTCTTACAACATTTTAAAGCTCAATGATGAAAAATAAAGCACCATGGATCGTCATTCCATCTCATTTGTATATATTGCATTTCGTTGCATTCCACCCATCCATACATTCATAATAGCTGCATATCATGCATACGTAGTCATAATAATGCATACTCTATTTTACTCATCTTCTTCCATAGGACTCGATCCTAGTCCTCCATATCTTCTATCTAACATCAAATCCCCCCTCACCCTCCCTATCTTGATCATCAACATCATCCTAATCCATTCATCGCTTCCCATCCTCATTCATCCACACAATCCAGCAAGTTGCTCTGTCTACACAGATACATCGACTCCCACACACCTAGACTATCAACAGATACTTTGATCAAGTATCTTCGGGTCTCAACAGGTAATCGATTATGGTAATCCTAGACTACATCAGGCATTTATCATAATGACCTAGTCTCAACGGGACTGCCATGATTCCCCACAGCCATCCATCACATGCACACACTATCAATTGATCAACCAATCAAACACAATCCAACAGACAATTACATCAATTGTCTACGTCTCAACGAGTATTTTGCTTCATATACCTTGACTTCATCGGGCAATTACATCAATTGTCTAAGTCACCATCAGGTCACTTTGATTCACTTACTCAGACTTTATCATGTCCAAGCGACCAACTGACATCAACTGTCACGCTTTGACTTGACCGGGGCAATTAAACCGATTGCACCAGATTGTCCAAACAATTTTGATCAATTGTATAGCATCAATCCAAACCCCACACTACATCTGCTATGTATCTCTTGCATGACCTCAGGGTACTCGTTGGCTTGTTGTTTCTTCATATTCACTCCATTTTCTCCCATTCTTTCATCATTAGTTCTAATTTCTTCTATTCTACCTCCCCTCCGCTTTTCATTCTTTTTCGAGAGATTGCCCGATTTTTCAAAAAAATTCGGCCCATCCCTCGAGGGGGCATACCACCCATTAAATTTACATTTTATGGGGCATTTCTTCGCACCTATTTTTCTTTCTTTGAAACGACGCGATAAACCACACCGTCTCAAAGAGGGGCAAATGTAGTCACATAAATCTGTCCACTTAATTAAATGAATATTTAGTATTTATTTGATTATTTAACCATCAATTAATAATTAATTAAATTAATATTTAATTAATTCATCTTAACCCTCTTCTCCTATTAATTAAATAAATTATTCAATTTATTTGATTTAATTCACTTAACCAAATTCAGACCATTAATTAAATAAATAAATCATATTTATTTAATTAAATATTCTCTCACATTTAAATAAATTAATATTTATTTAAATCCCCCAAAATCCCACCTCTCACATTTAAATAAATTAACATTTATTTAAATCACCTTTATCCTCCACCCACTTGCATTTTCCTACAAATGCAAGTTGCACAATTATTTTAAATAAATCATTTATTTAAATCACCTTTATCCTCCACCCACTTGTATTTTCCTACAAAAGCAAGTTGCACAACTATTTTAAATAAATTATTTATTTAAAATCCTATTTATCCTCACCCACTTGAAACCTTTAATGGTTTCCCTTAAAGTATTCAAACTTGATGGCTTTAAAGTCTTCAAACTTGATGGCTTCCTTCTATAGTCTTCTTAAGACTTTAATGGTTTTCCTTAAAGTCTTCAAGCCTTTAATGGTTCCCATCAAAGTCTTCAAGCATTTTAATGCTTTATCTTCCTTTTTCTCATTTAAATAAATTAATATTTATTTGAATATTTATCCAAATACAACTTGCACACATTTATTGAAATAAATGAATTTTTATTTTAATAAAATCCTATTTTCCCTCACCCACCAAATCCACTTGCAAAATCTAATCCCCTTCTAGATTCTTCTAACCCCTTCCTAATTAGCTTAATCCATCCCCTAATTATTGTCACATTCCTAAGCAAAATGGAGTCACTTCTCAAAGACTCCAAAGTCTTTGAAAAACAATGAATGCTTTGTGTGTTCAACAAATTAACCCTCAAAGTCTTGGATAACCTTTGAAAGCTTCCAACCTTCAACCACTAAATGGCTCAAAGTCTTTGATAACCATTGAAGGCTTTCAACCTTCAACCACTTAATCCCCAAAGTCTCCAATAACCATTAATGGTTACCTCAAACCCTCCCACATGGTTAAAACATTTGTTTTGACTCAACCTCTACCCAACCCAAGGGTCTCATCAAGCCTTTAATTCTTTGACCATGATTATCTCTTAAACATTTGCACAAAGGTTTATCCTTGGATTAACTCTTAATCCAATGGGTAATCTTAATTTAGACTTGACCCTTACCTTCTAGATAACCATGAGGTCTTCTCAGGCCTTTAATGTCTCCAACCTCTTCTCTCAACCCAATCCTATGTTGACACTTGTCACCATTTTATTGGTGCCAATTGTGCATATGGATCCCCAACTTTCAAACTTGGCCCTTGATTAAACCATTCAATCTTAACCCTTCATTTCCCCATTTCTTCTATAAATAGAACCATTCTCCTCAAGCAAAAAAAGAAGCATTTTAGAGTATTGTTGCTATACTGGCATTAGCATAGAGCTTTTTCATAGCATCACTATCTACTCTTGCATAGTATTTTCTTATCATATTCAACCATCTTGAATCTCCATATGGCATCCATGGCTAGTGCTAAAAGCTGAGAGCTACACTCGTTTGGGACTTGGAGAGGAGAGGAACAAGGGAGGAGCAACTATGAGCATCTTGATTAGCTATTTCATTCTATGTTTATATGCTTTCTATTTCATGCTTAATATCTCTCTTGATATGCCTGTTTAGGATAATCTTTTGTTGCTAACACTAACGTTTGTTTCTTGTGCTCTTGTGTGTGTTGCCATCAAACAGATTTTCTAATCCTTTTTGCAGAGCATCAATATCATATTAAGGTCACTTGCATAGTAATTGTCCCTTTGCATATAGTGCCAAAATTAGGTTTTGTTATACTTGAGTAATCCAAATCTTTGATGCAACCCTAAGTCTTTGTTAAGAAGTCTAGACCTTATCAAATCTTTTGTCCTTTTGTCATTAATATCATTTGGTCAAACCTAGCTTAGTATCCAAGCATATAGGGGAGACTTTGTCATTTGTCCTTTTGTCACCTAAGTCCTTTTGTCCTTTGAGGTCTAGACATCATTCCAATTTCCTAAGTGTCTCTTTTTAGGTTTGCATTTCAAAAGTTTGTCAAAATCTTCAAAAACAACCAAAAACATAGTTCGCATTTAGTTGCATATCATACATTATCTTTGAAAATTCCAAAAACATTGCATTTGCACAAGTGACATGCCTGTTGAGACAAGATCAAATTCTAAAAAGATGGGTGAACCAATGTATCAACCCATGGACAACATAGCAAATTTGTAGTTTCAAACCAGTCAAACAGTACAAATTGAAGGTTCATCAAACACATCTCTACCACCATATGGAACGGTTCAACTTGGGCCACCTCCATTATAAGAACCAGTGTTTGTACCTATGAAACCAGGACATGGGAATGTTCCACCAACTCCAAGAGGAAGTGCGCCTTTCAATTTGAATCAACCACAACTGCAACATGACAATCAAACTCAAACATTATATGAAGAAAAAACTCTCTCACAAGGATTTGGTTCAGATCAAGGCATTCAACAAGAAATGAATCCAAATGTCCAACTAGATTCTTATCCGATTCTGATACTTCTGACGATGTTGACATGTTCCTTCAAGATCCAAAGATAACAAAAAAGATGGATAAGTTCTTGAACAAGGTCTTTAAGATGTTTCCACAAAAGTATCTTAACATGATGAGTAATGTGACATCTTCAAGTGACCAAATCAATGTACAAGAACAACAAGGTGGTGAGTTGTTAAGTTTTTCCCTGCATCCAAATGAAGAAAATGCACAACAAGCAACTCAACCTACATTGATGAGTAAACGTGCTTCAAAGGCATTGACAGTGACTATTCCTCAAAAGTCACCATTTGAAACGATAAATAATCCACTATTCAACACAACACCTGTAATGCAAGATCAAATGAAGAACATGCAAGTATTCACAGCTGTCCCTCAACAAGAAGTGGTTCCTTACATGCATAAAGTGGGATCAAAATCTAAGATGCAGGAAAGCTTCACAACTGGAATGCCTAATGTCACCAATGTCCAAAATAATTCCACAATGCAACAAAGTTCTTATGTCCCGTTAAGTTCAATATATTTGCCGAATACTATTGCGACAAATCCTTCAATAATGGCGACACAAAGAGCTACGGATAGTGGTTTGTACCAACAACAATTGTTGCAACAATTGAGTAATATACAAAAGTTACAATCGAATGTGCAAACAAGTAATGTGCAACAACAACAATTTCACATTCGACAACAAGTTGCAGCGCCTTTGGCACCATTACAAGTTAATGCAAACTTGCAACCATCACAATGGATTGGACAAACAACACAGCAAGTTAATGCAAGTGCTATACCCCATCCTAAGGAAAAGCAATGAAAAGCATCTAAACAAAGTTTTTTACAAATGATGGGATATACACCACGACAACAATTGGCACAAAGTCAACAAATTCCGATCCATCAGCCTCAACACCAACATGTGCCACAATATGTGCCAAGGCAAACAAGCTATCCTACTTTACAACCGCAATTGGCGCCTGTGCAATATCAACCTAGGCTCCAACAAGCACAACAACAAGGTCAATATCAAGGCATAGCACAACCGCAGCAACAAGTGATGTACCAAGAACTTTATATGCTAGAAACACCAAAAATGGCCATTTCAGAGTATCAACAACCGATCGGAAATGTGATGTATCGACAAAGGATACCAACTAGGATTAATGATGGACCTCTAAATTCTGATACAATTGCACAACAACTTGAGAAGTTGCAATGAAAAGTTGACGCATTAGAAACTAAAGGAACAAAGAAGTTGTATACAGATCAAGATTTATGTCCTAATCCATTTGACAAAAGTGTACACATGCCTCCATTCCCTAAGCATTTTGAGGCACCTAATTTTGAGAAATATAAAGGGAATGGCAATCCAAAAGATCACATTCGAGCATTTTTCGCGGCATGTACTGAGGTAAGCTATGAAGAGACGTATTTAATGCGCTTATTTGCATGAAGTCTCACGGGACAAGCTATGGATTGGTATTCACATCTGCCAGGAAATATAAAGACTTGGTCTGAATTGGCTCAAAAGTTTTTATCTCATTTTGCGTTCAACATCGACAGTGATGTGACCATGTCAGATTTATGCAACACCAAGCAAAAGCAAGGTGAATAATTAGTGACTTTCTTGCAACGATGGCGAAGCTTGTATAGTCGTTATTCTCTTGATATACCCGAAGAACAACAAGTGAATCTGTTTATCCAGAATTTGGTCCCAGAAATGATGTATGAGCTAAAATTGAAAAGTCCCAGTACTATAGAGAAACTCATTAAGAAGGGAATGAGCATTGAAATGGCTCTGGTAGCTAAAGGAATTATCAAGCTCAATAAAGACAATGACAACACCAATTATTCGGGGGATAGAAATAGATTTTGGTATAAGAACAAGAATGTCACTAATGATGGAGTTGTTGATGCAAGAGCGGTGAATGCAAATCAACCCCCATTCACGATCAAGAAATTGAGTGTTCCTAATATGTCAACTATGGAACAAAATCAAGCACCAATGAGCAATGTTACTCAACAGCCGCAATACCAACAGCATGCTCAACAACAGCATACTCAACAATATAACCAACAACAAGGCCAACAACAAAACCAGCAATGCAAACCCTTCTGATCGCGGGATGGGCCTCCTCGACAATTTACGCCATTGGGAGAGCCTATTGAATTGGTAATGAGACAATTGATACAAGCAAAATTTATTAAGCTACCAGATATCAAGGCAGAACCAGCGGTAAAACCGCATTGGTGGAATGATAATGCGTACTGTGAATATCATCGGTCCAAAGGACACAAAACTGCATCCTGTTTTCAATTGAAACACATGATTCAAGATTTATTAGAGCAAGGAGTAATTGAGGTAGATCCACCCCATCCGACCTCTAACACTGATCATACTATTTTAAAAACTCCTTTGCTTGATCATGACAAGGGTAAAGCGTCTTCTTCCAACTCTGCCCAAACGGCCAATTATGCAAGTTCTGGTTATAATAATGTCATTAATTGTTTTCGCACATCAACTGAGTATGTTTCTACCCTAAGAATAAAGGGACAAGATCCTTCTTGTACAGTCACCACTCGTCGATCCAAAATAGTCCTGAAAGGAGCTCCTGCAGCTCCTCCCAAGCCAACTCCTGCAAGTCAGTATAATCTTTTGGATCACCTAGGAAAGACACCTGCACAAATATCAATCCTTGAGTTATTGAAAATGTCTCCCATGCATCGTGCAGTCCTGGATAAGGCTTTAATTGAGTCCACTATTCCGACAGATATTGATGTTGACCAGTTTCAAGCCCGGATTGGACATTTAGCCATTTCCCAAAATGTTGCATTTTCTGACAATGATATCTCACCTGATAAGCTCCCTCACAATGATCCTTTACACCTTGAAGTCTTTGTTCATAACTACAAAATTTGACGAGTCTTGATAGATGGCAGAGCAGGTCTTAATATTTGTACTTTGAGAGTGGTTATTGGCCTTGGGTATACAGAAAATGACATTGATGCTTCTAACAGAATAACAATCAAAGCATATGATGATGCTGAGTGCCCATCCAAAGGGATAATTACATTGCCTATCAGAGTTGGTCCAGTGACAGAAAACACTTTCCTACAAGTCCTCGACCTTGATCTCTCTTATAATATGATCCTTGGCCATCCATGGATTCATGCAATGAAAGCGGTTCCATCCACCTATCATCAATGTTTAAAATATCCTTACAATGGAACTAAGATAACAATTTTGGGAGATCCTAATCCATTCCAATTTTGTGCAACTCTAAAGGATACCCCTCAGCAACAAGTCCCAGTCAATAGAGAGGCCAAATCACATAGCTATGTGGATCCTAATCAATTGTTAGATGCTGTCAAAGGAAAATTGAAGATACAAGACCAAGGATGTGGGGAATATTCAATGGATCAAACATTCCTCATCGGGAATTTGCCAATATCTCCAAAATCATATGGCAAATTGCATTTATTGCAAAAGGAACCTAAGGTCATTATTCAATATCAGCCTCCTACTACATTTACAAGATGGGGTGAACTTGACAAAGAAACTGTAGATGATGATGTCATAGATTGGCTTTATAAAGATCCAACTGAGACCCCACCTGTCAGGTTGCCAGTGGAACGATATGGCAAAGGATTTACTATGTTGCAAAAGAAAGGATATGATGGTTGCAGTGGCTTAGGCCTGAACAACAATGGAAGGCTAGAACTTGTCATAGCCAAGAGACAACCTCCAACTTTAGGGTTAGGTTTTGTACCATTGTGAATTGGATCCACATCTACCAAAGTGCCCATGTGTAGAAAAGGGCATGATTTTGACGATGAAATAACACCTGAGGATCCCCGACCCGAAACTAATTCTAATGAATGGGAGTGGAGTTCTTTTTCTTCTAGCTCCTATGCCCTCGATAATATTTTCATTGACCCTGATAATTTGCCTATGGAAGAAAAACATGAAATAACTCCTCTTCCTAAAACCTGTCCTCATGCTTGGATAGAGACATTTTGGGATCCAAGCTCCGAATCCGATACAAGCAGTTCGGATAGTGACACTACAGATGTTCATATCTTTACCATATCAGCCCTCTCTCTCCTTACAACTGATGATGACATGCCCCTCATCTATCCCCAGCTTATCCAACATGACCAACAAGAACCGCTCACATTGGACTGTTTTCAAAATGACGAAGCAATTGCAGAATTCCTTGGACTACGGGAAGGCATACCACAAGGTGATCATAAGGCAGGATTTTCTATTGACCTGGATTCCACGGCATATTTTGGGGAGTCAACTCCCTCTTCCAGTCATCAAAATGAAAAAAGAAAAGAAATAGTAAAAAATCAAAAGAATAGATCTTTGGGTGAAAACCGTAAGGCACTCTCTGATCATACAAAAGTAAAAAGAAAAGACGTACCTGTGGGTGAAAACCTCTCTGAGGTACCCAAAGGTGGAAGAGTGGACATACCCCTGTCAAGTTAGGACAAATCAACATTGCTTGTGGAAATGACCGAGGAAATCAATTTGGGTACACCTGACAACCCTAAGGTCATTCATTTTGTCGCTTCTCTCTCACAACAGGAAAAAGTAGATTTTGTCAATTTCTTTCTTGAGAAGAAGATCAGCTTCGCATGGTCCTATGCAGATATGCCTGGCCTTGATCCAGAATTGGTTCTTCATCATTTACCACTAAAACCTGATGCTAAGCCTGTGAAACAGAAACTTAGAAAGATGCATCCTCAGGTGGCTCTTTTGGTCAAAGTGGAACTAAAAAAATTGCTAGATGTGGGCTTCATTAGACCCATTGATTATGCAGACTGGATTTCAAATTTAGTACCAGTTAGCAAAGTAACTGGGGGCATCAGAATCTGCACAGATTTTAGGGATCTCAATAAAGCATGCCCTAAAGATGATTTTCCATTGCCAAACATAGACATCATAGTGGACATGACGGCTGGATATGAGATGCTTTCATTGATGGATGGTTTCTTCGGCTATAACCAAATTCGCATTGCTCCTGAAGATCAGCATAAGACAGCATTCACCTGTGCTTGGGGTACCTACTGTTGGAACGTGATGCCCTTCGGTCTTAAAAATGCAGGCGCAACATATCAAAGAGCAATGACGACCATTTTTCATGATTTCATGCACACTTTGATGGAGGACTATGTTGATGACTTGTTATGCAAATCTGTCACCCGAGATAGTCATCTAGCCATCCTGGGCCCAATCTTTGACCGAATGGAGACCTACAAACTCAGGCTCAATCCAAAGAAGTGTGTATTTGGTGTCACAGCTGGCAAGTTACTAGGATGCATTGTTTCTCATCGAGGCATTGAGGTCGACCCTGCCAAAGTCAAAGCAATAATGGATATGCCTCCACCTTCAAATCTCCGGCAATTAAAAAGTCTACAAGGAAAGCTCTAGTCAATCCGCCGCTTCATAGCTCAGTTGGCCGACAAATGTCATCCATTCCAGCATCTATTGCATAAAGGTGTCGCTTTCAAATGGACTGAGCAATGTCAATCAGCCTTTCAAGCTCTTAAAGAATATTTGCTGTCGCCACCTATTCTAATGCCTCCAATAGATGGAAAGCCATTTTTATTGTATATTTCTACAACTGAAACGGCATTAGGAGTTCTCTTGGCCCAACAAGATGAGAATGGCAAAGAGCGAGCTATTTACTATATCAGTCGAACACTGGTAGGCTATGAGCTAAATTATTCAACTATTGAAAGGGCATGCTTAGCAGTGGTATTTGCAACGCAGAAACTCTAACATTATATGCTGAGCCACTGAACATTGTTGGTTGCAAAAATTGACCCCTTAAAATATTTGCTTAGCCAAGCAGCTTTGACGGTCGCCTAGCACAATGGGTCATGATTCTCAGTGAATTTGACATTGAGTATATGGAGCGAAAGGCGATAAAAGGACAAGTCATAGCAGATCAACTTGCAGAGGCTCCTATTTCTGATGATCATCCCATGCTGACCGATTTTCCAGATGAATCAGTCTTTGCTTTCACATCCTCTAATGAATGGAAGTTATACTTTGATGGGTCCCATACCAAGTTTGGGTCCGAAGCAGGCATCTTGTTTGTCACCCCTCAAGGTGATGCTATTCCAAAGTCTTACAGAATAACTTTCCCCTGTACCAATAACATTGCAGAGTATGAAGCACTGGTTACAGGACTCCGAGTAGCAGTCCACTGGAACATCAAGCATTTGCAAGTCTATGGAGATTCTCAATTAGTCATCTGACAAGTGAATGATGACTACGAAACAAAAGATGAAAAGCTTATTCCCTATAAGCATATGGTAGATTTCTTCAAGACCAAATTCACGGCTATCCATTTCAATCAAGTTCCCAAAATGCAAAACAAGTCGGCAGATGCGATGGCTATGATTGCTTCCATGTTGAATATGCCAAGCAATATGGACAAATGTGAATTTTTAGTTGAACAATTGCTGGTTCCTTCTTTTGACATTCCGATAGCGGATGTGATGTGCGTTCTTGTTGCTTAACCTCTTCAACCTTTTCTTTAACTTTCAAACTAGTACTTTTGTTGTCTACCGGTGTACCTTTACTTCTACAAAATTTAGCAATATGACCAATCTTGTTACATGCATAACAAGTTACATTATTTTTCTAAATAGCTTTCTCATAACCTATGTCAGTTTGTGTTCTGCATTTATTTGATAAATGACCAAATCTTCCACAAACATAACATCTTACATTCATTCTGCAATTTTCAGAGTTATGGCCAATTTTGTTGCATTTGGAGCATTGACCGGTGCGAAGATTGATGTTCTGATAATTCCTAGATCTACATTCATTTGCCCTATGACCATATTTATTGTAGTTAAAGCATTTTCCATTGAATTTGTAAGTATTAGAAGGTCTTACCAGTTTGTTGTGATCCTAGGTATTTGCAGTACCGGAGCTTTCTCCAACTTCAAATCCAATTCCAGAAGTGTCACCTTTGGGTTTTTGATTCTTCAATAAGGTACCAAGTTCTTCTGAGCTTTTCTTGAATTTTTCTTTGTGTTGATTTGCAGTTTCCAATTCCCTTTCCAAGATTTCTTTTTGTCTCATTAGTTCATTTGAGTCATTCTGAGTATGCATCAGATTTGTCTTCAACATGTCATTTTCATAGCTAAGTCTTGTGTTCTCATTTGCTGCATCACTTAGTCTTCTGGTCAATTCTTCTTCATTCTTCTTTTTGTCCTCAATCTCTTTGCAAAATCTTATAGTCATATCCTGCATTTCATTTTTTGTTGTCATGATCTCTTGTTTCAATTTGCTTATCATATCATTTAGTGATTCCTTTTCATCATTCTCATTTTGCAATTTTTCACAAAGTTCTCTTCCCTTATTTCTTGTAACAGTAAGATTTTCTTGAACTACCTGAATAATGTCCTGAGCTGCTTTTAAATCATCTTCTAATTTGATATTTTTCAACTTCTCTACATCATAGTCAGTAAGAGCTCCTTAAAGTTGCTTCATCAGATTTTCCATCTTTACCGGTGTCAAGATCTTCCTCAAGTTGTTAGGCTTCTGAAAATAGAGGACCAGGCTCTGATACCAATTGTTGGGGTTCCCACAGATACTGAGAGGGGGGGTGATTCAATATCTGACCGGTAATGAGATTTTCTTGAAATAGAACATGCAGAACATAAAGTAACAGTATACCGGTATGCAAGAATTAATGTAAATAACAGAATCAAAAACATCCACATGAAAAGAACACCATAACACAAGATGTTTAACTAGGAAACCCGGTGTGGGAAAAACCTCAGTGGGATTTGTGACCCACAATATTCACTTACTGGCCAATAAGAGAATATTACTTACAATAGGGGCCTGCACATGCAGGAAGGCCAACTACCTAGAGTACACTGCTCAATAAGAAGTCACACTGACTTACAATGAGGATTTACACAAATTCAATATTCTGTACTGCTTTACAATAGCATCTTCAATGCCAGATTCAGTATCGGTTCTTGCTTTGTTCTTTACATATACCCTTGAGCTACAATTCGCACATTAGATCTGCCTTATAATTTTCTTTATACTTCCTATCCATATCCTACAAATGTCTACAATGATCCCTTTTATATACAAGAGTCATTTTACAATTTGCCAAGTCGGCTTACAGTAATAAACAAAATATTACATATCAAAAATCTTGTCGGCCTCTGTGCCAGTATACATGTTCTCTTCTATGCCGGTGTACATCTTTTGTGCCGGTGTCGGTGTAGAGTGATCTTGCTGATGCCGGTGCACTATCTTGCTTGAATAATGTTTGGTTGGTATAATGTCTTGCTGGTGCCATAGGATTGCAAGGTTGCCTGTGTAATGTTTTGTCGGTATAATGTCTTGCTAGTGCCATAGGATTGCAAGGTTGCCTGTGTAATGTTTTGCCGGTATAATGTCTTGTCGGTGCCATAGGATTGCAAGGTTGACATCAATGACAAAACCTTCAATCACACACAATGTCTCATTGGAGTGTCCATATGCCAACAAACTAAACCAACACTATGTGAAATATTAGTTCTAATAAGAGTTAAAGTAATTTAAAATACCTACAAATTGCCTATATAAAGTAGGCTCAACAAATGGAGTTCCATATTGAAACTACTAATTTAGTTCCTAATTCACAAGGATTAGAAACACAATTAGTATCATTAATTTTAAATTTATCTAGGATATCTTGAGCATATTTGTTTTGATAAAGGCAAATACCTTTAGGAGTTTGCCAAATTTGCATACCCAAAAATAATGTAATGATCTTAGGTCAATATATAAATAATAACTACAATATCATTTTCACTATGCTTAATATATAAATTTGGATCACTTTTACTTCTAATGAAACCTTGAGAGATAAATAAAGAATTAATTTTAGAGTATTATTCTCTAGGAGATTGCTTTTGTAGAAGTTTATGATGCAACCTCACAATCCAAGAATCCTTTGCAAGCACGCCACTCGCCACATAGAGAAATCAGGCAAGAATAATTTTCTCAACACAACATCAAAATTTTGTATTGATTGCACAAAAATAATATGATTACAATGAATTAGTCCTTATGAAATAATAAATAAACCCTAGATGCAAACCTTTTTATGTCTAAAATCATCAAAAAATCAAGTTAACTAGAATAAATGGGAAATCACAAAAAGCCCAATATAATTAATGAAATAAAAAATAACATCAATGAAAGTGTGCAAATTAAACAATAAAAGAAATCAATTAAAACTCCCTAATGCACATCGCTTCCATTGTCCTTCTCAATCCTGTGTAATGTTGGCTCTCAAACTTGCACTACTAACCTACATTAAGACAACAAGAATTCAAGTATCATGATTGATTGAAAATCGGAGGTTGATTCTCAATGTATAGATTTCGAAGGGAGAATTTGGATGGTCAATATGCATTCAAGAACTGAATTGATCAATGGTTGAAATCAATTGAGACAAAATTGATTGAGAGAATAACTCAAATCGATTGATAGTTGAATTCATTTGATTGATGAGTGAACTGAATAGATTGATTAGTCAACTAAATAGATTAGGGAGATAACTAATTAGATTGATCAATGAACTGAATTGATGAGTTAACTGAGTTACCTGAGGAGATAACTGAATTGATTGGGAAGCTGACTGAATTGATTGTCCAGTCAAAAAAAGGTGATTGATAGTTAGACTGAAAGTCAGTACCAGTCAAAATTTTGACATGTGCTATAGGAAATTGACTTGAAATTCAAAATTGAAATGCATTTGATTTGAATTTCAATTTTCAAAATCATGAAATGAAATGCACATTTTTTTGAAATTAACTAAAATTAGCTTTTGGGGATTTTTGAATTCTTGAATTTTCAATTAGTAAAGAATGAATTAGATAATTAAAAAACTTAAAGAAATTATTTAATTATAGGAACTTGAACTTAATTAATAATAAAGATTATTTAATTAAAGGTATTAATCTATAATTAATTAATTAATTAAGAAAATTATTATTTAATTAAGAAAAGAAGGTTAAATGATTAAATGATTAGAGGGAATAGAATAATTAGTAAAGATGAAATGTGATAATTAAGTTAGTTTAGAAGAATAAATATTAGATTACTTAAATAATTAAATAAATATTTAATTAATTAAGAGGAATAATTAGCATGTTAGTGATGAGACATTTTTAAGTGTCTACACAAACCCTAAAGCTAGATTAAATTATCTAGTGCCAAGTGTCATAATCATAATGAATGAGAACTTAATCTATTATTAACCTAATTTAATAAAATAAAAAATCTCCCAAGTTTAGCTTAAGTGAATAAAGTTGTTAAATGACCCAATTAATTAATAATTAGATAATGTCCTAATTACTCCAACACTCCACTTAAGATTAACTTAGGAAGTAGCTAAAAAGATAATAATGAATGCAAAGATGCAAGCATGAATTATTGGCAATATAGTGGAATTGATTATGTGTTGCATTGATGTTTTATCATTGATGTCAACACTAGCTATTTTGGTTGGTTACTGACAGACAGGTTTCGGTTGCCAGTAGAAGATCTTGTGTTACCGGTAAGGGTTTAAGGTTTTACCGACAGAGCTTTCACTGAGAATCTTTGACAGGATGTGCAAGTGGTGTTGGTGCGACTTCTAGATGGAATTCAGGATGCATAAGGTGATCCTTGATCATGTCTTGACTGATTGGAGACATCTCTTTGGCATGGTGGACCCAGATTAGGTCTAGTACCTATCTAGGTTATGGACTGGTATCATGTTAATGTATTCTCTACACATTACCGGGATGATTTATAAATTGGTTATCATTGTAATATGAATGTATGTAATGATCTTATTGTAATATCTTTTAGGTGGCCGACCTAATTGGTTTAAGCCTTAGGGTTTGTATAAATTGATATAAGATCTCATTGTAGATCATGGGAATGGGTATATGTTTGTCATGGTCATGGAATGTAATATCACATGCGAAGGAGATTTGGTCGATCATAGGTGATCGAATTGGGTTTAAGTAAGAGGTCAAAGGCCTCCGGTATTGAGCTTAACTGAGACTGTAATCAAGCATGGTAGATTCTATCTCTGGCAGTTCATTCTTCTAGATTGTTGTCTAATTATCTTGAGGTGGTTATAACCTCTCTGTAGTCATTGAGACTCTTTTGTAATGAGTGGTACACTCTAAACAATGTGCCTTCCCGCATGTGCAGGCCCCTTATTGTATCATATAGTTTCTCCAAAAGTATCATCTGACTGTGGGTAGGCTTCCCACCATGGTTTTTCCCTTTACTAGATTTTCCATGTACAAACCATGGTGTTATGTGGTATGGTTTCATTGTGTTTATTATATGTTTCATTCTTAAGTTTTATTGCTTACCGATATTTGTTTATGCTATTATGATATTTAATGTTTATGTGCTCCGGTTAAAGGTTATATAGTGGTTTGATTGATATAATCTGTTGACAACTGATTCCCCCCCCCCCTCTGAGTTGCCCACCAGTTATCTTAACAATTGGTATCAAAGCCTTGGTCCTGTTTTGTAGAAGCTTAACCTCTTGAGGTAGATCCTATGGCAGCTAATACTTCAAATCCACGGACAACTATTTTCAGAAGAGAAATCCCTAAGCTTGATGGAACACATTATGGGATATAGAAAATCCGAATGGAGACTCATCTTAGATGTCTTGGCAAGGATATTTGGGAGATCACTGAGAAAGGATATACACCTTATGATCTAGCATCTGGCAATCTTGCTCCTATAGACCTAGACAATAATATTGAAAATGATTGTAGAGCGAGAGAAGCCCTCTTGTGTGCACTTACTAATCAACAAATCATGGGATTGACTAATAAATCATCTGCAAAGGTTGTGTGGGATAAATTGAAAACTCTGAATGAAGGTGATCCTACTGCCAAAGTTGCTAAACTTGATGGTTACCGAGTAAGATACAAGAACTTGAAGATGGAAGATAATGAAAGAATTGCTACATTTATGGAAAGAGTAAATGAGATTGTTATGGGAATTCAATTTTGTGGAGGATCTCTGAGTAAAGATGAAATAGTTTCCAAAGTCTTGAGAGCCCTTCCACCGACTTACAAGATGAAGGCAACTACAATTAATGAACTAACAACAATGGCAAGCACTTCAATTAACAGAGACATTCTGATTAGAAAATTATCTTCTTTTGAGCTTGAAGAATTTGGACCTCTTGAGCTGCAAAGTCTGAACCTACTTTTCATGCATCATCATCTATTGGCAAAAGTGATTGGAAAACCTTATATGCAAAAGAATTGGAAGATATGACGAAAGAGGATGAAGAATTTGATCAACTTGAAGCCTTATTTTCTAGAAGAGTACCTAAAGGACTGACAAGAAGTAAGTATGAAGGAAAATCACCTTTTAAATGTTTTGCATGTAATAAGATTGGTCATTTTGCATCTAGATGTTCTAAAAGGAATGCAAGATTTGAAGAAAGAGTTAAGAAATCATTTAAGCCTGATTAGAACAAATATAGATTCAAGAAAGTAAACAATGCTACATAGCAGATGAGGAAGGAGTAAGTGATGACTCTGAGGATGAACCGACAACAAACTCTGCTAGTGGATTCAACAATGGAAAGGAATGGGTGTTCTATGCTTTAAAGGAAGATGATCTGGAACTGGCTATCATGAATGAAAAAAAGGCCCTAGCAGAAAAATTTGAAGAGAAGGATGAATAGTTAATTGATAGTGGATGCTCACATCATATGACTAGAGATAAAAGAAATTTTTTGTCCCTGCAAGAATACAATGGCGGTCAAGTCAAATTTGGAGATGACAAAGCATTTATGATCAAAGGTAGAGGTATTATTTCTCTGCATGGAAACCATAATATTGATAATGTCTATTATGTAGAAGGTTTAAAGCAAAATCTTTTAAGTGTTGATCAATTGGTGGACAAGGGTTTCCAACTCCAGTTTAAAGATAGAAAATGCAAAATCATTAGCAAAACTGGTTTGGAGATTGCAACCAGTACTCGGACTAGAGGTAATATATTTCACTTGAACACTAGTAATAAGACATGTTTTATTGCTCAATGCCCATATTGATGAGAGTTGGTTATGGCATAAGAGGTTGTGTCATGTTAATTTTGATTGTATTGTTAAGATCAGTTCAACAAAGGTAGTTAGAGATATACCTAAGATTATAAAACCTCATAATCTAGTATATAAGGAATGTCAATTGGGAAAGAAAGTTAGAACTTATTTTAAGAGAATACGTGATAAATATAATGATGTGCTTGATTTGATTCACACTGATTTATGTGGTCCAACAAGGACTAGAAGCTTTCAAGGTGATAGGTATTTCATGCTGATAATTGATGATTATGCTAGAATCATGTGGGTGACTTTTCTTAGGGAGAAGTTTGAAGCTTTTGAGAAATTCAAGATCTTTAAAGATAAGGTGGAAACAAAAAATAGAGTGAAAATCCAATGTCCGAGATCATATCAAGGTGGTGAGTTCACTTCTCATGAATTTAATTGTTATTTGTAGACAGATGGAATTAGGAGACAATTATCTGTACACCAGACTCCTCAGCGGAATGGAGTAGTTGAAAGAAAGAATAGAACCATTTTGGATGCAGCAAGAACCATGATGATGGAAGCCAAATTTCCTCACATCTACTAGAGAGAAGTAGTGAGTACAACAATCTACACATTCAATAGAGTTCACATCAAAGGTGAAACCGGTAAGGCCCCTTATGAATTATAGTTTGGACATACACCTACTGTTAAATATTTTAAATTTTTTGGAAGTAAATGTTATATCAAAAGAGACAATTCAATTGGGAAGTTTGATCCTAGATGTGATGAAGGGATGTTTCTTGGATATTCAATTCAAAGAAAAGCATATAGATGTTATAACAAAATATTGCAGAAAATTGTGGAGAGCGCTAATGTGAAAGTGGATGAGCAATACAAAAATCAATCTATATCATATGACAAGGAACCAATAGTGGAAATGATCATAACTGAACCGGCAATGCCTCAACCAGTACAAGACACTGAGATAGTTACACCGATACAATCAAAAAATTTAACTATGACTGATGATCAGAACAGTGAACTTGAAGTTCAAAAGACACCAAGGTATGTAAGGTTAAATCATTCTAAAGATCAAATCATTGGAGATAGGAACAAGGGTGTTATGACAAGAATAAGACTGGAAAATGAAGAGATATGTCTTATTTCTCAAATTGAATCGACATCTATTATTGAAGCTTGTAAAGATAAACATTGGTTAAAGACTATGGAAGATGAATTAGATCAGATAGAGAAGAATGAGACTTGGAATTTAGTTCCTCGACCTAAAAAAAAAAAATTTATTGGAACTAAATGGGTTTTTAGGAATAAACTAAATGAGGATGGTCAAGTTGTAAGAAACAAGGCTAGATTGGTTTGTAAAAGATATTCTCAAATGGAAGGAATTGATTATGGTGAGACATTTTCACCTATAGGTAGAATTGAAGTTGTTAGACTATTTCTTGCCTATGCAGCTTATAAGAACTATAAGGTCTATCGAATGGATGTTAAATGTGCATTCTTGAATGGTGAACTTGAGGAAGAGGTATACATTGAGAAACCTAATGTATTTTCACTGACAGAGGATAAATATATGGTTTGCAGGTTAAGGAAAGCATTATATGGATTGAAACAAGCTCCTAGAGCTTGGTATGCAAGGTTGGATAAATATCTTTTGAAGCTTGGTTTTTCTAAAGGCAGTACTGACAATAATTTATATTATAAGATCATTGATGATGATATTCTAATTATTGAATTATTTGTTGATGATATCATTTTTGGAGGTGAAGATAAACTGTGCATGGAATTCTCTAATAATATGAAGAATGAATTTGAAATGTCCATGATTGGTGAGATGAGATTTTTCTTAGGTTTGTAGATTACTCAAACTAACAAAGGCATTTTTATCTGTCAAACTAAGTATGTAAGGGAATTGTTGAAGAAGTTTGGTATGGATAATTCCAAACCCCTAAGTACTCCTATGGTGACAAGTGAGAAATTATCTATCAAAGACACATCTGCACCGGTAAATTCAACAAGGTATAAGTCTATGATTGGTGGCTTGTTATATCTAACTCAGAATAGACTAGATATTATGGATGCAGTATGTATTATTTTAAGATATCAAAGTAATCCTAAATAAAATCATGAATGTGCAGTAAAGAGGATATTCTAGTATTTCCAAGGAACAATAGAATATGGCTTAGGGTATTATAGAGATGATAACTTCACTTTATGTGCATATATAGATTCAGATTGGGTAGGAGATACTGATGACAGGAAGAACACTTCTGGTGGATCTTTCTTTCTTGGAAAGAAATTGGTTTCATGGATCGGCAAAAAATAGTCATGCCTTTCTTTATCTACTACAAAAGCTGAATATGTTGCAGCAACAACTAATTGCACTCAAGTCTTGAGGATGAAGAAAATGTTCAAGGATATCAAGGTAAATTGTAGTGAACCGGTAGTTATATATTGTGATAACTCTACAGCTACTGACATGTCTAAGAATTCAGTATTTCACTCTAAGACTAAACACATATCAATAAAATATAACTTTCTGAAGGACAAGGTGGAAGAAAATGAAGTCAAATTGGTTTATGTGAACACTAAAGAGAAGATTGCATATATATTCACTAAACCACTATCTAAGGAATCATTTGAGTATTTGAGAGACAGGTTGGGGGTATCTACCCCTTCGATAGAAACTTAATTGATAGAGCAGACTATCAGTCCAGTATGCATCATCAAATTTATCCTTTGCTCTGGGTTGATGTAGTGGTGCTACTGCTCAGGGGGAGTAGTCATCTTTGAGATTTAGAGGCTTATATTCTTGCTTTGATATTTTTGTCAGATTTTTGGCATTGATTTCAAAGGGGGAGAGATAGTGATGTGAAAAAAAAATTCATAAATTTATAGAGATATTATTCACAGGGGGAGAGTTATTGATATTCAGAGCTTATATGCAGGAGATTGTTGGTTGTCTTTCATAGGGGAAGACTTGTTTGGAATTTCTTGGTACTTAGATGTTTTTCACATCTTGTGTTGCCATCAATGCTAAAGGGGGAGATTGTTGGCAATATAGCAGAATTGATTATGTGTTGCATTGATGTTTTGTCATTGATGTCAACACTAGCTGTTATGGTTGGTTACCGGTAGATAGGTTTTGGTTACCTATAGAAGATCTTGTGTTACGGGTATGTTAGGTCCCGGGAAGGACAACTGAGAGGGGGGGGTGAATCAGTTGTGAACCAGTTGTCAATAAATTATAATCCAAAAGGAAGTTATTCAAATTTAAACTCAATGTTGGTAAACCAAACTTAAGTGTCGATAAAATAGATTAACAGTTATAGCAATACCGGTTTAACTTAATGCATGAAACAAAAATAGAAACAATATACACAGCACATAGCACAAATATTTTGACATGGAAACCTGGTAAGGGAAAAACCACAGTGGGAAACCTTACCCACAATCAGATGATACTATTGCAGATAGTATGTATATACAAATGTGGTCTGCACATGTAGAAAGGTCAACTACCTAGAGCTCACTGCTCAATCACAAATTAGGAGTCAAACTGACTACACAATTGGATGGTTAAATCCAATGATAATGTACTACTCAAAATAGCATCTCCAATGCTAGATTTAGTACCGGTTAAGCTCGAAACATGAGTGTCAAAACACCTTCATAACCTTCCTTTAACCTTTGAATAATGTTTGTATGATTCGCACAAGGATCTGCTTATTTTCGCTCTTCAATATCCACACACACTCATACCATAAACATATCTCCGATCTTCAATAAGATCTTACAATCATTTATACAAAACCTAAGACCAAATGAATAGGTTGGATCACTAAAGATATTACATTTAAATAAATTACAAATGAGTCTTGATGCGATATAACATGTCAGCTCAATACATTTACCAATCAATAAATCATCTCCATAATGTGTCATGCTGATCTGGAATAGATAACATGTACCGGTCCATAACCTAGACCTATCTACCGGTAAAAGCAAATCTATCAACCAGATTAGACTAATAAGAAAAACACCAAAACCAAACTTCCAATCCATGTCTTTGACATAACTGAATGATCTCCAAGTTATCATTGCTTCCAGTGAACCATATAACCTGTTAGTGAACACATACCGGTGACTATGCATAAGCCACTAACCATACTGGTGAACATAATGTAAACCTCCAAGAAGATAAGTGTTGACATCAATGACAAAACCAATTCAACACATGACAAATTCATCCATAATACCAACAATCTCCCCCTTTGGCATTGATGGAAACACTAGATGGAAAAACATCTAAGTGCCAAAAATAGAATGCCAAAACCAGTAAACCAATCAATCTCCCAAAGATAGATCAATACAAAGTTCTGTAATAGAAATAGAAACCAAAACCAAAATACATATATCCAAAGAGTATATCTCTCCCTCAATGAGTAATCTCTCCCCCAAGGAATACTATTTTTCCATAGATATCTCTCCCCCTTTGACATCAAATGCCAAAGAAGTTAAGAATTCAAAACTTAACATTCAGCCAACTACTCCCCTAAGAAGTAGCTCTCCTTCATCAAAGTCATAAAAAGATTTTTCTATTAGTTCATTTCAGTTTGATGCCAATCTTCAACATCTAAGTCTCTGTCGGTGGGGAAATTACCCCAAGATGCTCTCTGAGATATTCAAATGTTTCTTTAGGCAAAGGCTTTGTAAAGATATCTGCAATTTACTCTTTAATATTCACATAAACCAATTTCACTTCATTTGCTTCAACATTCTCTTTCAGAAAATTATACTTAATAGAAACATGCTTTGTCTTAGAGTGAAATACCAGATTCTTTGATATATCAATTGCTACTAAATTATCACAATAAACTATTATTGGTTCTTTTCTTTTTACCTTTATATCCTTCAACATTTGCTTAATCCATAATACCTGAGTACAATTAGTTGTTGCTGCAACATATTCTGATTCTGCTGTTGATAATGATGTACAAGTCTACTTCTTGTTGATCCATGAAATTAATTTGCTACCAATAAAGAATGAATGCTAGTGGTACTCTTTTTGTCATCTACATCACCTACCCAATTTGCATCAATGTATGCACATAAATCAAAATTTTCATCTTTAGGATACCATAAACCAAGATTTGTTGTGCCTTGTAGGTACCGAAAAATCCTTTTAACTATTGATTCATGATTTTCTTTACTATTGCTTTGAAATCTAGATACAATACATACTACATTCATTATATTAGGTCTTGTTTGTGTCAAATACATTAAACCTCCAATCATAGATTTGTACCTTGTTGGATTAATAAGAGCTAAGTCATCCTTCAATATCAATTTATCAGTTTTAGTCATAGGAGTACTTACCGGTTTGGAATTTTTCATACCAAATTTCTTCAAAAGTTCCTTCAAGTACTTTGTTTGACATATGAATATACCTTTATCTGTTTATGAAATCTGCAAACCTAGAAAAAAATTTCTCTCCAATCATAGACATTTCAAATTCTTTTTGCATTTGATTAGAAAAGTCCTTACATAATCCATCTTCACCTCCAAAAATGATATCATCTACAAAGACTTCAATAACCAAAATATCATCATTGGTAACTTTGTAATATAAATTATTGTCAACATTACATTTTGTGTAACCAAGCTTCAAAAGATATTTATCCAATCTAGCATACCAAGCTCTAGGAGCTTGATTTAATCTATATAAAGCTTTCCTTAACCTGCAAACCATATCCTTATTATCTGTCAAAGAAAATGCATCAGGATGTTCAATGTAAACTTCCTCCTCTAGATCTCCATTCAGAAATGCACATTTTACATCCATCTAATAAACTTTATAGTTCTTATAAGCTACAAATGCAAGAAATAGTCTAACTACCTCAATTCTGGCTACTGGTGCAAAGGTTTCATTATAATCAATTCCTTCTTTCTATGAATAACCTTTACAAACTAATCTTTCTTTGTTTCTGATTACTTCTCCATCTTCATTAATTTTATTCCTAAATACCTATTTAGTTCCAATTACATTTTTGTCTTTAGGCTGGGGAACCAATGTCCAAGTTTTGTTCTTTTCAATTTGTTCTAATTCATCTTCCATTGCTTTTATCCAATGTTCATCCTTACATGCTTCAATAACAGATGTTGGTTCAATTTGAGAAATTAAACATACCTCTTCATTTGTCAATCTTCTTCTAGTCATAACACCTTGATTCTTGTTTCCAATTAGCTGATTCTCTGAATGATTCAATCTTACATACTTGGGTTTGTTCTGATTAACATTCACAAGATGTTGTTCTTCAGTCACTATTGATTTTTTTGATGATGTTGGTGTGACTGGGTCTTCATTCTGTACCGGTGCAATCTGTGTCAGTTCATTTATAATCATATAAACTGTCGGTTCTACAAATCTTGAATCTCCTCTAAAGTGTTCATCTATCTTCACATTAGTACTCTCAATGATTTTTTGTAACCTTTTATTATAACATCTATATGCCTTTCTTTTAGATGAATAACCAAGAAATATTCTGGTACAGGGCACCTAGCACTCCAAGAATGTAAGCTTTGATTTTATTTTAGTTTGTGTGTTAATGTGTGATGTAATAATGAACCAACCATTGAGGACTCAGTAGAGCCATGGTTGAGTTGTCCAAATTTTGGTTTGAGTCAATTGTGCTCAAGATGTTGTTAATCTGAGAAGTGCGATACTTAGGTAGTTCAAATGCAAAATACTCCAGATGAAGGTATTCATGAATTAGGAGTCAATTGAGTTATTTTTTAGGTCTTGTAAGGTGTTTGAGGACCTTCAAGAGTTTTAGAATGCAATAGAATGCAAAATTGCATCCTGGAGCAAAAGTTGTAAAAAGTTGCATATTTTTTGGTTATGGGCATTAGGTAGTTGGTTGAACCAACTGAAACAAGTGGATATAAGCCAAATTCCACTTCATTGTATGGGTTGGAGGATTGGAAATGAAAGAGCAAGTTTTTGGTTTGTAAAACAATCTTGTTTCCACTGAATTTTGACAGTTTTGTCTTGTTTCCTTTGCTTGTACGGTCCAGTATGGACTAGATGGTCTAAACTCATTGCCATATTTGTATGTTCATTTTATTTGATTTCAATAAGGTTTATTTGTAGGTTTGATTATTCCAGGTTGTAAAGATTTCTCTTATTCTTTGCAACTAGGAGCAAAACCCTTGCAAGTAGGGTTTAAGAGCAAGAAATGGCTCTAGCCTAGGCATTCTTTGATGGCACTTGTTGAAATCCTTAAGAATGCTTGGTTAGGGTCTATATATAG
Organism: Cryptomeria japonica; assembly: GCF_030272615.1. Lineage (NCBI taxonomy): Eukaryota > Viridiplantae > Streptophyta > Pinopsida > Cupressales > Cupressaceae > Cryptomeria > Cryptomeria japonica. The sequence goes on from NC_081413.1 coordinate 262,653,741, forward strand.
TTTTGGAATAGGGTGTGTTATTTTTTAGGTCCAGGAGGAGGAGAAACAATGAAGACCTAGGCTCACCATTGGGAGTAGGTGAGTTAGGATAGTAAGCAAAGTGTGATTTGTGAGCTCTTGGATATTGATGCAGACCCAAGTGGCATATGTATGGAAATACCTCAGAGTTTCCTTGAAGGTTACCAAGGTTTTTAGAGCATGATTTTTGACTGGTGAAAGGTTCTAGACCAATTTTGTCAATCCACCGGTTAAGCCTAAAACCCCACAAATTAGTGCAACATTGGAACCCACACCTATATGGATAACCCAGATGCACTTTTCCAATATTGTCTATAGCTTCCAAAAGGGTACCCTAATCCATGATTTATTCCTAGGATTTTTTGGTATTTTTGAAAATTAAACCCCAAAAACTGCTTAAGGAGGGCTAATGCAATTAGACTTATCTAGGTGCCGGTAGAGACCTAGAAGGCTTGAGAAATCATGGCGATGGAGTTGGTGAGTCTTAAAATTAAAAACACAATGAAGACACCTTATTAATGCATTGGGAAACCATAAGAAGAGTTGGTGTTTTAAGATCCTAGCAAGAGTGGTTGGAGCCCAGGAGAGGTGAGTGTGAGTAAATGAGGTGACAACCACAAGTGGAGGAGTTGATTGTCCAGAAACCATTGGTTATACCTAGGAGGAAATTCAAGAATGTTCAGACCTTGGAGGTCTCATTTTCTTAACCCTTACCAAGTGCCATAGGAAGGACTTGAGTAGTAGTAGGGTTGAGTAGGACAAGTCACTCAAGAAGGTGAAACAAACAAGGCTCCAAGACTCTCTGCATTAGAGTGGTATCAGAACCATTCTTTGAAAGATTTGGTGTATGTTAGATTGTGAAGAATCAGAAGCAAGTTCAATTCCTCCAAAGGCAATGACTCCAGAAGCCATCAGGCAGATGGTAGCAGAGATGATAGAAGGATTGAAGGATGCAGAAGGAAGTAGAGGAACTAGAGAGGAAAAGAAGGAGAAGGGAAAGGTTAAGACATAATGGGGTGATGAAACTGATGAAGAAGTGGAAGATGGAGAGGAATCAGTAGCAGTAGCTATGCCTTAAGACCAAAAGTTATTCCTAGATGCAATCAAATCCATTTCTAAGGATAATCTGGATGGATTACCCACATATGGAGGAAAGCTCAATGGAGAAGAGTTGATAGATTGGATAGAAGCTCTCAATAATCATTTTGATTACAAAGAGGTAGCAGAAGAGAAAAGAGTTAATTTGGCCAAATCAAGAATGAGAGGATCAACATTGGTTTGGTGGAATATGATGCAAGAAGAAATGATACAAGAAGGCAAAAAGAAGATAACTTCATGGGAGCGTATGAAGATCATACTTAAGGCACAATTCCTTCCAGGATATTATGAATTTCAAATTCATAAGAGACTGCAAAATCTGAAACAAAGGGAGTTAGATGTCAATGCATACAATGAAGAGTTCCATAAGCTCATTTTGAGGGATAGGAAGCATGAGAATAAGGTGGAGAAGTTGGCCAGGTATATGAATGGCCTTAGATAGAATATACAAGATGAAATAAGTATCCTCACACCAAACACTGTCCATAAGTGTTTTCAGTTTGCCCTAAGGGAAGAAGAGAAGATCAAAAGGAGGAGTGAGTAAAATCAGAAACATAGGGGAGGAAATAATTTTAGAGGTAGAGGGAACTTTGGTAGAGGGAAGCAATCACCAAGAAGTGAAGAGCAACAAGGCCAAGAAGGCAGTGAAGACTCTCAGAGAGCAGCATTTAGAGGATCCTATAGAGGAAGGAGCAATTTTAGGGTCAGGTTTGGAAACTCAAGTAGAGGAAATATAGTTTTCACCAGTAGTTGTTATCATTGCAATCAAGTTGGGAATACCATGAGTAAGTGCCTAGGAAAAGCCTCAAGCTCCACAAGTTCATACATGGGGGAAAGAAGAACTCAATTGTTGCAAGAGGAGGACACTCAGAGTGTAACTTCTTCAATCAGCAAAGCAGGCCCAGTGACAAAGGGAGAAAATTTGATGATGAGAAGAAAAATGTTCAAGATACCCCAAGCTCAAGAGCCACCACAAAGGAAAAGCTTGTTTAGGACCACTTGTAGGTCACATGGAAAGATTTGTAAAGTGATTGTAGATTCAAGTTCCACTAAGAATATTGTCTCAATTGAAATGGTGGACAAACTCAAACTAAAAAGATTACCTCACTTCACACCCTACAAGGTGTCATGGCTCAACCGGGGTCAGCATGTATTGGTTGATGAACAAGCATGGGTGGATTTTGAAATTGGTGAGTACAAGGATAGATTATTGTGTGACATATTGCCTATGGATGCTTTTCATTTGTTCTTGGGCCGTCCATGATAGTATGATGTGAAAGCTACCCATGATGGGGAGAAGAAAAACTATCTTATCACCAAGAATGGGAAAAAGTATCAAATGGATCCACTACCTGAACCAAAGGAAGAAAAAAATATAGGCTCAAGTGTGATGTTGATGAGTGGAAAAGAGTTTCTTAAAGTGTTGAAACAAGAAGGACATCAAGGCCATGCTATAGTGTTGAAACTTAATGAAGAAGCTAAGGCACATCCAATGAGTGAAGTTCCTCAAGAGGTGCAATAACTACTCAAACATTATATAGAAGCGATAGGGGATGAATTACCTAATTCCTTGCCTCTAATGAGAGATGTAAATCATCAAATAGACTTAATACCAGGGGCCAATCTACCAAAAAAAGATGCCTACAAAATGACACCTAGTCAAAATGAAGAGATTGACAAACAAGTGAAAGAAATCTTAGATAAAGGGTTTATCAAGAAGAGTTTGAGTCCATGTGTTGTTCCTACTATGTTAGTGCCTAAGAAGGGAGGAAAATGGAGAATGTGCATGGACTCCAAAGCAATCAACAAGATTACCATAAGGTACCAATTTCCTATGCCAAGGATTGAGGACCTATTAGACAATCTAGGAGGTGCAAGCTACTTCACCAAGGTGGACTTAAAGTCTGGTTACCATCAGATCAGAATCAGACTTGGAGATGAATGGAAGACAACCTTTAGAACCAATGCAGGCCTATATGAGTTGTTGGTAATGTCATTTGGCCTCACCAATGCATCTAGTACCTTCCAAAGGCTCATGAATGAAGTCTTAATTGAGTTTATTAATAGATTTCTAATTGTATATCTTGATGACATTCTGATCTATAGTAGGTTCAAGGAGGATCACCTCAAGCATTTGGAGATGGTTTTGAAGAAGTTGAAGGAGGCTCAACTCAAGATTAACCTTGAAAAATGTGAGTTTTTTAAAAGACAACTGGTATACATTGGTTTTGTTATTTCTCATGGATGTTTAAAATGGATCCAAGTAAGGTAGAAGCAATACTTAATTGGCCTATCCCTAGGGGCATAAATGAAGTTATGACATCTTTTTAGGAATGACATCTTTTTATAGGAATTTTGTGAGAAACTTTAGTCATGTTTGTGCTCCTATTATTAATACTATTAGAGGAGGGATTAAATGTCACTTAAAGTGGATAGAGGAAGCCAATAAGGGGATTGAGATGTTGAAAACCAAGATAGCAGAGATGCCAACCCTTAGATTACCTGATTTCAATTAGTTGTTTATAGTAGAATGTGATGCAAGCCAAATGACAATAGGGGTTGTTTTAAGCCAAGAGGGACATCCTATAGCTTTCTTCTCATAAAAGTTAAATGAAGCTAAGAAAAGGTACTCCATATATGACTTGGAGTTGTATGCAATGGTCCAAGCATTGAAATAATGGTGTCACTACTTGCTGCCCAAAGAATTTATAGTCCTCACTGACAACCATGCTCTTAGTTTTCTCAATGGGCAAGAGAAGTTGAACCAAAGACACCTAAAGTGGGTTGAGTACCTACAATCTTATACATTCACTATTAAACACAAGAAAGGGACAGCCAACAAAGTTGTTGATGCACTAAGTAGGATAATCATGACCATCCAAGAGATTCAATTACAAAGTGTGGGTTTGAGTGAGTTAAAAGATCTCTACAAGGATGATAAGGATTTTGCAAAGATATATAATGTTTGTACTGATTTTTATAATACCTCACATGTCTCTTATTTAGAATACATGGTACAAGAGGGTTTTCTATTCAAAGGTCATCTTCTTTGCATACCTCAATGTTCTATGAGACAAAATATTATTCAAGAGAAGCATCAAGGAGGTCTAGGAGGTCATTTTGGAATTGATAAGACTTTCGAGAAGGTTGGTAGGCTTTATTATTGGCCCAAGTTTCAATTAGAAGTGAGAAGGTTTGTAGAGAAATGTACCATCTACCAAAGAGCAAAAGGAACCTCAAGTAATGCAAGTCTATATCAGCCCTTGGTCATACCTCAGAGTTCTTGGGAATGTTTGAGCATGGATTTTGTGTTAGGCTTGCCTAGGATAGTGAGAGGATTTGATAGTGTGAATGTGGTAGTAGATAGGTTCAGAAAAATGGCACATTTCATACCTTGAAAGAGTACCAATGATGCCACCTATATTGTAGGCCTCTTCTTCAAGGAGATAGTCAATATTCATGGTCTTCCAATTAGCAATGTGAGTGATAGAGATGTGAAGTTTTTGAGCCACTTTTGGAGGACACTATGGAGGAATTTGGGCACCAAATGATCTTTTTCATCTGCCTATCATCCTCAATCAGATGGTCAGACAAAGGTAGTTAACCGATCATTGGGTAATTTGCTAAGATGTCTTACCTAACAATATGGGAAGACTTGGGATCTAGTACTTGGACAGGTAGAATATGCATATAATGACTCACTAAACCATAGCACCAGTAAAAGTCCTTTTGAGATAGTGTATGGATACCATCCTAGGGGCACATTAGAGCTCAGTAATCTCAGTTCAATGGCACCCAAGAGTTCACAAGGGGAGAACTTTGCAAAAGGCATTAAAGAGGTGCATGATAAGGTAAGGCAGTCCTTACAACAAAAATCTGAGCAGTACAAGGCTCAAGCTGATAAAACAAGGACGAAGCTGCAATTTCAAGTACGAGACTTAGTGTTGGCATACCTCAGGAAGGAGAGACTTCCAAAAGAGTAGCCTATCAAACTCATGATGAAGAAAATTGGACCTCTCAAGGTGGTGCACAAGTATGGGCAGAATGCCTATGAGGTTGAACTTCCACCTACCTTGGGGATATCTCCTATCTTTAATGTATGTGATCTCTATCCATACAAGGGAGAGTCACTAATAAATCAGAAAGACATGCCATCACTGGTTTCTGAAGATTGGGTAAAGGATTTTCCACCTAGTCAACTGGTTGAGTTAGAGAGTATCTTGGATACCAAGATAGTAAAAAAGATAAGGAAGGGAGTTTACAATAACTATCTTGTTAAGTGGAAAGGGTTACCAGATTCAGATGCCATGTGGATGTCAGAGGTAGATATACTTCAGCATGGATTGGAGATTTTAGACCTTATAACTCAAGGGACTTGAGTTCTTTGACCCAGGGGAGTATGGTGCAAAGAACCTAGCACTCCAAGAATTTAAGCTTTGATTTTATTTTAGTTTGTGTCAATGTGTGATGTAATAATGGACCAACCATTGAGGACTTAGTAGAGCCATGGTTGAGTCAATTTTGCTCAGGATGCTATTAACCTAAGAAGTAAGATGCTTAGGTAGTTCACAGGAAAAATACTCCAGATGAAGGTATTCATGAATTAGGATTCAATTGAGTTGTTTTTAGGTCTTGTCAGGTGTTTGAGGACCTTCAAGAGCTTTAGAATGCAAAATTGCATCCTCGAGCAAAAGTTGTAAAAAGTTGTTGAGCAACATTTTGCAATTTCTTGCAAAAGTTGCATTTTTTTGGTTATGGGTGTTAGGTAGTTGGTTGAACAAACTGAAACAAGTGGATATAAGACAAATTACACTTCATTTTATGGGTTGGAGGATTAAAAATGCAAGAGAAAGTTTTTGGTTTGTAAAACAATCTTGTTTCCATCAAATTTTGACAGTTTTGTCTTGTTTTCTTTGCTTGTATGGTCCAGTATAGACTAGATGGTGTAAAATCATTGCCATCTTTGTATGTTCATTGTATTTTATTTCAATAAGGTTGATTTGTAGGTTTGATTGTTCCAGGTTGTAAAGATTTCTCTCATTCTTTGCAACTAGGAGCAAAACCCTTGCAAGTAGGGTTTAAGAGCAAGCAATGGCTCTAGCCTAGGCATTCTTTGATGGAACTCGTTGAAATACTTAAGAATGATAGGTTAGGGTCTATATATAGTTTTGGAATAGGGTGTGTGATGTTGAAGGTCTAGGAGGAGGACAAACAATGAAGATGTAGGCTCACCACTGGGAGTAGGTGAGTTAGGACAGTAAGCAAAGTGCGATTTGTGAGCACTTGGAGATTGATGCAGGCCCAAGTGGAATATGTATGGAAATCCCTCAGAGGGTCCTTGAATTTTACCAAGGTTTTTATAGAAGGATTTTTGACTGGTGAAAGGTTCTAGACCAATTTTGTCAATCCATCGGTTAAGCCTAAAACCCTACAAATTAGTGCAGCATTGGAACCCACACCTGTATGGATAACCCAGATGCACTTTTCCATTATTATATTTAATTCCCAAAAGGGTATCCTAATAAAAGATTTATTCCTAGGATTGTTTGGGACTTTTGCAAATTAAACCCCAAAAACTGTTTAAGGAGGGCTAATGCAATTAGGCCTATCTAGGTGTCGGTAGAGACCTAGAAGGTTTGAGAAATCATGGTGATGGAGTTGGTGATTCTTAAAATTAAAAAAACAATAAAGACACATTATTAATGCATTGGGAAACCATAAGAAGAGTTGGTGTGTTAAGATCCTAGCAGGAGTGGTTGGAGCCCAGGAGCAATGAGTGTGAGTAACTAAGGTGACAAGTTCAAGTGGAGGAGTTGATTGTCTAGAAACCATTGGCTATACCTAGGAGGCAAGTCAAGAATGTTCAGACCTTGGAGGTCTCATTGTCATAACCCTTACCAAGTGCCATAGGAAGGACTTGAGTAGTAGTAGGGTTGAGTAGGACAAGTCACTCAAGAAGGTGAAACAAACAAGGCTCCAAGACTCTCTGCATCATATTCCTTCATCACTTCTAGGATCAAATTTTCTAATATACTCATCTCTTCTAATATAAAATTTGTTTCCAAATATTCTAAAATATTTAAGAGTAGGAATATGACCAAACCATAGTTCATAAGGGGTCTTACCGGTTTCACTTTTGATGTGAACTATGTTGAAAGTATAAACTGTTGTATTCACTAATTCTCTCCAGTACACATGAGATAGATTTTCTTCCATTAACATTGTTCTTGCTACATCCAGAATAGTTCTATTCTTCCTTTCCACAAATCCATTCTGTTGGGGTGTCTGGGGTGCTGATAGTTGTCTTTTGATTCCATTCACTTCACAGAATGTATTAAATTCTCTACATGTAAATTCTCCTCCTTGATCTGATCTTAAACATTTGATTTTCTTGCCAGTTTCATTCTCTACCATTGCCTTGAATATCTTGAATCCTCCAAAAGCTTCTGATTTCTCCTTGAGAAAAGTAACCCAACACATTCTAGAATAATAATGAATTATTAGCATAAAGTATCTATCTCCTTGTAGACTTCTTATTCTTGTAGGACCACATAAATCAGTATGAATTAAATCAAGAATATTATTTGATTTCTCAGTAATGCTCTTCAATGTTGTTCTAACTTGTTTTCCTATTTGACATTCCTTACATACCGGATTATGAGGTTTCACAATCTTAGGTAAATTCCTTACTACCTTAGTTGAACTGATCTTTACAATGCAATCAAAATTCACAGGACAAAGTCTTTTATGCCATTACCAACTATAGCGTCCTAAAATTGCGACACTTGCAATTTCGACCGCATTTGGGTCTTCACGATGGCGATGCAACACGAAACCTGAAAGGAGACCCCGAAACTTGTCCACAACACCAAAAACTGCATTTTTCAGCACCCTGGCCTGATCCTCCTTGCACCTTGCTGCCCCTGGAGGTGGGACCAGGGTGCCCAGCACCCTGGTCCTTCAGGACTAGGGTACCCAGTGCCCTAGTCCCCCAGGACCATGGTGCCCAGCGCCCTGGTCCCTGGCCCTATTTTGGGCCCGGTCTCCTATGGGACTTCGGGTCTTTTTGTTTGTAAATTGGAAAATAATATTTCCTGGTCGGCCTAAGGTCGGGAAAATCAGTCTATCAACCCTAATTGGCAAGTATATAAACTACATTTTCCTCTCTCATTTAGGGAGAGGCGAAAAAGGTGGAAACGATACTCAAACATTCAAGCATTCAAGCATTCAAACATTCCTTCAAGCAATTGATCATTCTAAGTCTCCATTCAAGGCTAAGTGTTGCATTCAAGACAAGGATTCAACCATTGAAGAGGAGATCACATGCTACAACATACAACATACAACAAACAACAACATCTATACCTTCGCATATAAGGATACAAACATCCTTACAACAAGGTACTAGTACTTGTTTTACATTACAGTCATTTACATTTACAGCATTTCTCATTTCTTGGTTAATTCCAAAATCGGGGTTTGACCTAAGGGCAAACCCCTAATCCCTAACCCCCCAATCGTCTTCGCTTTTCTGTGTGTAGGTTGTAGGTACGCAGCTAAAATTGAAGATCTGGAATCCTTGTGCAGAGACGAACAGATCCCCCTTCGTTTCACGGATTTTTCGGAGGACCGTGTGCATGCCGGGCGCCATCGTCCTGTCAACTTTTGCTCAAATTTGTAGGACAGCGCCGTCTCGACATTTTACTGCTAATTCCAGGTCCGCAGCTTCATATCATATTCCTATCTCTGTTTATAAGTGAATCTTTCCTACTTTCTATGCATTCCTAGCTTAATCATTCTATCCACATTCTTTACAAAAGAGGGTATCCTTGCTATCTTAACCCTTGAAACTCATATAGAATCCAATCTTGCATTGTGTGGGATTGGATCTTGTGGGTTTCAACCCCTCTTTTGAATGTAAAGTCTCTCCTAAGTGAAAACCATCAACCCTAGTGAATCTCCCTTCTCTCTCCTTGGAGTTGGGGAGGGGAGAACAACTAGGGTTCAATTTTTCCGATTTACATTTTGGTGAACCCGACGTGAACATCCTCATTCTGATTATTCATGGTTAGATCTGAAAATTTTGCTTTCCTAATTATATTTCCATGTTTGATCTTTTGCAAATTTTAGAGGTTGATTGCATAAAAAACCCTAAAATTTTCTTTTTAGTAATTAAACTTGTGAAATGTTTAATTGTTAATGCTTGTTTCAGATCTGCCCTTCTATTACAAATTATCAATTCATATTTGTGCTTTAATTTTGAAAATTAAGTGGTTAAGTGTCAAAACCCTAATTTTTGAAACCCTCTTGATTCAACCTTTGTCCGACAATTTCACTAATCAAAACATCTCCAAATCAGCTGTAACTTTGGATACCGCAATAAAATCATAATATCTTTCATCCCTGAAAATTTGGAAAAAAGTTGCGAGGACCGTGTGCACTCCGAGCGCCATCGTCCCCGACATTTTTTCCGAAATTTCGGGAGCTAGATCTTACTGTATTTTTCTGCTAAAATCCAGAATTTTGGCTGATTTCATCAATTCTAACACTTTCAAAATTACAGTCAAAGTTGGTCTAGCGATTGCTTGGATTGAGGCTTCTAATCATTCAAAAATTGTTGAAATTAAAACTTGTGTCAAAATTGTGTTTCTTACAGTCCTAAATCTGAAAAGTGTGTTATCATTCATTCAAAATTTCAGTGATTTATTCAAATTTTTGCAATTTGTGACTTTTGAAATTAAGTGCTTAATTACAACAACTTTGATTTCCGCTTTCAAAATTGAATTTTGCGTGAAATTGAGTCAACTTCTAAAATTCAAAACTTGCATTGCTCTTAACATTCCCTCTAAAATCATAAAATTCAAATTTTCAGTTTCCCTCTCTTTTTCAAAATTCAAATTTTGCATTTTTCGACAATCTGGGTAGGGTTCAATTTTGAGATTGCAACTTTAATTTGGCCTATCTATAGATCGTAAAATCACTCAATTTTTTCAGGTTAGCTGTAAGATCATCATAACTTTCATCCCTGCAAATTTCGAAAAAAGTTGCGAGGACCGTGTGCACCCCAAGCGCCACGGTCCCGGACATTTTTTTCGAAATTTCGGGAGATTGTCCTGATTGTATTTAACAACTTAAATCTAGAAGATTGGCTGATTTTATTTAAATTTGCTACCTCTAAAATTCAAAATCTTCTCTCTTTCTTTAGTGCATGAGTTTTACAACAATAAGTCCTACTTACACTATTCTCGTTAGACGAAGCCTTAGAATTAAGTCCTTCCAAGGTTTAATTACTGAGGAGATGGAACCTAATTTGAATGGCCTTTTTAACGAGGACATGGGTAATTCCTCTAATCCTCTTAATGATGAAGAAGCTCTCCATGAGGTTTCTGTAGAACAACTTTCAAAATTGGATAACCAATTTGATGATTTTCGACAATGGATGTCTCAAGAATACCCTGATAGTCAAGCTCTTCCTTTAATTGAGGGACTAAAACGTATGCTTCAAAGTGATAAGAATGGAATAGATATTTTGCGTGGTATTGCACACATTGTGGATTCAAATGTGATGCCTATGAAAAGTTGTGCCGAAACCTTAGGTTATACACAACCTCCTACTCAAGACAATCATTCTATTCCTTTGACGACTTCTATTGCTAGTATACCTACTCTTACATCAAACATAATGACTACTTCAATACAAGACATTCCTCCTATGATCACTAGTCATGAGGGCAATCCCTCTTCTTCAATCAACCCTCTTCCTTCATTCAATCCGACTTCTTCATTCATTCCTTCAATAAGTGTTCCTATTATATCACCACAAATGAACATGACACAAGGGGGCAATTCGTTTTCCATTCCTCCTTGTAGTGTTTCTCCTGTCCAATCATTTCCTATGACTAACTATCATAGTGTCCCACCACCTTACTCTCTATCTTCTTTCAATAACATAACACCTCCATCACAATCTAACACATCTAATATGAACTCTTCGACTGAAGTGACCATTAACAATCTTGCACAAACTGTCTCTTCTTTACAGCAACAAATTGCCTCTATGAATCAATCTAAGTTCAGTGTGCCCACATTTGATGTTGCGAGCCCACTTTCTCTTGACATTGTTCGAGCTATTCCACCTAAACATGTTGAAATTCCGCATTTGGAGCTTTATAATGGTAAGGGTGATCCTCTAACACATGTTAAGACTTTTCAAACAATATGTACTGATTTTGCTTATGACCAAAGGTTGCTTGCAAAACTGTTTACTGGAACATTAAGAGGCAAAGCTCTACAATGGTATTGCTCGTTGCCTTCCTATTCTATTACTTCTTTCGAACAACTTGCAAATGCTTTCATTCAACAATTTCAAAACAATATAAGTCCTAAAGTTACTTTAATTGATTTAATGCATTGTAAACAAGGTGTTAAAGAAAAAGTGACTGATTTCATTGGTAGATATAAGCATTTGTATGCTCAAATTTCTTTTCCAGTGCCTGACAATGATATTCAAAGAATCTTTATTTCTAATTTACAAAAAGATATTTGAGACAAACTCCTGTTTTCTGAGTTTACTTCTTTCCAACAGTTGTGCGCAACTCTTCACAATTATCAACTGACTGTGAGTCAAATGGAACAATCACATCCTATGGCTCCGAGTGATAAGGGTGATAGTAGTCAACAACCATTTGGGAAGTTTAAACCGAACAGAGAGTCCATTAAATTCAATGAAAACATCATCAACAACAATGTGAATGCAGCATCAGGTGTGCCTCCTATTTCTAAGTTTTTCAAGAAAGAAAGAAAGTTTACTCCTTTGAATCAATCATTGCATAGTATTATGAATAAGTTATTGGAACAAAATGTGCTTACTCTTCCTCCTATAAGGCAAATAGATCCTGCAAAGATTAATTCACCCTATTTTGATAACAAATCTTTTTGTCAATTTCATCGTCATCCTAGGCATGATACTGAAAAATGTTTTGCTTTAAGGGTAAAATTCAAGATTTGATTGATAATAATACTATCTCTGTTTCTGGTGTGAATGATAAAGGCAACACATCTGTAGCTCCTCCTAACCAAAATCTTTAGATTTTTACTGATCCATTACCTTTTCATACCTCTAATGCGATTGATACTAATGATTCCTCTGTCTCACCTGATGATCTTGTGTCCATGACTCCTAATGTGATTAACTTTGTAGAGCAGCAGAAAATCCCTAAAGAACTTTCCATCACCTTTGATTCTAGCGAAACTATCAGGGCACCTGATGGTCCTTTATATATAGTTGCAAAAGTAAAAAATACACCTTGCCGTGGAGTGCTTATTGATCCTTCTTGCATGGTTAATGTCATTACTGAAGAATTTCTTTTTACTTTGCAATTGAATCAAGTGATCTATGACGAAACAAATGTGGTTGTGAAACTATTTGATGCATTTTCTTCTCCTGCAATTGGTTCTATTACATTACCTATTGAGGTCCATAACAAATCCCTTGATGTGAACTTTGCTATTATTCCTTCATCTGAACAATTTCATGTGAAGCTAGGCTATCCTTGGCTATCTTCCATGAAAGCTATTGCTTCTCCTATTCACAAGTGTTTGAAATTTCCCTAGAATGGTGAAGTTGTTACTATCAATCATAGTCTCTTTAAACCAGCTGAAAGAACTTCTAGCATTCCTCTTGATTACTTTTGGCCTAAACAATTCCAATCCCTTCCTCCGCGAAGTGATCATCTTTTCAAATCTTATCAAAAGTGGAAAAAAGATATGATCCTATCTCTAAGTGAACCTAGAACACCCAAACTTGACATTCCTATCATTCTTGAGAAGGAAGTTCTTCCTTTGAAAGATAAAACTAATGTCTTTCCTCAAGAAGATTCCCAACCCATCCCTATGGATGTGACTATGCCTATATCTTATAAACTTCCTAAAAGTAGACCTATCCCTCCTCGTCATGATGGACTTGGTCTCCTTCCTAAACCGAGTATTCCTCCCTTATATGGAACAGTTCCTCCTCCTTCCTCTTCTCCTATTGTTCAGCCTAAGAGACCACAACCTAAACACCCAAGTGATAAGGATGAGAACATTCCTCCTCCTCAATCTTCTCAACTTCCTACTAAGACTAGACAAAATCATTCTGCACGTGAACGCCGGCGAAAGCGTCGTCTTAGAGCTCAAACTTTGCAATCCCCAAAAACACCTTCAACAAGCATTATTCCATTTTCTCCTCAGCCGGAAATTGAGCCAAAATCTCCTAAACATAAGATGCATGATGGTCTTGATCCTGTGCGAGTTAAAGACCCTATTTTTATAAATCTTGATGATGATATAGATGAAAATGTTACTTCTCTTGCTTCTGATAGTGAATATGAACTTGTTGATATTGATAACCATTTATCTAATGAATTTTCTAAAGCACTTATCCTAGCTCCTAGACAAGAACAACATGGCTTGGAACATGAACATAGCCCTTGTTTGGATCTTGTGATAGCTCCATCTGCTATGTTGAATGTTCCTCCTCTAGTGTGTTCCCTGCCTTCCCGAAACGTTGATCAGCAAGATCGGGGGGTAGATGATGTGCTAGACTAGTTCATTAGCATAGCATACTCTCTCCTCCTCTCTTGTGTTACTTCTTCTATGTGTTACTCTCATTCTTCTATTTGTTGTCCTTGGTGTTGTCTACTTAAGGACGATGCAAAACATTGAGATCTCTTTTGGTCTCTCTCATGTTGACTCAAAAGACACATGTGTTCCCTTCTTCTAGGTGACCTTCCTTGATTGGGGAATGAAGAACAATTATGCATACATACATATGATATACATGAATTATCATACAACATACTGACCCCAAGGAAAGCAAAGTCACCTTGTGCTTTGTGTTTTGTGTCTATTATCCTTGGGCTTATCTCACACTTGGGGGCTAAATCCTTGTGATAACGTGCTCCTTTCTCATTTCTTATATGTATCACTACCTTAAAGCAATCACCCCCCACAAGGCGTGTGCGATCGCTTTAACGTAGGGGGGCATACATCCCGTTCATATCTTTTCAAGATACTTGAAAATTTCTTGGCAAATTTAGCTTTGCCTTGAAAATTTTTGATATCTTTCTTGCATGACTCATAGTGAGGGAACCTTACTATTGACAGTCATGGTTCTCCCTCATGATCTTCCCTTTTACTTTGTCAATCAAAGTTGTAAGATCCTTAGTCCACTGAGGGCTTGGTGTATCTTGCCTCCTTGACGTGGTGAAAGTTTTTCAATGTTGTTTCCTTGTACTTTACCGGAAGTATGAGCGTACGCTTATACTCCCGCTAAAGTGGGGGCTAAATGTAACATCCTAAAATTGTGACACTTGCAATTTCGACCGCATTTGGGTCTTCACGATGGCGATGCAACACGGAACCTGAAAGGAGACCCCGAAACTTGTCCACAACACCAAGAACTGCATTTTTCAGCACCCTGGCCTGATCCTCCTTGCACCCTGCTACCCCTGGAGGTGGGACCAGGGCGCCCAACACCCTGGTCCTTCAGGACTAGGGTGCCCAGCGCCCTAGTCCCCCAGGACCATGGCGCCCAGTGCCCTGGTCCCTGGCCCTATTTTGGGCCCGGTCTCCTATGGGACTTCGGGTCTTTTTGTTTGTAAATTGGAAAATAATATTTCCTGGTCGGCCTAAGGTCGGGAAAATCAGTCTATCAACCCTAATTGGCAAGTATATAAACTACATTTTCCTCTCTCATTTAGGGAGAGGCAAAAAAGGTGGAAACGATACTCAAACATTCAAGCATTCAAGCATTCAAACATTCCTTCAAGCAATTGATCATTCTAAGTCTCCATTCAAGGCTAAGTGTTGCATTCAAGACAAGGATTCAACCATTGAAGAGGAGATCACATGCTACAACATACAACATACAACAAACAACAACATCTATACCTTCGCATATAAGGATACAAACATCCTTACAACAAGGTACTAGTACTTGTTTTACATTATAGTCATTTACATTTACAGCATTTCTCATTTCTTGGTTAATTCCAAAACCGGGGTTTGACCTAAGGGAAAACCCCTAATCCGTAACCCCCCAATCGTCTTCGCTTTTCTGTGTGTAGGTTGCAGGTACGCGGCTGAAATTGAAGATCTGGAATCCTTGTGCAGAGACGAACAGATCCCCATTCGTTTCGCGGATTTTTCAGAGGACCGTGTGCACGCCGGGCGCCATCGTCCCGTCAACTTTTGCTCAAATTTGCAGGACAGTGCCGTCTCGACATTTTACTACTAATTCCAGGTCCGCAGCTTCATATCATATTCCTATCTCTGTTTATAAGTGAATCTTTCCTACTTTCTATGCATTCCTAGCTTAATCATTCTATCCACATTCTTTACAAAAGAGGGTATCCTTGCTATCTTAACCCTTGAAACTCATATAGAATCCAATCTTGCATTGTGTGGGATTGGATCTTGTGGGTTTCAACCCCTCTTTTGAATGTAAAGTCTCTCCTAAGTGAAAACCATCAACCCTAGTGAATCTCCCTTCTCTCTCCTTGGAGTTGGGGAGGGGAGAACAACTAGGGTTCGATTTTTCCGCTTTACACCAACTTTCATCAATATGTGCAATCAAACATGTTTTATCATTGGTATTCAAGTGAAAGATATTACCTTTAGTCTGATTACCGGTTGCAATCTCCAATCTAGTTCTGTTAATGATTTTGCATTTCCCATTCTTGAATTGTAACTAAAATCCTTTCTCAACTAACTAACAAACACTCAAAAGATTATGCGTTAAACCTTCTACATAATAAACATTGTCAATATTGTGCTTACCATCCAAAGATATAGTGCATTTTCCTTTGATTAAACAAGCTTTATCATCTCCAAACCTTACTAGACCTCCATGAATTTATTGAAAAGATAAGAATTTTCTTTTATCACCAGTCATATGATACGAGCATCCACTATTTATAATCCATTCATCATTTTCTTCAATTTTAGCTATCAGTGCCTGCTCTAATAGTTTGACAGTAGGTGTTGGTTGATCTTCCTTTATTGCAACAAAAGCCCATCCATTATCTGTTGAATCTTCATCTGAATCATCTGTAACACCTTCATCTACATAGTAACATGACTTATCTCTATTTTTCTTGAATCTATATCTCTGATATTTAGGGGTAGGCTTATATGATATTTTTGCTTCCTCCCTTAATCTTGCATGTCTATCAGGATATATAGATTCCATATGACCAACTTTATTGCAATTAAAACATTTGAAAGGTGCTTTACCTTCATACTTACTTCCTATTGGACCTTTAGGCATTTTCCTTGCAAATAGTGCTTCAATTTCTTCAAGTTCTTCATTTTCTCTCCTCATATCTTCAAGTTCTTTTGCATAAAGTGCTTTCCAATCAGTTTTGTCAGATGATAATGATGCTACTGATGATGATGCTTTGAAAGCTAAATCAGTCTTTACAATAGCAACATGACCAAACTCTTCAAGTTCAAATGCTAAAAGTTTTCCAACCAAAGTATCTCTAGAAACTAAAGTATTAGGCATTGTTCTCATTTCATTAATAGCAGTCGCTTTCATTTTGTAAGCCAGTGGCAATGCTCTTAAAAATTTAGACACAATTTTATCTTCACTTAAGGATCCTCCACAACATTGTATTCCTAAAACAATTTCATTAACTCTTTCCATAAATGCATAAATTATGTCATCTTTTTCCATTTTTAAATTTTCATACTTGACCCGGTAACATTCCAATTTTTCAATTTTGACAGTGGTATCTCCTTCATTCAGTGTCTCCAGCTTATCCCAAAAATCTTTAGTAGTAGATCAATATAATAATCCCATGATTTGCTGATCTAATAATGCATGTAGAAGTGCTTTTGTTGCTTTGCAATCATTGTCAATGTCCTTAGCCAATGTTGGTGGATGAGGCTGATTCAGAATAGGAGCAACATAGCCATTCTTTGTAACATCCCATATATATCTTCCAATGCAATTTAGATGTGTTTCCATTCGGATCTTCCACATGCCATAGTTAGTTCCATCAAGCTTTGGACTGTCCTTCCTAAAAATATTTGTTTCCATAGGCTCTCCTCAAGCTGTTAGACTTCTGCAAAAAGAGGACTTAGCTCTGATACCAATTGTTAGGTCTCAGGAAGGACAACTGAGAGGGAGGGGTGAATCAGTTGTGAACCAGTTGTCAATAAATCGTAATCTAAATGGAAGTTATTCCAATTTAAACTTAATGCCAGTAAACCAAACTTAACTACTGGTAAAATAGATGAAAAGTTATAGCAATACCGGTTTAACTTAATGCATGAAACAAAAATAGAAACAATATCCACAACACATAACACAAAGATTTTGATGTGGACCCCCGAAAAGGGAAATACCACGGTGTGAAACCTTACCCACAATCAGATGATACTACTGCAGATAGTATATGTATACAAATGGGGCCTGCACATCCAAAAAGGCCAACTGCCTAGAGCTCACTGCTCAATCACAAATTAGGAGTCACACTGACGACACAATTGGATGGTTAAATCCAATGATAATGTACTACTCAAAATAGCATCTCCAATGTGGGATTCAGTACCGGTTAAGATCTAAACATGAGTGTCAAAACACCTTCATAACCTTCCTTCAACCTTTGAATAATATCTATTTGATTCACTCAAGGATCTGCTTATTTTCTCTCTTCAACATCCACACACACTCATACCATAGCCATATCTCTGATCTTCAATAAGATCTTACAATCATTTATACAAAACCTAAGACCAAATGAATAGGTCGACTCACTAAAGATATTATATTTAAATCAATTACAAATGAGTGTTGATGCGATACAAAATGTTGGCTCAATACATTTACCAATCAATAAATCATCTCCATAATGTGTCGTGTTGATCTGGAATAGATAACATGTATTGGTCCATAACCTAGACCTATCTGCCGATAAAGGCAATTCTATCAACCTGATTAGACCAATAAGAAAAACACCAAAACAAAACTTCCAATCCATGTCTTCGACATAACCAAATGATATTCAAGTTATCATTGTTGTCGGTGAACCATATAACCTACTAGTGACTGTGCATAAGACACGAACCATACTGGTGAGCATAATGTAAACCTCCAAGAAGACAAGTGTTGACATCAATGAAAAAACCAATGCAACACATGACAAAGTCATCCATAATACCAACACAGTAAGGGTTTAAGGTTTTACCGACAAAGATTTCACTGAGAATCTTTGATAGGATGTGCAAGTGGTGTTGGTACGGCTTCTAGATAGAATTTAGGATGCAGAAGGTAATCCTTGATTGTGCCTCGACTAATTGGAGACATCTCTTTGACGTGGTGGACCTAGATTAGGTATGATACCTATCTAGGTTATGGACTAGTATCATGTTAACGTGTTCTCTACACATTACCGGGATGATTTATGGATTGGTAATTATTGTTTTGGTCTAAAACCCACATGGCATATCATTGTACTATGAATGTATATAATGATCTTATTGTAATATCCTTTAGGTGGCCGACCTAATTGGTTTAGGCCTTAGGGTTTGTATAAATTTATGTAAGATCTCATTGTAGATCATGGGAATGGGTATATGTGTGTCATGGTCATGGAATATAATATCATATGTGAAGGAGATTTGGTCGATCATAGGTGATCTTATTGGGTTTAAGTAAGAGGTCAAAGGCCTTTGGTATTGAGCTTAACCAAGACTATAATCAAGCATGGTAGATGCTATCTTTGGCAATTCATTCTTCTAGATTTTTGTCCAATTATCTTGAGGTGGTTATAATTAACCTCTCTATAGTTAGTGAGACTCTTTTGTAATGAGCAGTATGCCTTCCTACATGTGTAGACCCCTTATTGTATCACATACTTTCTGCATAAGTATCATCTGACTGTGGGTATGCTTCCCATTGTGGTTTTTCCCTTTACCAGCTTTTTCACATACAAATCATGGTGTTATGTGGTATGGTTGCATTGTGTTAATTCTCTATTTCATTCTTATGTTTTATTGCTTACTGGTATCTATTTCTTGTATTCCAGTATTCAATGTTTATGTGATTCAGTTAAAGGTTATAAAGTGGTTTGATTAATATAATATGTTGACAACTGATTCACCCCCCCCCTCTTAACTGTCCACCAGTTATCCTAACATGAATGAGTCACGACAACAAAGGCCTAATTAGGTACCCATGTACAAACCAATGCAACTCTCACAAATAGAGAAAATAAGAAAAACCGAGTGGGAGAAAATTCCTCTCCAAAAGAAAGAAAAAGAAATGAAAAAGAGTGCATGTGACTAAGCATGAGGGACTCCAAATATCCGCCCATGTACTAAATCAATCACATAAGTAGAATCAATATACCCCCATAGGAGAGAAAAGAAGAGAAGATGTATCCCCCATAAGAGAGAAGCTCTGATGCTGAACAGGAAGGCTTGAGGATGAATGTTGATGAAGATCCAACAATAGAAAATCATGTTCCTCCCCTTGGGAAGAAATGAATCCAATGGCCAAGGTAGAAGCAACTCCATGAAAGGAGATGGAAGGCATAGTCTCATGTGTGTCATGGAAGACTTGTCAATTGTTCACATGTTTGAATTATAATATGCCAAATCAATTGAAGAAATATCAAGCAACTATGAAGGTACCCAATGAGCATCCTTTGATGACACTATTGAAGATGAGAAGAAAATAATGCACAATTTTCCATTAAGAGGAATGGGATATCCATAATCATGTCCCCAATGTCTAGAGTGTGTTATGTATCAAACAACCCTACAATATCTAATAAGTACTCTTTCCACAAAATAGAAACTAGATGGGAAAAATCAACCTAATGAACTGAACTGGTCTCTAAAGAAGAAGGTAGTAGAGGAGGAGGCACAATAGAAACTTCTCAATAATTATGGATGACTAAATCACACATAGGCTCAAGTGAAAAAACCTCTCATCAAATACTTGATCCATTATAGATACATGAGAGTTAGGACCAATCAATGAAATTTCATGCTAAATGAGACCAAAATGTGAGAATTCATATAACCATGATGCATGATTGACACTACCAATTGCATTAATCTCTCTACTATGCAAATCTTTGGTGAGCACTGAATCAAGGGAGAACTCAATTGTCTTCCCCATCCCACTATGAGTAATATGATAGATGGAAAGGAGGTTGGAAGACAGTGAATGGACATAAAGAATATCATTCAATGTGCCATCATCAACCTAATGAATAATGATGAATAGTAAATACCTAACATGTACTCAAAGGGGGAGTGAATTAGTATAGATAAAAAATTCTTCGACAACTTAAACTACAAAGACAAAACCAGCTTCACTAACCTAAACCAAGACAATATCGGTAAAACACGGTAAGACTGTGTAAGACATAAACCAGTAACACTTAGAACTTCTCAAAACCTAATATCTCATCTCAAATTCACCCATATGCTTAAGAAAGTAATACATCAGAAATACAATTACCATTAGGTCAGCATGCATTACCGCTTAACAGAAAACACTAAATCGTCACATGAAAAAGAATCACACATAACACACTAATTTTTCACGTGGAAACCCAACTAGGAAAAACCACGGTGGGGATGAATACCCATAAGTTGTTCTTGAACTCTTCTGAAGTCCGCTCCATTAGGATCCTAGACCGGTTAAAGACTTTACAATAGGTTCTACTAGGAACCGATCCTGCTAGGGACCACCCGGTTAAGGGATGGCTAAATACCCAGTTAAAGGTTAAAACCCTATTAAAAGTTACCTCACAAGAGGATTTGAAGAACTCAATGATTTTGAGTCACCCTGTTAAAGGATTTACAAAAAGCCTGTTAAAGCTACCCGGTAAAGGGATTTTCCAACTGCTGAAATGGTTAGAAGTCAACAGGTAATACACTGATCTGATAACAACACTCAATGCCAAGGCAGATCCAATTCAGTTCCTTTAGATCTACATTCACACTCTACAGATCTCTACTCACTTCTCCGATCTGGCAAGAATCACCTCACATACATTCATTTTCCAACAACTTCAAATGAAAATCATCATTGACCTTATAGACAACAATTAGGTCAGTGGCCAAAACCTAAAACCCTAAGCATCTAGATTAACAATACAGTCGGTCCAATCTTTATTGTTTAATCATATTACATAGGGTAAAACAATCTTGAACAAATCTCAAGACATTCCTCATCATTCATTCTTCACCGCTTCTGGAAGCTGATAACCCATCACGCGCTCTCCATCGTTTACTAAGATTTTGCACATTCCCAAGGTAGATAGAATTAATCTTCTCATGCAAGATCCTCAAGGAAATCCTTCATGTGCACAAGGATGATGTGGCAACGCGATCTAATCTTCATTTCAATGCTAACTCATCACAGGATGTCTTCGGTCGAATCACATAGACTTGGAATGCATCAGCTGAAAACCCTGAAGCTAAGACTACCAACCGGTAGTCATATCAAGTGAAACCCCGATACAAAATTTGCATATACTGGTTCACTTGCTAGTTTACTTACTTCAACATACCAGTTTACACTTCATCATACCAGTTCACTTGCCAGTTTACTTACTTCAACATACCGGTTCACACTTCATCATATTGACATCAATGACAACATACATTATCATCATGTCATCAAACTCTGCACATATGCCAGCAATCTCCCCCTTTGGAATTGATGGCAATACACAAAGATATCTCTACATCTTCTTCTATATTATATGTCATCAATACTGCAGATATCTTCTCTTCTTCACATCTTCTCCCCCTTTGACAACAATGCCAAAGTGGAGGCACAAGCTTCCATGTTCCACTATGCTGCTCCACCTGAGGAGTAGCATCCTTCAACACATCAATCCTAAAAAGATTTGAAAATGAAATACCTGACTGATGTGGAGCACATACCTTTAGTTCACCTCTTGAAGGGGCAGCACCCCTAATTCACCTCTTAAATAGGTAAATGTAGCCTTCCGTAGAGGATTGGTGAATACATCTGCTAACTGCTCCTTACTGGAAACATGTTCCAATACAACCTCTTTATTATGAACTTTCTCCCTCAAGAAATGATACTTGAGCTTGAAGTGTTTGGTTCTAGCATGCAATAACAGATTCTTAGAAATATTAACTGCACTTGTGTTATCACAAAATATACTCACCGGTTCAGATATAGGGACTTTGAAACTACTTAATACATGCCTAATCCAAATTGTCTAAGTACAATTCATAAATGCTGCTACATATTCTGCTTCTGCTTTGGACTGAGAGATGCAACTCTACTTCTTGCTCATCCATGAGACTAGTCTACCTCTGAGAAATAATGCACCACTAGTTGTTCTCTTCCAGTCATCCATAATACCAGCCCAATCGACATCAGTAAACACTTTGAGATTGAAATCATTATTGTATAGATACCACAATCCATAATCTATAGTTCCCTTTAGATATCTAAGAATCTGCTTGACTGCTACCAAGTGGGATTCTCTTGGACTTTTCTGAAAACGTGGAGCAATTCCCACTGCATGTGAAATGTCTGGTCTTCTATGTACTACATAGTGCAACTTACCAATCATTGACCGATATTCCTTCTCATTCACCAATGTTGAATCATCTTCTTTTGACAATTTACAACCGGTTATCATCAGTGTACTAACCGGTTTGCTGTATTCCATGCCAAAGGTCTTTAACACCTCTTTGACATACTTGGACTAAGTGATAAAGATACCTTCATTTGTTGAATCTGTAGTCCAATGAAGAACTTAATCTCTCCAATTAGTGACATCTCAAATTCCTTCTTCATTTCATCTACAAACGCATGGCTCATCTTATCATCTCCACCAAAAATTATGTCATCAACAAACACTTCACAGATCAGAATCTTATCTACTTTTGACTTCAGATAGATATTGTTATCTTCACTTTGTTCTTTCAAATCCAATCTTCACAAGATGAGAGTGTAAACGTTCATACCATGCTCTAGGTGCTTGCTTCAATCCATACAAAGCTTTATGTAGCCTACACACCATATCATTGTCTTCTGATAGGGCAAACCCATCTGGTTGCTCTATATACACTTCTTCTTCAAGTATTCCATTCAAGAATTCAGATTTTACATCCATCTGATACACTTTGAATCCCTTGAAGGCTGCATATGCAAGTAGAATTCAAACTCCTTCCAATCTAGCTACTGGAGAAAAGGTTTCTCCATAGTCTTCTCCTTCTTCTTGAGCATATCCCTTACATACCAATCTTTCTTTATTTCTTGCCATTGTGTCATCTTCATTCAGCTTGTTTCTAAAAACCCATTTGGTGCCAATATCATTTTTGTGCTTAGGTTTGGATACCAAAGACCATGTACCATTATTTTCTATCTGGTCAAGTTCCTCTTCCATAGCCTTAATCCAGTCTTCATCTTTGTGTGCCTATTTAAATGTTTTGGGCTCAAATTCATAAATCATGCAAGAATTCTCTCTGACCATTCTTCTTCTAAGTATTCCTACATCCTTATCCCCTATGATTTGCTTTGGATCATGATGCATCTTTACATACCTAGGAATGATCTTAGCTGATTCCTCTTGCTTTTCCTCTTCATCATCCTCTTTATCTACATCTACCATGACATCTACTGGTGTAGGAGCAATGTTACATGTACTTGGTTGTTTTGCAACCGGTTCTTAGAAGGTTACACCCGGTTCATCTACCGCTCGCTCACTATTGTTTTCCTCAAGTTTCTCAGAGGTTTCATCAACTCTAACATTGATACTTTCAACAATTCTTTGAGTCCTATAGTTAAAACATTTAAGAGATTTTGTCTTGGTGGAATACCCTAGGAATATCCCCCATCACATGTTGCAACAAACTTGCTCTGGTGTTCACTTCTCTTGATATAACACTTGCAACCAAATACTCTAAATTAGCTTACTATTGGAGTCTTACCAGTCCAATACTCATAAGGAGTTTTATCCTTACCTTTCTTGATGAGTACTTGGTTCATAGTCTAGACTATAGTGCTTGCTGCTTCTCTCCAAATAGTGTGAGCAACCTTCCCTTGAATCAACATCATTCTGGCTGCTTCAACTACAGTATGTTTGTTCCTTTCTACTAGGCCATTATTTTGTGGAGTCCCAAGGGCAAATAGTTTCCTCTTGATGTCATTCTCTTCACAAAACTTATTGAATTCACCAGAAGTGAACTCACCTCCTTTATCGGTTCTAAGGCATTTAATCCTCTTACTGCTTTCCTTTTCAACTAGTTCTCTGAAGGATTTAAACTTTCCAAAAGCTTCAGACTTGTCTTTCAAGAATGTGACCTACATCATTCTTGAGCAATCATCAGTGAGAATCATAAAGTACCTATCTCCCTGAACAATCCTAGTTTTCATAGGACCACACAAATCATTATGCACAAGATCAAGTAAATTATCTATTGTGAAATATTTACCTTTGAAGGTTGAGGAAGACATTTTCCCCAGTGGACATTCTCTGCACAAAGGATCAACTGGTTTGTTCAACACAGGCAATCCTCTAACTACTTTGACCTTACTAGCCTTCACAATACTATCAAAATTTACATGGTAGAGTCTCCTATGTTATATCTAGTTGTCATCAGACTTAGCCATTAGACATTGACTGATATTTGTATTTAACTAAAATAAGTTACATCTAGTCTGCATACCAGTGGCCATCAGTTCACCACTCTTTCCTTTTGTTTTGCACACTCCACCTTTGAATTCCAGAGTGAGTACTTTATCATTCAGCTCAGCAACACTCAAAAGGTTATGCCTGAGACCTTCTACCCAATACACATTATCAACACTTCTTTTTCCATTGAGAGATGGACCCTTTGCCTTTTACCATACATGGTGCATCATTACCAAATCAGACTACACCTCCATCATTCTCTTCCAGAGACAAAAATGTTTTCGTGTTACCAGTCATGTGGTGAGAACATCCACTATCAATAATCCACTCATTAGAATTATCAAAGTAGGAGACAAGAGCCTTCTTGTCTAACACATCTTCCTTAACGACTACAAACATTATGTCTTTGCTTTCATCATCTTCTGATTCATCATCATCGACTGCAACAAGACAATTTCTCCTATTTCCTCCTTTGAACTTTTTAAACTTCTCCAGTTTGTCCTTCTTATCACTATTAGGATAGTTGACAGCAATGTGTCCTATCCTATTGCAAGAAAAACATTTCAAAGGGAGCTTACCTCTGTATTTTTTAGTTCATAGCTGGTACCAACTTCTTTTCCCTTTCTAGATAGTGCAATAGATGCTCTAAAGGCTAATTCAGTCTTCTGAACACTGCCATCTTAACTATTTAGCTCATATGCAGTCAACTTAGCAATGATGGAGTCTAGGGATACCTTTGTCTTGTCAATAGATCTCAACTCCTGAATAGCGGCAACCCTTATAGACCGGTAACAAGGATCTCAAAACTTTTCTAACAACGGTGGGATCATCCATTGTACCTCTTGCACTCTTGATGTCTCCAACAACAGTTTTAACTCTTATCCCATATTGTTGAATGGGCTCTCCTTCAACCATCTGCATGTCTTCAAATTTTCCCCTAAGGCTCTCTTCCTTAGCTTTCTTAACATGCTCATCACCACCATAGATAGTCTCCAGAGTATCCCATACATCTTTGGGATTGTCTTTATCCTGAACATCCATAAACTCAATATCAGATAGACTACTGATAAAAGTTTCCATGACTTGCCCATTCTCCTGAATCTCTCTTCTTTGATCATCGGTGAGAGTACCGGTAGGGACAACATAAGTATTCTCAACATAGTTCCAGTGTTGAGCACCCATGGTTTTAATGTAGATCTTCATTCTGTCCTTCCATATCTTGAAGTTATCTCTCTTTAATTTAGGACCTTCCCTCTTCATCATTAGAATAGGATCTTTTCCTCAAGTGGTTAAACCATTATCACTGAGCACCTGGAGGATGCTCTGATACCAATTGATGAATAATGGTGAATAGTAAATACCTAACAGGTGCTGAGAGGGGGAGGTGAATCAATACAGACAAAAATTTCTTCTACAACTTAAACTGCAAAGACTGCACCAACATCACCAGCCTAAACCAAGACAATATCGATAAAACATAGTAAGACTGTGTAAGACATAAACTGGTAACACTTAGAAATTTTGAAAACCTAATATCTCATCTCAACTTCACTCATATGCTTAAGCAGGTAATACATCAGAAATACAATGACCATTAGGTCAACATGCATTATCGCTTAACAGGAAACCCTAAATCATCACATGAAAAAGCATCACACATAACACACTGATTTTTCACGTGGAAACCCTACTGGGGATGAATACCCACAAGTGTTCTTGAACTCTAATGAAGTCCACTCTGTTAGGAGCCTAGTCCGGTTAAAGTCTTTACAACAGGTTCTGCTAGGAACCAATCCTGCTAGGGATCACTTGGTTAAGGGATGGATAAATACCTGGTTAGAGGTTAAAACCCTATTAAAGGTTACCTCACAAGAGGATTTGAAGAACTCAATGATTTTGAGTCACCCTTTTAAAGGATTTACAAAAAGCCTATTAAAGCTACCCAGTAAAGGGATTTTCCAACTGCTGAAATGGCTAGAAGTCAATAGGTAATATACTGATCTGATAACAACACTCAATGCCAAGGTAGATCCACTTCAGTTCCTTTAGATCTACAATCACACTCTATAGATCTCTACTCACTTCTCCGGTTTGACAAGAATCACCTCACATACATTCATTTGCCAACAACTTCAAATGAAAATAATCATCGACCTTATAGACAACAATTAGGTCGGTGGTCAAAACCTAAAACCCTAAGCAACTGGGTTAATAGTACAGTCAGTCCAATCCTAACCATTTAATCACAGTACATAGGGTAAAACA
This sequence comes from Cryptomeria japonica, assembly GCF_030272615.1. Classification (NCBI taxonomy): domain Eukaryota; kingdom Viridiplantae; phylum Streptophyta; class Pinopsida; order Cupressales; family Cupressaceae; genus Cryptomeria; species Cryptomeria japonica. Next base: position 262,680,809 of record NC_081413.1, read on the forward strand.
ATCTTGAACTAATCTCAAGACATTATGCATCATTCGTTCTTCACCACTTCTGGAAGCTGATAACCCATCACGCACTCTTCATCATTTACTAAGATTTTGCACATTCCCGAGGTAGATATAATTAATCTTCTCATGCAAGATCCTCAAGGAAATCCTTCACATGCAGAAGGTTGATGTGGCAATGTGATCTAGTCTTCATTTCAATGCCAACTCATCACAAGATGTCGTCAGTCGAATCGTACAAACTTGGAATGCATCAGCCGAAAACCCTAAAGCTGAGACTACTAAGCGATAGTCATATCAAGTGAAACCCCGATACAAACTTTGCATGTACTGGTTCACTTGCCAGTTTACTTACTTCAACATACCAGTTCACACTTCATCATACCGATTCACATTTCAGCATATTGACATCAATGACAACATACATTATCATCATGTCATCAAGGTCTGCACATATGCCAACAATCTACCCCTTTGGCATTGATGGCAATAAACAAAGATATCTCTACATCTTCTTCAATATATGTCATCAATACTACAGATATCTTCTCTGCTTCACATTTTCTACCCCTTTGACAATAATGCCAAAGTGGAGGCACAAGCTTCCATGTTCCACTATGCTGCTCCCCTTAAGGAGTAGCATCCTTCAACACATCACTCCTGAAAAGATTTGACAATGCAATACCTGACTATTATGGAGCACATACCTTTAGTTCACCTCTTGAAGGTGTAGCACCCCTATTTCACCTCTTAAATAGGTAAATGTAGCATTCGGTAGAGGCTTGGTGAATATATCTACTAACTGCTCCTTACTGGAAACATGTTCCAATACAACCTCTTTGTTCTGAACTTTCTCCCTCAAGAAGTGATACTTGAGCTCAAAGTTCTTGGTTCTAGAATGCAATACCTGATTCTTGGAAATATTAATTGCACTTGTGTTATCACAAAATATACTCACCAGTTCAGATACAGGGACTTTGAAACCACTTAATACATGCTTCATCCAAATTGTCTGAGTACAGTTCATAAATGTTGCTACATATTCTACTTCTACTATGGACTAAGAGATACAACTCTGCTTCTTGCTCATCCATGAGACTGGTCTACCTCCAAGAAATAATGCACCACCGGTTGTGCTCTTTCGATCGTCCACATTACCAGCCCAATCGGCATCGGTAAATAATTTGAGATTGAAATCATTATTCTATGGATACCACAATCCATAATCTATAGTTCCCTTCAGATATCTAAGAATCCACTTGACTGCTACCAAGTGGGATTCTCTTGGAATTTTTTGAAAATGTGCAGCAATTCCCACTGCATGTGCAATGTCCAGTTTGCTGTGTACTACATAGTGCAACTTACCAATCATTGACAGGTATTCCTTCTCATTCACCAACACTGAATCATCTTCTTTTGACAATTTACAACCGGTCATCATTGGTGTACCAACTGCTTTGCTATCTTCCATGCCAAAGGTCTTCAACACCTCTTTGACATACTTGGACTGAGTGGTAAAGATACCATCTTTCACTTGTTGAATCTATAATCCAATGAAGAACTTAAACTCTTCGATTAGTGACATCTTGAATTCCTTGTTCATTTCATCTCCAAACACATGGCTCATTTTATCATCTCCACCAAAAATTATGTCATCAACAAACACTTCACAGATCAGAATCTAATCTCCTTCTGATTTAAGATAGATAATTCTATCTTTACTTGTTCTTTCAAACCAATCTTCACAAGATGAGAGTGTAAAAATTCATACCATGTTGTAGGTTCTTCCTTCAATCCAAACAATGCTTTATGTAGCCTACACACCATATCAGTGTCTTTTGATAGGGTAAACCCATCTAGTTTCTCTATATACACTTCTTCTTCAAGTATTCCATTCAGGAATGCAGATTTTACATCCATCTAATACACTTTGAATCCCTTGAAGGCTGCATATGCAAGTAATATTCAAACTCCTTCCAATATAGCTACTAGAGCAAAGGTTTCTCCATAGTTTTCTCCTTCTTCTTGAGCATATCCCTTACATACCAATCTTTCTTTGTTTCTTGCCACTGTGCCATCTTCATTCAGCTTGTTTCTAAAAACCCATTTGGTGCCAATAACATTTTTGTGCTTAGGTCTGGGTACCAAAGACCATGTACCATTTGTTTTCTATCTGGTCAAGTTCCTCTTCCATAGCCTTAATCCAGTCTTCATCTTTGTGTGCCTCTTTAAATGTTTTGGGCTCAAATTCAGAAATCATGCAAGAATTCTCTCTGACCTTTCTTCTTGTAAGTATTCCTGCATCCTTATCCCCTATGATTTGCTTTGGATCATGATGCAGCTTTACATACCTAGGAATGATCTTAGCTAATTCCTCTTGCTTTTCCTCTTCATCCTCATCTTTATCTACATCTACCACAACATCTACTGGTGTAGGAGCACTATTACTTGTACTTGGTTATTTTGTAACCGGTTCCCAGAAGGTTACACCCAGTTCATCTACTACTCGTTCGTTGTTAGTTTCCTCAGGTTTGTTAGACGTTTCATCAGCTCTAACATTGACACTTTCAAAAATTCTCTGAGTCCTATTGTTAAAACAATTGAGAGCTTTGGTCTTGGTGGAATACCCTAGGAATATTCCCTCATCACATTTTGCATCAAACTTGCTCTTGTGTTCACTTCTCTTGATATAACACTAACTACCAAATACTATAAAGTATCTTACTACTCAAGTCTTACCAGTCCAATACTCATAAGGAGTTTTATCCTTACCTTTCTTGATGAGTACCTGGTTCATAGTGTAGATTGTAGTGCTTACTGATTCTCTCGAAAAAGTGTGAGGAACCTTCCCTTGAATCAACATCGTTCTGGCTGCTTCAACTATAGTCTAGTTGTTCCTTTCTACTAGGCCATTCTGCTATGGAGTCTGGGAGGCAGATAGTTGCCTCTTGATGTCGTTCTCTTCATAGTAGTTATTAAATTCACCAGAAGTGAATTCACCTCCTTGGTCGGTTCTAAGGCATTTAATCCTCTTACCACTTTCCTTTTCAACTAGTTCTCCGAAGGCTTTAAACTTTCCAAAAGCTTCAGACTTGTCTTTCAAGAATGTGACCCACATCATTCTTGAGCAATCATCAGTGAGAATCATAAAGTACTTATCTCCTTGAACACTCCTAGTTTTCATAGAATCACACAAATCAGTATGCACAAGATCTTGTAAATTATCTACTGTGAAAGGTTTACCTTTGAAGGTTGAGGAAGACATTTTCCTTAGTTGACATTCTCTACACAAAGGGTTCTCCGGTTTGTTCAGCAAAGGCAATCCTCTAACAGCCTTGACTTTACTAGCCTTCACAATACTATCAAAATTTACATGGCAGAGTCTCCTATGCCATATCCAGTTGTCATCAACCTTAGCCATTAGAAATTGACTGATATTTGTATTGAACTAAAATAAGTTACCTCTGGTCTGCATACTGGTGGCCATCAGTTCACCACTCTTTCCTTTTATTTTGCACACTCCACCTTTGAATTCCAGAGTGAGTCCTTTATCATTCAGCTAGGCAACACTCAAAAGGTTATGCCTGAGACCTTCTACCCAATACACATTATCAGCACTTCTTTTTCCATTTAGAGAGATGGACCCTTTGCCTTTTACCATACATGGTGCATCATTACCAAATCGGACTACACCTCCATCGTACTCTTCCAGTGACAAAAACTTTTTCCGGTCACCAGTCATGTGGTGAGAACATCCACTATCAATAATCCACTCATTAGAATTATCAAAGCAGGAGACAAGAGCATTCTTCTCTGACACATCTTCCTTAATAGCTAAAAACACTATGTCTTCGCATTCTTTATCTTCTGATTCATTATCAGTGACACCTTCATCGACTGCAACATGATAGTTTCTCCTATTTCCTCCTTTGAACTTTTTAAACTTCTCCAGTTTGTCCTTATTATCACTATTAGGATAGTTGACAACAATGTTTCCTATCCTATTGCAACAAAAACATTTCAAAGGGAGCTTATCTCTATATTTTCCAGTTCCCTTAGGAAGTCTCTTGGCAAGAAGAGCTTCAAACTCCATCAGGATCTCCTCATCATCCATATCTCTACTTTGTCTAGGTTCATAGCTGGTACCAACTTATTTTCCCTTTGTAGATAGTGCAACAAATACTCTAAAGGCTGATTCAGTGTGGAGCTTACCTCTATATTTTCTAGTTCCCTTAGGAAGTCTCTTGGCAAGAAGAGATTCAAACTCCATCGGGATCTCCTCATCATCCATATCTCTACTTTGTCTAGGTTCATAGTTGGTACCAACTTCTTTTCCCTTTGTAGATAGTGCAACAAATGCTCTAAAGGCTGATTCAGTCTTCTGAACACTGTCATCATAACTATTTAACTCATATGCAGTCAACTTATCAATCATGGAGCCTAGGGATAGCTTTGTCTTGTCAATAGATCTCAACTCCTGAATAGCAGCAACCCTTATTGCATAGACCAGTAACAAGGATCTTAAAACTTTGCTAACAACGGTGGGATCATCCATTGTACCTCCTGCACTCTTGATGTCTCCAACAACAATTTTAATTCTTATCCCATATTGTTGAGTGGTCTCTCCTTCAACCATCTGCATGTCTTCCAATTTTCCCCTAAGGCTCTCTTCCTTAGCTTGCTTAACATGCTCATCACCACCATAGATAGTCTCCAAAGGATCCCATACATCTTTGGGATTGTCTTTATCCTGAACATCTATAAACTCAATATCAAATAGACTGTTGATAAGAGCTTCCATGACTTGCCCATTCTCCTGAATCTCTCTTCCTTGATCATCGGTGAGAGTACCGATAGGGACAACATAAGTATTCTCAATATAGTTCTAGTGTTGAGTACCGATGCTTTTAATGTAGATCTTCATTATGTCCTTCCATATCTTTTAGTTATCTCTATTGAATTTAGGACCTTCCCTCTTTATCATTAGAATAGGATCTTTTCTTGAAGCAATTAAGATTATAGCAACGAGGACCTAGAGGACACTCTGATACCAATTGATGAATAATGATGAATAGTAAATACCTAAGAGGTACTGAGAGGGGGGGTGAATCAGCACAAACAAAAATTTCTTCAACAACTTAACCTACAAAGACTGCACCAGTATAACCAACCTAAACCAAGACAATACTAGTAAAACATAGTAAGACTGTGTAAGACATAAACCGGTAACACTTATCACTTCTCAAAACCTAATATCTCATCTCAACGTCACCCATATGCTTAAGTAGGTAATACATCAAAAATACAATCACCATTAGGTCAGCATGCATTATCACTTAACAAGAAACACTAAATCATCACATGAAAAAGCATCACACATAACACACTGATTTTTCACGTGGAAACCCAACTGGGAAAAACCACAGTGGGGATGAATACCCACAAGTTGTTCTTGAACTCTTATGAAGTCTGCTCTGTTAGGAGCCTAGTCTGGTTAAAGACTTTACAACAGGTCTTGCTAGGAACTGATCTTGCTAGGGATCACCTGGTTAAGGGATGGCTAAATACCCGGTTAGTGGTTAAAACCCTGTTAAAGGTTACCTCACAAGAGGATTTGAACAACTCAATGATTTTGAGTCACCCTAAAGCATTTACAAAAATCTTGTTAAATCTACTTGGTAAAGGGATTTTCCATCTCCCGAAATGGTTAGAAGTCAATAGGTAATACATTGATCTGATAACAGCACTCAATGCCAAGGCAAATCCACTTCAATTCCTTTAGATCTGCAATCACACTCTACAGATCTCTACTCACTTCTCCGATCTGGCAAGAATCACCTCACATACATTCATTTGCCCACAACTTCAAATGAAAATCATCATCGATCTTATAGACAACAATTAGGTCAGTGGCCAAAACCTAAAACCGTAAGCATCTAGGTTAACAATACAATCGGTCCAATCTTGACCGTTTAATCACATTACATAGGGTAAAACAATCTTGAACAAATCACAAGACATTCTGCATCATCCATTCTACACTACTTCTAGAAAATGATAACCCATCATGCACTCTCCATCGTTTAGTAAGATTTTGCACATTCTCGAGGTAGATAGAATTAATCTTCTCATGCAAGATCCTCAAGGAAATCCTTCACGCGCACATTGCTCACATGGCAACGTGATCTAATCTTCATTTCAATGCTAACTCATCATAGGATGTCGTTGGTCGAAACGCACAGACATGGAATGCATCAGTCGGAAACTTTGAAGCCGACACTACCAACTGGTAGTCATATCAAGTGAAACCCTAATACAAACTTTGCATATACTGGTCCACTTTCCCGTTTACTTACTTCAACATACCGGTTCACACTTCATCATACTGTATCACTTGCTAGTTTACTTACTTCAACATACAATCTCACACTTCATCATACCGGTTCACACTTCAGCATATTGACATCAATGACAACATACATTATCATCATGTCATCAAAGTCTACACATATGCCAACAATCTACCCCTTTGGCATTGATTTCAATACACAAAGATATCTCTACATCTTCTTCCATATTATACGTCATCATTATTGCAGATATCTTCTCTACTTCACATCTTCTCCCCCTTTGAAAACAATGTCAAAGTGGAGGCACAAGATTCCATGTTCCACTGTGTTGCTCCCCTTCAGGAGTAGCATCCTTCAACGCATCACTCCTGAAAAGATTTGACAATGTAATACCTAACTGATGTGGAGCACATACCTTAACTTCACCTCTTGAAGGGGAAACACCCCTAATTAAACTCTTAAATAGGTAAATGTAGCCTTTGTTAGAGGCTTGGTGAATATATATGCTAATTGCTCCTTAATGGAAACATGTTCCAGTACAACCTCTTTGTTCTGAACTTTCTCCCTCAAGAAATGATACTTGAGCTTGAAGTTCTTGGTTCTAGTATGTAATACCTGATTCTTAGAAATATTAATTGCACTTGTATTATCACAAAATATAATCACCGGTTCATATACAAGGACTTTGAAACCACTTAATACATGCTTCATCCAAATTGTCTGAGTACAGTTCATAAATGCTACTACATATTTTGCTTCTGTTGTGGACTGAGAGATATAACTCTGCTTCTTGCTCATCCATGAGACTGGTCTACCTCCAAGAAATAATGCACCACCTATTGTTCTCTACCGGTCGTCCACATTACCAGCCCAATTGGCATCGGTAAATAATTTGAGATTGAAATCATTATTTTATGGATACCACAATCCATAATTTATAGTTCCCTTCAGATATCTAAGAATCCGCTTGACTACTACCAAGTGGGATTCTCTTGGACTTCTCTGAAAATGTGCAGCAATTCCCACTACATGTGCAATGTCCGGTTTGTTGTGTACTACATAGTGCAACTTACCAATCATTGACCGATTTTCCTTCTCATTCACCAATGCTGAATCATCTTCTTTTGACAATTTACAACCGGTCATCATGGGTGTACCAACTGGTTTGTTGTCTTCCATGTGAAAGGTCTTCAACACCTCTTTGATATACTTGGACTGAGTGATAAAGATACCATCTTTCATTTGTTGAATCTGTAATCCAATGAAGAACTTAATCTCTTCAATTAGTGACATCTCGAATTCCTTCTTCATTTCATCTCCAAACGCATGGCTCATCTTATCATCTCCACCAAAAATTATGTCATCAACAAACACTTCACAGATTAGAATCTGATCTCCTTCTAATTTCAGTTAGATAATTCTATATTTACTTGTTCTTTCAAACCAATCTTCACAAGATGAGAGTGTAAACGTTCATACCATGTTGTAGGTTCTTGCTTCAATCCAAACAATGCTTTATGTAGCCTACACACCATATCAGTGTCTTTTGATAGGGCAAACCCATCTGGTTTCTCTATATACACTTCTTCTTCGAGTATTCTATTGGGACTCATTAAAATTGAGTCAATTTTTTAGGCCCAATTCAAATTTTTGCTTTGCATTTCCAAATGAGCCAGTTTGAATGGCCTAGTTAGAGAGAGGGCAAAATGGAGCCAGTTGATTTTCAGTGGGTAAGGCTTTGGAAACTTGTTGTACACCTTTCATTTGGCCTATGTAGTGATGTGCAACTTTTAGAATTCAGTTTGGATAAGTGTACCAGGTACCCATTTCGAGGGGTGAGCTGAAAGTGCATTTTAGGCACAAATGCATATTTTACTAAGTAGCCTAATTTGGGTGTTTATATCTTTTGCCCTGCTGATTGTCATGTTGAAATTCAAAATGGATTGAATTTTATGCATAAAAGTGTGCTTCCATGCAAAATTTAAAGTCTTCATGAATTCATTTGCTCAGTTTTCAAATCTCAATATGTTTGCAATTTGTATGGTTTCACAAGTCCCTATTTCAGCGCCTAGTCGGAGCCCTATTTCGTATACGTGTAAAAGTTGCCTCAATAAGTATCATGACAAAATTCTTATTCCAGGCTATTGTTGGTATAAATGATGAGTCATGTTTCAAATTTCAAGGCTCTGCCAATCTATTTATTCGGTTTTCAAAAGGGTTCATTGAATGATCGTTTTCAGTCTTCCACACTTTCATTGTCATATCAGTAGATTGTGGCTATTTTCATGAGTGCACCATTTGCATCCTGTCAGTCTTTTGATTGAATTGAGAATTCAAATATTTAATATGTACTTCAAGGTACCTATGTTTCAAATTGGAGGGTCTAACGAGGTCGTTTGATATTTTTAAGAAAGGCATCACGTGTTGCCTGAACATTGACTTCATCAGGTCCGCAATGTCAACAAAGCCAATTGGGCATTTTCAAAAATTAATATCTCTTCACTCGGGACTTGTCTTGAGAAACTATTTGGTATAATTCATGCTTGTATATCAGAGTACACGCCTCTCAGATGGCAAGGTCCAGAAAGGTGTTTTGACCACTTTGAAAATTACGTCATCGCGATTAAATGTGAAAATGTGGTGCAAGTGCCTGAAAGTTGCAAAACTCAGTTTGATCATCCGATTTAGGGTTCGTGAGGCATTTCGAAGGTCAGTTGCATGAAAACGAATTTTTTTTTAGTCGAACCCACTTTGGGGCCCGACCTGGCTCATGCTCGTGCATTGATTTTATTGGCGACTTTGTTAATTGGGAGAATTTTAGAATATTTAAATGAGAATGATATTTAATTGATGAAATATATAGTTCTTTTGCATGGTATTGGCATGCATATAAATCATAAAGGTTGTCAAAGGCGTTCATATTATCTTATCAAGAAGAATGCACACCTTCATGGCTACAGCACTGTGGAGATGGGGCATACACAGTTGTTGTCACACCATCATTAACGGATCCATTTGCTGGAGTTCAATGAGAATCCTCCCTCCATGTGTGAGCAGCTCCAAACAAAGCAAATGTGATATCAAGTTTCAATTGCCAAGCAAATCTCTCCATGTGGGAGCAGCACAATGAAGCCTCCAAGCAATCTCTTAACTAGAATTCCTCTCTGTTGTAGCATGGTGAGTAGACTACAGAGACTTTCAGCAAATGCTATGTGGGGGTTTTCAGACTCTATCAAATGAAAATACCAGCAACTCATGCCTCCTCCCTCGTCCAACATGGGGGTTTTCAAAGTTCATAAAATGCATAAACTTTGAAGTAAATGCAAATGGCAAGTGCGCATTGGCAACAATCCCCCTTTGCATGGAGTGGTGATTGAAGAAAATTAATTAAATCTTTCAAGCAAATAGCAATGGCAGATCCTCCCATCTCACATGGCATGTTTGAAGCATTATAAACCTTCTAAATGAAATGGGAAGTGAAGCATGGAATCAAATGCAATTTGCAAATGTCCTCTTTCCCCAATGTGGTGCAGAGCCCAGTCTCCTTTGCCAGCAGCTTCCCTACAATGAAAGGGCATTAAAAAAAAAACTTTCAGCCAAGCGCAATTACCAGTTTTGTCTCTGCATGGAGAGTGGGAGAACATCACAGTTTTAAAACCAAATGAAATGGCTTCCCTAAGTGGAGTTTGGAGGGCAGCGATGAAATACTAAGCAAATGTTCAGCAGCAAATGCATTAAACTTTGTTGGCACCGTCCTCCCTGCCATGGTGTTGAAAGGGGGTTTTAGTTTTTTTTAGTGTATCAGCAGGAGTAATTCTCCTCCCACATGAAGTTTGCGAAGTAGTTAAAATAGCAGCAAATGCATAACCCCCCCTGTGCATCGTTTGGAGAAGAGGCAATATGAAATAGTTTCAGTTTTAAAACCAATGTATTCAGCAGCAGTATGGACAGGTAAAAGCATTGAAGATGGAATGGAGTTGAAGAAGTTTCCAATTTAGAAGAATGGTAGCCATGAAAAACTCAAAAATCTTCAAAATACACAGTCCCAGGCATAAAATAATTATCCCACATTAGCTGTGCACAGGGAAATTTTAGTATTTAAATATAAGGCTTCACACTACCATAGTGTCAAAGCTTTGGGCTTTTGACACAAGGTTTCAGTTGGGCACCCAGATGGACCCCACACACATGGGCGCTAATTCCAAGGCGATCGAGGAGGCTGACTGAGTGGCGACCAAGTGGACCACACTTAGGCATGGATCCTGAGGCAGACAAATTTTGCAGAGAACGAGAAAATTAACCAACGAGCAAGTTGAGTAGATCGACAGTCGGTGCGACTTCGCGAAGGAAAGATGCTCGCCAGTTAAGGTCTGCGAAATAGCGAAAAAACATGTGTGAAAAACAAAAGTTAAAGACCCTACTGGTTCCGAGCAGATCGACGATCGGCGTGACTTCACGAAGGAGAGATGCTTGTGAGTTAAGGTCCGCAAAATAGCGAAAAACCCAAGCGGATCGCGAAGTGTTAAAGAGCATGCAAGTTTGATGGAGATCGACGGCTTGCGTGACTTCGTGACCTGAAGATGCTCGAAGGTTAGCCATTGCGAAATGGCAAAAGCCAGGTGGTGGTCCAGCTGGCAGGTCCCGTCCCAGTGGCGCATAGGTGGCGGTGATTTGGCGTACAATTGGCAGTCAGGTGGCTAACACATGGCAGATGGATGAGGTGTCATCCGAGGTGGCGTCCAATGGACCCTACGAGCCAATCAAAGACCGCCATGTGGCTAGGCGTCAGGCAAAAATCAAAGGCAAAAATGGATGAAAAATCAAAATTAAATGTATAGTCTCAACTATATAAGAATTTCAAAAAATTTAAATGATGGATCCACATGAGTGATTAATTCACTCAGAGGTCTATTTTTGGCCAAAATATGAAGCATTATATATTGTCAGAAAGCTCTTGAGATGAGGAATGCAGTTATTGAGTTACTTTCAACAGATATTGGATATTTCGAGAGCAAATTCTATGGGAATGAAGAAGATATTTTTGCAATTAGGGACAAAGGAGACACTTGGCAATTTCGGTTGCAGACCTAATCTTTTCCTTCTTCTTTCTTATTCCAATTTTCTTCTCATTGTAAGGGTTTCAAAATTTTGGAGGAAGTGCTCCAGTTTTCATGGCTTCCATTTCTGAATTCCTTGACCCAAATTTATAAATTTCTATGAATCTTTTTAGGGTATAGAGGTTACATTGCAGGATGACAAATTGTTTTCTAGTTGCATGTCTTACTTGTGTTAGGCATGAGTAAATTTCCCATAATATTGTCTCTTTGCATGTATTTCATTGTCATGAATTGAATCCTCAAGGAGGCTTATAATTTGTCATCTCAAGGAGATTGTATGATTGTTTGTAGGCATTCTTCAGTGAAGAGTTGAAATTCTATAATCAGTCATAAACAATGGAATGTGTCCCAAGTCTGATAATTTTGTGAATAGATTGAGTAATGCATTAGTATAAGGTATTAATGCAGGGATATCTTGTAAGAAAAATAAATTTGGAGCTGTGATTGGGATTTTGTAGTTCTGTGTGTGACTTTGTTGCCCAATGAATAAGGCACTAGTCTTTGACAGATTTGGAGATGGTTTCAAATATACATTTTAAAAGAAAATCTATTTCCCTTTATGTTTAGGGGTTTGTGTTCTATCATTCCAAAGCTCTGTTTCACCCATTATTTGTACAAGATCCAGCCAATCTGTATGTGTTATCTAATTTTTTAAGCTTGTGGAATGGTTTATCTGCTTCATTGATGCTGTCATGGTGAGTAAATGAGTTAATTTCATGCATCAAAAGGGTGTTCCCCCCTAGGTCTAGCAGAACCTGAAGTGCAGGAGGATCAATTAGGGTCCTACGTTATGTTGTCCAAGCCCCGATGTGTTTCATAGACTGAAATTGGCCATTTCATGGAAGGATTGCAGGTGTACTTGGGTTTATCACTTTTGGTGCACAACAAAAATGGTGACTCTGTTGGGGAGGTGTTGTAATAACTCATGTTGAATCGAATCCTAGAGTTGTGCCTATCCAATTTGAAGAAAAAGTCATAAAAGTGTTATAAATCTGAAAACATTTTCAGATCTGTAGTTATTTGCCTGGTAGTGTTGTGTGCCAAGGGTTGAAAATTTGTTATCCTTTTATCTTTGTGTGAGTCCAGATATGTTCATGTTCTACAAATGGTTTTATAAATTCTCATAGCAGTGAGTGGCGACTCTGAAAGATCTCTGCACCAGTGTTCATTGTGGTAAAAGTTTTAAAATATTTGATGAACTTGCATCAAAGATTTAGCAGCTGCTTGGGGTTTTATGATTGTAGATCCCAAAGAATTTATTGAAGATATTTTCCTCTGTGAAGGAGACGACGACTCTGTACAAAGATCAATGTATAATGTTAGTGTTACCTATTTTTTGCTTCTAGCTGAAAAATAGGTTAAGTTATGCTTGTTTTTTACAAAATGGAACAAGTACAAATTTCTTCTGCTATATTACATTCCAACTACACTAGAAAAGACGAACTAAAGATTACATTTTTGATACTTCTAGTTTGTAACAACAAGAGAGAGAGACATCTCATTCCAAAAAAAAAAAAAAGTATTTTTATTAATATTCAAACATGCATCCCACACAAAGAGTCGTGAGACTAGCTACATACATCAGGTGCAGGAAGGAAATACACAGACATGTATACATAAGTACAAAAAATAAAGAGAGCATGTTGAGAATGGAACCAGTCATTGCCTAAATGAGTGGAACGGCTGGAGCCAACTCGATGTTGCCTTTGTCTTGCTCCTTCATCCTGGTTTGTATTTCCTTTCCTTCTGGTACCTACAAAAGAGTTAAAATATGCAATGCATTAGAATATTTCATTCTAAGCAATGGCTGACTACATTCCTAACATGTGTACTAATGCATGCATATATATATAGTCTCCACATGCATCAGATGCATATAATTAGCATCATAGAGGGGTCTTAGAAAAGCAAATATCAGAATCAAGAGAAATCATCATACATATGCATATTATTGCTAACATGTTTGCTTCATGTGCAGGATTAGGAAAAGAACATCTTGCTGGTCATAGACTTCACAAATGAGTGGGGGTAAATGAGGCTCCCACAAGGGTTGAGCCTAGCTTAAATGAAATCAACAACAATGTCTCATACAATCAAGTTATATCAGAGCTGATGACAGATGAAGAGAAACAAAAATACAAGGCCTTAGAGGACATTCAATATTCCAGATTCAAAAGACTATAGTGGTTATGCAACCCTTGAGACAGTGAAAGGACATGTGCAGTCTATCTTACCTTAAAGGCAAGTATGTTAATGAAATAGCAGCCATGGTGACATGCTAGTTAGTCAAGACATAAATTCATGGGTCTGTAATAAAGGAAGCATTAATGTCGTCATAGAAAAGTGGTGCAGATAATTCCAAAGGACTGTGAGATTCCAAGTCATTATAAGTTAGAAGGGCTCATAGTTGCAGGTGTTAAAGGCAATGCTCAACTTTTAAAAAGACTATCATAGAATAGATCATAACAGTAAACATTTGAAAGCAACTCCAAAATATGATGACATTAACACCTTTGTTGCAGCATGAAACCATAATTCCATATAGGAGAAGTGCAAAGACTATACATCAGCTTGTACATATTATGGGCAAATATGAAGTATTAGGAAGCATGCAGAGGAATATTTGTAGATTTGTAGCAGTCATACTACTTCTAACTCTGTAGGGAGGTTGATGATCACTGTTGAGCCTGAGGAAGCTCTAAAGGCAGATGAAATTATATCTTATAATGCATTGTCACAAGTCTCGAGTGGTGTCGTGGTCAAAGGTGATTTGTCCATCTATATAGATTGCAAAATTGAAGATTTGGGAACTCTTCATATCTTTACTCAACTAAAATCACTGTGTAATAAGGATGGAAAGATTGAAGCTAAATATGCTAGGGTTTATGAAAAAGGGTTACATAATGTCGCCTACTTTCTTGAAGACTTTGAGGATGAACAAATAAGAATAATTTTGAGTCGAGTCCATGGTGAAAATATGTATCTGGAGAGGACTCACACTATAACCAAGGAAACTATTAGGGTTGTAATGGGTTATTTCTCAACCGGTAAAATTCTTGAGTTAAGGAGAATTTCAAAAGATATTGTCTTCAAGTTAATCGGTTCTACGTCCGATAGGCATTATTTTTCTATCAACAATATTAGGGACCCTGCGGTGAAACTTGCAGCAATGGTGATAGGCTACCGAGTGTTCTACTCTAGTAGACTTAACAATGTTCCATCCGTAGCAATTCATACACCACATGGAATGATAATTGAAAATGCAGACTATGATATTTGTGAAGCTATCAAACTCTAGCTATTTCAAAATTTAAAATCCATTAAGAAGGACAATACTCAGAAGTTCAAATTTGGTCAACTATGAGCTGGGTTATTTTTCTACTTTCAAAACTTTCTACCTGGTATAGGTGACATTGAATGGTCCAAAGAACAACCGGTCAATGCACAGATCAAAAACAGCATTAAGGTTGTGAAGAATACCTTTCAACTACCATGAACAGGTATTTTAATGAATTCTAGAAGAAGATGAGCTTGAGAATGAGGTTACCTGAAGATGTGATAAAACACTTTGAAAAAGACATAATCTTCACAGTTACCACTGACTTTTGCTTGATGCAAGAAATTGAACCAAGGGAGGAAGAGATGGAAGATATGAGCTACGAGGTCAATCATGACTTATTGGTTGGATATGCTAATACTCTGTTAGCATCGCCCAAAGAAAAAAAGAAGGCAAAATTGGATATCTTAGCAGTCTAAGCTGCACCAACTGAAATCGGTACTACACCTGTAGCAAAAGCAAAAGGAAAAAAAAAGAAATGTGATGAAAAATCTCATGTGAAGAAAACTACAAGGGTGACTTGGAGTGTCCTAACCAAGAAGGAACCAGCACATAAAATTTTCTGAGAAGAAGGAGAAAGTACCAAAGAAGAGGAACAGGAAACTGATTTTGCAACCAAAGTCTGAGGGTACATATTCTGAAGAAGAACCTAAAAAGGAAAAGGAAACCGGTAGAGCACCTAAGAAGGTAAAGGTAGTGCCGAAGGCAACTACATCTATAGACATTGCCACCTACAAAACTGACACAACATTTGAAAGAATAATGAAGTCATTGGGAAGAAACAAGTTTGACAATGTCAAAGAACATTACGATTCTTTTACTAAAGATGAGAAGAAGCAAGTGATTCAATAGGTACTAACCTATTTGGGTCATTATAGTAGATCTCCACAAGAATTGGAGAAAGATATTTCATTCTCTTTGTATAATACTTTGTTAGATAAATGGGAAGAAGCCACCCAAATAGAAAAGAAAATTTTTGATGAAGTATTTGTACAATATTTTCCCAATCTATCATCAAATAGAATTAGTGCTTTAATTGAGGAATACAAAGCATATTTTGAATTTAAAGTAAGAATACTGAAGCTTCTAAATGTAAAAAGGTCAGTTGTTGAGCCTGAGACACATCAGCTATCCTGTATAATCAAACAGAGGGAAGATGTCATCCACTCAAGTAGTAAGGATGATACCACAGAAGATGTTCCTCGACCAGAAATGGATGAAGAGGAAATTGTTCAAGTTGACAATGTCTATCCAACCAAGAAGAAGGATGATTCCATTATTCATGTTGATGAAGATATTCAGGACATAGTAGACCTATTTGGAGACATTACTGCACCAGATATGGATCCTCCTACAATCACAGAAGTACAGGTTACATCAGGTGATCAACTGGGTAATCAACTAAAAGAGGTCAATGAACCAGCAACTGAACAACTAGAGAAACCCCAATCTCCACTGGTCATTGAAACTACTCAAAAGGATTCTACTAAGGAAGTTATTACTCAGCAAACAGAAGATGCAACAGAGAAGAACACAAAAAGAGCCATCATTAAGAGTACACCCCCTGAACTGGCAAAGCAATAACTACTTGATGATGATGATGAAGACTCTTTAAGCATTTCAAGACCTATTGACATGAATACCTTGAGTGCATCTGAAATGATGAAGATTGCTAATGTTATGCAATCTCGTGCACACAAGAAGAGGTTGAAAGAGCAAAGAATTGAGGCAGAGACAATCCAGAATGTTGTAGAAATTTTGTTTGGATTACTACTGGAAACTTCTATCACGCATCTTCCTACTCCTATCAGCAAACTTGGTCAGTTAGTTGTAGATGCATCTGATCAAATCAAATCGCTTGAAGATGCTTCTCAAATATCTGCTAAGAAGAGCCACAAGAAAGAATATGGAGATAAATTGGCTAAGCACATTGAAAATAGAAAAATGACTTTATCTCATAATGGCAGTCTGTTAAAGAAAGCTATTGAATCTAGAGGAAAGTATCTTGCCTCTAGCTCCAATATTACTTTCTTTTATTCTGATATTTCTAAGAATCAAGTTGAGACTAAGCAGGAAATAGAAAGTTTATGCAAGGCATATATCCCAATCCAGGACTCTATTCATGCCTTTAACCAGTCTATAGATGAACTGCATGACAAATTGAATAGGTATGATAATGAGAGAACTAAGAGATTCCAATCTCTAAGAGAGCTCAAGAGTCAGCTCACCTCACAGATTGACATTCTTCAGGGAGCCTACTCTAGTGCAGAAGCTATTCTTGCTACTCGTGAAACCTGTACGCTAGATTCAATGGAAGAATTATAATCTCAACTATTGTCTACCTCTGAGTATATGGATACCATACTAGAATCATAGAAGAATTCTCTATTCCAAATGCAACAGAATTTCAATAATATTTTCATGAGAATATCCAATGCATGAACTTGTTTAAAATTGTAATATATGATGAACACTTTGATACAGATTTTCTATATCTATGTATATATTTTACTTTATCATTTTGGCATTGTTGTCAAAGGGGGAGTAATAATATGTATGTGTGTTTTTAAAAAATTTGTATTTATGCATACATTAAGGGGGTATTGCATTAAAAGGGGAATATGAGTAAATGTGTAAATATGTTGTGTATGCACACTTAGCGGTATTGTATTACTCTAAAAATTTCTAAGTGTTGCCATCAATGCCAAAGGGGGAGATTGTTGGCTTGATGATGATTGTAATGTATTCATCACTTGTTGTCATTGATGAAACACTCTCACACACATATATGATTACATTGACTACCAGTATAACTTCAATTGGTTTTTACTACCCACTGGTATGTTCAAGGTCTATCTCTAACCGGTACTTTGTGTCAACCAGTATGTGCCTAAGAGATAACCTGTGGTAACACTAAGTCAGCATCAAAGTGAAGATGAAGTTGAAGGTGAAGATCAAGTGGAATATTCTTGGACAATGATTCACTACTTTTATTCCAATCGGTATTGACTGATCTAACCGGTATCTGATTTTGTGATGCATTACCAGCACCGTTTGTTTGGCGGTCATTTTTGTGATGAGTTGTGTTTAAATATCTAGATACACTGCACCTAGGAAATTGTGTTCCTATGGCTGACATAAGGTCTGAATGCCTATTTAAAGACATCTGATTGAAGCATTTCATGCGAGATGAGAAAGAGAGAACATATATAGTAGAGTTGATCTATGCGAATACTTTTGTTGAAGAGCAATAAGTGTTTAGATGGAGAGCAGTGTTGAATGTACTTAGAATGATCTGATCAAGCAAGTTTGTCCTACTCAGAATAGATCAAATCTTTCTTGTTGTTTTCTAATTATTACAATAGAACTAAATCCCCTAACCAGATAAGCTCTAGCAAGCTTCATTATACAAATCCTCTAACAAGGTGATCCATTAGTTTGGATTCTAAAATCCTCCAGCAAGGTTGCTCTTAATAGGGTATAAGCTTCTAATCAAGCTTAGGATCTCTAACAAGATTTGCTCCTAGCAGAGCTCTTTGTAAGACCTTAACCGGTCAGTTTTCTATTACTGCAGATAGTTAACTTGTGAGTTCCATCTCACCGTGGTTTTTACCTATTTGGGTTTTCCATGTATAAACACTTGTGTTATGGCGGATGTTCTACTTTATGTGGATGTTGTTATTTCATTTTGGATAGCATGTATTTTGTTTAACTACTTGGTTAAGTTCATCTATCGGTTAGTGTTTAAAGTAGTGTTTGTTTTGGTGTCACTGATTCACCCACCCCACCCCTGCCCCCCACCACCTCTCAGTGCTTTTCAAGTCCATCACTTTAAAGGTAGCTTTCCTTTATACTTACCAGTGCCTCTTGGAAATCTCTTAGCTAGCAGTGCTTCAAGTTCCATTAGTTGATCTTCATTGTCTTTACTTTCCCGGTTACCTCCATGACTAGATCTGCATTCATGACTTTGACATACATTCTTTCCTTTTCTAATAGATGAACCGGTAATAGAGGCTTTAAAAGCATATTCAGTAGATTTTGCCACACTATTGTCAAAACTATTTGTAGACACCTAAAAATGTCTCATTGATCATGTACTAATTATTCCTCTAATTGATTAAATGATTCTTTAATTATTTAATTAAGTTAATTAACTATTTCTTCTAATTTAATATTTCCTCATCATTTCACTAATTATTCTATTTCTTTCATCATTTAATCATTTAATCATTTCCTAAATATTAATTAAATATTTATTATTTAATTCATTATGATTAATTCCCCAATTTAAATCATCTTTATTATTTAAATAAATTAATTATTCTATTTCTATTTCTTTCATCATTTAATCATTTCCTAAATATTAATTAAATATTTATTATTTAATTAATTCTGATTAATTCCCCAATTTAAATAATCTTTATTATTTAAATAAATTAATTATTCTATTTCTATTTCTTTCATCATTTAATCATTTCCTAAATATTAATTAAATATTTATTATTTAATTAATTCTGATTAATTCCCCAATTTAAATAATCTTTATTATTTAAATAAATTAATTATTCTATTTCTATTTCTTTCATCATTTAATCATTTCCTAAATATTAATTAAATATTTATTATTTAATTAATTATGATTAATTCCCCAATTTAAATAATCTTCATTATTTAAATAAATTACTAATTAATTCTCAATTTCTATCTCCAATCATCTAATCATTCAACCATCTTCTAAATATTTATTATTTAATTAATTGTGATTTAATTCCTTTAAATTAAATAATCTTTATTATTTAATTAAATTCAATTTCTAAATAATTAAATAGTTTCTTTAAATTATTTAATTAGCTAATTAATTCTTCAATTTCCAAATCCCCAAATTCTAATTTCATTTAATTTTGTATTCTTCTAATTTCTTCTAAATTTCAAATACATGTGCATGATTTCAAAAACCAAATTGAAAATCAAAGTCAAGTTCTAAATATATTCAAATGCTAAATTGAATTAATAAATTTAATTCTTTGAATAATATCTCATGCAAAGATTAAATTAATAATCTAAATCTAAATGCAAGCACATGCTAAATTAATTCATTCAATCAATTAATTAATTAAATCATTTATCTCTTCAACTTTTATTTCCTTCTTTCAATTAGCTTTTTCTAAATTAAGCTCTTTGTGTCATCCTCTTTATTTCCTCCAATCATCCTTTTTCTTCCTTCAGTCAGCTTTTTCTCAATTAGTTGACTAAATTAATCTATTCAATCTATTGAGTTTCACTCCTACAATCAGCAGTTCAACTATCAACTTGCATTTGAGCTCACCTAAGTTCACACCTCTTGATCATTTTGTTCCACCTTTCAATCAATCTTCTTCAATTTTCTATAAATTGAGCATCCAATCTCCATTTTCAATCCTCCTCAATCTTACTCTAAATCAAGAACTTTGAATCTGTGTGTCACTTGCAAGTTACCAGTGCAATATTTGAGAGCCATCATACCACGAAGAGGAGAAGAGAAATGGAAGCAATATGCAATCTTGGGATAGGGAGCTTTAATTGATTTCATTCTTAATTCCTATTTCTTGATATTGTATCTTTTCATTGTCTAGTTTGTTAGATTTGTTGATTAGAAGGGATTCGTGATTTCCCTTGTGCTTCTAATTGATAGTTTTGTTTATTTGAAGGATGAATTCTAGCATGTATTACATTTTGGTGAACCCGACGTGAACTAACAACAATTTAACCTTTTTCTGTGTTCTATGTGATTTTTGCAGATTGTGCGGATTTTTTTCCATTTTTTTTGCAGGTTGCATGAATTTCGAGAAAAAGATTTTCCGTCATGCAATCGCATAGATAGAATCAAGCATTTGACCCTTTGGGGTCATGCGTTCGTCCAGACAGGGTCACGCAATCGACCTGTCTGGATCACGCAATCGCCCTTTCTGGGTCACGCATCCACAAGGTTCATTGTTGTTTTATTTTTCTTCTATCTGTTGTTAATTTTGTATAACTCTATCCTAAATTTGGTTAATCCGGGATCAAAATTTCTTTTTACTTCAAGATTTGATTAACAAAGTTTATGGCAAGAAAAGTTCAGTTCAAAATTTCAGGTGCAAGAAGGACTAAGCAACAAAGGAGGGAAGCTAAACAATATCAAAAATTTCTCCAAGCAGAAAAATTGATACAGGATTCAGAAGAACAACTGCCCTTAGATAGATATAATAGCCTAGTTCTTTCTTATACAGTTAAATATGATCTAATCAATATTGAATGGATGATGAGGGATTTGGCTAGGGCTTCACAATTAGTTTCGCAGGTTCCTGATCAGGTGTAGTTTTCTTGTATTTTTCTGATTTTTATGTTGTCTACATTCTATCACGCAATCGACCTATTAGTGCTACGCAATCGAGCAGATAAAGTCGTACATTCGCTCTGTCAGATTCATGCATTCGCTCAGTAAGTATCACACAATCGCTCAGGTATTATTACGCAATCACCTCTGTCAAGTTCTCAGTTTCTATTTTTTGTTGGTTTATTTTGCTACTAATCTTTTGTTTACAGCCTATGGTGGATTCACAGAGAGGATTAGATTAGTAATTTTGCATGCACATCTCACAACAGTTAAAATGGACATGCATGGATAATCTCACACTTTAATTTGTAGTGCTTAAAATCAACAACAGTTAAAATGGACATGCATGGATAATCTCACACTTCATTTTTTAGTGCTTAAAATCAACAACAGTTAAAATTGACATGCATGGATAATCTCACACTTCGTTGTTGGTGCTTAAAATGAACATGGGCTAAAATTGACATGCGTGTATCTCACACTTGGTTTTTGGTGCTTAAAAATCAAACAAATGGTTAAAATTGACATGTATGCCTTCATTCTTGGAATTGGTGTTTAAAATTGACATGCACATGCGGATCTAACACCTAAATTTGGGCTATAAAAAGAATGTGAATCAGGTTGCATTAGATTAAATCATTTTTCATTTTCTTAAGGGAAAAGAACTTTTCATTGTGTCTGGGGTGGACCTACTGTTGCACTAACTGACTTTCTACTCGCCATCAGGCCTAAGGGAGAAAGAAGGAAGGTGACAACGACATCCAAATTTTCTTTTATTCTATGTAGTGAGGGGTATCTTTGATTGGGGATTTCATCACCCCACAGAGGTGCTTCGAATTGGGATGCGTTGGGGATATCATCTCTCCCAGTGTACTCTCGAGCGGGTTTTTTGAGCCGCTATATAAATATACTGGTCAGGCGGCTAGAGTGTTGAGTGAATTCGATGTATGTGGGGGCCTTCCCTGCACCGATAAGCTCAACTAAATCCTTAAGTGGCTTTCTCTAAGAATCCATCGTTGGATCAGGACCCCTCGAAACCTAATACTAAGAACCAAATTAGTTGCCAAAAATCCTACATTCAATGGTTCCGGGAGTGCGGATCGTACCCCATAGATACCCTTCATGTACCTTACACTATGATATAGGAATCCCTTGGCTAAAAGATCTTCATATTTTGGGGTAAGAGAGACTGGCATGCCCAAGAAGTGTGTGTCGTGGAGTGGAGCTAGTGCTGCCAGACTCTCTATCTGTTCATTTTGTTTCAGTATTTTATTGTAAGGACCTCACTGAATGGTGTCCAATATCCAGCCTAAGACTATTTTCCATGCTTTTTTATGTATCATTGTACTAGACCGGTATTGAGTCAGTCCCTTGGGCTATTTCAAGCCCTATCCCACGTATCTCTGAATTGTCCAATATTGTATGAAATTTGAGTCGATTAGCTATACATACCTACCAACCATTGTTCTCAAATTTGGAAAACTGCAAAACATTGTCCTACACACGAAGTTACCAAAAACAAAGTCCATTTTGAAACTGATTCTCAAAATGTCCTTACATACTTGTGACCATAGGTAGTCCCATTTACGTCCTCATTATCATCCATAGTCTTTTGCATAGTCCCAATTACATCCTCATTATCATCCATAATCTTTTGTATAGTCCCATTTACGTCATCATTATCGTCAATAGTCTTTTGCATAGTCCCATTTACGTCCTCATTATCGTCCATAATCTTTTGCATAGTCCCATTTACGTTGTCATTATCATCCATAGTCTTTTGCATAGTCCCATTTACGTCCTCGTTATCATCCATAGTCTTTTGCATAGTCCCATTTACGTCCTCATTATCGTGCATAGTCTTTTGCATAGTCCCATTTACATCCTCATTATCGTCCATAGTCTTTTGCATAGTCCCATTTACGTCTTCATTATCATCCATAGTCTTTTGCATAGTCCCACTTACATCCTCATTATCATCCATATTAGTTGCATAGTCCACCGTTTATCATATACATCCTTGTCTAGACCTCATATATGTTTGTCTTAGTTCATCATCATTTTCATAATCATCCTAGAAAGTCATACCCCAAACATCCAGAACACAATCAGAGGATCAGTCAAACTCAACCTCAACTCAAACAAGTTGGTCAAGTTTAATCAAACATTGTCACATTCAGAGAAATGGAGAAAATATCTTACATTTTGTGATCCTAGGTCCAAACCAAACAAGCAATCATTGTGGATTAAAATTATACATTTTGTAAGGAAGGTGGAGGATTTATCCCTTCCATTCCTATTCCATCGCCATCAATAGAAATATTAGCTCAACAAATCAAAACTATGCAACAACAAGTGACAGACATGGCTAGTCCTGACAACCATAGGGGTTGGTTAGAAAACATGATGAGAGAAGTGATGACCACGAGGGGATCAGTATCAAACCAACCTTCTTCTTCTTGTGAGACCATTCAAACATGCCAACCTTCATTCTTCAACAAAATTGTTCCTACCTCAGTTCAACCAACATTAGAGTCATGTAAACCTTCTTTTTCTTTAAACCCACTATATCAATCAAACCCTTTTCAACCAAAATCAAACCCCTTTAAACCAAATTCCAAATCAAAATTCATATCAACCCAACATTCAAACCTCATTCAACCAAAATCAAACCCCATTCAACCAAATTCCAAATCAAAATTCATATCAACCCAACATTCAAACCTCGTTCAACCAAAATCAAACCCCATTCAACCAAAGTCCAAATCAAAATTCATTTAACCAAAATCAAACAACTTTCACCCAAAATCAAATCCCTTTCAACCAAAGCCTAAATCAACCATATCTATTCACCATTTCATCATCCCCTGAAGTCACACAAGACCAATCCACACCATCTTTCTCTAATAACACAACCTCCCAAGGGGTATCCATAGCACAAAACCAATCCAATCCAAGTCATGATTTAGAGAGTCTCATTCAAAATCCTTTCTCATCAAGTCAAAAGGTTGAAACATTCAAAGAATCTCTCATGAATATCCAAACTCCTTCACTGTGTCAAGATGATGATCCAAAATCAGAAGAAATGAGTTCTGAAACAAATAAAGATCAAGAACAACCACTTCCATCCTACCCAATTTTTTATCAAGATCCCACCGACCAAGAATCTTATGATGATCCCCTCTCTTTTTTCTATTCCATTCATAATCAAACCCTTCCATCTCAAGAACAAAGTGTCATTTCAAGTCCCATCAAACATCCACCTCCTAAACAAGATCAGGACATCTCTTCCATCCTTCATAATAATCCTTTTCCAAGACAAGATCAATGCATACCTTTACCTTCATCTCCTAAAAAAGATCCCATTATTTCTCCAAATCCTGATCCAGATCTCTCCATCCCTTCATCTCCATGTCATAATCCTCCATGTTCTTCGCAAGATTTCCTCTCAAATAAACTTGTCATTTCTCCTCATGATCCCAATCCCTATACACAAGTTGTTCATGAACCCCTTATAAATCAAATCACCAATCCAGATCATACTACACAGAACAACTTGTCAACAATTGTTTCATCATCCTCTTCAAGTGCATCAATAAAAACAAACATAACACTCGCTCATGTCATAACTTCAAAACCAATTTGTCTCATACACCTGCACTTTAAAGACCAGGGGCAAGAGAACCTACCACAATTGAATTTCTTTGAAATTGATAACGTTGTAGCTGAATTCATGGGTTCCAGAGATGGATTTCCCTCCGATGATCCACAAAATTCAAAAACTAAAGAAATCAACATTGGAGATGTTGAACGTGTACACTTAGCTGAGTCCTTATATCCTATTGGAAAAGACATCTTTATCTGACTTTTCAAACAAAGGCCAATGAACTACCTACAAAAATATTATACCTAAAGGTTGGGTTAGTTTAGGTTTTACTTTCCGCATTGCATATCATTTTATTCAAAGCCCTGCACTGCATATAAGCACCATCATATTTAGAAGTCACATTTGCAAAAGTTTCTGCATTTTCATATAGTAGCATGAATAAAATAAGACAACTATTCAAGTTTATCATCTGTTTGCATTCAAGAGAAGAAAGGGTCATCTCCTTTCTTAGATATTCGGACATGAAGTCTTTGAGGTCCTAAGGTCATTCATTTTCAACATTACCCTATGACGATGCTTTACTTATGGTTGGGTAGTGATTTCACTATTTGAGACTTGTTAACCCAAAATCTATCAATTGCTATATCTCAAACATATTAACAAAATCTCTAATTCACTTGAGACACCTAGTTGATCATATGACTAGTGAAAAATCTAAAATTCTACTTCAACACCATTGTAATTGTCACACCCAAGTAGGTTTCATTACTTACAAGTCAAGGCAAGAAAATAAAAATAAAAAGAGCTATGCCAAATATCCATCTAAAGGCAAAAAGAGCAATGATATATAACTAGAATATCATGCATACAAATGCGATAAAAAGCTTGACTATGGGAACATGCAAGTAACTCCATCAGGGCTATGAATGCCTACCGGCAATGGAGCAATATTTGAGAAATTACAGTCTATAACCTCGTCAAAGCTCTCAAGGCTTGCTAGTAGTGAGGCTCTATTCGGGATGCTTTTGAAGTTAGAATAATCCATGTAGCTAGTCGTATAGGATGCTAAGGATCTTTAGTGAACACAAGAGTGGGAATTAACTCATCTACACACACATGGGCAAAAGAAGATCAAAGTTTCAAGAACCAATTGGAAAGTTTTCCGCGTCTCCATTTGTAAAACCTAGTCACTAAGTGTGTTGAGATGAATGTTCTGAAGGGCCTTAGAGATCGATTGACCGCTTATCTATGAAATGTTTTGCACCTCCATTTCAATTGGTGTATTCAAATGCAAAAACAAACACAGTCAACCTTGTTCGAATAGGAAATGCATCTTCATATTGCACGTTGCATTCTATAGATCATCATGTCATACAGGTCTGCACATTGGGGGCATAACTAAAAAAATCCTAAAAAATCATATAAAGTCCTGAAAAAAATCCAAAAACATGAAAAAGCTCAAAATCCAAAAACATTGAAAACTCAAAATTCAAAAACAATTGAAAAACTCAAAATCCAAAAACATTGGAAAACTCAAAACCCAAAAACATTGAAAAACATGAAATACCAAAAACATCCATATAAAGTCCTAAAAAAATCATCCAAAAACAATCAAATACGATCCTAAGAAAATCAAACAAAAACATTCAAATATCAATCTACATAATCCAAAAACATCGAAAAAGCTCTTGGAAAAGAACTAAAAATCGAAAATCAATCAATCAAAAAACTTGCAATAAGATGTCTTGTGAGAAACAAATATCGTAGCAGATATCCAGCAAACACTTCGCATAAAGTTAACAAAGGATACGACTATCCAATCAAACATCTCCAATCAACTGATCAAACTATCTTATCAATCGTATCATATCCATATCAACGTGATCATTATCTTGTCTTAAACAAAAGAGGATACACTCGAAATCAAACAGGTCAGTCTTAAAGGGGGTCCGCAACTTTTTGAGATCAGATATTATCAACCATCACATCAAACAACTGAGAACGAAGGCACAAGGTCAGTATAGCTGCTGAATTTTGTTCGGGTCAGTCTTTATCTTTTTATCATTTGGCGACAGATATTGTTCCTATGCTACTCAAGGATCTCCACAAGTGACTAGAGGAGTCGGGATGGGCATTACCTTTTTCTTTGTTTGTTGCTTGTCTGCTACGTGTTTGTTTCTACAATGAGATATCTTTGCATCTTGGTTCCTTATACCCTGATGTGCTAAGCTTCATTGTTCAATAATAAGGCTCAGTGATGAATATATATTGACGCAATAAAATATGTGACACGGGTTCATGATTCATTCAATTTCATTCTCGTCTCATCTATTTTTTGATAGTCTGTTGATTTCCCATCTTCTCTCTAAATCATATATTCTTTCTAAACATTCTTCTCACATCATCTCTTTCTAAATCATTTTCAATCTATCATCTCATATCAATCATTTTCTATCATCTAACATCATTCTATTTCATTCGAAGGCTCATTCTCCCATACTCTATCTCAATATCATCTTCACATCATCTATCTCTATCTCTAATCAACTAACTATTCTTCTATCTTTCATCTCATATTCTTCTTTTTTTGAGAGATCATTCATGTCTTTAAACAATCTCTCGAGGGGGCATTACACCCTAAGTATCACCGGGGCATACTGGGGCAGGAAATTTTTCATTTTCTTTGAAACAATGTCATTCTGACTTTGTCTCAAAGAGGGGAAAATGTAGACACCTAAAAATGTCTCATTGATCATGTATTAATTATTCCTCTAATTGATTAAATGATTCTTTAATTATTTAATTAAGTTAATTAACTATTTCCTCATCATTTCACTAATTATTCTATTTCTTTCATCATTTAATCATTTAATCATTTCCTAAATATTAATTAAATATTTATTATTTAATTCATTCTGATTAATTCCCCAATTTAAATAATCTTTATTATTTAAATAAATAAATTATTCTATTTCTATTTCTTTCATCATTTAATCATTTCCTAAATATTAATTAAATATTTATTATTTAATTAATTCTGATTAATTCCCCAATTTAAATAATCTTTATTATTTAAATAAATTAATTATTCTATTTCTATTTCTTTCATCATTTAATCATTTCCTAAATATTAATTAAATATATATTATTTAATTAATTCTGATTAATTCCCTGACTTAAATAATCTTTATTATTTAAATAAATTAATTATTCTATTTCTATTTCTTTCATCATTTAGTCATTTCCTAAATATTAATTAAATATTTATTATTTAATTAATTATGATTAATTCCTCATCCAAGGGGTTGAGCTTAACTGGTTAAAACATTGGGTTCTCACTGTGGAGACCCAAGTTCAATTCCCAATAGGAACATCTGAAGTGGAATTCTAAATTGTGACTCTTGGCCTTCCATAGGATGGGGAAGGTCTTGGGGTCAATCTAATCAAACATAATAATAATAATAATAATAATTCAAAGATATGTAATGGGGATGGGCCCCCCTACTATGTCCCCATTGGTTCATAGCTCCAGTCAAAAGCTATTCAGGCTTCGGCCAATTACCGATTAAAAAAAAAAAAAAAAAAAATTATGATTAATTCCCCAATTTAAATAATCTTCATTATTTAAATAAATTACTAATTAATTCTCAATTTCTATCTCCAATCATCTAATCATTCAACCATCTTCTAAATATTGATTAAATATTTATTATTTAATTAATTGTGATTTAATTCCTTTAAATTAAATAATCTTTATTATTTAATTAAATTCAATTTCTAAATAATTAAATAGTTTCTTTAAATTATTGAATTAGCTAATTAATTCTTCAATTTCCAAATCCCCAAATTCTAATTTCATTTAATTTCGTATTCTTCTAATTTCTTCCAAATTTCAAATACATGTGGATGATTTCAAAAACCAAATTGAAAATCAAAGTCAAGTTCTAAATATATTCAAATGCTAAATTGAATTAATATATTCAATTATTTGAATAATATCTCATGCAAAGATTAAATTAATAATCTAAATCTAAATGCAAGCACATGCTAAATTAATTAATTCAATCAATTAATTAATTAAATCATTTATCTCTTCAACTTCTATTTCCTTCTTTCAGTTAACTTTTTCTAAATTAAGCTCTTTGTGCCATCCTCTTTATTTCCTCCAATCATCATTTTTCTTCCTTCAGTCAGCTTTTTCTCAATCAATTGACTCAATTAATCTATTCAATCTATTGAGTTTCACTCCTACAATCAGCAATTCAACTATCAACTTGCATTTGAGCTCACCTAAGTTCACACCTCTTGATCATTCTATTCCACCTTTCAATCAATCTTCTCCAATTTTCTATAAATTGAGCATCCAATCTCCATTTTCAATCCTCCTCAATCTTACTCTAAATCATGAACTTTGAATATTTGTGTCACTTGCAGGTTACTAGCGCAATATCCAAGAGCCATCATACCACGAAGAGGAGAAGAGCAATGGAAGCAATATGCAATCTTGGGATAGGGAGCTTTAATTGATTTCATTCTTAATTCCTATTTCTTGATATTGTATCTTTTCATTGTCTAGTTTGTTAGATTTTTTGATTAGAAGGGATTCGCGATTTCCCTTGTGCTTCTAATTGATAGCTTTGTTTATTTAAAGGATGAATTCTAGCATGCGTTACACTATTTAACTAAAAGGTTGTAAGCTTACCAATCAAAGAGTCAACAGTTACCTTATCCTTTGAAATGGATCTTGGTTCTTGGAATGCTGATACTCTAATAGCATACTACAATTGAAGAGTTCTAAGCATTTTACTTACCACCACATCATCATCAATTTTACCACCAGCACCTTTTATACCGCCCACAACTTCTTTAATTATTTGACCATACTGTGCAATGTTTTCTCCTTCTTGCATTTTCATATCATCAAATTTACCTCTCAAGCTTTCCTCTTTTGCTCTTTGAACATGCTCATCTCCTCCGTGAATTGTTTCTAATTTTTCCCAAACCTCATGTGCAGTTTCCAATCCTTGAACATCATTATATTCAGAATGAGATAAAGTACTTACAATAGCTTCAAGGGCTTGCATGTTCTCCTATTGATATTTAAGTCCATTCGGTGTCAAGGGAGCAATATTAGGAGCCACATATGTTGTTTCAACATGTTTCTAGTATTGAGTACCAAGACCTTTGAGATATATCTTCATTCTGTCTTTCCAGATCTTATAGTTCTCCTTGTTGAACTTCGGACCCTCTTTCTTCAGCATCTTGTCTTCCTTAGAATCTTTATCTCAAGCAGTTAATCTTTTCTGCACAAAGAGGACCACACTCTGATGCCAATTGTTAATCCTATAAGGATCCGGTTAATACTCAGAGGGGGGGTTAATCATTATTAAGACAATTTATAACTTCAAATCAAAATACCATTTACAACAAATCTGAAATCAATGAATCTAACCCTTTAGCATATCTAATACACTTGTTACCCACTTATGCAATCTTATTAATCAGAATATTCACCAACTATATATTTGATCAACACATACTCATACTGACTTCAGAATACTTCATCTATCAATTCACTAACATTTCCAATAACCACTTTCACATCTTTGATAAAAAATAGTAAACTTATCATAATCGGTAATCAAAAATAACGCATGAAAACATAAACACTATGAAAAGACATTCCGCACATGAACACCAATATTTTTTATGTGGAAACCCAAATGGTAAAAACCACGGTGGGGATTGGTACCCACAATAATTTGTACTCTTTCGAAGTACGCCCTGTCAGGAGCTTACAATACACCTAGTTAGGAGTAGACCTTGTTAGAAGTCACTCGGTTAAAGGATTTACCTATCACTCCAGCTAGGAGCTTAATGATCTGTTAGGATCAACCTGGTTAGAGGATTTAAACACTCGTTTATGAGCTGCCTTGTTAGGGGACTTAGATGGCAAAGGTCTGTTAGGACCTACCCGGTTAAGGGATATATGTTGTTGTAATTGTTAGAGAACAATAGTGAAAAATGATCCGTTACTTTGCACTTTCATCTTGCTAAATCAGATCCAGTTATGTTTCACAATCTGCAACACTCAGATAGATCTCTATCTTCTCTGGGACGGCTTAACTCATTCTCCTAATGCCACCGACACATGAATGTTCAACAGTTGTGTCACCCTAAATAACCATCTCAACTAGGTTAGCCACAAAACCTAATTACATCTTGAATTTATAATACAGATCATAAGAGATCGTCACATATCATTATACAGATCATTATAAAAAATTACAATGCAATATCAACCATTGGTTGATCGTAACCCATCACGGAAATCCAATCCATATCCTCAAAACACTCTACTAAGCATTTCATTGATTCCCAAGAAATTCTTCCTTGAATCGTGCCAAAACAACAATTAAATCTTTCACGCAGGTTGTGTCATGTTACCAGCTTCAAGTAGACTCATCATCGATCACTGTCAAAATAGAAATCATTACCAATTAAGTGAATTCATCACCAATCTGAAAACCCTACTAAAACCTTAGCACAACTCCATCAGAAATTCAAAACATGCCTTCCGATAATCAACATAGGATGCGGTTCCGGTCACATACACAAATCCATCATAAAAGCTTATGTCTTAAACCACAAGTCTCCAACCATCGCCAATTTACCAATTCCATCAAAATCTTTTATTTTACCGGTTGAAGTCTTAATTCGCAATCCTACTGGTAAACCCTGTCAAACTTACAAATTCTAAATCTAGTAGACCAAAATACTTATCCAACAATTCAGACATCAAAGTTCATCTGTAACCATCATCAAACAATAATTGACATAGGTTGCCATCAATGACAACACAAATAATTGATCATGTCAGCATCATTCATCTACCGATACAGTCATCAACTCATCTATATCAGTTATGCCAATCATGCCAACATCAACATCTTTGATCTCAGCTACAGTAACAGGACCATTTGAAGGAGTAGTGTATACATTCTTTATGATTTTCCAAAAGTCTTATCCAAGATAATTCAAGTGAACATTCATCTGATGCTTCCATATAGAGTAGTTAGTTCCATCAAACCTCAAACTCTCCTTGAAAACAACATCTACCATCATGAATACCCTCAAGTGGCCAAGCTCCTTCAAGAGGATCTAGCTCTAATACTAATTGTTGACAGCAGAGCAGCAACTATGCAAGAAAACTGAGAGGGGGGTGAATCATTTTTCACCAAACTCTACCAAATTAACCTTAATTATAGATTTCATCATGAACAACAATGGAAAATATAAACACCACATCAACAACACACATAACAAATGCATTTTTGACGTGGAAAATATGGTAAGGGAAAATCATGGTGGGAACCTACCCACAATAAGATGATACTCTGCAATAGTATGTGTAAATATTACAATGGGGAATGCACATGCATTCAGGCACACTGCCTAGATCTCACTTCTCAAAAATGAGAAGGGCTACAACCCTGAGGAAAGTTCACTGCCTTACAAAGATCAGACAACAATCCGGATTACACGAACTAAAAGAATAGCATCTCCAAATGTCTAGTTATAGTTCCAGTTAAGCACACTATGTGCACAACAATTCTTATTTGCTCTTCCACACTACCGAATGATAGATTCGCTTCTTCGCAGATACAATAACCTCTCAAATCATAAACACAACCGTAGACACACAACTAACATGATTACATCACATATTTATACAATTCATCAACCTTAACCTTTAGGTCGGCTCAACACATAAGACCTAATTACAAAATTACATCACACGATACATAAATCGATAACTGGACCAATACAATGTTGGCAAGTACATATCATGGACCCAAATCAAATCCTCTAACATACAACACCATCAAATAATTCGCCAATATCATCCACAACACGCTACACCACCGAATATGTTGCATAACATGAAGAATAACACCGGACCAATGATATCTTCATTAACGTGCACCACAATCAACATGGACCACCAAAATGCATAGCACACAATTAGAGAACATCAAAAAGAAACGTGAACTCCACCGCAATCACCGCAATAACTTGAATAACAATATTCATCATTAACACCATCATCGAAGCTCAAGAACACCAACTAATAAACTGAAAAATATGCTTGTGAAGTTCCAAATCATGAACCATCTGATCAGAGGACACACATGAACATCCCAGACACTCTCCAAAATATGAAACTCAAGATATAATCATTCTGGAGCAATATGAATCAAATACTGCAATTCTGCAACACGGAACATTAAAAAATCAGTCGCCATGTTGGATTGCATAACTCGACCAAATATTTGCATAGCATCATGAAAATCATATTGAATCAACTAGAGATAAGCATCTAAAAACCCAATAAACCACATTAGCACATCTACACTAGATTACCAAAACCAACTCTCTACAATACACCAATTCTCTGCAACACGAGAATACAATGACATCAATGACAACAACATATCCCAACAACTCTAATATCCAACACTTTGATGGTGAAAAACAAGCCTTATAGATAATTCCACCTTCAAACAATGCATCTTAAATATTCTTCACACAAGTGTCTAAAACAACTCTATCATAAGAAATCATATTCTCTAACTAACTGATTTTCTTGGCATCAAACTCATTTCTGACTTTCATCTCAGCAGAATTCTCAAAAGACTCAAAATGAGTGCTTATGGAATTGATAAGACTCTTTAGCTGACTGCATGGGGAATCAGATGTGCTCTTGACATATGTGGGCATGGTTTTCTCTAGAACACCTGATGCAAGACTTACCGACTCGCTATCCTCTATGTGAGACTTTAGCAGATCTGTTAGATACAATGCACCACTGAGAGGGGGGTGAATCAGTGGTTCTCAAACTTTTTCCCTTCAACTAACTTGTGTGTGTATACTGGTTATAAGATCTAACTTAATGCATACTTACCGGTTAGTGGGGAGACCAAAACAAATACATTCACACACAAAAGGACATCTCATAACACCAGCTCATATACAAGGAAAACCCAAGATGGGAAAAACCTCGGTGAGCAATGTTGTTGGAGTCTATTGCTCCAATCTAGCCTCATAATCAAAACTCTGTTACAATATTTAGGGCTACAACCCCTGATTTAGGGAACCAACCCAAGGAGCACCAACCCCTACTTGTTTATGGGCTACAAACCCTAAGTGATTTATGCGCTACAACCCCTGCACCGAGCTACAACTCAGTGATCACAAAAGATAACTTTAAATAAAAAATTAATATTACTGTTACAAGTGAATCTTGTAACCATCTCATATGCCTCTCTTTGTTGATGAGACACCTTCTCAGCTACACCGGTACACCACTCTTTCTACTTCTCTCATACAATATTGCACTATCGGTAAACTCTACTTATACACCCCTCCTCTTCTTCTTCTCTATTGGATCTTCTCCTTACTGCTCTTCTCTTCACCAGTACACCACTCTGTCGGTCCTCTGTCTACCTTCTCTACAGCTTCCTTCACTTCTACTCTGTCTGTATAAACACTACCGGTTTTGCACTTCTAGCGGTTGAGAAATTCAACCTAGTTCTCCCTCACACTCAGTCTCTTCTCTATCTCCTTGAAGAGAACTTAACTAATCTTCTCTCACATGCAGTAGCTCTATCTTCTTCTATTCTGCAGCAACCTTCAATGATTTTGGCTTTCCTATTTATAACCTGTTTTTCCCACCAAAAGCCAATCCAAATCTTAGGTGGTTAGGGTTTCTTCCACTGATCAAATCTTCATTAGATCCGATCCAATCTACCTTGGATCAATCACCTGCATTGGAGGAATGCATATGTATGCATTTTTCATCATCCAATGCATATTTGCTAAAAATAGAAAAGCTAACCCTATTCTTTAGCCTCAAAGTCAGTTGACACATTTATGATCCAGTTGTTTCCTTCTTGAGGTCAATCTACAATCAAATATCAGACATTGATCATGGTGTTAGCAGATCCCTGATCTTCCTCTTTCATCCATCTTTCATCGAGTCGCACACTCTGCAACTCCTCTATGATTTTCGTAATCAACATTTAATGTCGACCAATCACAACTACCTCTTTGACACCAGACATCACCAACCTCAGCATATTTGCCTCCTTAGCTTTATGTGGCATCATAGTTAGTATCCACCTCATCACACAACTTTATTGGCTCATCTTGATCACCGACCACACACATAACCGGTACACCCATATCAGTTCACTAACCCTACCGACACAAATCACCTTGTCAGTTATCCTTCCTGCTACACCTATCCTATCAATGTGCCCTTATTCCTCTCCGGTAGGGGCCGGGTCCAGAAAGAAAGCTATCAAGAAATACAGAAATCAAGGAAGAATATTGGGCTTAGAGGCATTGGCTGCACAGCACTCAATTTGTTCACTTCCCACCCTTCCAACTGATCCAATTACTTCCGCACCTTGCTTGGGGATTTGTACTCTTTTGTTTGGGACTTGGCTCCTTGTGTTGGGTAGCAGGGCCGGATCCGCTTTCAACACCAGTTTGAGAGCCAGCCAATTGGCGAGAAGGAAGGCGCCAGAGGGCGGCGGCTTATTTGATCCAGAGCCAGTTTACTTCGTTTACCAAGTTGAAAGGCCTCGTATATTGTTGATGTATCCCTTATGTCTGCACTTCACTGCTCTACTGGTGAAAACACCTTTGTGAATATGTTCACTTGTCGGCACCATAGCAACTACCGACAACTCTCCTTATTCTTCATTTTGTTGCACTCCTCTTTATTAGGTGATAACCTTATCTTCCTTGTCTCTTCTCTGATGTTTCACCGATTGACATAACATGTCAACTATCACCAGTGCAGATTCTGGTAGATGTGTCTGTCAGTGGATAATATACTTTCCTTCTTGGCGGTGAGACACATTGATGACACCAAGTCATCACACTCCAACTCTTCTAAATCATCCTTCCTTCAACAACCTGGTATCACCATGTATATTCCTGCAGACTCACTAGCATCCTACTTCATCAAATCAGTTCTCCTCTCAACTGGTTTGTTAGGATGACAAACACACCATCTCAACATCTCATTCTTCCTTCAATGTCCCGGTAGCACACCTTGTTTTCACTTTCTTATCTGGTGTGCATTTATGATCTCATGCTCTAGATGCTTCCTCATTTTCCACTTGTACATTTGGTATTTGCATTCAATCACCAGTCAATATCATAGAATCATTCTGTCGATACAAGTGTGACTTTACCGAGGGGAGGATACATCTTCAACATGACATATGTCCTATTGGTTTTCCATATGTTGTCCTGCACACAGAGGCAACATACTCTATCAACCTATCACCTAGCCTGTGATAGCTTCTTCATCTGGTGGGAATTATGCTAGTTATCCTTACACTAGCAATCTGGTGGCCTGCACAAACTTCACCTTTGATGTTGATATGATCCAAATAGCATTCCACCACTTCAGCACAATCAATGTCCATCATGTAGTCTCTTCATTCCGGATGTATGCACCAGCATATCAACAACCATTTTTATGAGTGGTCACTTTACTGCACCTCTAGCATATCAATACATACCAGTTCTTCCTTCTGCATTAAGATGGTCACCAAGTTGTCACCAATGACAACACATCAACTTTTCTCCCATATTGGTCCATCTTCTATTTCGGTTCACATTAAACTCTAGTTCCAACAGCCTCTTGATCACTAGTTGACATCAATGTCAATGATACCGGTAACATCCTATATCGGTTGACATCAATGACAACAATCTCCCCCTTTGGCATTGATTTCAACACATGTAGTATCTATAGTATCCGGTATAGTACAATATCTTTCTCCCCCTTTGAAAACAATGGCAAAGGGCACTATCAAGATAATATTCCTCCTTGTATCTACCGAGTACTGACTAAAAGCTTTCACCCTCTTTTTACCAAGTGAATCTCCCCCTTTGAAGATTATGCATAACATCATCTCAATCACCAACACTTGAGATGGAAAGCTCAGGTACCAAACAACCCTTAACAACATACACCAGTCTCTCTCTCTCCTTCTTTTGCTCAGGACCAGATGAGGAATGAATTTCTTCTCTTGTGCATGTGGTCCTACCAATTTGCCACATTTCTATTACTTTCAATTGATGCCCCATAGTTAGATGAGCAATATCTTTTCCAATATTATCAAGCATCTCCCTGAACTGCTTTTGTGTTTAGTATATCTGATATTAGTCATAAGATATGGCCCTGAACTCCCTCTAAAACATGGACCTCTGATCTTCATCTTATTCATTCAAGTCCTAAGCTGGGACTCACATCAATACCTGTGACATTGATTATCATGACTTCAATGCCAACTGCAGGTCACATATCCAACCATTTGAGTCATAAAGATGTATGCTCATAAGATCATCTATCGGACCAATACATGTCATTCAGGTCCTTTCCAATAACACTTGATACATGACCTCATCCATCCAGGCTACTGGAGTTACTGCAATGATCCCTCAACATATTGACTTACATAACCTGCAACACTGATCAACACTCATGGCAGTAACATGTTGCACATATCGGTCTCTTATCCCCACTCTGGGACACTTTCCTCTTTACCATTATCTCTCGGTTCCAATGACCTCTACTACTCATTCATCTCACCGGTAGTAGATTATTCTTCTTCTTGTCCACTTTCACTAAGGGGATGAATGATCTAGTAAGAATTTAGCTCCCCTTTAGACCTCTATCTCCTTTAAGCCATAGGAGATATCACCAGTGCATTGAATGCATAGTGCCAGTCCATAGTCCTACTTTCTTGCTTCTTCCTCCATGTTTGCTTGGTCTCACTTTTCTTCCCCTTTTCAGTCCAGGGAGCAGGTTTCTTCTTCTCCTGTTGATTGATCCTTGCACTTCCGGATTCTGCATCACAGTTGGAAGTGGTGCTATAGTAGCACATAGCATCCATCCCTACTTCATGATTGGGGAATCTCTTAGCATGTCGGTTAGACCATCTTCTTCTGGCCATCCCATTGTATCCTACTGCCAGAACCGGTGGATCCCTTGATCTTATGGGAACAAAATCTCTTCTTCTTTTGTTCCATGCAATATTTTGTCTCTCAAATTCTCTATATCCATTTCTATGTTGAGCATAGCTACTAAATCGGTAGTCATGTGACTGTGAGTTAATTCTTCTGCACTTATGACTTTTATGACTAGGGCCATTACACCTCCAAAAAATGACATTATTGTTTCTAGGAAGAACATACTATCTATTCCTAGACATCGTTTTGCATTCATCTACCCTATGGTCGTATTCCTTGCATGCAAAACAGTAACCGGAAAGATGAGGCACATTACTTACAAATTTGTTTTGTCAAGCTTGAGGAGACCTTACCGATTTAGTGTTTCCATTTCTTCTTCTCTAGGTATGAATCCTGGGTTGTCCATGCTTTGCAGATCTTCCATCTGATCTTTTTTTCAACCATGATTGTCTTGACTTGGTGGCAGCAACATTTCTTTGTCTTCTACCGGTAGGAGGTCTTCTCCTGTTCATGCTACTGATAACATTGTCTCTCCTCATCTTTCCTTTTCCTTTTAGATCTACATTGTTTCTCCATGTAGCACCAGTTTTCCTCTTCATGTCTTCACCGATTGAAGTCAGGTCAACCTTCTTTCTCGGAGTACCCTTGACTATGAAGGTTTGGTTTTTGCCATTTTCATTTGAGGAGACAAATTCAATATCTTTGTGGGAGGTCTCCTTGCTTGTAGAGCATTCACTGATACCACATCCTAATCCTCCATTGTCCTTGGAATGTTTCTGTTGTCTTAACATCTTATCCAAGGCTTCATAGCCACCATCATACTTCTTTCTCAGTTTGAGCTCATCTTGACATTTCTCAAATTCTTTCCTGAGGGACCCCATTTCACCTATTATCTGTTGACGCTCTTTATCCTTTGTCTCTAGCTCAGCCTTTAGATCTTTGCACCTGCATTCCTTGGTGTCTTTTTGTTGAGTCTTTAACTCTGAGATACACTTCTCAGAATCTTCAAGGCATATGATCAATTGGTTTTTCTCAACAACTACAGCATTCTTAAATAGCTTGTATTCATTTTTCAAATTCTCCATTTCACTATTCAGGTCTTGACATCCTTTGTCCTTAGACTTCATATATAGTAGCAAATCCTCACATCTTCTCTCATTGGCATCCAAGATGGACTTCAAATCATCTGACATTCTTTTTGCCTCATCTAGTTGAGTGGTCAGTAAGCTGACCCTTTTGTTTGAATCTTCAAGGCAGGTTATCAACTTGTTGCATTCTTCATGAACTGATTTCTTGTAATCCTTAAGTTCATTTCTAACATTTTTTACTTCATCAAGGGAACTTGGTAGCTCACCTTCTAGATCCACTTCCGCATCTTTTTCTTCATCATCATCACTTCCCAATAGATCTTGTTGGCTAGATCTATCTACCTTGTCTCCTTCCTCTTCTTCTTCTTCAATGTCGTTGTCAAACACATCATACCAGTGGGATCTTTCTACATTATCCCCTTTCAATGTGTGACTCTCAATGTTTGTCTTATGGGCCATGAAGAGATGAGTCTCTACATCACCAATGCTACTGCAACAATCTAAACTGCCTCTGTCATCTGCACATGTATATGCGACATTGTTCTTCTCACTCTCACAAGCTGATTTAGTGGTGCAGGGTTCATTTCCATAGAGTTTCTTTATTCTATCCCACAAAATTTGTGTTGATTTACACTTATCCACCTGTGAGGGAACATCACTGGTGAGTCCACAGAAAATAGCCTTCATGGCATCATCGTTGCACTTGCATCTTCTTTATTCTTCAGGACTGGTGGGAGGACTAACATTCCTAGGGAGACAATTAACAACCGCCATCCAAACATCATAACCTAGGGAGGACAGGTAGACTTCCATTCTGCAACTCCAAATGGCATATTTAGATCCATTAAACACTACAGCAAGGATTGACACTAGACAAACCATTGTGTCCTTAGGCCAGAATCTACCCAAGCAAGAGAAAGCTTGATAAACAGTGAACCTAGGCTGTGATACCAATTGTTAGACACAATGCACCACTGAGAGGGGGGTGAATCAGTGGTTCTCAAACTTTTTCCCTTCAACTAACTTGTGTGTGTATACCATTTATGGGATCTAACTTAATGCAGACTTACCGCTTAGTGGGGAGACCAACATAAATGCATTCACATACAAAATGACATATCATAACACCAGCATATATGAGGAAAACCCAAGATGGGAAAAACCTTTGTGAGAAATGCTTACAATGTTTAGGGCTACAACCCAAGGAGCTAAAACCCCTAATTTAGGGCACCAACTCAAGGAGAACCAACCCCTAATTTAGGGCACCAACCCCTAACTTGTTTATGGGCTACAACTCAAAGGAGATACAATCCCTAACTGATTTATGGGCTACAACCCCTGCACTGAGCTACAACTCAGTGATCACAAAAGACAAATTTAAATACCAAATTAATATTACTATTACAAGTGAATCTTGTAACCATCTCATATCCCTCTCTCTATCGGTGAGACACCTTCTCATCTACACCGGTACACCACTCTTTTTGTTGCTCTCATACACTGCTGCACTACTGGTAAACTCTATCAATACACCCCTCCTCTTATTCTTCTCTACTGGATCTCTTCCTTACTGCTCTTCTCTTCACCAGTACACCACTCTGCATATCCTTTGTCTGCCTTCTCTGTAGCTTCCTTCACTTCTGCTCTATCTATATAAATACTACCAGTTTCGCACTACTAGCGGTAGAGAACTTCAACCTGGTTCTCCCTCACACTCAGTATCTTCTCTATCTCCTTGAAGAGAACTTGACTGATCTTCTCTCACATGTAGAAGCTCTATCTTCTTCTATTTAGTAGCAACCTTCAATGATTTTGGCTCTCCTATTTATAACCTGGTTTTCCCACCAAAAGCCAATTCAA
Source organism: Cryptomeria japonica (assembly GCF_030272615.1). NCBI lineage: Eukaryota > Viridiplantae > Streptophyta > Pinopsida > Cupressales > Cupressaceae > Cryptomeria > Cryptomeria japonica. The sequence goes on from NC_081413.1 coordinate 262,721,582, forward strand.
ATCTCAAGTGGTTAGGATTTCTTCCACCAATCAAATATTCATCAAATCCAATCCAATCTACCTTGGATCAATCACCTGCATTAGAGGAATGCATCTATATGCATTTTGCATCATCCAATATATATTTGCTAAAAATAGAAAATCTAACCTTGTTCTTTAGCCGCAAAATTAGTCAACACATTTATGATCCAGATGTTTCCTTCTTGAGGTCAATCTGTAGTCGGATATTAGACATTGATCATGGCGCCAACAAATCCCTTATCTTCCTTTGTCATCCATCTTTCATCGAGTTGCACACTCTACAACTCCTTTGTGATTGTCGCAATCAAAATTTATGTCGACCAATCACAACTACCTCTTTGACACCAGACATCACCAACCTCGGCATATTCACCTCCTTAGCTCCATGTGACATCATCGTCGGTATCCACCTCATCACACAACTCTGTCAGTTCAGCCTAGTCATCGACCACACACATAACAGGTACACCCATATAGGTTCACTGGCCCTACTGGCACAAATCACCTTACCTATTATCCTTCCTACCATCACCTTTTCTATATTGTCAGTGTATCTCTTATGTCTGCACTTCACTGCTCTGCTGGTGAAAACACCTCTGTGAATATGTTCACTTGTCAGCACCATAGCAACTACTAACAACTCTCCTTATTCTTTAGTTTATTTCACTCCTCTTTATCAGGTAAGAACCTTATCTTCCTTGTCTCTTTCTAATGTTTCACTAGTTGACATAACATGTCAACTATCACCAATGCAAATTCTGGTAGATGTGTCTGCCAGTGGACAACATACTTTCCTTCTTGTCTGTGAGACACATTGATGACACCAAGTCATCACACTCCAACTATTTTGCATCATCCTTCCTTCAGCATCCTGGTATCACCACGTATATTCCTGCAGACTCACTAGCATCCTACTTCGTCAAACAGGTTCTCCTCTCAACTGGTTTATTAGGATGACAAACACACCATCTCAACATCTCATTCTTCCTTCAATGTCTCGGTAGAACACCTTGTTTTCACTTGCTTATCCAGTGTGCATTTCTGATCTCATTATCTGGAGGCTTCCTCATCTTCTACTTGTACATCCGGTCTCTGCATTCAATCACCAGTTAATCTTAGAGAATCATTTTTCCAGTACAAGTGTGACTTTACCGAGGGGAGGATACATCTTCAACATTACATATGTCCTATTGGTTTTCCATATGTTGTCCTGTACATAGAGACAACATACTCTATCAACCTATCACCTAGCATGTGATAGCTTCTTCATCTAGTGGAAGTCCTGCTAGTTATCCTTACACTAGCAATCTGTTGGCCTACACAATCAATGTCCATCATGTAGTCTCTTCATTCTGGTTGTATGCACCACCATATCAACAACCCTTTTTATTTGTGGTCACTTTATTGCACCTCTAGCATATCAGTACATACTGGTTCTTCCTTTTGCATGAAGATGGTCACCAGGTTGTCACCAATGACAACACATCAACTCTTCTCCCATATCGGTCCATCTTCTATTCTGGTTGACATCAAACTCTAGTGCCAACAGCCTCTTGATCACTAGTTGATATCAATGTCAGTGATACCGGTAACATCCTATATCAATTGACATCAATGACAACACATTGCCAACAAGATCTTCTCTCGCGTTAGATTGAGCAAATGAAGCTAACTGTAGCTTTTGAATGGGAGATAAAGAAGCAAATTTGATTGGACCTTGGATGAAATATGGATCAAACACTTCTTTCTTATCCTTCTCCAAAATATCCTTTACTACCCCTGTAGTGTCTCTTGCTTCCATCACTGGAGCCTTTGTCTCAACTTTCATCTCCTCTACCACATTTACTACTTCTTCCTTAGCTGGGATTTCATCCTTTACAAATGTCTCATCAGTATCAACTAGATGATTTCGAGTATCCTCAACTGCATCCACTTACACTGAATCATCACCTCTTTTATTATGCTCCCCTTATTTTAGAATGGAAGGGACATCTACCTCAATCTTCTCACCTTTGGATTGCATACCCTGAGCTTCTGGAATAGATGTATTATAAGCATCACCATGAGCTTTCTCAGGAATAACTTCATATTGGATTTTGAGCAATAGTGACCTTAAGATCTTTTCTGTGTCTTTGATGACTTCTTCTGATTTTCCAAACATTAACTTATTGATTTTATTTTTGCTTCTAAACTCATTTTTGGCTTCCTTAAGTATTCTATCAACTTCCTCTATAGCTATCATCGAACATAGATTTACTAGCACATACTCTCTTAACCTTTCATCTTTTGTCTTAGCATTGTCCCTTCTGCATTCCAAAGTATCATAGAGACTTTTGGGAAATTCTAATATAATTTCTATAAGAGACTTATTGTATTTGTTCAAGTACATTATAGTGGCTTTTTCTAAGGTTCTTTGACTGGCTTCATCAAAGTTATCATGGAACTCAGAAAGTAGTTTTAGATTACCTTTAACGGTGATGGCTTTCTCCACTTCTCTTACTGACATCCTGGATTCGGTATAATATGTCTTGGACTTCTTGCTTGGTTTTTCTTCACTGGAGGGCTTGTCCTTAGAGAATTTTGTAACTTTGGTTCCCTTTTGCTTTATCTCTTTTACTGTCTCATCTGATTTTGTTTCCTCATCATCAAGAACAACAACATAGACTCTTGTTCCCTTACCCTTCTTCCTCTTTCCTTCTCCACTGGGTGATTTAGCTTTTGATTTCAAAGAGCTAGCTAGCTTCTGAGAATCAGAGGAGGGTGCAAAGATCCTAGTCTATCTTGGCTTTGTGGATGAAGCTTCTAGATTAGCCTTCTTAGCCTTGACTGGCTCCTCTACATCTAGCATATTTTACTGCCTTCCCTCTCGGACTGCCTCAACTATAATCTCAATACTCTCTGCATATGCGTCTGCTTCCTTCCTCACCTTCCTCACTATTACCAATTTCTTAAATTGACTATGAAGCTATAAATCCTTCTCATAATATGTGCCAAATCTTTCCTTAGAGGTGTCCACTAGCTTACTCAACAAGTGTTGAGCATACATCTCTAAGACTTGTTCTTCAACTTCATACCCCATGGGCATGATCTAGACATTTCTCATCTCAATTGCTTCCATAAGGCATTAATTTATTTCAAACATAAAGCATATGATGTCCTGATATTTCTCTATAATAGATTTAGAGATTCTTTCCCTAGCTTGCATCATGATTTGAAAATTTTTGAAATAACCCCATAAAGAAACTTTTCTAGCTTTCATATCACCAACACCACGTAAAAGATTTCTAATTTGTGCTACTACTGGTGTATCATTACTCCATTGAACAATACCTATCTCAGGAATCTCATTCATGAAATAGAAGAACGGTCATATACCAAATTTGAATGTGTTCTTCTTATCCTTTTTGATAGCAGTGAGATTATCCATCAACTAGTTCCAAAGAAATTCACACATATTACAATCCTTATTCTCCTTCACCAACTGATATGTGGCATATATGGTAATACCAAGATTGAATTCTCCCTTCTAGAATGATAGACTTTATATCCAACCACCATAGATGCAAATTTCACATCAGGCTCAATGATGTCATTAATAATCATAGCTTGTTTATAAAACTTAGAGTCGGTTGCATCTGTGATCACCTAATTATTTACGGACTGGAGTGTGGGCAAACCGTTGGATGCATTCAAGCTAATAACAATTTGAATTATTTCCTTCGTGATCGTGTACGATTAGTTTAACCACAATAATCCATTGTGAATTCTACTCAAAACATATCAGATCCATTCATTCTCATCGAACACTGGAAACCTAATCATCTGCGTGAAGCTTTTCTCTTCTAGGACCTTGAATTCGGGTTTAACCTTAAGATTCTCTCCCACAATTTTATTGGAATACAAATTCAATATCTAGGATCCTCCCAATTCCTCAATATTCACATGAATATAAGCCCTGATGTCTTCTACATGAAGAACACCGTACGGAACCAATGACAAGGCTCTTTCACGATCATCTTCCATAGATTTATAGGGATTCTTCTTAAATTTGGGTCAAGCCCTCTCCATAATATCAACAACCAGAGGTGCATCCATTTGCAAAGATATCCAATTCACAAACTTTTTTGATAAATAGCTTGCTTCACCAGACTAGGGTTCTTCACAGAAATGCCTTTACGCTTTTGATTGCTTGGAAATATCTTCACAAAGCTTTCTTATACACTTCTCTCAAAATGAAATGTGAGAAATGAGGGTTAAAGTGCTCTTTTATCTTTCGCACACTTAACCTTTTGGTGTAATAAATGTGCTTGCCCTATTTTTTTTGGATACCCTGCATACATAGATAGCTCTCAATAAATTCCCTATGGATCTTCAAAATCGCTCATATTCTTCTGAAAATCCTTCCAAAAGATATGTACTATCATAATATAGCTACTAATAGGTTGTCCCTCTTCAGCATCAACTCTTAGCAAGGGAGAAAAGAATTTTCTTGAAAACTCCCCCTAGGCCAGAGACCCTAAACTAATTCCTAGAGGAATTTCCAGCACCAGAATCTGGTGCGGACCCATTTCTAGCATCTAAATCACTCTTCCTTACCCATGTCTTCTTCATTTGATCTCCGATCTCTTCCATAGACACTTTTCCTTTTCCTTTGTCATCTTTTAGCACATTCTTGTTCTTGTCCTCTGGACCCTTCCTGTTCACCTTCTTGTTTATGCAGAATTTTGCAATGTGACCGGATTTGTTACAATTATAGCACACAACATTTATTTGACTAGGCCTGAAATTGCCGATTTCCTCTTGATTTGCACTAATTAGCAACATGACCAAATCTTCCACAAGCATAACATATAACATTTCTATTGAAGAAGTTATTTGTCATACTTCTACATTCACTAGATTTGTGACCGTACTTGTTGCAGTTGAAACATTTACCGGAGAAGGATTGACCATTATGATTCATTCTATTTCTACATTGACTAGCCTTATGACCAAATTTATTGCAAACAAAATAGTTACCATTGAACTTATGAGCATTACTTTGCCTTACAGGAGACCTTTTAGCTTTGTTCTTCTAAAGTTCTAATTTAGGATTGCTTTGACCAAAGCTTTCACCTTTCTCAAATCCAAGACCTCTCTTGTCATCTCCACTCTTCTGGCTTCCAAGCAATTCATCAAAGCTTAGTTGAGCTGATCTTGAACTTCTCTGTGTACTCATTTGCAATGACAATCTACCTTTCAAGATCTTCCTCGTTGTTCTTGGATTGTAGGAATTCAAGCTTCAACTGATCATTCTCACAGTTAATTCTACAACATTCATCAGATCTATCTTTCAAGGACTGGTTAAGACTCTCTTCACTCTTCTTTCTTCCTTCAATCTCCTTTCTCAACCTCATCACTATAGATTCCATCTCATTCTTCTAGACTGCATTATCTCTAGCAAGCTTCTCACATTATTTTGTCTTCTCCTTCAAGACTTGGTCATCTATGCTTTGGCTTTCTTTCTGCTTTAGTTGATCAACAAGTTCCTTTTTCTTCTCCCTAGACTTTTTAAGTTGCTCCTTCAATGGCTAAATGAAATTCTCAGCATCCTTAAGATCCTCTTTCATTTACTGAACCTCGACTTTGGTTTGATCAATATCCTCAAGTGCAATAATAAGATGATGTTCAAGACCACTGAAATCCATTGATTCACTTTCCCAGATCCTTCTCAAGCTGTTAGACTTCTTCCGAGGAACTAGGCTCTGATACCAATTGTTGGAATCAAAGAACACTAAGAGGGGGGTGAATCAATGTTCTGAAATTTTTTACTCTGATAAATTGTTATGTCAACCACTTAATGCATAGAACCAAAAGAAAGATGCAGAAACACAAAGCAATCAACCACAACACCATAACACACAGATTTTATAGATGGAAAACCTGGTCAAGGGAAAAACCATGGTGGGGATGAGGCCCATAAATGAGTATACTCAAATATAAAGTTTACAATGGAATGCACATGCATTCAGGAACACTTCCTAGAGCTCACTACTCAAAACAAAGAAGGGCTACAACCCTAGGAAGACTCACTACCTTACAAATGAGTTAGAAACGATCACAAGAGAACTTGAACTATTGAACATCTACAAATTCCTGGGTATAGTTTTGGTTAAGCACAATGTCCACTAATTTCACACTCTGCCTTATACTGCTTCATTCCAGAGTTATACAATATTCTAGAGCATAAATCCTCAACTTGCGCACATGCAACTATGCACAATCGATCATGAACACTTCTCACATAACCACCGATATCCAAAATGATCATAACAGTCGACCTTATATATCTACAACAAGAAATTAGGTCTATTACATGTCAGCTTCAAGAACACTTAACAAATAATGAAACGTGCATACATAGTTGTCTCAATCCGAGCTTATAAACCGATGCAGACCAAAACAATTGTCCACGTAGTATCAAAAGAATCTACCAAAACATCTGGACCATGAAATTGGTCATCAAAGTCAATCCACATAATTTGTATAAGGATTATCCATATGAGACTGTTGTACTGCACTATTACACTCAAGACCAATATACCGGATCACCTAACTCATGAACCAAACATCACTAGAGGCTGAAGCTCTAGAATAAGGCTTTCCAAACATCCATCTACCTTGTCTCAACACTACAACACAAATGATGACGTGAAAAGATGTGTCAACTAAAATGTTGAACTTTGTCGGATACTCTGTTCTAGCTCACCAGATTGAAACCAATCTCCAGCCTGACTTCTAGTAGGATCAAATCACATGTTGCGGATGGAATAACTGGCTTGGGTTGCCATCAATGACAACATGTAAATATTTGTGCAGTGTCTCTTGCCAACAATTGCAGAAAATGATCCTCATGTGGGAGGTAAATTTTAGGAGAAAAATGAGCATCATTCTTCAATGCTTCATCCTTACAAGGAAGAGGATTGAAAGAAGTGTTCATAATCTCTTTTTGCACCAATGTGCTCTCATTGGAAGGACCAAACCTGGGGGAGGATAATTCAATATCCATCAACGATTTGTTTTCTTTAGGAGATACCATATATGGAAGATAAGGTAACATTAAGATATGTGTTTATGATATCATCCCTCCTTTAAGATACTCTCATGGGAGAGGCACATTTTAGAAGAAATATCAACATCATTCTTCAAAACTTCATCCTTAGGAATGAGAGTTTTAAAAGAAGTGTTAATGGTATCTTTTTGCACTAAAATATCCTCATGGATACGAGGATCTTTAAGAGAGGGATAAAGTGAGACAAGGGAGGGTAACCCATTATCACATCTATGAAATAAATGCATCATGGAGCTAACTGAAAACAAAATTGCAACAATTTATTTTTTTCAAACGATAATATATGCAAAATGCATGATAAAAGGAGATAACAATGTACAATTTTTAGGATTTTTCACTAATGTAAGTACATAAGCAATGATTGAATGTATCTAAATTTGAACATAACATGTCATTGAAATCATATCAGAAAATTTAATTAAAAATTATGCAACCCACAAGCCAAATTTGATAAATAAATTATGTTTTTTATGAAATTTACCTCTAAATTTATATAATTTAATTGTAAATCCTATCTATGAGTGCAAATGTGAAAATTAAAGTGCATACAAATCATATCTAAGACAAGGAATAAGAAATCAGCATGAAGGATGTCGAGTTCACCAAAATGTAGACGTGCAATTTGGAACTAGGGCTTCACCAAGTAGGATAAGACCACTAATGAACCAAATTAACCTTTACATTGAAAGAGGGGTGAATCCAATAGATATAGCCTCAATACAACTAAGTAAAGGGTTGAGATTTACGATTAGATTCACTGGTTAGGGTTTGAGTCCCTCTTCTAAGTTGAATTGTGAAAATGTTGAAATTGGGGAAAAACAAGGAACTTCTTATGTAAATTGGCAAAAACAGTGGGCTACATATGTTGTACAAATCCACCAACTTGGATCTATTCAAAATAATTTGATTTGGATATGCTCCCAGAAGTTCATCCTAATTTTCTAGGACCGTGGTGGTGGTCTACTTGATCCTCTAAATTTCTTGTTGTCAAAACGTGAACCTATCCATCTCTGTGAATTATGTTGAGCTTGAAAAACACAACTCCACACTTGTTTTCTACACACAGAAAGAAAGGGGAAATTCTTGAGAATGGGGGTTTGCCTAAGTCAAACCCTGATTTAGGAATTAATCTTGAATGAAATAATGCAAATATTGAAATAAATGCTAGATAGATATACCTCAAATCTGCACTTGTTGATGATGATGTTTTTCTCTTTGAATGTAATCACATATGTTGTATGAAATGGCATGAAAAACTCAAAACCCTAATCACACACACATGCCTGCATAAGATTGATGTGATTTTGCTCCACAATAGTTGAAGGATAAATATGCAGCCATAAAGATCTCTTAAAATGCTTGATTAATTCTTCACGGATGCATGAGTGGTAGGAATTAATTTCTTAGAATCTTAGAATGCTTCTAGGTGAAAATGAATTGAGAAGGATGCCTTATATAAGAATTTCAAGGGCTGAGATTCCTAATTAGATTCACTAGTTAAGGTTTGATTCCCTCTTTCTAAGTTGAATTGTGAAAATACTGAAATTGGGGTAAAACGGGGAACTCTTGATGTAAATTGGCAGAAGCAATGAGCTTCAAATGTTGTATGAATCTACCAACCTGGATTTGGTCAAAATAATATGATTTGGATCTGCTCCCAAAAGTTTGACCTAATTTTTCAAGATGGTGGTGGTGGTGGTCATCCTAGTCCTCTGAATTTCTCGTCGTCAAAAGGTGAACCTATTTATCTCTGTGAGTTATGTTGATCTTGAAAAACAAAGCTTTGCACCTATTTCTTGCACACATAAAGAAAGGGGAAATTTTTGGGAATAGGTATTTTCCTAAGTCAAACCCATATTTAGGAATTAACCTTGAATGAAGTAATGCAAATACTGAAATAAATGTTAGATAGATATACCTCAAATCTGCACTTGTTGATGATGATGCTTTTCTCTATGAATGTAATCACATATGTTGTATGAAATGGCATGACAAACTCAAAACCCTAATCACACACATGCTTGCATAAGATTGATGTAATTTTTCTCCACAATGGTTCACAACAAAGGACTCTAACTCAACAACATTGGTAGAATGAGAAGGCAACATACTGGTAAAACTTTGGAGGTTTTGATTAGGAGGAGCTACAAATTTATTCTCTTTTTCATTGACACTAGCTACAGATATAGTATTGTTATCAATAAATTATTGGATCTCATTTCTCAACTGATAACATTTCTCAATATCATAGCCAGGTTGACTATAATATTGACAAAAATCTTTAGGATCATGGTAAGTTGGAAATGGTTTAGAATTTTCAATTGGTTTGATGGAAGTTGCAACACATTAGCATTCATCCACCTCAACATTATACTATGTAAAGATTCTGAAAGAGGAGTCAATTATTTTCTAAAGTATTTAGATAAAGGGGCCACACTTGAGTGTTGATGTTGTCATTTATCTTGATGAAACCTTTGTTGGGTTCGAACTTCATAAACGTTTGTTGATCACTCTCATTCTTATCAACTAGAGCCATTTAATGGATGATTCAAAATGACTCACTTGAAGTTGATATTTATGAAGCTCTACGCACAATTATGTAAAAGAAGTAAACTCAGAAAATAGAGGCTTATCTTTAATATCCTTTCGTAAATTAGCAATAAAAAAAATTTGAATATCATGATTAGGCATAGGATAAGAAATTTTTTAATGCAAATGTTTATATCTACCAATATAAACAGTTGCTTTTTCTTTAACTCCTTTCTTACAATGAATTAAATCAGTCAAAGTAATCTTAGGACCAATGTTATTTAGTGTGAGACCCTACCCCGAGCCATCATAGCATTTCAGTTATTTTCATGTTGGACCTACTATTGATACTGCATTTTGATGCATTATGGACATAGATTTTATATGATCCAGTGTTTGGATAACATTGATATGATTATGTCATTACTTTGATTTGCAGTACTTTGTTTTGATGCTAGAAAATTATGGATGCATGCTCTATAAACGATTTAATTCTATGATGATTATGATGATGTTGTTTAGAAGATTATTTTATGTGGATGTTATTAGATAATTGGAAACTTGATTTTTATAAATGAAATTGTATGCGATGTCTGAATTGTATTCTTTCCATATAATATTATATGCGATTTTTGGAATTACTAATGTGCAAGTGAGATGTGCGGGAAAATTATTCCATGTGACCATGGAAACTATTCAGAGAATCAAGCCTAGGCCTATGTGTGTTTGTGAAGCCAAGGGTTGTCTATTTGGAGAGACAACACCTCGTTTGTAAATGTGTTTTAATTTGTAAATGTTATGCTTGGATGTGTGTTTATTTTGGAAATTGTTTAATTTATAAATTTCAAAAGGGACATTTGCCATGTGTATTTTAGTGAAGTGTAATTCTTTTTGCGGTTTCACTTGACACGTGTTGTAAGATGAGTTGGCAATGACATGTCCCTTTGGAGGAAATTTGTTTTACCAATGCATATTTTTCAATTATCCTAGTATGGTCCCGAGAAAGTCTTGGATAGGGAGCCATTAGAAAGGTCAACTCAGGGTTGACCCATAGGTAAACTTTGGGTGAGTTTCTAGGGGGTTAAACTAACTCCTAGGGTCAAGTTAGGGGCATTTTTAGTGGGCCATATGATGTACCTATGGATGAAGGCCAAATTTAGCTATGTGTCCACTCCCTAGGGCCTGTTTAGCCACCCCAAAAATTGAGTTTCCCAAGTTGGCCGAATTTAAACTTTAGAGGAGCCTTCCTAGGTTAGGTAACCCTCCTCATGAGTGACATTGCTCTTCCCCATTCCTTTTACCTTTTTTGAAGTGGCTTGGCTAGAGAGTTTGTAAGGTATTGGGAAGACCAACCAATGAATATCCTTCACCCTTCCCAAGTGGGTTGGAAAGAGTGAGGAGTGTCTTCTTAGGGAATAGTTTGGGAGGGAGAAGTTTGATCACCCACTCTCCATTTTGGAGACTTAGATTCTTGAGTAGTTTTTGTAGGTTTTTGGAAAGGTTTTTGGCTAAGTCTTGAAGGAAAAAGATAATGGATTTGAGTAGCTATTCTCCAAGATTCATCATCTTTTTGGTAGATTTAAGGTTGGTTGTTTTTCTAGCTCATGTATGTTATTGTATTATTGAAAAGATTGCTTGTTATAGTTTATTTTCATTGTTGATATCTTAGTGTGTTGGGAAGATGTTGATTTCTTCCCTATATATTCTTTTCTTTTGTTATTGTGTTTTTTTTTTAGTTTTCAAGGCCAAACTCACCCTTTGGAGGGAAAAGTGGCCTTGGGGTGAAGGGTTGTTTGACAGCCTATGAGTGTAGAGGCTCTCTTTGGAAGAGAGTGTTTTACAAGGGGTTATGGGACCCTTGCTGCATAGTATTTTGTTATGAAATGGGGGCCATAAGGGGAGTTTGTTGGCTTGTATGTCTTGGGGGACATAAGGAATTGTAGGGACAAGTTTGGAACTTGTGGATGTGTTTATTTGTAGCCTTGCTATGGCATTATATTCTCCTACTTGTAGAATTCTCCTCTAGGTATATGGTCCACCTTCACCCCACTTGAAAAGTCACAAAGTGACATAGTTCATCCTTGGAATGGGAGTGTTAATGTTGTTATGAGTTTTCTTGCTTGTATGTGCTTTGAATGTGTGTTTCTCGTCTAGCCTTGGTTCTCCTAGCTTGGGGGTGGCTTTTTGTAAGCCTAGGTTGGGAGGTGAGCCTCCATGGTCACAACCTCGAGCTTTTTATTGCAGGTTTGCTTGGGAAAGGATTCGAAGAAAAGCTTGAAGTTGATACTATTCTTTATTTGTATTAAGAAAATAAATGTATTTGGGAAGCCTTCATTTAGTAGAAATGAGAGGCTAGTTTTTGTACATACCTATTTGTAAAATAAATACCATGATGTATTAAATGTATTTATTTGAGTAAGTATTATCATGAAACAAGATGTATTCTTTTTATTAGACTTTGATCTTGCAAAGAAAGATTAAAATTTGAGTTATTTCCCTATAGATATTTGAGTTATTTCTTTGTAATTATTCATTGCAAAAAAAAAAGAAATGGAAGGAAATTTGTTTTTTGTTTTTTAATTGTTAATAAAGTGTATGCATGTTGGAAATGGAAAGGAAATAAATAGTTGTATATCTAAGTTGTTCCATTCTGTTTTCTTTTATTATTCTGCAAATATAAGTGTCAGAAATGCAGTTAAAAATAAATAAGAAAAAGCTATTTTTGTCTATAGTTTTGAAAGCAAATATAGGGATGATACTTTTATGTGTTAGTTTTAATCCTGCTTAAATTATTGATCCTGCTGTTTTTTATTTATTTATTTATCAAAATAAAGAGAAAGAATTAGTGTAGTTGTTAAATAAGTTTATTCCTATCATTTATGCCTATTTCCTGAGTTAAGTGTACAGAAAATTAAAGTGCAGATTGTAGGAATGAAAAAACATATATATATATATATATATATATATATATATATATATATATATATATATATATATATATATATATATATATATATATATATATATATATAGGTTAAATATTCAAAAAAAAAAAGAAAATCTACTGTTTTGCTTCAATCTATTATGCTGTTGTAAGAAATATTATATAGAACATGTACTGCATCTAATTCAAGAAGAAGAAAAAAAGATCCCATATACATTATATTCTGGAAATGAAATGCTGTCATTTTATTTAGATTCTGGTTCTTACCAGAGTTATGTTTGCCCTCACAGTTAATAATGTATACACACACACACACACACACACACACACACACACACACACACACACACACACACACACACACACATATTTAAACATTTTAATGTTTTCTATTTTTAAATAAAACAGTTTGCAAAAAAAAATATACTCATGTACATATATGTACCCAAAAATTTAGATTATAATGCTTGTTGTTAAAACCAGGGATGTATATGACCTAGCCATCCACCATGGAGAAGCACAGTGGGCGGCACGGGACCGCCACTGTGGGTATCCACAGTGAGTGGCACATGGCCGCCACTGTGGGTAACCACAGTGGTGCCCGGGTGCCCTTCCGCCCTGCGCCATGGTCACGCCCTTCGCCCATGCTGCCACCTTGGTTCGACCCCCGTCATCTGCACACACACACGCACAGGAAAAAAAAAGAGAGATAAACAAGCAACCCTAAACCAATTTTGGGTTAGGGTTAGCTTGAAAATAAGGAAATGAAAAGAATAGGGTTAGTGTATAAAGAAGAATAAATCAACCCTGGATAGGGTTTGTAATAAAATAATAATAAAATGAAAGGAGGGGGAATTCTTTTTAAAATTTGAAAAAGAATCTCCCCCATTTGTCTATAGCCAATATGTAGAATTAATTAACCCTTAATATTGACTAGGGTAAAATTAGTTTTTTAATATAGACTTCATTTAGAAAAATATAAGTATACACATATGTATAATTATATCAATTGATATATATTTTACATATATATTTAAATATGGATGTTGGGTTAAAATTCTTTTGGGGAATATATTAATGGAATTTATTAAATGTATTATGTAAAGTTTTAACCTATGAGGTCATCGTTGGCCAAATATTTAATAGTTGAAATTTAAATATCTAAGGGGATTTAAATTTGACTTTAATATAAAATGAATTTATTGGTCTAATATTATAAATGATTTGGTTAACTCTATCAATTTAATTTAAAAAGCGTATTCACGTTTGCTCAATTAGTTATTGTAATATGAGTTAAAATTAATCTATGTAGCCTTGAGTATTTTAATACTTTTGAGATGATTAATGTCTCTTGAATTATTGTTGGACAAATTTTAGTTAGGGGAAATTAATTAATTTAGTTTAATTAATTAAATAAGTAGTGACGACCCTTTTTAGGGAATAATTAGTCTACTCATAATATGGACGCCATAATGAAGGAGTTGATTAAACCAACTTTAGGAAACCATTCTATTTTATCCTGAGTTAACCTTTAGTTAAGACAAGACTTATTTATCCCTTTTTAAATATAGATTATTTAATGTATTTATGTTGTTTTAAAAAATAAAAATTGTTTCGTTTTTGCCCAAAAGTTTGGGCATGACATTTAGAAATTGTTGAATGAAAGCATTGGACAATTGTTGAAAGGAAATAATAGAATAAGGAGACAAATACCATTGCAAGGCTTTATTTATAAAGGTTCTAGTAAAAAATTTAGCCATATGTCTTTGGTCATGAGAAAAATTACTACACAGAGTTGAAATGTCTTCACGAGTCAAGGGGTCACCTTTTCCATTTTACAACTCCAATTGAGGAACTTCCATATGCTTTGGAGGAACCACACAAACAATGTCATCAAATAGTGGGCTCGCTACATCAAATGTGGAAAAATTGAACTTAGATTGAGTTATGAAAGCCAATTGATGTTGTAAGGATGTAACAGCTTGAGCTAAGTTATTGATAGTTGCTTCAGTGGATGGATTGAAATTGGACAAATTGGATTGTGATGGAGGAGCAACATTGTTGTAAGTAGGTGAAGGTTGAGAAAAAAGAGGGAGAACATTATTCTATGCTGGTATAGGAGATTGTTGTGAAACAAATGGAAGACTCACAAAAGGAGGTATGTAAGAATATTGATCGATTGGATTGCCCCCATGACTAACATGTGTAGGATTAACATTTTGTGTGGAAGTAGTCATGATAGAAGATGTAAATGTAGGCACACTAGGCAAGGATGTAAGCATAGGAATGGAATGGTTAACTTGGCTAGTGGGTTGAGAATAACCAAGAGATTTGGCACAACTTTTGATTAGCATAATATTAGTATCAACAATATGAGCAAGGCCTTGCAATAAATCCACACCTATCATATTATTTTACACCATTATTTTCAATCCTTTAATCAAGAGGATTGCCTCACTATCCAGGTATTGTTGACCCATCCATTGTTGAAGATTCTCAAATTCATTATCAATCTTCTCTAATTGGTCAATAGTAACCCTAGTTAGTGATTCATCCACTGTTGGAATCCAAGAACACTGAGAGGGGGGGTGAATCAGTGTTCTACCGGAATGATCAATTTTAACCTTATTAAAACATGCATTCACCAACCGGTAAACCGGTACATATAAGATTGAAAGAAGTAAAGAAACCAATAATCCAATCACATAAATGAATACCATAACACATAGAATTATACATGGAAAACCTCAAAGAGGAAAAACCACGGTGGGATTTGTGACCCACAATATCAATCCACTGGCCATATGAACAGATATTACAAAATATAGGGGCATGCACTTGCAGGAAGTCTTACATCCTAGAGAACACTGCTCAATCACAAAAGGAGCCTCACTGACTACATACAAATCCAGACTACAATCTGGAGAAATGAGTGAACTGCAAAGATAGCATCTCCTATGCCTAAATACAGTTCTGGTTAAGCTTTGTTTGTTCCGGTCTAAAACCCTAAACCCTTACCAGAATAACCTCTTACATAAACTTCGCATTACAAAAAATTATCACATTCTCTTATCCTTCCATATTACAAAATGATCTAATCAACTGACCTATATACCCTTACAATTCATCATGTCTTATGTCAGCTTACATAGATAATTACAAAGTGAATATACATGTCGGCTCAATTACATAAATACATAAATATCAAAATCAATTGTCGATGTCAGATCTCCCAAAATGATGTCAGCCTCCAATACCAATAACCTGATGAATTCATGTCAGCTTGCAATGTTGGTACCCAAAGAATTCCTTCCAACCGGTGAAGATACATGTTGGTGCTGGTGTCGGTGTCTATCAGTAATCAACCAAACCAAAATATGAAAGTCGGAACATGTTGCCATCAATGACAACATATTGAAACCAATCAAATGAGTGTCAATTGCCAACATTCTCCCCCTTTGGCATTGGTGGCAACACTCATGTGAAAAATGATAATGGTTTCCATCTGTCGATTTCATCTTGAGACTGCTTCTCCTGAGTTGAATATCCATCTATGATCATGATCAATACAAAATACTTCATACCTCCATATCTCTCGATGCCAAGAATATATTTTTCACCTATACTCCCCCTTTGACGTCAATACCAAAAAAAAATACCAAAAATCAGGACGAAGAATGAAAGGCTGTACAAAGAATGTCCCAAAAAACCTTACCGGAGTTGAATATATTTGAAATTTTTTGGATGGGCTTTCTCCAAAATCTCTAGATAGGTATCCCAACCTGATTTGAGTGTGTCGGAAACAGATACAATTCCATTAAGCATATGGGCATATGACTCTTTATCCTTAAGCTCTGCTAGTGTGGGCTTACCAACCATATCAATACACTCCTTATGTACACTTAATGAATCCAAACGAGGACTCACCAATCCTCTAAGACCTCTGGCTCTCCTTATAATTTTATCATTTTCCCTCTCAAGAGTTGAAACTTGAGCTTCCAAAACCAAAATCTGACCATCAATAGATGTAGTCAAAGAATGTGAACCATCAAAAGAATTGACTATACCTACAATCTCCTCCTGAATATCCTTAATCCTTTTATCTGTCTCAGCTATAAGTAAACCTGTGTTACAACATACTTTGTAAATATTAGTACACTACCTCAAAGAATTATCAATCAACTTCAACTTATCATTAATCTCCTTCTCTAACTCAATCATCTGATCAAATGTTGCTCTCTTAGCCTATGTAAACCTCTCCAGTTCCTGTCGGTTTGATATCTATTGTAAAGATTGAAAGTCCTTAGAAATGTGCTCTGTGATTATTTTAAGCTTGTCAGATAAGCATCTCCAATGTTTGGAACATCTTCCAAAACCTCTTCTCAGGGCATAAGCAGTATTGTCATGAATTTTGCCTACCCCTAAGGCATCTACCTCAGTTACCGGATGAGTTTCCTATCGGTGCAGGAGCAACCTCCTCTACCGGTTGAGTAACTGGAGCATTTCCATCTGCAGATTGATCTTCTAACTTCCTGGCCCATTTCTTCGTATGATCTTGCCGAATTTCGTTAACCTTCTCTCGTCCTTTCTCATTTGATCCATCATAGTTAACCGGTGGATTTCTGCTTCTACAGAACTTAGCTATGTGTCCAACCTCATTGCATGCATAGTATGTTACATTGTTCTTTTGAATTGCTTTGCTAAAACCAGTATAATTGCTTGACCTGCACTTATTAGCCATATGTCCAAATTTTCTACATGCATAACATTTTACATTCATTTTGCAATCATTTGTCTTATGACCATACTTATTGCATTTAGAACATTGATTGGGAACAGAATTATAGTTTTGATTTGCTCTAGTTCTACATTGCCTAGCCATGTGACCAAATTTATTACAAACAAAGCATCTACCATTAAACTTATAAGCATTAAGTTGTCTTACCAGTGCCTTTTGGTTTTGATCTTCATTTACAGTACTGGAGCTCAGACCTTGTTCAAATCCAAGTCCATTGGAAACTCCATTTTGTCTTTGACTTTTCAATAATTCATCAAGTTGTGCTGAACGAACCTTGAATTTCTCTTTCTACTCACTTACAGCAATCGGATCATCTCTCAGAATTATCATTTGTCTCTCAAGTTCTTGTTCATTACTCAGGGATTGCACTAAATTAGCTCTCAACATCTCATTTTCATGAACCAACCAGGAGTATTCTTCAAATTTGTCTTTCAGAGATATAGCAAGATTTTCTTCCTTCTTCCGGTCTTCAATCTCCTTTGACATCCTCATGACCATGTTCTCCTGACTCAACTTCTAACATTTCTCATTAAGGGAATCCTTCTCTTAATTATCCTTATTCTGTAATAGTTCCTTCCTCCTAGCTTGAACAGATGATAGCCTCTCCTGTAGGATAAGAATGAATTTCTAAGTAGAATTCAATTCATCTTGTAACTTCAAATTCTTCATCCTTTCAACGTCATAATCTTCAAGTGCTACCTCAAGTTGCTTCTCCAAACTCATATCCATTGATTCTGGATTCAGGATCTTCCTCAAGTTGTTAAACTTCCTCCAAGGCACAAGGCTTTGATACCAATTATTGGAATCCAAGAACACTGAGAGGGGGGGTGAATCAATGTTCTACCGGAATGATCAAGTTTAACCTTATTAAAACATGCATTCACCAACCGGTAAACCGGTACATATAAGATTGAAAGAAGTAAAGCAACCAATAAGCCAATCACATAAATGAATACCATAACACAGAGAATTATACATGGAAAACCTCAAAAGAGGAAAAACCATGGTGGGATTTGTGACCCACAATATCAATCCACTGCCATATGAAAAGATATTACAAAATATAGGGGTCTGCACTTGCAGGAAGGCTTGCAGCCTAGAACACACTGCTCAATCACAAAAAGAGCCTCACTAACTACATACAAATCCAGACTACAATCCGGAGAAATGAGTGAACTGCAAAAATAGCATCTCCTATGCCTGAATACAGTTCCGGTTAATCTTTGTCTGTTTTGGTCTGAAACCCTAAACCCTTACCAGAATAACCTCTTACATAAACTTCGCATTACAAAACATTATCACATTCTCTTATCCTTCCATATTACAAAATGATCTAATCAACTGACCTATATACCCTTACAATCCATCATGTCTTATGTCGGCTTACATAGATAATTACAAAGTGAATATACATGTTGGCTCAATTACATAAATACATAAATATCAAAATTAATTGTCGATATCGGATCTCCCAAAATTATGTCGGCCTCCAATACCAATAACCTGATGAAGGCATGTCAGCCTGCAATGCCAGTACCCAAAGAATTCCTTCAAACCGATGAAGATACCTGTCGGTGCCGATGAAGTGTCTATCAATAATCAACCAAACCAAAATATGAAAGTCGAAACATGTTGCCATCAATGACAACATATTGAAATCAATCAAATGAGTGTCAATTGCCAACATCCACATCATGAGAAGTATGAGGAGAATGGGTATAAGTGATGTCATTTGTTGGATTAGAGAAAGCATCAACATTCACATGGAATAAGTTATCCAACTAAGATGACATATCCTAATTGTTTAAATCTTTGAAAGCATTAAGTCTATAACTTCTTCTCACTGGAATATTGTATGTGAGACTAAGGGTAACAAAACTCATGTACAAAGGAAGGAAAATTGGATGTAAACATTGGAAACTATGATTAAGCAATGCAAATATTTGTAAAACTGATTGATTAACCAATAAATTAAACAATGTGAATTACGATATTGGATATTAGATATATCTAAATCTGAACATAAAATATCATAATAATTAGATTTGAAAACACGATTGAAAAATTATGCAACCCACAAGTCAATTATAGAATAATAAATTAGGGTTTTTTATGAAATTGACCATTAAATTTATGTAATTCAATTGCAAGTATGATTTATGAGTGCAAACATTAATATTAAAGTGAATAAAAATCAAATATGAGACAATAAATCAAAAACAAGCATAGAAGAAGTCGGGTTCACCAAAATGTAATGGTGGGAAAATTAGGGTTTCACAAGTTATGTTTTGTAAACTAAGAAATGACCTAACTTTCTCATGCCGAACATTACAAGGAGGATAAATACAATAGATCCAACCTCAATTTTATTAAGAAGAGAGTTGAATGATGATTGAAGTCTTATTCCCCTTTTGTTTGAGTTGAAAATGCAATTTAAATTGTAAAGTTGAATTTAGGGCAAGTATTTGAGTTGAAAAAATAATAATGCTACAAATATCCAACAGAGACACAAGCAGGGATTTGGGATGTTTAGAATTTGTACCTAAAAATTCGGCCTTATTTTTCGGGACTAGGTAGTAGAGATTCGACGTGGTCCTCTGAATTTTGCTTTGTCAAAAGCTGAACCTGTTCATTGTCATCAACTCTATCAAAATATCTGAGTACAACTTCTAAGTCAATTCCCTAGACATATAAAGAGATGAAAAAGGTTGTGGATAGGGGTTTGCCTTGGGTCAAACCCCGATTTAGGAATTAACCTTGAAATTGAAATGGTTATTGAAATGGTAATTGAAATGGAAATTGCAGCAAGACTCTTTCCTTTTGAGGGAAAGGTTAGATGTGAAATTTAATGCTTGTAATTGAAAATTATACCTTGATGAAGCTTTCTTGAATCCTCATGAAAGGGTTTTAGGATGTCTTGTAGAATGTCATCATAGAGAGTTGATCATGGATGTCATCTTGAATGCTTGAACTTGACTTCACTTCTTCTCTAATACTTGGTGAATGTCTGATTACTTTCTCACTTTGCTAGAGTGTAATTAGGATCATTAGATGGCTTATATTTTGTTCATTAGACTTCAAACGAGAAGGGTAAACCTCCTTTTATACTTGACTGACCAAAAATTAGTTAAATTTTTGGAGTAGGCTGACACAAGATCAAATTTCCTACTCACTTGAGGTGACCATTGTGAGGACCAAATTGGATCTTAATTAAGAGGACCAAGGCATTGGGTGCCTTGGTCCTAAGAATCGGGACTAGAATCAAAATAGTCATTGGGCATCGAGATACGAAGCACTAAGGTGAGGTCTAGGTGAGGACAAAATTGTATGCGGATATAATTTACGATGCTACACCCTCTCACTTGGATTTACCTTTACCCTTCTTCCTCTTATTAACCCCTCTATCTTTTGACCAACCCCTACAAACAAGGTATCTTTATAGTAATCTTTTGTGTTTCTCTAATCTCCTTAAGTAGCAGCTCCCACTATTCCCTCGAGCATAGATGAAGATATATTTCTATTAATTGTTATAATCAAATTATTCCATGAATAGTGAACAAAGTAAAATGGTGCACTTATCCTCTTGTAATTTTACACCAATTGAAGCTAGTAGAGTCAAAATTAGATTAACGGCATTAAGGTGATCACTCACAAATTCCACTTCATCTTCACTAAATACAACTTACTTTTTAGAAACAATTTATTCACATGACTCTTAGACTAACATAATGTACCTTATTTTTTCCATAGCAATTGTGCAATTTATTATTTTTATACATTCATCAAAATAGTATATGACAAGCATTAATGTATGGTTCTCATAGCTTTATTGTCTAGTTTAATTGAATCTTCATCTATGTTTTCTTGATTTAAACACTACAATCCATTGATCTCTTTTGACTAAGAGGTCTACAACACTTAGTAACGATGACTTTTATAGTACAAATCCATGAATTCTCAATGTCTAAAGGACATCCCTCTTTTTCCAATCAAGCCTCTACCAATTGGCTCTAATACTAATGATGAAAATCAATCAAGAATTGCTATAGAATATTAACATTCCTAACATTAAATCACATTTGAAATTTGCTATTAAGAACCAACTAGGAAAATATTTAAGTGGTTGAAAGAAAACTAAAAAACATATTTACATCCATGGTACATAAATATCATATCATATAACTTGGGAAATCATTTTGGGGCAAAATTGAACACCAAAATAGAGCATGTATGTTGTAAAAATATAGAATCCAAATACAATCAATTATAATATTATTTTGCATTCCTCAATCTTTAGACATTCAAGCACCTAACTTCCTATCAAAATTAGCTATTTTGAAATTGGATTAAAAGCATTAAAGTGATCATTCATAGAGACCCCTTCATTTTCAATAAATACAACTTTCTTTTCAAAAACAATTTATTCATAAGACTCCTAGACTAATACAATGTACTTATCTTTTTCGAGAACAATTTATTCACAAGACTCCTAGACTAATACAATGTACTTTAATACATTCATCAGTAATACCTAAACTTCTAGCTTTCTTATCAAATTTAATTCACTCTTCATTTGAGATTCTAGAAGGTTTTGTTGATATAGACACTAGAGTTCATTGATTTCTTTCTACCAAAAGGTCTTCAACTTTTAAGATTCAAAATTCTAGCCATTGAATTTTTCAATCAGTTTTCAAGTTGCTAGCCATGACTTCTATAGCAACTATCTCTAACTTTTCAGAGTCCACCAAAACTCCCATTGCAATAAAAAATGCAACAAAAAAAGAAAAAAAGACTCCAATTCTTCCAATCAAGTCTCAACTAGTGACTCTGATACCAAATGATGAAAAAAAGTTAGGAATCACTCATAAAACGATTGAGGAATTGAAAGAAAATCTAGAAATATATCAACACCCATGGTCCACAAAGAAGATAACCTATAACTTGGGAAACCCTTTTGAGACAAAACCTAGCACCAAAAGAGAACCAACAATGTATTAATCTATAAAAATTATGAATGCAAGTAAAATCATCTCCTTATTTCGACTTCCTCAATCTACAAGCATTTAAGCATCTGTCTTCTTGTTTGAGTGACTACTGACAAGCAAGGTATCTTTACAAGAATCTAATGTAGGAGCATCCATGGGTGTAGTGAAATCCTACATCTCCCAAAAAATATTGTCTTTTTATTTCTATTAGGCTTAGGTGGTTAAAAATAAATGCATGCATATATAGGCCTTCATGTGCCAAAGGGGACATAGAGGGTGAAAATTAGTCGATATGTGTGGCCTATGTCTTGAGGCAATTGTACAAAAAAAAGGGGGTGAGGGGGGAGGGGGGCAAAGAGGGAGGAAAAAAGGAGAAAATAAAATAGAATAAATATCATTCACGTCAAAGTGAATTCATTTACATGTCAAGCTTTCTTAGCCTTAGTTGGCATAAGTTATTTATTGTAAAGTTACTTTTGTAACTTGTCATTTAATAAAGTTCATATTACTTATCCTAGGTAGCATTCTAGAAGATATGAACCCATGTCTCACTATTTAATAATTGCTTTAGGCATTTAATATTATATCAAAGGTAGTTGTACATACCTCATCATCTATTGCCTATATAAGCAAGGCATATAGACATTTGTAATCATCTTCACCCATTATCAATCTATGCATTGTTAAGCATTTTTCTCTCTATTTCTCCATTTTTGTTATGTGTTTGGGTTTGTAAAGGGAGTACCCTTCATCAGTGGTATCAAAGCATGTTTCTGAGTGTGTAAGGGTGAAGTGGGTCATCATTAGTGGTCTCAAAGCATGTTTTTAAGTGTGTAAGGGTGAGTGGCTCTACATCAGTGGTATCAGATTAGGAGTTCCTAAGCCTACAAACATAGCATCGAACATGAGGCAGTTTGGCAACAAGAATTGAGAGTGGAGTGTGTGAGTTGATTCATATATTCCAAAAGAGGTTTGAGGTTGGCTAGAAGGTGCACATAGTTCCTCCACTAAGAGAGAGTGGGTAGAGGTAGTGAGAGTTGTGTCTTGCAGAAATCTTTGTTGGGTAGAGGATAGATGTTGTCGAGTTTGTTGCATATGTATGAGCAAGTTTCAATTAGAACTACATAGAGAAATTGTGGAGCAAGTTTACTTGAGTGTGTAAATAGATCGCTGAACATGAGGAAGTTTGCACTAGGATCTAAACATGTTGAGGATTTTAGAAGTTGAATATGGAAAAGAGGAAGAAGAAAATGGCATTTGTCATTGGATGGATGTTGATCATTCGAAGACTTGAGAAAATCAAAGAGAGAATAAGAAATAAAAGAGATGAATTTATAAAATTGTAGCAACAGGTGAAGAAATGGAAGCGGAATTGAAAAGGAGAAGAGTCCTTCATCAGAAAGGAGGTGATGATAATTTTGGTTATTTTTCTAATGATGTTTTGGTCACGGGAAAGACGAAAGATGCAACGGTGTCATGTATGTGACACTAAGGATGAGGAAGAGGATGGATATAAAACAATTGATGAACCTAAAGCTGAGGGATGTCTGTTGGAAGACATAGAAGATGAAATTATAGAGGTTGTAGTAACAACAAATGGGTTGTGTGAAGAAGGAAGTTGTAGAAGAGGACTTGGAAGGTCTGATATCCAATGGAGATGAAGAAGAGTTTGCAGCAAAGACATGTCTATTGAAAGGCATGGAGAATGAGATTGAGGAGATTGCAACAGAAACAAAGATGATGGACTTTGAGGGTCCTTTGTTTGATGAGCAGGTCAATGAAGATGAGGATGTCATCTTAGAGGAGATTCAAAGAATCAATAGCTTATTTGAAGTTGAACTTGAGAAGGTGGAAGAGATTGCGGTAGAGGAAAGTCTTTGTGAATGCTTGAAAATATTGATAGCAAAAGAGGAAGGTGAAGAAAAGTTGTAGCAAGGGAGGATATTGCAATAGTCGAAGCAAAATGGCTCACATCGATTAAAGATAAAGGAGAATGACTTTGGGAAGGCATGAAAGAAGAAAAAAAAGGAATTGCATCTCTGGATGAAGATGTAGTAGTTGTGATAATCCTTTGGAGTGCATTAGGATGATGGAGAGCATGAAGCAGTCAAGGAAAGAGAGGTTAGTTGTAAAGCAAGGGGATGCTAGAGTGAAGTATGTTGAGGTAGTGAGTGTAGAGGAGGTTACAAAATGCATTTGGTGGAGGTGGCTTGACTTGGGTAGGTTAAAATCACAAATAAAACAAGAACAACATTGAGTGGTGAGATGAAGAGTGATGTTGAGTGAAGCGACATTTGGCGGAAGTCGAATTATGATGGAATAAAATCTACATTAACGAAGACTGTTGCAGACCAAATATGGCAGAGGACGACGGATTATGGTGGAGCTAATTTGACATCAAGGAAGACAAGAGCAAAGCAATCTTTCCAAAGTAAGAGAATGATTGTTCTAACAAATTGTTGGAAGAGGAGAAAGAGGAACCAAATGGAGGTACTTGTTACAGTGATAAGAGTTTGTTGAAGATAGTTGACAACTTGAAAAATGGTTCTACCATCCAACTCCATTTTGTGAGAACAAGCTCACAAATTTTCCTACCTCGGATGTCTGATGCAAGAGCATCTAGACAATAGGGCAAAACCCTATATCTCCCAAAAAATATTGTTACTTTTATTTTATATTGTGGTTAGGTGGTTAAAAATAAATGTAAGCATATATAGGTCTTCAAGTGTCGAAAGGGACATAGGGGGTGAAAATTAGTCAATATGTGTGGTCTATGGCTTGAGGGAATTGTTAAAAAACAAAAAGAGAAAAAAAATATATCATTTACACGAGAGTAAATATCATTTATAGGTCAAGTTTGCTAAGGCTTCCTTGTCATAAGTTAGTTCTCATAAAGTTACTTTTGTAACTTGTCATTTAATAAAGTTCATATTAGTTATCCTAGGTGCCATTATAGAAGATATCAGCTCATGTCTCATTATTTAATAATTGCTTTAGGCATTTAATTTTCTATCAAAGGTAGTTGTACCTACCCCATCATCTCTTGCCTATATAAGCAAGGCATATGAACATTTGTAATCATCTTCACCCATTATCAATCTATGCATTGTTAAGCATTTTTCTCTCTATTTCTCCATTTTTGTTGTGTTTGGGTTTGTAAAGGTTAAAACTCACCTATTATCAATTTATGCATTGTTAAGCATTGTTAAGCCTTCATCAATGGTATCTGAGCGTGTTTCTAAGTGTGTAATGGTGAAGTGGCTCATCACCAGTGGTAGCAAAGCATGTTTTTGAGTGTGTAAGGGTGGAATGGCTCTACACTAGAATCATCCATAAATTTTCTCTCAATTTCTTCACTAAGCAAAGCCCATACAATCTCCTTAGGTTAAGTGTTTCCACTAATTTGTTGCAATCAAGTTATCTCATGGATCAAGTAAAGAAAACAGTAAAATGGTATCATCTTCTAATGTTACACCAGTTGAAACTGAATATGATCATCTCCTTATTTCACCTGTTAAAGTATATTAAATTTATTTCAGACTAATGCAATTCTTACAATATGCAGATTATAATGTACTGATTTCTTCTTTTGACTTCAAGGTATATATTCAGAATTTAATCCTTAACAAATATGAATGTTAATAATGATAATGTATTGATGAGATGCTGATGTACTTCTTTTCTTCAAGTCTGAGATTGTCGATCAAAGGGAGAGAGAGCATTTTCGTTTCTATATGTTTCTCTTTATGATATCGGCATGTATAAATATATATGTGGAGGGACATGTCTCCACAATGTTGAGCCATGTCCGCTCATGACATGGCCCTCTCTCAAACAATACAACACTTGCCAAAGGGTGCTTTCAAGAGGCCTGATCCTCAATCGGTTTAGTTAACATAAAAACCAAAAACAATATTATGAAAGCTGTCGATCTGTTATGCATTACATTTGATCATTACTCGATCCAGGTATGTTTGATATAATAAATATGATCATTTCTTGATCTGTTATAGATAAAACAATGTTGTCGTCAATGATCATTGCTCGAAACATGGCAAGAGAAGATGAAATAGAATCTGATTACACAGATTAATATACTTGTATCTGTATAGTATTTCGATCAAATACAAGGATGATGATTTTACAAAGCATTTGATATTATTATTCTTATAGGCACAAGAAATGTGTATGTGTGTATGTATGTCTTATAGGCACATACATATATATATATATATATATATATATATATATATATATATATATATATATATATATATACGATCATCCTTATATCTAACCGAAGCTACTATGCATCAACATCGCCTTCTTCAATCTGCAGACATTCAAACTGTCTTTCTGTTGAAACTAGTTGACTCAGAATCAGATGAAAAGTATATATATATATATACGATCATCCTTATATCTAACCGAAGCTACTATGCATCAACATCGCCTTCTTCAATCTGCAGACATTCAAACTGTCTTTCTGTTGAAACTAGTTGACTCAGAATCAGATGAAAAGTATTACGATGATCATTCAAGTCCCATTCCTTATTTTCAATTAATACAACTATCTTTTCGAAAACAGACAGTTTATTCATAACTATTAAGAATAATATAATGTGTCAATCTTTTTCTATTGCAAATGTGTAGTTTGTTCTTTTGATACATTCATCAAAATTATATTTTTAAGGCATATAAACAAATAACACTCCTAGCTTCTCCGGTTGGTGGTGTTGCTAAGAGGACCAGGGCGAGTGTCAAGAAAGTTGTGTCTGCTTCTGCTAAGGATCTCCCAAATCTCAGGGATAACATCAAAGATCTGCATGGGATTAGCAACACCCTGGCTAATGCCCTGAAAAAAATCAATTAGTTTCTCTTCTTGGGTCTGACTGGTTTTGCTGACTTTGTGGGGCTTTAGTCGGTTTTCTATGGTTTTTTGCTGGCTTTTCGTTGGCCTGTTCCTTTTTGTCTCTTGTTGCTTTTTCTATTAAGCTCTGTTTGTAAAAAGTTTCGGGGCCCCTTCAAAACCTGTTTTTACCTTAATCAAAAACAAATAACACTCCTAGCTTCTTCTCCAGGTTATTCTCATGTTCATCTAAAACTAATGGGAAAAGTTTCAAGAATAGCATTGGCATTTGTAGCCAAACGTACTCAAAGTAGTTGTGGAAAAAAAAAATTATGTACTAAGAGAAGTAGAATAGAAATCAATCTTCTTTTGATATTTATCCTTCTCTATATGAGGGCAAAGCGTTTCTTGTCATATGGACGATTTATTGACAGATTCTTTTTAAATTATTGATCTATGAGAGTGTTTCTTGACATACAATCAGTCTGTATTGTAATCAACTATTCATTCGTCCATTGATACATGATATCAATATTAAATATTGTTCTTTGTATGGGTATCATATCTTCACAAATTTATCGTTAAATGAAAAATGTTTGCAAAAGAATGTAAGTCAGGTTATCAGATTTTGATGCCTATTTGCAATGTGCATTCATTTGGTCGAGTATACATGAACCGACAATGTAATGACATGCAATCCTTTAGTATCTAGTATGATGCTATAATGTGATTGTAATCATCTATTCATTTTACTTATTGATATATAATTATAAATATCAAATAGTTTTCTCTTCATAGATCCCCTTATCTGTATGACTTTATTGACAAAAGAAAACCAATCGAGTTTTCAAGTTCAGATGCATGTTTGCAGTGTGAGGGGTAAACATAAGCGATTTGCAATGTCTATGCAAACAATAAAGAATGCCACGGCCCACGTGCATTAAAAACAAACAAAAGAAAATGTTAATATAATGAGAACAAGATAGCATAAGGAAATATTTCAATGAGGCCTCCTCTCTAGATCTCATAAATTTTGAATTAGAACCTTTGCAGCATTAACAAGAATAAGAAAGAAGTACCAAAATGTGTTACATCTCTAAAGAATGGTCTCATGTTGAAGTAACAAATGACTATCGTGGATAGAGATTTTACCTGAGTCTATGCCTATAAACCATCAATAAAACAAACTCAGGCGTGGGGGAAAAACTGAAAAAAGACTCTCTATTCAGACTGAGTCCCTTGATCTGCAACTGAGGTGTCTATTTCTATATTTTAAGGCACCTGCACTCAAAATACACATATTTTGACCCGTGGTTATATGACCGACTTAGTCACAAGAATCATTTACACACTATTATTTATATCGCCAAGAGTTGGCTGCAGGCATGGTTCAATTTAACATGTGTGTCTGGATTTAATCCTCCAATCTATATTTACAGGAAATAATATAACATGAAACAAAATGCCAAAGGATTACAGAAACGTGCAAAAGAGCCACAAAAGGCTCAAAAAACTGCTCTCTAAACTCAGAAAACAGAAAACAGAAAACAGAAAATTTTGGGATATGTAAAAGCTAAACAGTTCAAAATCTTCTGTCTATAAATGGGTGAGACAGATGAATATCAAAATACTATGGTTCGTTTAAGAATACAAAGGTTGGCCAAGTTATCTATGATAGTTTGAGGGGCATACATTGTCAAAATATTCAGGGCCCTGTGTACCCTGGTCTATACTTAAAATTATAGAAAAGAAAAATTGCAAAATAATTCTACAGAGTTTTTCACTTTCACACCTGTTCATGAAAATAAATGATGCAAACAGAATATGTGCCATTCAAGCCATTATAAAATAACTAATATTTCTTACCAATTATGTCATATCTAAAAAATAATTTGATTTCAATTAAGAATAGGTTTATAACACTACAATTTCCCCTGGGCTCCAGCTTGCACTTGAAATTAGATCCTTCCAGTAGCTATATCCATCTGATAATCCTTTCTCCCAATTCAAGCTAAAGCCTAAGACCAAGGTTGAGTATTATATACATGCAAGTAAGCTAATATTAAGGCCACATCGATGTGGTAAAATAATTTTGTGGCATGTAGATCATACAATAAAATGGCTTATTTACAGTCTAATGGAGCACATGGCAGCAAAGGGAAAGCTCAAAGGGTTTATCAAAGGTGGCTTAGTCAACACATGCCTCCATTTATGTTTCTTTGGGTTGTATACTTGAATAATTAAAGATGTCCGTGTCCTCCTTGGTTTTCTTACACCTCTTGAATCTGAAGGAGAAAAGCCCCATCTTGGGATTCTGACACCTCCTGACTCTGAAAGAGAAAAGCCAGGAATGACGTACAGTTCCCCATACAATGCAATTAGCCCACAAGCTGGTTCTGCAATAACCTTCCGTGGCAGGCAAGATTCCTTTTTCCATCTATTTGAAGCAATGTCATACCTGGATGATGAATAAGTACATACAAGATTCAATTAAAAATTAAAATCTATTTATGATGATAGCTTCCCAGACAAAAGAAAAAAATATCAAAATTACAATAATTCAATTCATTACACCTCTGCAGGAAAAGAAAGACTGAAACGAAAGACAATCTAACAACTCTCTTCATGTAGGAAATTTAGAGATCAATATAGCAAGGTTCTTGACAAGAGAGGCATGGAACTGACTTTGGGTTCCAGTACAGGAGTCTTCATTGGACCATAAAGGATAAAATTGAAACATTACCCAGAACTTATTTTGGTCATGTATTCGAAATTTGGAATAAAATATTCTAGATACCATCCATCTAGAGAATGGTACTGATTCATAATAATATTGATCAATGATCTCCAATATTTGGTAATATTGGCCCGATTGATTTCCTCGATGATTCATGTTTTTGAAGATTTTTTACCTTACAGGTCCTCAGATTAAACTAGCTTGCATTACACAGCTACCACATTCTTAGGTTCTCTAGGCCTAGAAGGCAGCAGATCGAAATTGTATACAATGAATTCATTTGGTATCGTATTCTGTAAACATAGATTAAATGTGGGACACCTTTCCAAATCAGGTTGTGAATAGGATGTGCATAAAACTACTAAGTACATTACCCAGAATTTCTATCAAACTTCTGCTAATAGAATTTTACAGAGCTCTTGTTACTAATATTAAGTATAAACTTGTTTCTAATCTGGAAAACATGTCATAACTTGAGAATTTGTAGTAACATAGTCTAGAGCACCCCTTCTACACATGATATGTTCTAATTCAGATTATAAGGCAGACATGAAAAAAAGTTGAAACAAATTGAAAAAAAAAAAAAAAGAACACGCGGTTCTGCTATACCCTCAGTCTATTAGGTGTATCGGGTTATAGAATTGTACACTTAACCTTTGACTTGATCATTTGATTGTAGTAGTTGGCCTAGTTGATATTATGGGTGTCACTCTTAACCTAATTATGCTATAAATGTGAAGTAGTTGTCCACTATTTGGCATTGATTCTATCAATTTTATTCTCATTGTAAGGTTGTGAGAGATGTGCACCCCCACTAGAAGGGGCTCATTAAGATATTCAACATATTGTTGTTCATTTCACTTATTTTGCATGGATCTGTTCTAATCTGCTCTTATTTGTGAAAACCCTAGCAATTTTAAACCCTAGAACTTATTATCTAGATGTGCAAGCTTTGCCAACCAAGTGAAGTAAGGTTTCCAGTGGTGTAACTCTTGGAAGAGCTACTGAAAGATGTATTGAGCATGTGATAAAATTAGATGAGGAAGCCAAACCAATCATCACCACTCCCTATCAGCATCCCAAGAGACATGAAGATGAGATTGCAAAGGCAATGAGTGAGCTCTTGGAGATGGGACACATCCGTCCAAGCAAGAGCCCGTTTGCATCTTTTTTTGTTGGTGAAGAAAAAGGACAAAACTATGCACATGTGCATAGATTATAGAGCTCTGAATAAGAATACTATAAAGAATCAATATCCCATTGATGAGCTACAAAGAGTTGTCTACTACTCAGAAATTGATTTGAGATCTGATTATCAATAGATAAGAGTTTGTAAGGAAGACAGAAGATTACATTCAGATGCCACTTTGGGCATTACGAGTTCCTAGGTATGCCTTTTGGCTTAACCAACGCTCCTTCAACATTTCGATCTTGAATGAATCAAATGTTCAATAAGCAGCTGAGAAAGTTTGTTTTAATAATTTTTGACGACATCTTAATTTTTAGTGAAACTTGGGAGGAGCATATAAGGCATTTGGATGAAGTTTTTGGTATCTTTGAGGTTGAATCCTTTTTGGCTAAAGAGTCCAAGTGCAAGTTTGGAATGACCGAACTCTATACCTTGGTCATGCGATCAGCTCAAAGGGTGTAAGTATTGACCAAGAAAGATCAAGGCAATTTTAGATTGGCCTCCATCTACAAATCTCTTTCAGTTGAAAGGTTTCTTTGGTCTTTATGGCTTATATAAAAGATTTGTGAAAGGCTTTTCATATTGGCTGCCCCACTTACTAATCTTACCAAAAAGGAGGCATTTGTATGGTCTAGTGCACCGCAGAATTCTTTTGATCAATTCAAACAAATTATGAGCACATGTCTAGGTTTGGCTATACCTGATTTTTCCAAGCCCTTCAAGCTCAAATGTGATGCATTTGATGAAGGAATAAGTCATTCCCCGCAAATAAATACAGCAGATGACAGATTTTATAAGGAGAGATCGCAGCATTTAAAAGTAAAACCTAGGCATTGAAATATAAAAAATAAAAGTTTTCCATGTGAAAGACCAACCAAGAGCATGTGATTATGATGCAGGAGCATCCTTGCAGGATATGGCCTTTGAACTTTCAAAATGCAATGACAGGTGTCTTCTACATGTGGATTGGTTTTGAAAATAACATGGAGGAAATAACCTTCTTTGGTAACGCACAAGAAATGAATGAGGACAATGTGACAAAGAAAACAAAAGAAGCTGATATGTATATGCTTAAGGGTAAGAACGACAAAAATGCATGAGAAAAAGTAGTGGAATTTTACTGATAGAAATGAGACATCTATTTTGAGTTAAAATCATTATTGTTGCTGCTGGAATCAGAAATTAAAAAAACATTGAAGATGCTACAGTTTTTATGAGGGTAGGAAATTCTCTATATTTAGTGAAGTGATGCCTCTTATAATATATATTAAAACAATTATTAAAAGCTCCATATGAGTAGTTATTTTTTAACGCCTCACAGGCAGCAGTATTCCAGATATTCAAATTAATAAAAAAACTGCAAAATTCAGGGCGTAGGAATGATAGGAGGAGTGGGTAAGCTACTCACCCACTTCCTCTTCTCTATTTTTGGGAGAGCATTAAATACTTGGGGCTGTGTAGCAAATAAGGGGAGAAGGAGCTGCATTAGAAGGTAGTGTGTAAGAAACTCCAGCTGAGTAGAGTAAGAATGAACAAAGAATAAGAAGGGGCTATCAGCAAAGGTGTGTGGCTGTACTGTGAATGATGTTTGGCTGCATGAGGAGAGCAGCATTCCATGTTGAGATTTGCGAGGAATGCTTGGGTGATCAAAGGGGCAGCTTAAGGGAAAAGTAACAGCCCGTGAGTTATGAAGATCAAGAGGAGGCATTGCAGATTAGTGAAAGATGCGATATGAAGAAAGATACCAATGGGGATATTGCCAGTGCAGTAGGGTTGTGAACATGGTGAACCAAAGAACTGAGTTGCTGAACAAGAGAACAGAGCATTAGAATCAGCAGAGACCTGGGCTAGAATTGAGGGCCTGTGTGTATGGATGTGTATTTACTGAGTTGCAAGTAGTTCAAAGGGTGTACCTGCCCTGCATCAGATTATAGCCGACCTAGATGCAAGGATAAAAGACTTTAATTATTAACATTTTATTACCAGGAGGAACCGACCATTTAAAGGAATTTACAACTATTTAAAAGGGCCGACTAGTCATTAGTGAAGAACCACCTTGGGGAGAACAATATAAATTAAATTATGTCTCTTATATGGGCCGACCCCTCTAAGGATTCGCCTCTTATGAAAATGTTTTATTAATATAGGCCGACTCCCTTGGCATGGCCATTAACCTTGCAGGAATTACCATAAGATAAAGTCATGCCAACCTTCATTATTTTGGCGCCCAAGTTAATAACATATAAATAAGGCAGCAATTGTAATTAACGTAAGGAAGATAATAAAAAGGGCAGCGGTCAGTTTTAGAAGCAGTGATTAGTTTAAGGCAGCATTGGTAACAAGGAGAGATGTCCATTTAAAAGGTTATCTCTTTTCAAAGAGATGCATCTCTTCATAGAGACATGGGGATATAAAAAGATAATATAGAATCTATTTGGAGGGGCAAATAGGGGAGAATTTCTGATACACATATACATTTGAGTACAAACAGCAGATCAGATTAATATAAGGCAAACAGCAGACTTGCATTTTAACAAGTATTTGGTATGCAATAGGGACAATGTTATTATGCAGCTGAAATCTTTAATGTATACCTATAACGAATTATTAATAAACTTGTAAATTTAGTATGTTTCTTTAATTGATAAGTTGTCTATTCTTCCTACAAGCAATCAGTATGGGAATGGAGGGAAAATTATTAGGGGAGAGGTAGGGGACAGGGTTCCCCCGAATTAAGTAGGCCACCCCAAGGGATGGAATCATCAAAGATGGATGTTCCTGCCGCTTGTGGACCAAGGGGCAAGTTGTCTTAATTGGATGTTGCATGCTCCTAGGCTTAATTGGGTTGAACAGTCTTCCTCAATAACTCGGGTTCCCTCGAATTAAACAGACCACCTCAAGGGATGGAATTATCAAAGATGGATGTTCCTACTGCTTGTGGGCCAAGGGGCGAGTTGTCTTATTAGTTGGATGCCGTGTGCTCTTGGGCTTAATTGGGCTGAATAGTAACTGGGCACCCTTTGTAGCTTTCCTCTCCAAACCCTACTTTGATTGATTAAGGGAAATGGAACTATTGATGATTGATTTCTAAAGATCAACAAGTTATTGCATGATGTATCTAAGTGGGTGAAGATGATTATTGATATATATACATGCATTTATATGTGTTGTTGGAACCCTAACCCTAATAGAAATGAATAGTTTTATGATTTATATTTCAAAATATTATCAAACATGATTGGAAGACCTAAACAAGGATTTATTTTTAATAACGACATTCTATTGGTAAGATATAATTCTAACTATATTACATTCGTGATTTTAGGGCAAGATCCAAGATCATCCTAAAAGGGGACATTACACAATAGGTGTTGTCCTAGTGTGAGATAAGCAACTTGTTGCCATTAAAAGCAAAAAGTTGAAAGGAGCATAAAGGAATTACTCAATTTATGATAAGGAGATGCTCTATATAATGCATGATTCGGCAAAGTTCAGGCACTATTTGGTTAGTGGTAAGTTCATTGTTAAAACCGATTATAATAGCATCAAGTATTTAATTAATTAGAAAGATCTCAATGATAGACAACAGAAATGGATTAGTAAGCTACAAGCTAACAATTTAACATTGAATATGTCAAAGGGAAGAAGAACATTGCGGCTTATGCTTTGTCAAGAAAGCAACATTTGAGTTCCATGATGGAGATAACTATTGATTTGGAGAAGTAGATTCTTGTAGAGTATGCCAAAAACCTCTTTGCGACTAATATCCTGGAAGTTACTTTGCAAGATGAAAGGTATAAAGTGGTGAGTAAACTTATTCTCTACAAATAAAGAATCTTCAGTGTACCTGAATCGATGCTCAAAGTGAAGATCTTGAGGACTTTCCATGATGTTCCCTTAGCTGGTTACCAAGGCTTTTCAAGACTTACAAGCAGATCCGTGAAAGATTTACTTGGAAAGAGCTTAAAGATGAATTCCTCAAGTGTGTCTCAAGGAATGCCAAGTGTGTCAACAAAACAAAAATGGGCACAATTTTCCTGCTGGTTTGTTGCAGTCCATGCCAATTCCCGATCGAAAATGGGAAAGTATCTCAATGGACTTTGTTACGGATCTTCCCAAAGTGCAAGGGAAGGATTGTATCTTTCTCATTATTCACAAATTGACCAAATTTGCACAGTTCTATTCTATTTCTGCAATGTTTACAGCAGCTCAGATGGCCAATTTGTTCTTAAGAGAAGTGTTCAAGTTGCATGGCTTGCCAAAGAACATTGTAAGTGATAGGGAAGCAAGTTCCTAAGTCTGTTTTGGCAAGAATTATTTACACTGAGTGGGACTGAGCTCACTCCTAGCACCAATTATCACCCACAAACTAATGGAAAAACAGAGATTGTTAACAAGTGGGTAGAAGGTTACCTCATAAATTATGTTTCAGGGCAGAAAAAAGCTTGGGTAAAATGGCTTCATTTGGGTGAGTACTGTTGTTATTAATCTATTAAAATGTCTCCATTTATGGCATCATATGGGTATGAAGCTAGGCTTCATTGATTTACTGTTTAGTGATATTAGAGAGCAGCAAATTAAGGATTTGTTGCAGGAGAGTCAAAAAATAATGAATCCTTGAAGGACAACCACCAACATGCTCAAAATCCGCAAAATCTGTATGCAGATCAGCACCATATAAAGTGTGCATTTGAAGCTGGAAATGTGATTTACTTGAGGTTGCAACCCTACAGGCAATCTATTCTCAAGAAGAATAGATTAGAAAAGTTGAAGCTACATTTCTATGGCCCATTCAGCCATCTCCAAGGACTGGAAAAGTTGATATTCCAAAGTTTGATAATTGTAATTTGCATGGTTTGCAAACTCAGTGAGTAATCTCTATTTTTTTTGCTGGGCGAGTTTTTACAAGTTTAACTCTCGCATTTTTATAGACATAGGAAAAACAGGGGTAAAAATGCCAACACAAGTAAAACACTAATCAAATTGCATTTTTCACATGTTGTTTTGCCATAAAACCATGTGTTTTCTCTTTCAATATACAATTTTTAATTTAATACATTTTGTAATTGAATTTTGCAAAAAAAACAATGTTTCTTTAAAAAAAATTAATTTTTAGTACTTTCTAAGTTGCCTAGTTTTTGCTGAGTTTTTATCGAGTTCTTGCCACATCAAAAATTTTGGGCTTGCTGAGTACTCTCTGAGTCCGAGTCTGCAAACTATGGCCATTTGTATCTGAAATTATCAAGAGGTTAATGGACCTTGGATGGTACGTGGGCCTAGTCCATTTTACAAGCTCTTCACTTGAGAACCCCTAATAGAAAACCAATTTGTGCATCAATTTCCTTGACAATATGTATGAAGGAGTTGGAATTAAAAAAAAAGTTCTACATCTGATTCTTATCATTGACTGTCTTGTTTAAAACAGTTAACGACATTTTGTGAGTCCCCTTGAATGATGAGATGTTTCTTGTTTAGCTTTGATGCCAATTGTATACCCTAGATATGGCTTCCGCATGGTAATTTGTTTGATTTCCCATTCGACCCAAATCAGCAACCACAAACACCATGTTGTTCTCTCTAATTACCCCTCCCCCTCCCACTTTTCCTCAGTTCCCCTTTGACACACCATCAAAGTTGAGCTTGACCCAATCAATGGAGGGTATAACCCACATGACCAAACTCCAGCCAACCTTTTCCAAGGATGGGAGATCTCCTTGGGGAAATCATAAATTCCAACTTTGTACAAGGGTCGCCTCCTCTTTAGGGAGCACCACCAACTTGTAATATTTAAATGAGATTAAAATGTTCTCCTTGATAGGTTCAATAATTTTAACGCCCACTCGCAAGGCATTTTTTGTCAAGAAAAATTCTATGATTCCTTTTTTTCTGAAAACCCCATAAAAGGTGGGGGAGATAGAGGTTCCAAACATCCCTAAGAGAAGTATAGAGAGGAATCTTCAATTGAACAATGAATTCCATCACTAAACATGGTTGTACCCAAGAAAGAATAAATGGAAAGAGAATCATATCCAAATTCTCAAAGGAAAATTGACCTTCTAGAAATAAGTGCCTAATTGATTCTGCCTCATTTTCACACAAGGCACAATTTTTTGAAATAGTAATGCCTCTTTTCATTAAAATTGTATTAAAATAATAATGCAATGTTTCTATAATGGTCATCTTAGTCTTAGTCATTTAGTTTCCTTTTAGGATGTTTTCTTTTGTGTTTCTATTCTCGAACGAATAATCAATTGTCATTTCATGGTATCAGAGCGGGTTAAAAAAATTTGATGATTTTTTTGTAAAAAAAATTGTGGCTAAATTACCTAGAAATTTTGAGGAAATTTTTGGAAATTTTTTGGATCGATTTTTTTATGAAAATCTTGGGTGCTTTTTTCGAGGGTTTTCGGTTAAGAATTGCAGGTTCTTTTGGTGAAAAATGGTGGGATTTGTTCTGCTAAATCATGTGGGTCGTTTAGAAAATATGCTTATCTTAGAGGCTATAGTGAAGTTATGCTAGGTGATGAATGTGGTGAAAAATGCGAAGAATGTGACAATATTAGTGTTACCCGGAAACGCATTTCCAACCTAAAGGCACACGTTCCGGAAACAAAAACCATTTCGAGGACTTGGGGACGGCAGGAAACGTTTCCAAGCCGTCAAGCCGTCAAGCCGTCCTGGAAACTCAAAAACGGTCAACCTTTTTTTCGAGGACCGTTGACCGTCCTCCAGACAGAAAGGGACACCCGAGTTGTCCCCTGACCGTCCTGGGGATGGATGGCCATTTCCGGCAGTAGGCACAATTAAAAAACAATTTTTTTTATAAAAATTATTAACGAAAGCAATTAAATTTTTTTCAATGAAAACCATCGATAGAAAGTGATTAAATTTTTATTTTTTTTAATAATTATTAATATCAAAAGAAAATGAGCAATTAATTTTTTTTATTTTTACTTAGCTATCGATACCATATTATTGATATCGTTATAATATTATATCGATATCATATATGATATTGATATAATAATATTATATCGATATTATTATATCGATATCATATGATATTGATAAAAGTCATGCTCGGTTTTATAGAAAATAAGAAAAACATTGGCGGACCTTTCACGGCAGCACTCAGCAAGGGAAGAAATACAGAACTGGTGAAGACGTGAAGTGTGAAAGGAGAAAGGGTTTTTTGATTTTCATTTTCATTTTGGTCTGAGCAAGGAAAAAGAAGGAAAACGAAGACTATGAAGTGTCCGATTCAATGATTTTAGAATTAGGATCTAGATTCTAATTTATAAATGTTATTATGTTGCTATGATGAATGTTTACTATGTTACAATGTTATATAAATTTCAGATATATATATATATAGCTGCTTCCTGTTCCTAGAAAAAAAAAAGTCCTGGAAACCCATTTCCCCATCCCCCCATCCCGGAAACTCGAGGTAACATAGGACAATATACATGTATAGCCACATGAGTCATAAATCTCATAAGAGCGCATGAATGGCAAGGAGTTCATGTAGTCAAGAGTAAGTGCATGTTTGTGAGTACTAGGTGGTTGAAAAGTCATTATTTTATGAAGGTTGAAGGAAAAAACATCATAAGGACCATTTTTAATCTTGCATTTTCCAAGTACATGGAGGAGATAATCAAAGTAAATTATCGTTCATAATTTACTACATTTTTTATTTTATGCCATAATTTGTTGATTTCATGAATTTTTGATATTTTAATTTTTGGTAATTTTTATTCTTATTTTAAACTTTTTATTTTATTTAATTTTCTTATTTAACTTTTATATGCTCTCTTGTTTTAGGTGTCAAAATCATTAGGTAGGGTTCTACGGCTTGTAGATGGGGATAAAAACCCTATGGGAATCTATATGAAACCATGGACAAGGCCAAAGAGCCTATTCAACATTTGTACAGGTCAAATAAAAACAAATATGAACTTATTGTAATGTCCCTTATAAGATTTCCACTATCTTCACAGTTTAATGAGACAGTTACGCTTATGCTTCTTATGGATTTGATTGGAAATGTATAATAACTTCCAACAAGATTCCATCAATGGGTTTTATATGAATGTAAAATGCTTTGCTAGGCAATAATATACCCTTTAAATCTGTTGTAAACTTCAACGTATTGTTCCAAGAGAAATCAAATATAAAATCCAATGAACACGTGGTCTGATGATATATGTATGTATGCAGAATTTACTGCGATTGCAATGTTTAACTACATTAATGATCGATACAATTATATGTTTTTGAACTTCCAAATATAAGATCATTGTGCCTGAATTGGCTCTTTTATAACATGTGATTACCTAACTTTGTTTCTGATATAAGAATCAGAATCCAGGTTTCTGATTGCCCTTCCTATTATATCTCCTTGTGATTATGTAATCTGAACTCCGTCTCTGCTAGGTCTGCTCTGTAATTCATGTGCCTTGCACCTTCTAATGGGGTGGGTAGATACTTCCTCTTACTCGGTTGTCAAGAGGCTCCTTGAGCTCTGCACTTATGTAAATAGATTATAAACAAAATTCCATTTGTTGGGAAGGATTAATAATCTCCCTTACGTATACCACAATGAGGCATGATGCGAGAAGTTGTGTCTCAACATCATTGCATCCAATTGCCAAATCATTCATATCTATTAACTAATATTGTTAGTAGCTTAACTAATGGTTGATCGAGTTAACCTCTTCCTTGGACAGCGATAATCACTTGCATTCATGCAATCTATGGTATCTTGGACAGCAATAAACACTCTTGTCTTGATTCAATCTGTGGTGTCTATAATTGTTAAGATTATTAGATGTTTGATATAACAGGTCTGAATTGGATCGGTTAGAGTCTGATCTTGTTTGTGTATCTGCTGCTTACAAATGTCTTTTCTGATCTGGATATTATTTCCTTTCGCTGATTGCTGTATTCCTTGGAGCTGATGATGCTAATATGTTCAGATGTCTTTTGTATAATATGTTTAGGTCTGCTGTAAATATATCTTAGTCTGCTCCAATAGTATATATTGGTCTGCTCTCCTAATATAAATTTTTCTGTTCTCCTGAGTTTATGGTTACGACCCTATTTAAATGGCTGCAATTTCCCTTCTTGACGGGGACATGACAGTCCACCCTTCCCAAGATTACTTGTCCTCAAGCAATGTAGGTTTCTATGAACTGAATTATGAAGGTTCCAGACCAATCCTTGGAGATTTGTATTCCTTATTTAATTTGGTTGGCCCAAGATTTGCATAATGTCTTGGATATCTCTCTACATTAAAGCAAGGGTGATCTTAACATATATTAAGATGAGGATTAGAAACATGACACATATCTATGATCTCAAATGCAACTCATATTTGTTTACTCTAGTTATTCTCATATCTGAACCAAACACGAAGCATACACATAAAAACATGAAGTATACACATGAATATACGAAGACACAGAGCATACACAAATACTCGAAGTATACACATGAATATACGAAGACATAGAGCATACACAAATACTCAAAGTATACACATGAATATATGCAAACACAGAGCATACAAACAAATACACATGTTGTTAGATCCCTTCAGTGGGTCTAACCCAATCTTTCCATTTGAGCTAGAAAGTGGGCCTAACCCCACTCCTTCTGCTCCTAATTCATTTCAAACTAGAAGGTGGGTCTAACCCCAACCCTTTTGCTCCTAATCCATTACAAGCCAGAAAGTGGGCCTAACCCCAATCCCTTTGCTCCCAATCCATTTCAAGCCAAGAAGTGGGCCTAACCCCAATCCCTCTGCTCCCAATCCATTTCGAGCCAAAAAGTGGGCCCAACCCCAATCCTTCTGTTCCCAATCCATTTCAAGCCAAAAAGTGGGCATAACACGAATCCTTCTACTCCCAATGCATTTCGAGCCAGAAAGTGAGCCTATGTCATGACTCCACCTTAATATATCTCCATCACACAAAAAAGGAAGCAAAATACTAACATACCAATGTACAGCAATATATGCAGAGCAGCGATTTATTACTAAAGCAGAGATGACATATTCAGTATTAATAAACAGCTATTTGTTATGTATAAAGCAGCACTGGTCTTGTTCTACAAAGAACAGTTATAATATGCAGCCAGTTTAATTTGATACGTGCAACACATATGACAGAAAGAATAATACAAAACCATAAAAGACAAAATAGAGATAAGACAAAATAAGAATAAAACAAAAATCATATAAGACGCTCATTCCCTTGATTAGCAATCTGAAGTTTAACAAATATTTATACAAAATATCTCCAAAAAGGTGCAATGGCTGAGAGTTCCTAAAAGGCACGATGCCTGAAAAGGCACGAGTTTAATATTAACAACAATTTAATAAGCCAAGGGGCAGCGGACATATTTAAGGAGACATCACTTTTTAAAGGGGCGTGGCTATTAGGAAGGACATGACTCCTCACCCGCGTATGATAGATATTTATACAACTATTTGACCATTCCAAGAGAAAATTGAAGGCATTGAGATCTGACATTCCTTAAGACATTATTAGTCAGGCAGTCCGTCTGATTATTGCAGTTTGGTATGAATTTTCTGTGTAAACACATGAAGTGCTGTAACAATATTTATATATCTATTTCTGCATATCAATATTCATATATCTATTTCTGCATATTCATGATTAACCATATACTGATATGATTGCTCATATATGTCATGATAAATATAAATCTGATTAGGATACTCTGCAGTTAATTTATTTCATATTTTCTGAGTGTTTCCAGACATGATAAAGGGAGGATTACAAGTAGGGCAACAGTGTTGGGGTTATCTTCTAGGTACGTCACCTCATGGTATATGACCAATGAGTCCCACGAGGCCAAAGGGGTACAAAGGGTACTGCCTTTGGGCTTAAAAAGGATAAACTTTCAGAGCACCCTATTGTGAATGCTCCTCATACTCTCTATCATGGTAAATGAATGTACTAAGAATGTTCAATCATAAGAAGTAGGATAGAAGTGGCAAGATTGAGGGGAACAGTTATAGGACACCTCACTAGGTACTCCACCTCATATGGATGGTATGGGCCACATGAGGCCAAGGGAGGGATAAGGTCCGCCCTTGGGCCTAGGGTAGAGGATCTCTAGGGCACCATATCGAGTCTTCCTATCTTAGCTCTTCTATGGTTGAGCCTTCTCAAACTGGTTAAGCAATCTTGTGATTAGATCTATATTTCTAGTATATATTTGCTGATTTCTAATTAAAGAGATCTATTTTATAAATTATGATTATGAATAATTCCTAACTTGTTTACAGGGTCTCAATCAAAGTGAAAAGGTATTCTCTAACCCCACTTGTCTATTTGGAAATTGAGAATTAGGGCAAATTTAGGGCATTCCTAACTAGGAGGACATTACAAGTGGTATCAAAGCATGATTCTGCCAGCCAGTTGGACAAACCTACTTTAATGACTACTCAGTTAGGAATAATTATTCAGCCCTCTTCTTAAATAAATCAAAAATTGAATTGATCAGGCCAACATTGCATTCTTATAAGTGTGCCTTTAACTGTAAATGATGTTCAATTCTCAATTCAATATGCAAGATATATTCTAGTTTATATTTCCTTGATCTATGTAATATATATTTATATGACAAATCTGATTATCTTCTTTTGTATGGCAGGTGAGAGAAGCATTTATTGATTTCGATGTTTTCACAAATATCAATTGATATATATATGCAAGAGGGGAGGATCAAGCAATGCCTTCACCGGTCATGTCTTTTAGACATGACCGATCAAGACATTACTTGATCGCACCCTTTGACTTATAATTACCAATCGGTGTTTACATTAATCAACAGCCCAATACAAATCGGGGTCTACGTAACTTATCGTTTGACACCAATCGGTGTCTACGTAACTTGTTATTTAACACCAATCGGTGTCTACGTGACTTGTTAACCAATACTAATTGGTGATCGCTTAAGTGATACCAAGTGGTGTATGCTTTGTCACCCGAAAGCAATCGGTTAATCCCGATAACCATCATTAGTTTTGCTGTCAATAAATCAACCGATATAAATCGGAAAACTTGGTTAGCCCGATAATAATCGGTGATCACAGTTATAATGCAAACCGATATTATTCGGTATACTATGCTATGATAGTTTGAACATGGATCGAACTAAGTAGATTGAACATATACAAATGAAGAATGATCATCAAATGAAATAGCTTGAAGTTTTTCCTAATAGTTATCGATAGGATAAATGATTTACTGAGAGACTTCATTTATCTCTCATTCAATCATTTATCTTACCGAAGCTATCATGCATTAACATTAACTGCTTTGTGTCTAATGTATTTTGAGCATGCCTACTCCATGGGTGTTTTATATGTACACCTTCCTCATGTATACCTTGTGTTTGCACCATGTTTGGCATGTTTTCAGCATATATGTTTTATATCTTATGTGTTACTTCATGAATGAGGTGTTTTCAGCATGTCTACTCCATGAATACTTTTCTCATGTATGCTTCATGACTGATGTGTCTTCAGCATGTCTACTCCGTGAAAACCTTTCTCATATATGCTAGTACCAAAGTTCCCAGACTCGGACTCGGCTCGGACTCGGCAAGGCCGACTCGACTCGTGACTCGGCTATGACTCGGCGACGACTCGGCTATGACTCGGCAAAATAAAAAACCCTTGAAATTTAGAGATTTTTAACGATTTAAAACTTGTTTCATGCACCCATTATTGAATAAAGCTTAAAGACACTATAACATCATCAAATAGAAGTTGATTTGATCACATACATAAACATACATCCATCACATGCGTAGAAATGTAAATTGTAGCTGAAGGAAATAGAAAACATAGATATATAGAGTTATAAATGTTGTCAAATGTATATAAAATCCATGACATCAAATGTTCCCAAACATATATATAACTGTAAACAAAAACAAGTCTATGGCTCAGGCTCTAGCTAATCCTGAGCCTCAGAGTAGTCTGTCTGCCTCCTACAAATGCGTCTAAGGTAGGTCCTGGATGACTGAGAAGCCATAGTCTCCGCCTGTGAGGTGCCTATGCCGGATCGTGCTCTATCCTCCTCCTCTGCCATAGCCACAGCCTCAGCCTCTCTGTCTGCCTGGTCAACCCACTCATGGTCCTCCTCAGTGAAGACGGGATCGGTAGA
The DNA here is from genome assembly GCF_030272615.1 of Cryptomeria japonica. Lineage (NCBI taxonomy): Eukaryota > Viridiplantae > Streptophyta > Pinopsida > Cupressales > Cupressaceae > Cryptomeria > Cryptomeria japonica. Next base: position 262,765,947 of record NC_081413.1, read on the forward strand.
CTCAGTGATCCACTCAGACTCTGGATCGATCTCCGCTAAAGTGATCGGAGAGGAGTCAGTGTCCAAAATCTGTCTGGTCCTAAGACGGAGGTTGTAATGAACAAAAACAAGATCATTCAACCTCTCCACAGACAATCTATTACGCCTCTTCGAATGGATGTGCTCGAACATTGACCAATTGCGCTCACATCCAGAAGCACTGCATGGCTGGCTCAAAATACGGATGGCAATTTTTTGAAGGTTTGGGGTTGAGGGCCCAAACATTTGCCACCATCTATCTGAAATAACGAAAAAGAAAAAAAAATCAAACTCATTTCCAACTTTAAGGCTAGATTATAAAATAAAAAATTAAAATGCATAAGCCATAAACTTAAGAATCTTAAGTTTACATATATTTCTACCTGGCTGCAATTGTGTTCGAGCCTCTATGCACATGCTGCTTGAGAAGATTGCCCCTTCTCGATTATTATATTTATCCAGCTGGAGCGTTGTTCTTGAGGCTGTGCCATCAGTACACAACTTTTGAACCACTGTATACAGGCCACTAAGAACCTCCTCATCTGCCTTGAAGTCATCACGGAATCGAAATGCCGGATTGAGGTAATAGGCTGCTGCATGGATGGGCCTGTGAAGCTGGTTCTGCCATCTCCTATCAATAATCTCCCAAATGGGGCCATACTTATCCTCATCTCCTGCATATATGGACCTAATGGCCTCCTTGGCCCTATCCATACCCTCATATATATAGCCCATAGAGGGCTTCTCCCCATCAACAACTCGTAGGAGAACTACGAGGGGCTCAGTGACCTACACATAATGTTAAACAAAAACAATTAAGTCACAAATTAAATTAAAAAAAAAGAAAAATTGCAAAGTTAAATTGTTAATAAATTAAAATTAAATTACTAAATAGTAGATACTAGATAGTAGATACTAAATGTTAAATTGTAATAAATTTACCTGCACGGTTTCTCCACAGGGGGTCCAAAAACCTGACTCATCAAAAATGCAATTTACCACATCTATCCCTGCAGTGGTTGTAGCATAGGATGAGGAAGTCCACTCCTCACCAACAAACATACACCTCAAAGCCGCCTTTGATTTTATCAAGGATTTCAGTGTGAGGAAGTTTGAGGCAAACCTCGTGATGCCTGGACGAGCCAACTCCTTTTGCCCCGTGTATTGCCTCATAATGCTAAGGACCAATGCATGATTGTAGATAAACTTGCTGATATATTTGGCCCTTTCAACTATTGATTTCACCCATTCAAGCTTACCAATATCCTCCAACATGAGGTCAAGGCAATGGGCCGCACAAGGAGACCAAAAAATTTTCGGGTGCCTCTCCATCAAAAGTTTACCTGCAGCAATTTTAAGTTAATTAGAAATTTTGATGTGTTAAGAAAATTTTAAATAATCATAGATGCCTCTCCATCAAGACTTGAAAAGTTCAAAATTTACCTGCAGCAACATAACTTGCTGCATTATCTGTCACCACCTGCACCACATTTTCTTCCCCCACCTCTTGTATGACTTCCTCAATAGCCTCACATAAGTATGTGGCATTTTTCACATGTGAGGAAGCATCAATAGATTTCAAGAACATGGTAGATCCTGAAAATAGAGTTTCAAACTTTCAACAAATCAAAATTTAATTTATTCAATGCATTTAGGGAAGTACAAATTAGAATGAATCATAATCAATCACCTCCGCAGGAAACAAGAAAATTTAGGAGTGTTCTATTCCTCCTATCCGTCCAACCATCTGTCATGATGGTGCAACCCTTTTCTCTCCAAGACTGTCGGTGGTCCTCTAGCTCAACTTTCATATCCTCAACCATTTGTAACAAGAGGGGGCCACTTAACTCAGCATCGGTAGGGGCTTTAAACCCCGCACCACAAATGGTTATGGAATCTACCATGCCTTGCCAATAAGGAGACCTGTCACAAATAGATTATGATTAGACAAAGTAAAATTCAACTTCAAACTATAAATTTACTTTTAAACTTAAAGCAATCAAATCAAAAAGAATTACCTGGCTGCAATAAATGGAATGTTGCAAAAGTACCAAAACTTGCAAATTTGTTTTCTTGCAGCATCATGAACCTCCTTGTTCCAACCCATACCCTCAAGCGAGGGTTGTGCCCCAGGAGTACTACGCGGCACAAAATAACTATCCAACCTGGATTTCCGAACTCTAGGGCCAAAGGTAATAGTGCCACCAGGAGGAGTAGAAGTAGAAGCACTAGCACTAGCAGAAGCACTAGCACTAGCAAAAGCACTAGGGTGAAAGGGAGGCATGGAAGAACCCTCTCCAACACAACCTACGGATGTGGATGCGGATGCGGATGCGGATGCAGATGCGGATGTGGGTGCATGGGAGCCAATAGCACTTAACTCTTCCAATTGCCTCTTCTTGGTTAACTTTTCTTGTTCATGTGTTTCTAATTGGACATAACAGAAACGTTTTGCCTCAGGAGTTTGTAATTTGCATACCTCAATATCATGGCCAGGTATGCCGGCAATATGGTATTTAAATCTATTGATGCCACCAAAATTAATTTCTTTACAAAAAAAACATTTTGTTTGATTTTTTTGTCTGCCAATAAAGTCTTCAGTATATTTCCAAGCCTCATCCTTTTTAGGCATTGTGAAAAATGAATGTTTTTTAAACGTGAAAGCTGCTGCAATAAGAAAATTTAATAAAGTTATAAACTAATAGAAAAAATCAAGAAACCCTACTTTAAAAAAAAATAAAATTGTAAATACATGTTTACAATTTTTTTCTAAAAAAATGTAGGGTTTGCACTTTGCCATTATTCTACTTCTCTCATTGTAATTAAGCTAAAAAAATAAAAACATTCAAGATTTGGAAAGTTAACTGTTAAACTAAAAAAAAATTAACAAACAAATGAAAAAAATCCATTAACATACTTAAAAAAACAAGCAAAATCTACCTTACCTCTTTCAAATGAGTTGAGAAGTCTTGCTTTGGACTCCTTGATGCTCTCAATGCAAGCCTATGGCCTCCCCAATGTGATTTGTGGTCTCCTTGATGCTCTTCTTCCTTGCTGATTGCAAACCTATGGCCTCTTGTTTTCCTTCCTCACTCTCACTTTTCCTCTCTTCTTCTCACAAATAACAATTAAAAGACCTTTTAGGGTTATACCAAAGAGAATGGAAAAAAAAAACAAATGAAAAAGCTCTTTTTTTTTTTGTTTTTTTAAGTTCGAATTATGCCTATCGCGCGGCCGAGTCCTGGACCTCGGACTCGGCGAGTTTTGGCAAAACTCGCCTGACTCGCGAGTCAGGCGAGTTTTGCCCAAAACTCGCCGAGTCCGAGCGGCGAGTCGGCAAAACTCGCCGAGGTTGGCTCGACTCGCCAACTCGGCAAACTCGCCTGACTCGCGGCGAGTTTGGGGACTCTGGCTAGTACCTTATGTTTTACAGGTATGATTCATGTCTTGTGTATTCATGTGTATGATTTGTGCTTTGCATAGCTACTTCATGCCTTACGTGTTAGTTTTAGATCAGACTGATAGCAATTAACAAAATTAACACAATGAACACAGAGAACACAAGAATACCCTGGGAAAACCTCCCTCTTGGAGGTGAAAAACCCAGCAATGAATCTTAGTTTATATTAGACAGTAATCAGTATGTGTCTTACAACTTTTCTTCACCACTTGAAGCAATATGAACAGCAGAATATAAAACTGAATTAGGGCATACACAGTAGTATGAACAGCAGCATGTAAATCTGATCTAGGGCAAACGTATCTGCAATATCCTTGACTGAAGATGATGTGCTAATCAGAGAAGACAATTTGCTAGCATGAAGATCAATTGCAGATCACAGGGATCATTCGTTGATCATGGATTCAGTTCGCTGATCATGAATGTGATTCACTGGTCATGGAGGAGATTCGCTGTCTCGGAATTAGTTTGCTGCCCTTAGGAATTAGTTCGCTGCCCCTTAGACAATAATTCGCTGCTCTTAGAAGATTCGCTGATGCTTTGTAGTAGAATTCGCTGAGTACTTCATTGCTTGTATGTGAATGAATTGAATGACCTAAATGCATGAATGGGCTTTGTATATATATGAGCTTTAGCCACCTTATTCTCCTTAGGTCGGCTTCACAAGGTAAAAAAATAATAATAATAATATGCTCTTAGAATGGCGCCCATTATAGGGTCAGCCCTATATGCATTTACAAGTTACATTGCACATTATCGGGTCAGCCATATTTACAAGTTGCATCGCCCATTATGGGGTCAGCCCAATTTAAAAGTTACATTTTAATTTTGCATATCAATGTGACTAAGGCCGATAGGCCAATTAGTCACCCATATGCTAGGTCGGCCCTAGAAGGAATCCGACCTAGCTACAAACATCAACATTATGTGCATAACTTCATGCCTTACGTATATTCATGTGTGTTGCTTCTTGCCTTACATGTGTCCGTTATTTCATGCCTTATGTGCATAGTTCATGTCTTATGGCATTTATGTGCATTACTTCATGCCTCATATGTATACTTTATGCTACATGTATGCTTCATGCCTTAACTGAATTCATGTGTATACTTCATGCATTTGTGCCTTGTGTATACTCCATGTTTTACGTCAATGCTTCTTGCCTTATGCGCTTTCATTTGTAAACTCCATGCTTTACACCTTATGTGCATTCGTGCATGACTCATGTGTATGCTTCATATTTGTCGTATTGGATTCATGCATACCTTTCCCATGTATGCTTTGTGCCTCTATTTTGTATTGCTTCATGCCTTACATGTCTGACATTTACGCTGTGTACCCTTCGTGTATTTATGGGTATTGCTTCATACCTTACTTATGTTTATGAGTCAAGATTTACATGACTTCATGCCTTGTGTGCATTTATGTGTATTACTTCATACCCTACGTGGATGCTTCATGTCTTACATACTTTTTATGCTTCATGCCTTGTGTGCATTAATGTAATTGCTTCATGCCTTCCATGTGTTTATGTCCATGCTTCATCCATTAATGTGCTTTGTATCTTATGCAATTGCTTCATGTATTTTCAGCATGAATGTTTTTTGTCTTGAATGGATGCTTCATATCTTAAATGTTTCAATGTGATTACTTCATGTGTGTTTGTGCCTTCCTTGAATATGCTTGGTTATTCCATGAGTATGCTTTATGAGTACTTATAAATGTTCAAGGACTATACTCTAAATGAGGTGCATGTTTTAAATCACCAAGGCCCTTCTTTTTGCAAACATGAGTCTCATACACATAATAACATGGGAAAACAACATAGGGATTATTGAAACATGAAAATACTATGAAAACCTATAGGAAGGAAGAATGTGTGAGTACAATTGCTCAAACCATGAAGCGATAAGTATAGAAAATTGCCTATAAATTGTCATTAAAGGAGAAAGGAAACGTGTTTAGCCATTCAATATAATTTCAATACATTTAATCTCAATCTACCACCTAAGTTTACCAATACGTCAATATCCAACCATAACAGTCTATATACATACAAACTGTATGGTAAAAAGGGGGTGATGCCAGATTTCCGTGATAAAGAAATTGAAATCTTATTCATTACTCACTTCTATTTAGTAACTACGAAATCAGTGATATTCACACTATCAACTGAAATTTTCTCGTTGACTAATTACTTTCCAATGTTAAGGGTTCAAGATACATACTATAAATTTTGACATCAAGTATAGCTATTATTAACTTTTTCACATCATCATCTAGACCTATTTAATAAATATCAAACATCTTTCACATTCTACAAATACAACCTTTATATGTTTTTGAGAAATTTATCTCACCAAATGTCTTAACTATTGACTTAAACATATTCCTCCAACAACTTATGAAGCAAGAGATTTCTCCTCTCATGAATATCATGTAATAATGGAGTAAAACTATCATTTGCAGCTCCCACAAAATCACTTCAGCAGTCATAAGTGGTACTTAACTCTTTGTACCAAAAGATCTTCTATTCTCTAACTGCTTATCACACGTGAAATATCATATTCAAAAAAATTGTATAGAGTATGACTAAACAATATCAAGCTTCTTTACAAATGTTGTAGCATTTTACTCTCTTCCAAACAATCGTGTTAGGGTACAACTACCATATAAAAAATGAGATTCAGTGAACTAATTCCTAAAGGTCTCCACTTTATAAGGCATAGCCTACATAGTCATATCACAATTGAGGTCATAGATGTGTGTCATGTTTCTAATCCTCTTCTCAATAGACGGGAAGTTCCCCCTTGCTTGTCTCAAAAGATACCCATAAGACTAACCAAGACAGTTCTTACAAATATAATTGATGAGATAAAACTTGTCTTAAGATTACAAATCTTCAAGGGTTAGTTAGGGATCCTTGCATTGAGAAGATTTAGTTAAAACAATCATTGCTCGAGGACAAGCAATTTCGGGAAGGGTGGACTGTCATGACCCCACCTTGATATATCTCCATCACACCAAAAAGGAAGCAAAATACTAACATACAATGTACAGCAATATATGCAGAGCAGCGATTATATTACTAAAGCAGAGATGACATATTCAATATTAATAAACAGCTATTTGTTATGTATAAAGCAGCAGCGGTCTTGTTCTACAAAGAACAATTATAATATGCAGCCAGTTTCATTTAATACATGCAACACATATGACAGAAAGAATAATGCAAAACCATAAAAGACAAAATAGAGAAGACAAAATAAGAATAAAACAAAAATCATATAAGACATTCATTACCTTGATTAGCAATCTGAAGTATTAACAAATATTTTTACAATATATCTCCAAAATGGTGCAATGGTTGAGAGTTCCTAAAAGGCACGATGCCTGAAAAGGCACGAGTTTAATATTAACAACAATTTAATAAGCCAAGGGGCGATAGACATATTTAAGGAGACATCACTTTTTAAAGGGACGTGGCTATTAGGAAGGACATGACTCCTCACCCACGTTGGATAGATATTTATACAACTATTTGACTATTCCAAGAGAAAATTGAAGGCATTGAATCTGACATTCCCTACGACATTAGTATTCAGGCAATCCGTCTAATTATTGCAGTTTGGTATGAATTTTCTGTCTAAACACATTAAGTGCTGTAACAAATATTTATACATCTATTTCTGCATATATTTGCTGAATGTCCAAAGGGGAGAAGGTTTTCCACAAGTCACACTCAGAAACAAGTTAACACAGCATACACGTGAGAGAAAGCCACAAAACATGCACTTACAATGAAGGTAAGAAAACATACACAAGATGCATAAGTTTAAGGGAGGCAAGAATGATAATTTCAATTCATTCTCAGGCCAATAACCAAACTTACAATTGCCAAAAAGCAAGAAAATACACAAACCTTCAAGAGAAGTGAAAGAGCAAAGAGTAGCTCAAGGCAGCAAGGAGAGAACCCTTTACAATGAGGCTGAACAACCTATATATAGAAACTGGTCGCAGAGAGGAGACCAATGGTCAAAAGGGGGAAACCTTGACCCTAGCGTGCATAGGAGAATGTCAGTCCGTGAAGGTAGGGAAGAGCATAGATCTGACATGGAGGCGTGCAAGACACCCATCCATATCTTGACAAGGCAATCCCAATAAGTAAAGCACTTCTAGAAGGTAGATTGCCTAACATTCCAAAGTCAGAGCATGCAGACCTAACGTGAAGGCCATCAAGTAACCATAAATAAGCATGTCCTTGGACTCCACTTGATGGCAATCCTACAAAAAACATTAAATGTGCACCTGTAGCTCCATGAATGAAAGTAGACAAGTCGCAAGGGTTGGTGGAGCATTAAGAGCCTTGAGTGTTGATCACGCATATGGAAGTGTTGCGAATCCTCGGAAGTCGGACATCGAGCCCTCAAGAAAACGTTGCAAGGGGAGAGGAGTTGAGAGCCCCGGAGTCTGGAGGAATGAGAGGAAAGGGAGGAAAGGAGGTCTAGAATTCCGAGGTTCCGGAGTCTAGAAGGGAAGGAGGAAAGGAGGTCTGGAATTTCGAGATTTTGGGATTCCAGGGTTCGGAAGGGAAGGAGGAAAGAGAAAAAAGGAAGTCCAAAATTCCGGGGTTTCGAGATTTCGAGGTCTGGAAAGGAAGGAGGAAAGGGAGGAAAGGAGGTTCGAAATTCCGGGTTTTGGGATTTCGGGGTATGAAGGCATGCAAAGGGGAAAACTGAAGCTGCCTCCTGACAAGATAACACTTAACATTTCATGATTCCATTGGTTTTGTCCTTGATCAACTGGGGCAGCGCTTGTCCATGGAACATATCTCTGACCGGCTCTTGCTAATGGACCAAGGGTGTCATAAAATGACAACAAATACTCTGCGGTTAATTTATTTCATATGTTCTGAGTGTTTCCAGCCATGATAAAGGGAGGATTACAAGTAGGGGAATGTTGTTGGGGTTATCTTCTAGGTACGCCATCTCATGGTATATGAACCAGGAGTCCCATGTGGCCAAAGCTAAGTTGCTGAATCGTGGAACTTTTCGGGCAATTCCAAGTACGGAACAATACCGGAATCGGATTCTGAAATGAATCTCCTGTGGGTGCGTCTAGGGTTCGTGTTTTTAGATGCCGAAATGTTTCTGAAATGTTTAGTGATTCTAGTTTGATCCTTTTGATATTCTTAAGACCTACAATGCTGATTAGTGAACTCCGAACTTATCTATCATGAGATTCTAGTTTGATCTTTTTGATATTGAAAACTGAATTTTAGTTAGAATGTTATGCTTCAAAATTTGAAATTTGTAATGGTTTTGTTTAGCTTATGTAATGGTATATGACATTCTAAACTTAATTCTACTTTTTAGCCCCCCACACACACACACGCACACACACACATATATATATAAATATATGTATATATTTTATTTTTGTATGAACGTACTAAAAACGTACCCAACCCTACAAAAACTTTCCGCTACACCGACGTTTCGTAACCATGTACCCGTTCTCGTTCTCGTTCCCGTACCTGATTCGGCAACTTAGGGCCAAAGGGGTACAAAGGGTACTGCCTTTGGGCTTAGAAAGGATGAACTTTCAGGGCACCCTATTGTGAATGCTCCTCATACTCTCTATCATGGTAAATGAATGTATTAAGAATGTTCAATAATAAGAAGTAGGATAGAAGTGGCAAGATTGAGGGGAATGGTTATAGGACACCTCACTAGGAACTCCACCTTATATGGATGGCACAGGCCACATGAGACCAAGGGAGGGATAAGGTCCACCCTTGGGCCTAGGGTAGAGGATCTCTAGGGCACCCTATCGAGTCATCCTATCTTAGTTCTTCTATGGTTGAGCCTTCCCAAACTGGTTAAGCAATCTTGTGATTAGATCTATCTTTCTAATATATATTTGCTGATTTCTAATTAAAGAGATCTATTTTATGAATTATGATTATAATTCCTAACTTGTTTGCAAGGTCTCAATCAAAGTGAAAAGGTATTCTCTAACCCCACTTGTTTATTTGGAAATTGAGAATTAGGGCAAATTTAGGGCATTCCCAATTGGGGGACATTACAACCTAACCCCAATCTTTCTACTCTTGTATGCTTATTGATGTGTCGTAAACTTTCTCCAATATGCTTCAAACATTTGCTTAATATGTCCCATAGATCTTGAGGATGTAAGGGCACCATAATTACTAGATTGGCTGCTCCACAAAGCTCCATTTGTTTATTGTCCTTTCTTCTCTTGCTTGGATGCTTTTACAATCCTCCTCATCGTGCCTTGTTTTCTTACTTGGATTTCCTTTTATTTCACCATTGAACATTGCCTCCATATTATGTAATTGGATTTCACATATGTGTCCCGATCTCCATTCTTTCTTGCATTTGAAGCACAAACCTTTCTCTTTTGGGTCTTCTCGGCGTCTTTTACTTTTTTTCGATTAGAATTGTGTCCATGTTCCCATTTTTCCTTATGGTGGAAACATAGTCCTTTTTTCATGAGCTCTTTTCTTTCATTGTATGATAGAGGGGGAGAGGGTTGATTTTTCGTATGATATTTGTCCCTTGATTTGGCATTAAGCCTAGTAGCTTTTGAGATTGCTTCATGAGGAGCGGCTGAGCCGAATGCACTTACCAACCTGTGGAGTGAGTCCAAAAGGCCCTCTATGAATAAGTAATGTAGTCTTCAGATATTTCGGGGACCAAGACTGCTAACCTTTGAAATTCCCTAATGTAGTCTTCGAGAGTCCCCCTTTGCCTCATTCAAGTTAGTTCCTTGAAATGTTTCTAAGGCTGAGTTTGGTCAAAAATCTTTCAATAAGCCTTCTCTTAAAAGCCTCATAGGTTTTTATGTTTCTATAATCTTGGGTAACTAAGCCATAATGCCAACACTCATGTGCCATTCCTTCTAGGTGTAATATGGTGAATGTAATGGTATTTTTTCTTCCATAGGACAAAGGGTGAGGTATATCTCTGATTTATAAATCCATGAATGGGCTGTGATTTTCCTTTCCCATCAAAATTTGGGAATGGTCATTTTCCCCACTTTGTGTTGTATTTCTAGGTTAGCCTGTGTTTTTCCTCTCCTATGGTTCCTCCTTGCATTGGATTCACAATACTCAAAAATAGAATACTCCTTTTTGTTTCACAGTCTAGTCTTGTGTATTCCATGGCGAGTTCCCTCATGTTGGGTGCATTGGCCTCTTCATTTTCCCTTGATGGTTCTTCTCTAAATAAAAAAGGTGGCCCATTTGATCTTGGTGTTGATTCCTAGGTGGTCCTATTATCACTTTCTGGTTGACTAGGGGTGTTCTCCCTTTCATCTCTTGGGTTTGCCCTAAGGTCATTTATGGTTGCTGTTATGTTTTGCAGGCTTGAGTAGTTTGTTCCATAAAGGCTTTGAACTCTTGTTCCATTTTTTCTTTGTCAGCTTTCTTCCTTTCTCTTTCAATAGCCCTTAAAGATCATTGACTTAATTGCATTAACTAACTTCCCTCAGGCTGGCAGGAAAATGCTCTGATACCACTTGTAATGTCCCTTTAAGATTTTCCCTATCTTTACAGTTTAATGAGACAATTACGCTTATGCTTCTTATGGACTTGATTGGAAATGTTTAATGACTTCAGACAAGATTCAATCAGTGGGTCTTATATGAATGTATAATTACTAGGCAATAATATAACCTTTGAATCTGTTGTAAACTTCAACATATTGTTCCAAGAGAAATCAAATATAAGTCCAATGAACACGTGATCTGATGATATATGTATGTATGCAGAATTTACTGCGATTGCAGTGTTTCACTACCTTAATGATCGGTACAATTATATGTTTTTGAACTTACAAAAATAAGATTGTTGTGCCTGAATTGGCTCTTTTAGAACATGTGATTAACTAACTTTGTTTATGATATAAGAATCAGAATCCAGATTTCTGATTGCCCTTCCTATTATATCTCCTTGTGATTATGCAATCTGAACGCCGTCTCTGCTAGGTCTGCTCTGTAATTCATGTGCCTTACACCTTCTAATGGGGTAGGTAGATACTTCCTCTTACTCAGTTGTCAAGAGGCTCCTTGAGCACTGCACTTGTGTAAAAAGATTATAAACAAATTTCCATGTCTTGGGAAGGATTCATAATCTCTCTTAAGTATACCACAATGGGGCATGATGTACGAAGTTATGTCTCAACATCATTGCATCCAATTGCCAAATCGTGCCTCTTCTCTATTAATTAATATTGTTAGTTGCTTAACTAATGGTCAATTGAGTTAACCTCTTCCTTGGACAGCGATAATCACTTGCCTTCATGCGATCTCTGGTATCTTGGACAGCGATAGACAATCTCTTGTCTTGATTCGATCTGTGGTTTCTTTAATTGTTAAGATCATTAGATGTTTGATATAACAGGTCTGAATTGGATCGGATAGAGTCTGATCTTGTTTGTGTATCTGCTGCTTACACACACCTTTTCTGATCTGGATATTATTTACTTTCGCTGATTGCTGTACTCCTTGGAGCCAATGATGCTAATATGTTCAGATGTCTACTGTAATGATATGTTTAGGTCTGCTGTAAATATATCTTAGTCTGCTCCAATAATATATTTTAGTCTGCTCTCCTAATATATCTTTTTCTGTTCTCCTGAATTTATGGCTGCAACCCTGGTTAAATGGCTGCGATTTCCCTTCTTGATGGGGACATGACACCTCTCTAACACATTAATGATCGCAAGTAAAACTGACAACTCCACCAACATATTCATGTTGTTGCATACCATTTGAACCCTAAGTTTTTCTTCTTCAATTCATTCAAAGTAGATGAAAATGCTATTAATGGCCTCAACACATGCATGGTGAAGATGGTCACCAATGAAAACCTCAGAGATATGCACAATGAATTACAAATTTATACACAGAGGGGAGGTTGTTTTCCTTACCTTTGCATTCCAGAGAGAATCACCATATAGCCAAGTAAAAAATATATATATGTTTTATTGTTTACTTTAACTATTAAGTTTTCCAAGATCCTTACAAAGTTGTAAATTTTGTCTTTCCAAATTTGAGGTGAAAAAATTTTGGTGCAACAACACCTAATCTTCAAAAACTCACCATTTCCATTTTGTCACAGCCCTGTAGTGTTTTATGTTGTGAGTGCAACTGTAGCGTTTTTTAAGCCATTCGCATAAAGAAGGCAACAAATGGCTCCAAAGTGCTTGAATGACCTTGTCTTTGTGCAATACAACCTTCAATTGCTTAAAAGAAGGTAAAGGGGTGAGAGATACATAAGGTGCTTAACCTTGACATCAATCCATTTTCAGATTGAATTATTAAGGATGTGAATCACATGTTTAGTGCTGATGATAAAACTCACTTGAAAAAGAAGGTAACAAAATGGGAAATAAATGTAGAAACACATGAAGAGGCAGTAAGCAAGTCATCAATTGGGGGTTTGTGGCATTCATGTCATGAACCTATGCTTGAGGCTCTTGTTGAAGATGCATTGTTCCTTACCAAAAATCTACATCACTAACATCTAGTTCAAGGACATCCACACATCCATTTAGAAGATTTAATCATCGAAAAAATTTATAAATCATTAACATTAAAATTATGATTTCAAATTTTTATCCATATTGAAACTTGAAGTTTTTTTGTATTGAACTTGTTTTTTTTATCTATGATATGTATTTAACTCTAAGTTTGATCTATTTATGAAGGTAATTAGCAATATGTTCTCTAAATTTAGTAAAATGCATGTTTTTGAAGAATACTTATACAAATTTATGAGGTTTCTAATGTTTGAAAAAATTTACCGAGTATTTTCTTAAGCTTTTGCCCAGTCTAATTTTTTGAGCTATGTTTTGAAAATCATTTTCAGCCCAATCACAAGCACTCCTTTGTGATGGTGAAATAATGAGGATGCTGATTGATATATTTATCACTCATGTGGTGTATCGTGTGATGATTAATGTTACATGAGTTTGGTCCCTATCCATGTCAATGTCTAGACTCTAAATAAATAAATTCCTTACCTAAACTTTGTTCTTGGTTCTTGTTGTGACCATTTCACACATCGCCCCATTTAAAATGGGGACCCCCTCTTTTTGCTCGTTTTTGCTCGCCTTTCGCTTTGCTTTTTAGGGTTTTGGTAGTTTGTCAGTTGTCTGGATTAGGGTCAAGCCTTAGGGTTCCTTTTTCGATCTTTTCAGGCCAGAGTCCAGTCAGTCTTGAGAGCTTTTTGAGCTTCCTTTTGTAGGATGCAATTTTGAATGAAATGAATTCGCCAGAATGGTCTATTTTCAATTGGAATTTTGAGTGCAGAGTCTAAATTTGTCTAAGTGTTGGTGATGAAATTGTGAATTTTGTTCAATTGAGTAATTTTGACCAAATTTTGAGTTTTTGATATTTGATCCCGGGCATTGGAAATAATTTGTTTTTGCCTTGTGAAGTGATTAAACTTGTGAAATCATGATATTTTGGCCTGTAGGAGCAAAATCACTCCTGTCCCTCAGTGAAGGACTGGAGCTCGTTTTCAAAAATCTTACTATCTCTGCAGGATCAAGATGATTTTTCGAATGGAAGTAATAAAGAAAGGCGTGATCTTTCTGTTGAATATAAATTGAAGAATTTCACGAACACAGAAATGCCTCAGGAAGCAAAATCGCTCCTGTCCCTCAGTGAAGGACCGGAGCTTAAAATCAAACATCACCTCGTCCTTGCAGGATTTTAACAACTTGACGATTTAGAGAGATCCAAGGGAGTGCATTTTACCAGATGAATATAATTTGAAGGCACAAACATGAAGAAAAGTGGACCAGAATGCCAAGATCGCTCCTATCCCTCAGGCAAGGACCAGGGCGAAATCCATTGTAGCTCCCGTCCCTCTCCCAGGGACCAGAGCGAAATTCTTCATAAGGCATGTTTTAGGCAAAGATCAAGCAAGTCTTAAGTTTGAAGGCAAGAAAGGAGGTGAATTGAACTCGTTGAAGACAAATTGAAGATTACCAAACATCTACAAGGGACCCAATGCCTAAGTTCGCTCCTGTCCCTCAGTCAGGGACCAGAGCGATTTTTACCTTAGACAAATTTCTTGCCAAGTAAGAGCAAATTCCAAGGCATGGATGAATGAAACGGAGCACTACAAGACCATTGAAGATAATTTTTGAAGTTAGCAAAGTGAGATGAAGCCTACAAGAGCAAGATCGCTCCTGTCCCTCAGTCAAGGACCAGGGCGAAATTATGATTATTTTGCCTTTCCTCCAAGTTCAAGACACTCCAAGACGAAGTACAAGGTGGTGAGGACGTTTTAAGGCATCTCAATGAAGAACGAAGTATCCAAAGTCGCCAATGTTGAAGGAATTACACCAAGACACCCAGTTCGCTCCTGTCCCTCAGGCAGGGACCAGAGCGAAATTTTCATAAAGGCCTAGATTTTGAAAGTTTAACAAGTATTAAGCGACCAAGAAGGATCAAAGGACTTCATTTTACACGATGAAAGTAATGGCAAGTTGTTAAAAGCAAGCATGAGCTCAAAACCTTGAAGTTCGCTCCTGTCCCTCAGTCAGGGACCAGAGCGATATTTACCATATTGGCCAAATCCTTCAAAAATCACGTTAAGTTAAGGTTATGCGAGGTGGTAAAAGGTCTCAGGTATGTTAAGAAGATGATATGCAAAGGTTCCAAACGTCAAAAGACTATCAATTGAGCCAAGGAAGCTATATCGCTCCTGTCCTTCAGTCAAGGACCAGGGCGATTTTCATTAAAACACTCATGTTCCTTCAAAAATCATGACAATGCAAGGGTACACAGGATCGAGAACGTCGTTTGGAAGGCAATGAACGAGGAGTTAAAATCAAGCACGAAGAATTTCAAGTAAGAACATAGGGATCGCTCCTGTCCCTCTCCAAGGGACCAGGGCGATATCACCTCAAAAGGGCACTCATTTGCAGGGTCAAGTCACCCAAGTTTGAAAATCCTAGCAAAAATGCCAACTTCAACGTAAGGATGAAGATTTTGAACGTCAAAAGTGCAAGAATCAAGACCAAGTTGATGGATCACTCCTGTCCCTCAGGCAGGGACCAGGGCGATGAGGTTCGTATTTTTTTTACCTTCCAATTTTGGCGCCAAAACAAACAATTGAATTTATTTTAAATGCTAAATTCGATAGGTTTTGAAAATTCAATTAAATGGCATTTAAAATATATCGCAAAATATTAATTAATTATTTTTGCCTTATAAAAAATCGAATTTATTAATTAATAAACGATGGCATTTAATAATTAATTATTAATTTAGTTAAAAATCAAATGAAGCGCTTGGGTTTATTTTATCAAAGTCGGCTTTATTATTTATTTAAAAAATCGTTTTAATTGCCTCATTTTACAAAAGTCGGCCTAGAGGTGAATAGGAGGTAAGCGCTTATAAAGGGAGGGTGAAAATTGTTGTTTTCACATCATCATTTAATCATCTCTACATGCGATTTGAGGAAGACAAAGGAGAAGTGCGAATTGTATTTAAGGAGTGCGAATTTCATTTCAAGCAAGGTGGTGCGAAGTATCATCAAAGGAGAGTACGTGCGAACCTTAATTTCCATTTGAGCGAACTTGCCAAGGACATTGAAGAACACATTAAAGACTTGAAGGGTGGCGAATTGATAAAGAGGACGTTCCTTATCCTTGAGGATCACGTTGAAGGCTTCTAACGTTAATTTTGCCTAGGTGAATTCCTCTATTTTGCATTCTAGAGTTAGCTCTCAAGAGAGGTACGGCGATATGGTTTTATTGTTTTGATTTTAAGCGTTGATCGTCATAGCCTAAATTTTGAATTCCAGTAGCTCGATCGTTTTTTAGGAAATGATAACTCTAGGACTTATCATGAGGTTTCCTAAGATTTATTCTCTAATCTATGTTATTCATTGCAAAATCTAGTTTCTAATTATGAAATGTTGTGTAGGTATGGCGACCCCGAAGGCGGGAGCATCCACCAGTCGTCCAGCTCTCATGAAGGAAGATCAAAAGACCGAAGAAGTGGAGACCAAGATCGTGTCTAAATGGAGCAACATTGGAGATACTAACTTGGGCAACTTCAGCACGAAGAAGTTTCGAGATGTCCCTTACATTGGCAAGCCATCACCTGTCGCCCGGAGGATAATTGAAAGTGGCATCATTAAGGCGGCCGGCTTCCCTCCAGCAGTACAGTGTCATGAGTTGATGATCGAGTGTGCTCGTCATTATGATCCTCAATCCAGAACGATCGTGTCCAAGGAAGGAAACACTTTGGCCTATCTTTCAGAGGAAGCTATAAGTGAAGCTTTCCATCTTCCAGAGCATAGAGACATGATATACAAGAGCATAGAAGGAGCCAGGTCAATGTACGAGGATGATCCAGATGCCTGTCTAAGCATAATTAACAAGAACTGGTTACTTAAGAGTCGTCCTCGCCTGAGCAAGATCCCGAACACACCACACAGGATTGATTTCCAAGAGGAGTACAGAGATTTGATTACAATGCTCAACCGAGTCACAGGTGCACCTCAAGCTTTTTACTTTGAAAAATGGATGTTCTACTTCATCCAGGTGATAGTTCAGGGTAAAGGAACAATTCATTGGGCTAGAATGATTAGCCATTGCTTGGACGTACAGTTGAGGAGACTCAAGGCTACCAAGTCCTTCCACATGAGTTCATACGTCATATATGCCTTGATCAGGAGTTTTGAGTATGCAGGACTACCTCACAGAGGAGTGATTGGAAGAGGGCCCGGCGAGGTCAGAGTTTGTGATTCCTATGTCCACTTGCATCATCCGCCAGGAAGCAACTACAAGCTAGTTAATGATACCTTCACGATGAACATCACAAGGACGTTGCAAGGTGGTATTCACAACAGATTATCTCAGGATGCACAGAAATTAATAAAGAGGTATGGTGCTTGGTTTATTCAATTTCCGAAGTTTACTTATATCAGAGTACATGGATGTCCTTTACCTCCATACATGTTGCCGAGATATCCGACAGACAGAATTGTGTTACTTGAAGTAACAAGACAATTGGCAGCTTATGCGAAGGCATTCAGACACAGACATGGGAATGGAGTTCCGGTACCTATCATTTTGGGCAATTCAGTTGAGGTATGTCCTAATGCTTTAGCCATGGATGACGCAGAGAAGGAATTAGCCTTGTATTCTTTTTCATCCTTTGCTTTGAGAGAAAGCTTTGATCCACATGGACATTTAGAGGAGACAGTCGGTAGGAAGTTTAAGCATGAGTACCAAATTGAAGATTTTATGATGAATCTCTTAGATGATCTTGAAGTGAAACGAAAAATGCATTCTAGATTGCCTTTGGATTTCATCAAGAAATGCAGAATTTACAGAGTGGCCGACCAAGCTCAGGACAGTGGCAGACATATCCAGTCATCCTATGATCGAGAGAGTAAATCAGTAAGGTTAGATTGGAATGAGCCCGAGGTCGTGGATTTAGATGCTTTGATGGCTCCAGTCTTGTCTTGTACTCGCAGATGGGTTGACGTACAACATCAGAAGTTGAGAGAGCAAGGCATAGATATGACTTTCACTTTGGAAGAGAAACCAGCCGAAGGTGGAGCTAGTGTAAGCGAAGGCAATCCTAATCCTAGAAATTCAGGTGAAGGTAACCTTCGAAGTGCAAGTGAAGGCAATCTCCATCCAAGAGGCTCGAAGAGGAAAGAGAGACCTGAAAAGAGAGAATCTTCCAAGAAGAAGCAAGGGGCCAACCGAGATCGTTCATCCGGTACTTCTTCTAGACCAGAGAAGAGAACACTTCAAGTGGAAGAATCCATGGAGTCGATGGTACAGAACGATAGGCAGGAAGAAGGACAGGCACCGCAAAGGTCACCAGGTGGATCTCTCCAGGATTATGAGCTAGATGAAGATAAAGAAGATAACGAAATAACATCTCCTCCCAGAGAAGAAGAAGTAGTGCATAAGGAAATTCAGGTTCAAGAAACAAGATCAGCTATCCCAGATTGGTTGAAGGAAAGATTAACCAAGGTGATCGTGATAGAGGATGAGGACAATGTAATTGATTTAGAGAGCCTTGATGGACGCTCACACGAAGTAACAGAGAAGAGGAAGGCTACCAAGATGTCCAAGATGATTAGAGATGAGACTGGATCCAGAAAACTGCAGATAGCTACACCGGTGGTAGATAAGCATGAAGGTGAGATCCTAGCAGAGGAATATGATATACAGACTTTTGAGCTAGGACCATCCACAGCAGAGCAGACATTGGATGATGCCACCGATTCATTTGAGGCATTGAAAGACAAGCTTAGAGAAGAGATGGAGAAGAATAGAAAGCTTGAGAGAGAGGTCGGTGCGTGGAGGACATATTTCAGTCATCTCAATGAACCTTTGGGACGTCAGGATCCAGCTAGATCACCCGTGCAGGCACTTCCCCTTCAATCAATTAATGAGGCAGAAAGATTTAGGAATATGGTCCAGCGTACGAGTACTTGGATGGATAAATCTCATACAGTTGCCGTAGAATTTGTAACAAGGATGATGAAGACTATTCATCAAGCTATCCAGGTTCTTGAGATAATCCACAATTTGATGATAACAGTAGCCGCATTTGCTCATAACAAAGATGTTATCATTCCTGTCTTGAAAGTAATTAGACACACATCAAGGAAGGTCTTAGCGCAAGAAAAGATCATGGATGGAGGATCTCACAGTTTGCTTCAGTGGTCCACCTTACTCCAGATGAAGGAAGTTCTCTTCGAGGACATCAGTACTAGATGCAGTCATGTTGAGGAGGTGATCAACCCGATCCAGGACAGAGTATTTGAGGTACTACGTACCATTCTTGGCAGGAGGATTGAAGTTGAGACAGATGTGGATATGCAAGAATTAGAGGATAGAATCAAGGTCATCTTTTGCAAGGACACTAATATCACAGACGAGCAATATGATCAGATGTTTGCCACCATGCTCCTGATTGAAAGAACAAAGGAACTTGAATCTACTTGGGACGCAGCTCTTCTAGATGCATTTGATCAGGTCATCCACTTGGAAGAAAGTATGAAGAATCTTCCCGAGATTCCAATTGCAGAGATTGAAGGAATCGTATCAAGATTCATTGCATATGCTAAAAAGGAACATTGGAAAGGGAATAAGATTCTAGATGAGAGGTTGTTATAGATGACATGGCACCTTAATTGTCATTGGTTTATGTCTCCTAGGTTTTTGTGCCGAATTTAATATTTGGCTATGCATTTAATATTGTTCAGTAAAAAGGAGGCCATTTGTAACAAACCCTAATTAGGGTTTAGGTGTCATGATCTTGACCGTTGATCTGCTTTCAATCTGGACCATTCATTGTAATTGAGGATGCTATTTATACCCTCATTTCCATTTCATTTGGTAATTAGAAAATCAGAAAATTAGAGATTAGAGAGAGAGTTTGATGTATTAGAGAGATTAGAGTTAGAAGTAATTTATTTTGTAGCAAGATTGAGTTTGAGGAAAGGAATTCAAGCAATTGTTGTACATGATGACTTTGGAATCAATGAAATATTGAAGTTATGGTGTTTTGTTGCAACTTTCTTGGTTATCTTCATGGTTGTTCAATTTACTTGAATCATGCTCAATCAAAGTAGTGTGTTAATTCGAAGGACAAAGTGTGAGACTTGATCTTTGGTAGGATTCGCTTTCCAAACCACTAGCTTCTTGTTGATTGTAGGAACGCCTTGCGTGGTCGACTGGAGATACTTGAATCACTTAACCTTCAATCATTATTGTATCTTGGATATGTACCTTCGTGGTAGTGTCTTTGATCTTTGATGCATTGAAAATCATTTCGTTACCTTAGAAGATCGCATCAATTTCAATTGAGTTGTTATTTTATGGCGAAATTGAAGTTGGTAGAATCTTGCCAAGTCTTGTCCACATGAAGTCATTCTTAGGGTTAGATTAGATTAGACTTCTTGCAAACCCTATCCTTTTGTTATTTTTTGAAAGCTTCTTTAGTTTAGTAAGACTTTCGGAGTGTAAGGCCCCTTGAGGACACAGCAAATCACATCATACCGCTGGAGCTTATCCACACGTAGAGACCCTACTAACCAGAACATTGGAGTCATCCTAACTGATCCTTCATGCGAATCTTCAGCAGTTAGAGACTTTATTCAAGAGAGGATAAGATGCCTTTAGGTATTTTATTCTGTGTATGATGGTGTACAAAATACACGTCAACAGTTCTTTGGTCCCTAATTATCCATCACGTTGCTTGGGGAGTTCGGAAAGAGAGGAATAATAAGATTTTTAGGAAGTCCTTTTTGTCTTCTCAAAGACTTTCCTTCAAAACTTGTTTCTCTATAAAAGAGAATTTCTTAGCTGGGATTTCTAACACTGATTACAGTGGCCCAAAAGTCTCTATTTCTGACTATGATCTGCAGCTTGCGAACAGATGGAAACTTCCTTTTGACATCTCCAATCCTATATACAAAGCTAAGCAGGGCCAATGTGATCTAGCAGACTCCTCCAAGAGATTGGACCAAAATTAATTTAGATGAGGCAACCAAGGGTAATCTGAGGCCAACAAGAAGTGGGGGAGTGTTGAGAGATCATAATAGTAGGCTGTGGTGGCACTCCCTTTGGGTACTTAAACAAACCACCTTATTAAAGCAAATACGTTCTACAATGGATTGAAAGTAACCCAGTCCCATGGTTTTAAGAAGGTATGGATTGAGGGTGACTCTCTAATTAATAAATTATCATTGTCTTAAAGAAACTCAAAGCCCAAGCTGGACTATAGAAAGTATTATAAGGGATTCTATCTCTATTCTAAAGTCCTTTGAACAGTACCATATCTCCCATATCTATAGGGAGGGCAATATGTTAGCTGATTATTTCACTAACCAAGTAGATTCCAAATCTTTCAAGCAAAGGTGGGACTATCACAATCCACTTCCCCTCGAGGTTAAGCCCATTATAAACCATGATATTCAAAATTGTTAAAGTGGTGATACCATTAATTGCTATGATTAATATTTGTCATTTCAAAGCTCAGCTCCACACAAATTTTGGGCAATATTTTGGGCCCCTTTCATATGTGGTGGGGTATTGCTTTGTTTCAGTTTTCTATTGCTCTGTTCTACAGTCTTGTCCATTATGGGTGGTGATAGGAGTCCTATCAAGCCAATTTCCTGCAAGGGGACGAGGAGTAATGCTCGAGTTTGAAAGATATTGCTGGCTGGTGGGGTTACCCCATATTTGGAAAAGCTCCATGGTTGTGACATGCAGGTAAGCAGAGCTTTTGTAAACGGTTGGAAGAACCGCATTGTGTCAATTTATGGCATGGAGATGTAGATCTTGAAGGATTTAATTGGCCAAATTTATGGGTTGTCTGCTGAAGGCAAATAAAAATTCAAAGATAGAAAGGCTTCAGAGGCTGCAATGAACAAATTCTTCAAGAAGAATGAAAGAGACAGATTGGTTAAGCTCACCTTGGGTGGTTATCACAGGGGCTCCATAAACCAATTTGGGCTGACATTGCCGAAGTTATTATTAGGTACTTAATGCTTGATGGCAAGTTTACTTGTCTGTTTGGGTATCATGTTATTTTAATCAATCATTTTTGTCATAAGCAAGTTGTTTCCTTTCCATTTTATATGCTTTGTTCTCGAGTTTGGGATTAGAGATAATAGGAAGAACTCAAAAGCTTCCTATTCTGTATGAGGATTTGATTTTGCTAATTATGGAGTATGGGAAATCTTTGTCTGTCTCAACTGAGCCTAAATAGAACACTAAAACCCGTAAGACCTATCGCCCATATTGTGTGCACTATTCGGATATGAGTATTGACACAAAAGACAAATCAACAAAGGAGAAGTGGGTTGTAGAGGAGGGTGATGGGGATTCTATGAAAATTTATTCCAATCCCCCCTCTAAGGACAAACCTAATACTAGGAAAACTTTTAAGAAGCGTGACAAGACCGAGATTTCTTGGTTGAGGGGTTCTCCTACTAACGATGATGATATGAAGACTAATGCGCATTCTTCTACAAATAAAAGGAAAACGACTGAACTTGATAAGGGGAAAGGAAAGGATAGTATGGCAAGGAAGAAGTAGGGTATGGGGAAAGGAAAGAAAAACATGGTGGGGAAGAAGCAAGTTGTTGAGAAAAGGCATAAGAATCTCTACTACTAAAGGGGAGGAGCGTGGCCAGTCCAAAGGCAAAGAAAAAGTGGGGAAACTAACAAAGATCAGCACATTGAGTTGTCTCGTGAAGATCAAATTCCTACTCAGCATGAACTTTCTAGGGATTTCAATTGTTTTAACACTAATAGGGAGGATGTTTACAATGTGCATGGTCTGGCTAAGGAGGGTGTGGTGGGGCAATTCAAATTGCTTAAGTGGTTTTTCCTTGAAATCAATCAAATTAATTGTGAAGTTGCGGCTTCTTTAGAACAATGAAGGCAATGGATGGTAGTGAGGAACTTTCTATAAACAAGGCAGAGAACAAAAAGATGTTAGCTATTCTAGAGGATGTGGATAAAGACATTAGCCTGATGAAGATTGAGTATGAGGGCCAACATCAAAACGCTGGAGGATACTATTCTTAATGAGAAGGTCAAAAACATGGGTGTGCATGATCTGATGGGAAGTCGAAAGGTGTTGATGAGGCGGGCAAGTTTGTGGTTAAAGGTAAACGGGGTTCTTTAGTGAAGTAGGGAGCAAGTGCTAGCACTCGTAGCCATTCCAAGAAACCCTTGGAAGATAAAGAAAAAGAGGTTTAGGAGGTGGTCAACTTGCATGATCACCTTATGTAGAAGGATATTGAAGCAGGTAAGACACTTAAGAAGTTATAGTAGTTTGTTTTGTTTCTTTTTTTTGTCTTTGTTGGTGCGTTGATGGTTGGCTGCCATTTGGCTATGCTTATCGTTTAGGCAGGATTTTGTCATAAAGGGTTTCAAGTCCCTTCAAAACCTATTTTACCTTTAATCAAAAACATTTAAGAAGCCAAGTACGATGAATATAATATAATACCTATATAGTTATAAATCAATATTAATTTATTTGTATTTATTATAGAAATAAATTAATGTTAATTTAATTACAAACATTTAAGATGATATAATAATTAATAATTTTATAAAATATTGTATTTAAAATATCTTTTCTATTATACTCTATTTTAATTATTAGTTTTAAAATAGAATATAATCTAAATCCCTAGCAATAAGTCCCTAGAAATAGATAGAAGATTCGTAAAATGGATTACCCATCATTGGGAATATTCAAAATCAACTTTGATATTGCTTTTAGGGAAAATTAATGTCCCTTAGGTGGTGGTTGTGTTATACACAATAGCTCAGAGGCTCTTGTTTTGAAAGCCTTCAAAAGAATTCAGTATTGAACTATAGTGTCGTAAATTGTATCCCTTTACAATTTCACACTCCTTTTTGGGCTCTTGCTTTATTTTGAACTTTCATAGCTCATTTCAAGCCTATTTTTTACTCCATCACATCCAAACTGTTGTCATATGCTCACAAAGTGACTTGTTCCTATGTCTTGGAATCTTCTCTGCAACCATCCTTCTCTACTCCTTTTCTTGGTGAGGGCACCTAGCGCCATAGTCCTAGTGGACTAAGGGGCCTAGCACCATCCCCTTAGTCCCTCCAAAAAGGGCCCAAAGCTAAATGGGTGTGAATGTCAATTCCTCCCATTTGTGATCTAATCACAATATGTTAATATGACCATTGAAAGTCTGCCTAAATTAGGAAATACCTTGAGAACCCTATATAAAGGAATCATTTCTCATTCATAAGCTACCTAAGATCATTCTATGAATGCCTAATCATTGAGAAAGCATTATTGAGCAAGTATCTTCAGACTTGAGCATTATGCAGAAGCAAGCTATTGATCTTGTCACGTCATGTCATGTTATTGCATCAACACTACAAAATTATTAACATCAGTTCAATTCAAGCATTTCAATTATGATTTAGCCTCTGCCCTACCAAGGGTAAGCTCTCTTTTTCATCATCATAGCTGTACTGGAGGTGGAAACACCAACATGGGGTTTGACTTAAGCAAGCCCCTATACAACACAACATTTTCCCTCCTTGTGTGCAAGCGACATATCTGACAACTAAAGGTGATAGAATTGTGTCGACCAAACTAAGACACGGTTTCAGACTTCAAACAGGTGAAAACGCAAGGTCTATGCTGATTAGCTCACCCATAAATGGACTAGATGTTGTCAAAATATCTAAAGAGTGAGAGTTGAAAAGCAATAATGTAAAAAATGATGCAATATCATGCTTGACAACAGGGTCTTTCTACCAACAAGCAAGTTCTACCATCGAACTCATGTTTTTTGACAATTTTTCAGTGATTAAGTCATTAATTTTCTAAAGAAAAATTGTCCCAAAATTAACTCACGAGTTACTTGGGAGCAGAATTTTCTCATGAAAAATAACAAGTCTGAATTTTTCTACAATTTTTTAAACTATGGTATAGATGGTTATAGGTTTTTCAAATGTATGAACTCTATATTTTTATTTTTCAAAGTTATTAACAATAGGCAGAGGATTCAAAGCCCATACTTGCTTGTTAGAAAAGTAATAATTTAAATATTTAGATATCCTATGTATATAAAAACTATATTTAATTATTGATTGTTAGTTTGACATGTAACGCTTTGACAAATTTAAGGAATTTTTGTCAACACACTCATGCCATTACAATCTACCCAGTTTTGTCGTTGTAGTTATCCTATGTATATTAATACTATATTTAATTGCTAATTCTTAGTTTGACATGTAATGCTTTCACAAATTTAAGGGATTTTTGTCAACACACTCATACCATTACAATCTACCTAGTGTTGGCATTGTAGTTACCCCTCATCTTAAATACATCTATCTAAAAGACATTCAAAACCCTATATATATAACGTTAATTATTCTATTTTCTCCCCTTCTTGAGGCCAATGATAAAGTGGATAGGCAGAAAACAAGATATCATTCCTCGGATGGTTTGGCTCAGCTAAAGGTAAGTCTCCTATGGTTCCTCATTCAAAGGTGACTAATGAAGAAATTGGCATAGCGAAGGCCACAGTTATAGCACAAATAGATTTTGGGATTCTCAGATTGAGCAAGACGCTGATTTCAAAAGAAATGAAAAACATTTTAGCTTCTAACCATTTTGTAGACATCTACAAAAGTAGCTAATGCATTTTCATCTTGTCATGCCATCACTTTCTCACCAATTCTTGTTAAGCTAATTTTCCTCTAATAATTAAATAAATTTTAATTATTTCATTAGCCTTTTCTATCCATAATTAATCAAATATTTTTATTTACTTAATTTTATCATTTTTATCCCAATTATTTAATTAATTATCTTCATAATTAAATAATTTTCAAAAAAAATATTCAATTAGTTCACTTCCCTATCAAAAGTAAATATATTCAAATAATTTATTTGATTTTCCCAGCTTAAATAAATAAAATTCATATTTTATTTATTTTCTCTATGCATTTTACAACTTACCTTATCCTTACACATCATCAATCCGTGTGAGTTATAGGTCTCGCCCTCTCTCAAATTCTCTCAAGCATTGATCTTGCCATTTAAACTCCACCATTGATCAAACGTAATGTGGGGCATATAAATAACACCTTCACACTCACTTTCCTCCTAGCACTTTTGAGTACCTACACTATAGTCAAATTATCAAGCATTCTCAATCAAGAGCTAGCAACTATCAAGCATTTATCAAGCATCTGTCCTTCTTCATCATATCATTGTGCAATTATGGTTATGTTATTTTGAAGAGCAACCCACATATCAGAGCATTCAAGTGAATCTCCAGTAACAATGGAATCAATTAAGGTCTTTGTGATGGTATTTTGGTTTATCATTTGATTTATGGATAGATCTTATGCCTCATTTCGTGATTGTGTTGATTGTGAATTCAGATCTTGCATTGCATTCGTTTCCTTATTGTGATTCACATTTTCATACATTCACATTTTTAACCCCCATATCAAAGCATTCAAACAAATCTCAAGTAACCATGGAGTCTCCTAATGTCTTTGTGTTGGTATTATGGTTTATCATTTGATTTATGCAGAGATCTTAGGCTTCATTTCATAATTTTGTGGATTGTGAGTTCAGATCTTGCATTGCAATTGTTTCCTTATTGTGATTCACAACTTTATACATTCACAAATTTCACAAATAGAATCCAAGATGACTAAGGCAAACTAGGGACTCAATAAAGTTAGGAAGGAAGAGTAAAGCTGAATGACTGCAAATGGAAGTTTTGAATTAGAATACTATTGGGGAAGGTTCACAGTGACTAAAGAAGGAAGTTGCTTTCAACACACTTTTATAAAAATTTGGCTCTTGGTTGAATTTTCTGTCCAATGAGGGCAATAATGCCTTTTTGGACTTAGTGATAGTGAGTCAAATGTTTTTAACTAGTATGTATTTCAGATTTTTTGGACATGGGAGAGGGCCCCAATAGATCCTTTCATTAACAAATCAATGAAAGAATTATTAATTATTCTATTATATTAAATAAATTAATATTATCATCTATAACTAAATATTCTTAATTATTCTATTTTATTAAATTAATTAATATTATCATCTATAACTAAATATTATATCTAAACCATATATTTTATAGCATATTATATTTTCATTATAACTTTAAAATAGAATATAATGTAAAAGATATAATTTGAATATTTAAATATCATTTATATATAAATACTATATTCAAATACTAATTGTTATTTCAACATGTTAATAGCTGTCAAAATAAAGTTAAGAAATTTTTTTAACAAACTCACACCATTACAATCTAAAATCTTGCTCACTCTAAATTGGCAATTACTTTTCACAACAAAAGTATATATATAAAAATTGCATAATTTCAAGAGCAGTTCTAATTATAAATGCAATTGTAACTTAAGTAGAACTAAAATAACTTTTTTTCCTATCATTAATAGGCTAATCAAGAATCAAATTAAGCATCTAGCCACAACCTGGAAACCCCTTCCAGAGTGTTTCCTGAAATTGAATTTTGATGATATGGCAAGGAGGAATCCCGATTTGGTTGGTGTAAAAGTTTTGGTTTAGTCTCTCTCTAGGCAATTTTTATTTTCAAGGAGACAATTTCTTTTGGGGAAAGCAAAGTTGAGGTAGAGGCAGTGCTGAAGGGTCTTCAGATGGTGGCCTTGTTGGGCTGTATGAAGTTGATTGTAGAAGGTGATTCACAAATGATAATTTCAAGCTTGTTTAAAAGGGCCACAAAGGATTGGAAGCTATATAGCATTCTGCCGGAAACCTATCTCTTCTATAAAAATTATCAAGAAACTGTTTTTGTATAATACTATACAGAATGTAATAAGGTTGTAATTAAACTAAGAAGGGAGCTTTCACATGGACCAATGCAGCACAATGAGATTTTGACAAGCTCAAGGAGGTGATGAGTACATGTCCTGTGTTAGTCATTCATGATTTCTTTCTTCTCTTTGTGTTGGAATGTGATGCATCCAGAGAAGGGACTGGAGCTGCTATAATGCAAAATAAATATCCAATAACAATTGAGAGCTGCAAACTCAAATAGGTAAAAAGAAGGTTCTCAATCTACAACGAAGAGATGTTCGCCAGCATGCATGCATTGGCCAAGTTTTGCCAATATTAAGTGGGTGGTGAATTGTGCTTCAAATAAACCATAATAGCTTGAAGTACTTCATCAACCACAAGGACTTTAATGAACAACAACAAAAGTGGGTGAGTAAACTTTCGGCATATGACTTTGATATTGAATATGTCAAAGAACGGAGTAGCAAATGCCTTGTCAAGAAAACCCACTCTACGTTCTTTGACTGACAATTCAGCTGACTGGAAATCTCATATCTTAGTAGAAAACTCTAAGAATGCCTTTGCCATTAACATCCTAGAAGGCAAGTTGTGAAATGGTTATATTGGGTAGCAAATGAGGTCATACTCTACAAAGATAGAGTTTATCTTGTCCCTGAGTTGAGGTTTGAAGATAAAATTTTGAGGGCAGACCATGATACCTCCTTGGTAGGATACCTGAAGTATTTCAAGACATGCAAACAGATCAATGAAAGGTTTTCATGGAAAGGAAATTAAACATTACATCCTTACGCACATCAGAGAATGCATGGGTTTTCAGAAAAATAAGACTAACCAATCTTTTCCAATGGATCTATTGCAGTCTCTACCTATTCCAAAGCAGTTATGGAAGAGCAACTCAGTGGATTTCATCATAAAACTTCCAGAAGTGCATGGTAAGGATTGTATTTTTGTCTTGACAGACTTACCAAGTATGCTCATTTCTTCACTACCTCTTTTGAATATAAGGCACCTCATGTAATTGAATTGTTCTTCAAATAAATATTTAGACTCCATGGTTTGCCTCAAACGATGGTAAGTGATAGAGATGGTAGGTTCCTTAGTCTTTTCTAATGGGCACTCTTTGAGTCGACAAGAACTAAACTTACTCGCAATACTAGTTATAACCCTCAAATTGATGGGCAGATAGAAATTGTGAACAGAAGGATTGAAAGTTACTTGAGACACTATGCAATAGGGCAGCATAAGGCATGGATCAAATGGCTCTATACACGAGAGCACCACTACAACACCACACATTACATGTCCATAGAAATTAATCCCTTCGTGGCACTATATAGACGAAGTTTTTAACCATTACTGATTTAGTCATTTTTTACAACAATGATTCCAAGAGCCAAAGACTTGGTTAAGAAAAGCTAAGTTAGTTTGAAAACTCTCAAGGAAAACCTCCATCATGCTGAGAATCAACAAGAAATTTATGCAAATCAGCATCATACAAAGCAAACATTTGAGGGTTGGGGGCCTAGCTCAATTGGCGAGAGCTTCCTGTGGTAAAGCACAAGGTCACGAGGTCTAGCCTCCCCCAGCCCACATGATACCAGAGGATGTCTCGTGCCAATGTCACTGGTCACATTAAAAAGTTTACCAAGTGCACTGCAATTTATGGGGTACTATCTGATTCCTACAATCTAAAAATAAAAATAAAAAAGCAAACTTTTGAGGCTAGAGATTTGGTTTTCTTAAGATCGTAACTTTACAAGCAATCCTCTCTTAAAAATGAATCTATCACTTTTTGGAAAAATTATTAAATTTTATTGGCAAATCTTTCCTATTTTTGAAAAAAAAAATTAATTTTGTTGGTAATTTTTTTACATCACTAAAAAATTGTGGAAAATCTTAGCAAATCTTGGCAAATAATAGGAAAATGTAATAAATACCAATGGTGAATCCTTCCCTTTTAAAGAAATTGAACTCTTATAGAAAAGTAGGGACTTGAAGGTGGAAATGATTGATGCCTTTAAGGGGTAGACACTAATATTTAGTTGCCACCAGAGAAACGAATATCGCCTGGACTCGGCGAGTCCGAGTGCGAGTCACCCTCGCCGAGTCCTGGGGACTCGGACTCGGACTCTGCCGAGTCCAGGAGCCAGACTCGCCAGACTCGCCGAGTTTGGCGAGTTTGGCCCAGAGAAACGAATATCGCCTAGACTCGCCTGGACTCGGCGAGTCCGAGTGCGAGTCACCCTCGCCGAGTCCTGGGGACTCGGACTCGGACTCTGCCGAGTCCAGGAGCCAGACTCACCAGACTCGCCGAGTTTGGCGAGTTTGGCCCAAACTCGCCAAACTCGGCGAGTCCCGTGCCTGGGACTCGGCTGGCGGCGAAGTCAATGAAAAGTTAAAAAAAAAACAATTTTAAATGGTTTTTTTGACTTGTTTTTTTTGTGTTATTTTTGTTTTATACCTAAAAGTGACTTTCATTTCATTCATTTGCAAAAATAGGAGGAGTAAAGTGAGATAAAAAGAATAACAAGGGTGCATTGAAGAAAAACCAGCAAGGAAGATTTCTTCAATTTCTTCAATTTTCTTCAAGAGTTCTAAGAGGTAACATTGTTTTTTTGAGATTTTTTTGTTTCTTATATGCAAAAATTCATTTTTCTATTCTTTTTTTTTTTGAAAGTTTTACATTTTATTCCAAAATCTTTTCTATGTTACTATGTAGGCCCAGGGTTTGTAATTTTATTTTTTTTAAAGTAGGGTTTGACAAACCCTACAATTTAAAAAAAAAAAAATTGCAAACCCTACTTTAGCTTTTTTGAAAAAAATGTTCAATGAGAATGAAATTATGAATGCACAACACAGAATGAATGTCTTAATTTATTTTTGCATTTGTAATGTTTTATTGCAGCAACCTTCACATTCTTATTTGCCTCAAGTTTCACAAAACAATCATACAATGTCCTCTTCTAGACCTCCCATTAGAAAGGACCCTGCTTGGAAATATCATGAGGATTTTCCAGGGCAAAGAAAAGGGCAAACAAAGTGTATATTTTGCAAAACAATATTCCATGGAGGCATATATAGATTGAAATACCATATTGCTGGTGTGCGTGGGCATGATGCCGACCCATGCACAAAAGCAGTCACTGAGGCCGTACGTGATTGCTATGTAATGGTTGAAGAAATTGAAAGGAAAAGGAAAGAAAAAGAGGATCTCACAGTCATTGGGAGACATGCACCTTTAGGAACAGGGACACAATTAGGTTGTGTTGGAGGGCCTTCTTCCTTACCTTCATATCGTCCCACTCATTTTGCTACTACTCATGCTTCCGGTTCTGCTTCTATAAGTGCCAGTGCCAGTGCCTCTGCCCCTTCTCATGTTCCTAGCACTGGCAGTGGTAGTGGGAGTGTTAGCATTGGACCTAGGATTCGTAAATCTAGGTTGGATACCTTTTTTGCACCTCGCACTACTCCTGGGTCCCAACAGTCACTTGAGAGCATGGGTTGGAACAAGGAGGTCCATGATGCTGCTAAAATGGCAGTTGGCAGATTTTGGATCTATGGCAGTATTCCATTCTTCACAGCCAGGTAAATGTTTTATGTTTGATTGTTTTAATTTTTATAATTTGATTGTTCGTATTAATTTTTGTTGTATATAGTTCATTATACATAGTACATACTTATCTCATTAAAATTATTTGTGACAGGTCACCTTATTGGCAAGAAATGGTTGATGCCCTTACCATTTGTGGGGCGGGGTTCAAAGCCCCTTCTGAGGTTGATTTGAGGGGGCCCATTTTGACTGAATTGGTGAATGATGTGAAGAAAGAATTGGGTGATCAACGCCAAATATGGAGCACTAAAGGTTCCACCATCATGACTAATGGTTGGACAACCAGGAGAAATAGAACTCTCCTTAATTTTCTTGTTTCTTCCGCAGGTGATTGATTAATTTTAGTTTCATTTAGGCATTAATTTTTTATTTTTCATTTAATGATTTATTGAATGATCATTGATCTTGCTTTATTTTTTTATTTCAGGGGGCACCGTTTTCATCAAGTCTATTGATGCCTCCGCCCATTGCAAGAATGCCACCTACCTATGTGAGCAGATAGAGGAGGTGATTAATGAGGTGGGTGAAGAGAACGTGGTACAGGTGGTGACTGACAATGCACCAAATTATGTTGCTGCAGGTAAACTTTTGATTACAAACTAATTTTGTTTGCAAATTAATTTCTATTTTGTAACCTCATTAATTACAATGCAACAAATTATGTTGTTGCAGGCAGACTATTGATGGAGAGGTGCCCATCTATAGTTTGGACTCCATGTGCCGCCCATTGCATTGACCTCATGTTAGAGGATATTGGAAAACTTCCATGGGTCAAGACATGTGTAGAAAAGGCAAGAAATGTGTGCAAATTTGTATATAATCATTCATGGGTGTTGGCTCTTATGAGACAATACACAGAGCATAAGGAGTTAGCTCATCCAGGAATCACAAGATTTGCCACAAACTTCATCACATTGCAGTCCATGCTTCGTTGTAAGATGGCCTTGAGACGTATGATTGTTGGTGAGGAGTGGTCTTCCTCATCCTATGCTGCCACCCCAGCAGGGAAAGATATGGCAGACTGCATTTTTGATGAGCGAGGCTTTTGGAGCCCTTGTGATGAGATAGTGAAGGTAATTTTTTTATAAATTCTACAATTTTTATTTAACTTTTTGTTTTATAACTTATTCATCATATTCTCTTATTTGCTCATGTTTTAAATTACACAATATTTTCAATTTTACAGTTTGTTAAGCCCTTGGTGGTTTTGTTGCGAGTTGC
Organism: Cryptomeria japonica; assembly: GCF_030272615.1. Taxonomy (NCBI): domain Eukaryota; kingdom Viridiplantae; phylum Streptophyta; class Pinopsida; order Cupressales; family Cupressaceae; genus Cryptomeria; species Cryptomeria japonica. Next base: position 262,798,655 of record NC_081413.1, read on the forward strand.
GGATGGAGAAAAGCCCGCAATGGGCTACATATATGAGGGCATGGATAGGGTGAAAGAGGGCATCAAATCTATCTATGCAGGAGATGAGAGCAAGTATGGTCCCATTTGGCAGATCATTGATAAGAGATGGCATCATCAGCTTCATAGGCCCATCCATGCAGCAGCCTATTATTTGAATCCGGCATTCCATTTTAGCCCTACTTTCAGGGCTGATGCGGAGGTCCTTGATGGGCTATACTCAGTCATGGAGAAGATGGCACCTGTTGGTTGTACTCAGACAGATCTTATGCGAGAGCTACAGCTGTTCTCAAATGCACAAGGGGAGACCTTTTCTCGTCCTATCGCCAAAGAAAGTAGGACAACTATGATGCCAGGTAAAAATAAATTGTAAGGCTTAATTTTAGTTTTATTGTATATTGTTAAATGAGTTTATGAGAGACTGATTTTATTTATTTTTCTCATTTCAAACTCAGATAATTGGTGGAGCTTTTTTGGCCCAACGACACCAAATCTTCAGAAGTTGGCCATTCGCATCTTGAGCCAACCATGCAGTGCATCTGGTTGTGAGCGCAATTGGAGTATGTTTGAGCACATACACTCCAAGAGGCACAATAGATTATCCGTGGAGAAGATGAATGATCTTATCTTTGTTCACTACAACCTCCGCCTGAGAATGAGAAAGAATGCATTAGCTGACATCTCTCCTATCATTCTAGATGAGGTTGATCCTGAGGCAGAGTGGGCCATTGAGACAGATCCTGTGGCTGTCTTTAGTGATGATGACACTGATTGGATCGACCAGGTAGATATAGAGGCTGAGGCTGTAGCCATGGCAGAGGAGGAGCAGAGAGCACGAGCAGAGAGAGGAGATTCAAAGGCAGATGGTGATAGTGACACAGATGGTGACAGTGACACAGATGTTCCTGATGTTGGTGAGCATGGCGTGGTGTCACGAGGAGCGGCTATGGCTGCCCAATCATCTATGACCTACCTTAGACGCCTTCGTAGGGGGCCGGGGCCTTCATCGGAGCCGACGTCGGGGCCGGAGGGTGCAGACTCCTCTGCGCCATAGGCTTGTAGATGTATTTACCTTTGTTATTTGTATGGAACATTTGATGATGATCATATGATGACATGGATTTTTTATTCCATGAGTTTTGTAATATTGTATACATTTGACAATATTTATATATCTATGTTTGTTATTTCCTTCAGCTACAATTTGCGTTTATGCTTATGTGATAGATCATAGATGTATACTTGTGTATGTATTATGTAATGAAATGAGCCAAGTTTGATGATGTTATTGTGTCTTATTCAATAAAGGGTGCATGAAACAAGTTTTAAATCTTAAAAAATCTCTAAATTTTTTGAGTTTTTCACTTTCCCGAGTCTGGAGCCGAGTCTGGAGCCGAGTCCCGAGTCCGAGTCCGATTTGGCCTTGCCGAGTCCGAGCTGAGTCCGAGTCCCGTTTCTTTGGTTGCCACTATTTATTTAAAATAGAATCTAACAACCCTCGTATTCTGCAAGGTGAAACATACCTACAATTTGTAATGCTCATTGGGCCCGAAATTGTTTTTAGACCATCGATCTCAACGGAAATCAACAATCCAAAAGCAATTTTGGGTCCCATGAGCATTACATATCATGTGTACACTTTACCTCACATAATACAATGAGGGTTGTTAGATTATATTTTATATAAATGGTGGCAACTAAAGATTGGCATTATGGCTCTAAAGTAACTAATAATTATGATATATTATTAGTGAATTAATTTAGATTTCTAAAACTTATAAAACTTAGGTGAACCTTAGAATTCAAAAGAGATTTTTGTGGTTTGGTGTTGAGAATAAAAAGAGAATTCCTTTGATCGCTTGGAATGAGGTGTGCAAGCCTAAGAAATTAGGAGGCCTTGGGTTGCAGGAGATAAGAACTTTTCATGAGGTGTTGTTGGCGAAGCAAGTGTAAAGAATTTTCTCTAATAGAATGGAATGGAATTCGATTTTGCATAGTAAATACTTGTGTCAAGTTACCTCTTTCAAGGATTTCATTTCTTCTAATTGTTTACCTTGAGGATCCTATATCTGGAACAGTATCATCAAGGTTAGAAGTCTTGCTGCTAAAGGTGCTGAATGGAAGTTGGGTAATGGTTCTAGCATCTATTTTTAGGAGGATTCTTGGATTGGAAATGAGCCTCTTAGTCTTAACACTTCATTCAATCCCTTCAGAGAAGATTGCATTAGAAGATTTGGCAATAAGGTTACGGATTATCGAAGGAAAGGTTGTTAATCTGGTTCAGATCAATTCAGAGTTACGCCCTCTTCAAATTCTTCTGAACTCGGTCTATTTGGACCAATCGGAGGACATGATGGTGTGGAAAGCTGATTATACTGGTTTGTATTCAGTTTCCTCTGCCTTTGATCTTCTTTCTCAAAATCATAATGCCTCATGCCTTGTTTGGGCCAAGGCCTGGAATAAAAACCTTACCCCAAAAGTTAATATCTTCACCTGGATTCTCCTCCAAAACAAGATCCTAACCACTTACAACTTATGCAAAAGGGGTTTTTTTTCTTCCCAGCATCTGTCTTCTCTATATGGCCAATGTTGAATCCGTTTCCCATCTTTTTATCGAGTGCCCCTTTGCTCAATAAATCTGGGGAAGAATGCTTCAACTCTAGGATCTTTGTTGGGTTTTTCCATCTTCTATGCCAGAATTGTTCCTTCAATGGAGAGCTCCTAGTCAAAATCAAGTAATCAAAAAACTTTGTTTGTATACCCTTCCTCATCTAGTTTGGGGTGTATGGAAAGAAAGGAACAACAGGATATTTAGAGACTCTGCCTTATCAGTTGAGATTGTATTCCATAAAATTTCAACTGTCTTGACAGTTTCCAGGTGAGAAATGAGATTCAAAGTTGCACTGACTACGATCACAAAATTGCAAATGCTTGGCAAATTCAGTTGGATATTGCGAGAGTTTTCAAGCCTATCAAAAAACCCTGTGACGGTACTTGTTGGCATGTGCCTCCTTCGAGTTGGGTTAAAATTAACTTTGATGGGGTGGCGAAGGGAGACTCGGGTCTAGCTGGGTGTGGGGGAGTGATTAGGGATTGTAATGGCATTTGTATTTCGACAATGGCGCTCCCCTTGGGTAGCCAAACAAACCACATTGTTGAAGCCATTGGAGTCTATCGGGCTCTCTTGATTGCTAAACAGATAAATTGTTCAAAGGTGTGGATAGAAGAGGACTCCAAAAACATTATTCAGAGTCTCAAAAAGAAACTAATCCCTCATGGAACATTGCTGGCTAGATTGGTTTATCCCATAAAATTATTGACTCTTTTGAAAATTGTCACATTTCCCACATATTTAGGGAAAGTAACAAAGTTGCGGATTATTTCGCCAACTTTGGAGTTCAAGTTTATGATAAAAGAATATGGCAAAAAGGGGACCAATTGGGTGATGAAGTGAGGGGATTAAGGTTGGATAGCCTAACTAGCAGAGAACTTAACTTGCCATGATTAATTTCGCCATGAGTGTATGTCGAGGTTGTTGTGCAAGGAACACGTCACGGGCTCCTTGCATTAATTTCCATTCTAGAGGTTTCTCCTCGCACATTTTCTAGGTGCAATTGGGGTTATTTTGTGTTCACCTTCAATTTGGGGCCATTTCTTGTTCGAAGAACTCCAGCGCTTCTGTCAAATACAAAATATTCCCTCTTCCTGTGCACATTGGTTATCACAATATGGGTGGGGATTTGAAACGAATGGAGCCGATGGACTGCATTGAGTTGAAAAATAACAAAACCATATGGTGTATTCTGGAGGAGGGAGATTTTACCGCTTATATTGAAAAATTGCATGGCATCAAAGCCAAGGTGATGAGAGGGTTTGTCAAAAATTATGACAGTCACCCTTTTCGGAAGGGAAAGTGATGTTAATGAAGACCTTATTGCAGAGGTTACTGGTCTTTCAATTGATGAGGTGAAGTTTTATAAAGATCAAAAAAAATTTGATAAGGCAGTCAAGCTTAAAGAGGAGAAGGAGAAGAAAGATTTGGTGAGAGATGGGACCACAAGCTACAACACAGCAAAGATAAAGACTATCTGGGGTGATGTCCTGAAAGTGCTCATGGAGTACATTACCCTTGATGGGCAGTACACAAGAGCTTTTGCCTACCACTTTGCGCTCCTTAATCACTTTCGGCATAAAGTTAGAATCTCTTTCCCCTTCTTCCTTGCATCCTCGTTGAATGCCAGCATTGTAGAACATAAGAAGGATCCTGTTAAAAACCCTGTCTAGCATGAAGGTTTAATCCTTCTAATTTTTGAACAAGCTAAGTCTCTACCGTTTGTGTCCTCCTCAGTCTTTGAGGGATGACTACCATACTGACACTGATGATGATGACTTCTCTCCTAGAGCGTCCCCTCCTAAGACCAAGGGTAAAGCCCTTGTTGTTAAAAGCCCTTAATCTAATAAGCCTTGTAGCTCCAGCTTCCCTCCCTCTATTCGGAATCTTCACCTGGGCTCTAAGACTGCTGGTGTTTTGGTTGACTATCCTTTGGGTCAGGGCAAGCATCCCTCTCCTTTGGCTTCCATTGATTCTCAACCAAACCTTAACACTAAAAGGCGACCTTCTCCGAATACCCTTGACCCCTCATCGCCTCTGCTCAGTGCTGAGAAAGAGTTTGTATCTGATGTCCTACCCTTAGCCAAAGATGGGGTGGTGGATACTTTCAAAATTTTCAAATGGATCTTCAATGAGATCAAAGATATCCAACATAAACAGAGAGCAAATAGCACTAACTTGGAGGTAATGAAAGAAAAAGTTAAGGATATGGTTAATGTGCATGTATCTGATGAGAACAGTCCTTGGTCTGAGAAAGAGAAGGCCTCTATTATCAATTGCCTAAAGACAACTATGGAGGCCTTTGATGATTTCAAAAAAAACTATGAAGCTAGGATGGCAACCCAGGAAGAACAGATTGGGAAAATAAAGGATTCCATCAAAAAAGTTGTTAAAACTAGTCATGGTGTGATTGGTGCCACAGTCGAGAGCTTTAAGAATATGATTAGCAGTCTTGAAGAACAGTTTCAGCTGAAAGACATTGTGGATGTGGATACCAGTGATGATCAGGATATCTCCTCGGGCTCCAGCAAAAGAACGAAAGGCGCTTTGAAGAGAAAGGTAGTGGGACCTCCTCCTAAATTTCAGAAGCTAAAGAAGATCACCAACACAATGATTGAGATTGAAAAGGAAATGACATAGTCAATGAAGCTGTTGGACTAGTATAGTCAATGAAGTTGTTGGACTAGTGCTGGTGTTTTGTTGCCTCTTCGCTGAGTTTGTTGCTGTTGGAGTTTTTGTTCTCTGGTTTTCTCTGTTGTGTTCAGGCTTCTGTTGTTTTTCTATATTTTTTTGTTTGCCCCCTATCTGTTATGAAGCTTTATGTATATCTTATCGGGCAGTTTGGTCTTTTGTGGTCTGTTTTTGGCTTAATGCCTTGTTAAGTCTGGACTACTCTATGCTATGTTGTTAAAAGGTTTCAAGTCCCTTCAAAACCTGTTTTTACCTTAATCAAAAACTTAGGAAAACTTGATCTAATCATGTACCAAATATTGTGACAATTTTTTTAGTTAAAAAGTTCAATAAATAAAAAACTGGTGATTTAGATAAGACAAATGAAATTTTGCAAAAATGTGGCGATTCAGGTTGCCTTATAACTTACTTATTAGCCAAATTTTGATTACCAAATTTCAACTATTAGCCAATTGGTGACTATTTGCCACTAAAAAAATTACTAATCCTCTCTTAAAAGGAATGGAGTAGAAGAGCTTAAGCCTCATTTCTATGGACCATCTAGGATTAATCAAAGGATTGGTGATGTTGCCTATAAGTTAAAGCTAATAGTAGAATCCACAATGCGTGTCATATATCATGCCTTAAGGAGCAGCTTGGACAACATATTACCCCATCAATTTAACTTACCTCCCTCAAATGATGAAGGGAAGTTGGTATCGATTTCTAAAAAGACCATATACATCAAGGGACAAACATTAAGAAACAAAAGCATAAAGGAGTATTTGGTCCATTGGAGGGATCTGTCGATAGAGAATGCCTCTTGGAAGGGAGAGCAGATTTTCAAGAGCCCAAATTTGCAATTGCTTGTGGACAAGCAAATTTGGGAAGGATCGTTATGTCCCCTTTTCAAGCTTAGTCACAAAAATACCTTAGTCTACTATTTAATTTCCCATGGACTAATGGGATGGTGCATGGGAAACAATCTAATTATTTTACTTAAGTTGTCCAAAAATTAACTTAATGATATATTCATAAAAAGGCAAGCTATGTTATTATTAAAAAATGTTATTTTAAAAAGAGAAGCAAAAAGTGTTGCTAGGAATGGGTTCCAAAAGTAATGTTAATTAAAGGACTTTCTAGACATTTTTTATTCATAAAATTGTTGGAAAAAGGAGAAAAAAAAGGAAAAATATTATATTTCCTCAAAAGCATACATAAAGAAGAGTTGAACTTTGAAGAGGGTTATCAATCTCATATTATCTAGCCCCAATCTCTTGAGATTGAACATTGTTCATCTTTCCTGCCTTAGGGCAAAAATCCTTTAGCAAAGAATGGATTCAAGGATGAAAACCCTCCTATTCATACGAGTAATTCATTCAGCGATTACCATGAGCTAAACAACCACAGAATGTTTTCCAGTTCAGTTATTTCAGTTGTGTGGGATTTTCAAAACATATTACAGTTTGGTTTGATTTCCTAAAATTTGTGTGGTTTCTAAATTTTGGTTGTGAGAAGTTTTCAGCATCAGAATAAGATGATTTCTTAATATTCATTTTATTAAAACCTAAGTGTAAATCTTTTAATATCATGTTGGGCCATTTCCTTGGTTGACCGTACCCTTTCTTATCCCCAATCTTACCTCCTATTGCTGATTATAATCATTAATGTTGCTAATTAATATTGAATGGTTCATCTTACTTTACTTTGGCCAGCTGTATCCATTTCAGGAGACTGAAATTCAAATTGTGAGATGATATTAATATAATTGGAAGTGAAAATTGTCGCCACGACTTTTCGTGAATATATTTCATTTCTAGTATTCTATTGTTAATCTGTGAAATTCACTAGCTAATTTAATATTAAGTTTGTAATTTGTTCTGGAAGGCTTGCTAATGGAACTTACTCCAGTTATTTTCAGTATTCAGTGTGTAAATAATATGGAAGGCTTGCCGCCAAAACAAGCATTTCATTGCTTCCAAATTTTGTAACAGTTAAAATATTAAGTTTTACAACTTGCCACCAATAAGCATTTCATTATAATATCATTCTAATCTTTTCACCATATGCTCTCATCTTGCCCAGATTGATATCTTGGTGAACAAAAGGTGCTAAGGTTTCATGCTTGTTCATTGTGAAAGTGAAAAAAAAAAAAAAAAAAATTGAGCTCGGGACATTACACTCTATTAGAGAAGTGAAACAAACTATGGCATCAAAAAAATATATATTTGTGCTAAAGCTACATTTGACAGAGCTTTAGCAGCACTGATTCATAATTGCTGCCACTTGCAATTTTTAAATCTAGGTTGTGTTGGTGTCTGTTTTATCATCTACCAAACATTAGGATGGGATACCCGAAGGTATTCTATCCTATCCTGAAAAATCACTACTGATTCCAAGGTCTATATATGCGAACAAGCGACTTTAGTGGAATAGCTTCTTGGGTAGTGTATGCTGAAATTTTCAAGGGGGACTTACGTTTGACAAGTATTCTTTTGAACTGCTGGACTTAGATGGATTTAGCAATTTAGGCTCTTCTTTTTTTGGGGGGGGGGGTTTCTGGGATTTAGACTTTCAAAAGAAAGGGAAAAAGAGATAGGGTTCAGGAAGGCTAATCTAATCCTACGAATTCTGGAGACGGTATCAACTGGATGCTTTCGAGGAACCAAACCTTGCTTCGCCACACTAGGGACAACTACACAAGGCCGGTGCAATCTTCAATGGGTTGTGCTTATGATCGAGATGTTGGGATGCACAGGGGATGGGCTCAGACTAACTTTGCACGGTAGAATGGAAATCATCCATTTACCAAAAGTATGAGCGGAAATACATCATCAATTGATACTTATCAAATCCTTCATTCAAATTAACAACAATGAAAGCAAATCTAAGTTATTTCTAACTAAGTGTTGAGGCAATTGAAACCATGCAAATCATTCAAATAATAGAGATTGCAAAGCAACGCACATGCAATATATTATTTCTAACTAAGTGTTGAGGCAATTGAAACCATGCAAATCATTCAAATAGTAGAGATTACAAAGCAACGCACATGCAATATATTATCTCGAAATGACCTTAAGCAACAATACATCAAAAACCTCACCCTTTTCAAATGAGGGGAGGCAACCTTATATAGTTTCTCAAAAATAAATGAATGGCCGAGATCAAACAGTGATCAAGGGCCAAGATTGAAAGTCCTAAACCCTAATTAGGGTTTCCCGAAATACTATCAGTTCAAGCAAATGAAAGAGTGAGAAGTGGCGCAGCTGCTAATTTTACTGAGGTGAGTGGCCACTTTCCTCTTTCAGAGATTCAACGTATCTGGACACCACGAGCTTGACCTCCTCCATGGTGACACTTGGCAAGCTGCCAATTTGGAAGTCGACGAGATCCACATCGTCGGCGCACGTAGCAAGGATGCCTTCCCACTCCACTGCCTGGGTGAGGAGGTTGTCATCAATGGAGAGGAAGTTTGCAATCTTAGAAAGATCGCCTTTGTCAATCATCCCTGAATCTCGAAAGAAGCTTGTCTGAATCCTGGCTCTCAGGTTCTCTGCTTGTAAATGCTTCTCCCTTAGGCTTTCCTTCTGCCAGATCTCTGATGCCACCCGGAATACCTTGCCCAGGATCTCTCTAACCCTTGCCTTTGTCTCAAAACACTTGGTCTCGGATTTCTTCAGGACTTCAATCCGAGTGACCAGAGCATAGTACCACGTGTCGAAGTCGTACCTGTCTCTTGTTTGTATGATGCCTGCATCCACTAAGCTCTTCTTTGACATGCCTCGGATAACCTTTAGGTGAGGGAGTATCTCATTCTAAATTTCATCCACTTCTTCCCAATTGGATGATAGATCCTGGATACGATCAATCAACAAAGAAGTTGCCTCATGCACTGATACTAAGTTTTCTACTAGGGTGTCAGCACGTATCACGGCATCTGAAATCCACTCCTTTTCTTGAGTGTACGATCCCTTCATCTCATCATAGTCCTTCATTGATCCCTATTGAAGAGGCTGTGGTGGAGTAGCTGGGACTTCATGGTTGAGCGGGCTGGTAAGATGGAGAACATACTTCCTCCACTACTGGTTCTCTTCTTCCACTTTCTTTCTCTTTTCTTTCTCATGAGCCAACCTTGTCTTTAAAACATTACAGGAGTCGTCAAAATATTGGACCTCCTGGTCCTGGGTAGGCTTACCCATCTCTATGGTGGTGATCTTGTAGTCATCTACGGTGACATTGTCCCTAGTCTTCCCTTCTTTGGGCACTGCTATCTGGACTGTCCTGAATCCGGCACTGTCTCTCTGAATCAGGGAGAACTTCCTGGCTGGTTTGGGCGGTTTAGCTGCGGCGGGCTCATTCACCTTCTCCAAGAATGTTGCGGTAGCCTCCTCGGTTGAGTGGACCTCCTTGGGAACCTTGGCCTTTATTCTTGCTCTCAGCCAATCTGGAATGGTTGATTGTTCTAGAGTATTCCGATCAAACTCATCGTCTGCTTCTCCTGGGTTCGCTAGTATGCCATCCAAGAAAATTATAGGGGCTTCACCCTGCCCTCTGTCTGGAGTTCGGAAGACCTTCTCCACCACCTCCTCAGCTGGCTGAGAAAGCACTCTTACTTCATCATCACTCACATAGATGTTCATCTCTTGTTCCCCAATCGTACTCTGATCAAGGGCAATGGAAGCAGCACTTAGGATGGAGTGACTTTCGCTGGATTCTCTTCTTTCAACTACAGCCCTTTTCCCTATGCACTTTGTGGAGCTTCCACCCAACTCCTTTCTCTTTCGAGATCCAACGCTTTTCGGATTCTGAGCATCACCGGCGGAGGTACTTGGGTGGACGAACAGAGTATCATCCACTCCCATTAATTCATAAGTTAGAACCATACCTTTGGCCTTCAACTGTTTTCTCTTTTCAGATGCCCACCACCTTGAGTATTCAACCACTGACCTAATGAGGTCTGCTAGATCTGATTTTTCTCCCTTTGTCCAATCTATCAAGACTAAAGGTTCATTCTTCATTTTCTCAAAACCCGATTGCTGAAGTTCTAGGCTTTCTTCCACCTGATCGGTAACTTTGAACACTTCCATTGCTCTCACCATACTTAAAGGAATTCTAGACCAGAACCTCTTCCGGATCTCGAAACTATCAGCTGCATTAGCCCAGTAGTCTTCTAGATCCAGTCTGTGCTCAAACGTTGTCCCTTCGATCTTCTTTATCCTCTGGAATGGATCGAAATCTTTTCTTGCCTTGTATTGGTAAAAGGGATACCAGGCCAGTTCTTTCTCAGCGGTAGCTGTAGCTTGTGATGATGGACATGTTTCCAGCCCATTACCAATTGTAAGTGAGGATGTCCCTGCCTTCTTCTGCTTATCCCTTTGAATCACTATATACTCCTCCAATTGTCTCACAACCTCGAGCAACACCACTCGGTTGGTAGGGTAAGCTGGAAGCTTGTATGGAGGACCAGAGAATCCCTGAATTCGGAGGTAAGTGAACTTTGGATATTGGATGTACCAACACCTGAACCGGTCGATGAAGTCCATAGACTCTTGAGAGAGCCTCTGGTGCAGGCCCCCTTGAAGGGTCCGAGTAAAGTGCATTAGGAAGGCATCATTCACCCTTTTGAAATGGAACTTCTCCTCCATATAGAGCTGGGGATAGCAATCATATACCAGAAATTGGTTCTCCTTGTTCCCAACTTCTCCTCTACAAGTGAGACCTCTGTACTTGTAGGTCCTAGCCAAAGAATAGAACAAGTAAGAACTCATGAAGAAAGTCCTATTTGCCTCCAGATTCCTTAGCTGGCTGTCTAAACTGTCTTTGATCATATGGGCCCAGTCTATCATTTTTACTCCATTGATTATTTCATTAATGAAATAATACATCCAGGGTTCGAATGGAGCTCCCTGAGGATTTCCTATTATTCTATTGAGTAAGACAATCATGTCCCCAATGTCCTCCTTGAAGTATGCTCGCACTAGGCTTTTTCTCTGGAGTTTAGAGGCGCCCTTCCTCAGCTTGTCTAGCCAGGAATGATTAACTATGGCATCATATTCTTCCAGGTGATCATGATACAGACTGTCAGCTTCATCCTTGGTCATATATATTGTGTTGTGGTACTCAGGGATCCTGAAGGCCTCTCTGATGGCCTCATCGCTGACATTCGCCAACACTCTTCCATCAAGTGCAACAATATCCTTACTGATGGGGTTGTAGTGTTTTGGCACATTCAACTACTGGTTCATTGCATTGTATGGTGGGGAGGAAGCCAGCAACATGCACGATACCACTCTTCATCATTTTCCGCGCAATGGTGGTAGGCACAAGGTTGTCCAGACCAAACATTCGCTTCTTAAACTCCCTCAGATTGATGTGTTCGAGGTTGGTGTCGCTGATGTTCTTCCACTTGGAAGTCATCCTTGACTCTGGAGGAGCATCTTTATCTACCTGGAACTTCATGGTGCTCAAGACCTGCAGATGAATGATAAAAACTTTAAGTTAGAAAAAATTCTGCAGAATTTCGAAAAAAATAACGGGGCCGCGAAATGGCTAAGTGTTGGAAAATTTTCATTTTTTCACTCTCATTACTTAGCCACAAAAGTTGAACTTTCACCTCCAGACCCTCAGCCTTGAAGCTAGTTGAAGTCACCATCAAGTGTTAAAACTTTCAAAAAATTTCATACTTAGCCAAAAAAATTGAATTTTCACCTCCAGACCCTCAGCCTTGAAGCTAGTTGAAGTCACCATCAAGTGTTTAAAACTTTCGAAAATTTTCATACTTAGCCAAAAAACGCCTTGAGGTCGGTTGAAGTTACCATCAAGTGTTAAAACTTTCGAAAGTTTTTCATACTTAGGCAAAAAAATTGAATTTTCACCTCCAGACCCTCAGCCTTGAAGCTGGTTGAAGTCACCATCAAGTGTTTAAAATTTTCAAAAACTTTCATACTTAGCCAAAAAAATTGAATTTTCTTTCTCCAAAATTTTTTTGAATAAAATCATTTATTAAATTCCGAAAAATATTCAGAAAATTCACAATTTTAGTTTTACCTCCGACTTGGATAGGAATAAGGCTAGAGTTTTCTCCAAAATATTGAGAAAATTCAAAAAAGATGCCTTTCTCCAGAAATCTGTAAGCCTTTTGCCAAAAAAAAATATTATCCCACTTCCAACAATATCTAGAATCTCCTCCAGATGATCTTCAAACTGACATACTTTACTAAGCTCTCCTTAGTAATTTTGAACTTCTTGATGTAATAATGAATTTGATAATGAAGTATTTGTAGACAAGTTCTAAGAAAAAAAACCCCTAAAATCATCCAACTCATACTTGTAATTCTAAAAAAAACTTTCCATTTTGATTTAAGTTTGAAGATATTCATTAATCCTCCAATATTCCCTTTCAAAAAAACTTTCCATTTTGAATTAATATCTTAATAAATTTTTAATATTCCCTCAATATTCTCAAAAAAAAACTTTCCATTTTGGATTTATTTTGAGGATTTTTTTTTTTATTTAGATATTTCCTCTTTTTGGATTTAATTTGAAATCTCTATGGATTTTGTTGACTTTGTTTGACCTTCCATGTGTAGGTTGATTTTTCGAATTTTATCTCCATCTTTTTCAAATTTTGGCAAACTTTAAACACATCTCCAGGGTATGGCGAACTTTGGCTAGAACTCCTTCATGGCCTCTATCAACGTGAAAATTTGACTAAGGCATTGGGGCGAACTTTGATGTTGACTCCTCCATGGCCTCCTTTACCTTGGCGGACTTTGTAGTAGGCACCTTCAAGGTCTCCATCATCCTAGCGGACTTTGGCTATGACACCCATGGACCCTCCTAGCCTATGGCGGACTTTGGAGGTTGCTCCCAACACTTGGCAAGCTTGGGCGGACTTTGTTGTTAGCTCCTTCCTTGAGCGGACTTTGGAGACACCTCCTAGCCTATGGCGGACCTTGACCTTAACACCCATGTGACCTCTATAGACTTGGGCGGACTTCAACCCTTGCTCCTCCATGGTCTCCATCAAGGTAGGGTGGACTTTGGCCTTAGCGCCTTCATGGTCTCCTTCCTCCTTGGGCGGACTTTGGCCTTAGCGCCTTCATGGTCTCCTTCCTCCTTGGGCGGACTTCAACCTTAGCCCCTTCATGGTCTCCTTCTTCCTTGGGCGGACTTCAAGCTACACTCCTCTTGCGTGACTTAGCATCTTGGGCGGACTTCTAGCAAGGTTTCCACATGACTATGGCGGACTTTGGTGTCTTCTCCATCTTGGGCGGACTTCTAGTGCTTCTCCTCGGGCGGACTTTGATCACTCCTCCTCCTTAGCCTCCCAACCTTGGGCGGACTTTGGAGAGTGCTCCTTCGTGGCCCCTTCAAACTTGGGCGGACTTTAGATTGGCCTCTTCATGGTTGGGCGGACTTTGTTGTTACCTCCTTCATGGCCCCTCCTATGCCTTGGGCGGACTTCAAGCCTTGCGCCCATGTGACCTCCTTTGATCTTGGGCGGACTTTAACCCTTGCTCCTCCATGGTCTCCTTAGGTGGAGCGGACTTTGGAGTGGGCACCCATGTGACCTCCCAACTCATGGCAGACTTTAGGCAAGGCGCCCACATGACCTCCATTGGCATGGTGGACTTTAACCTCAGCACCCACATGACCTCCCTTGGCATGGCGGACTTTGAGCTTGGCACCTTCATGGCCTCTTCAACCTTCGTGATGGGGTTTGAACCTGCAGAAACACTTCAAAACCCTTGTTAGCCAAACTTAGAAGAATTTTCAAAGAAATTTCAAAATTTCACAGTTTAATTTAATTTAACCGGATTAACTTGAAATTTGAAATCCGTGCTTAGGTGGATCATCTGAAAAAGCAAAAAAGCCTAAAATCTAGGGATTTCAGCTTTTTAGGTCAAAACTTGGAATTTTCGAGTTCCAGTCGAGGCCGGTCAGTATTACAAGTGTAAACCCTAGGTTTGCATCCTAGAAAAAGCAAAAAGCTTAAAATCTAGGGATTCAGCTTTTTTAGGTCAAAACTTGGAATTTTCGAGATCTGGTCGAAGCTGGTTGATGGTGCAAGTGTAAACCCTAGGTTTGCATCCCGAAAAAGCAAAAAGCAGACATCCCTAAAAATAGGAAAAACTTTCTAAAAATAGCCATACCAAGGATCGGGCTAAAAATGTCAAAAACAAAACTTCGTAAAAAATAGGAAAAAGCAAAAAAGCAAACTTTCTAAAAATAGAAAGTTGTCCAAATTCGTCCAAATCAATTGCGATCTTCATCCTTTGGCCTCTCTAAGCACTTTGGTGGTGTTCACATTTTGGAATCACATAACTTGCAAAAACTAACTTTCAATTGTCGGGGCCTGAAATGCTCTGAACTGGACAAGGCTTGGTGAAACTGCAGCAAAAGGTCACAGGATACTAACAAAATCCTAGAAAGCAGGAAAAGAGAGGGTCCCCATTTGCAATGGGGCGATGTGTGAAAAAGGTCACAACAGGTTGGTGTGAGACATCTGCAGAGGTTAGCAACTCCTGTAGAAAAATAATTCTCATTCGAAAAACGTATAAATGAACATAAAATGAAGTTAACTACATTTACGAAGCTCAAAGATAATACTTTGATGTTCTCCAAGCATACATTCAGCACAATAGTCATAAATCAACCAAACTCAACTCCCAAAACAACATAAGGCAATGTGGAATTTAATTCAGGCATTTTGTCAAACAATTAGCCTGAATTTGGACAATTAAGATTTTACCACAAATAAATTCATGTTGTGAATTCAAGGATGGATCCTTCAATAAAATTAGAAACCCACATCTAATCTATTCTCAATCTCCCTTAGAAGCATTCCAAACTCTAGATCATGTTTTTGCTATCCATTCTACAATACATTCCAAAGAGAGGTCCTAAAACCACATGCAATGCAGATGACATAAAACATTCAATTTAGGATGGGTTTTTCCTCCTTCAAAAGTATACAAGTGGACTTAAAATGAAGCAAACTACACTTACCAAGATCAAAGATGATACTTGAATGTTCTCCAAGCAACAATTATAAAAACGTCAGAAATCAGCCAACTCCCCAAAGAAAATAGTCAATGTGGAATTTTGTTCAAGCATTTTATCTAAGTCAAACAGTTCACCTGAAACCAGACAATTAAAATCTTACCACAAATAAATTGTTGTAGTAAATTCAAAGATGAGTTCTTCAATAAAATGAAAAACCCAAATCAAATTTATCTCTATTTTTTCCCTTAGAAAATTCCCGAACTCCAGATCCTTCATGTTTTTGCAATACACTCAGCAAAACAGTTCCTAAGAAGCATTTAAAAAAGAATCAATGGGGCCCTTGACCTCTATCACAGCAGCCCACATTCAAAGATTGCAAGTGGCAGCAATTACAAGTCAGCACCACTAAAGCTCTGTGAAATGTAGCTCTACTGCAGCCACAGCAATTTTTTTGATGCCTCAGTTTGTTGGACTTCTCTGATAGAAAGATGTGAGAAGAGATACATCTGTCAGTTGTGTGTTGTTCAAGAGGTATATAGCATTGAAATCATGGAAGTTCTTTGCAGCCATTTCTACTGCTTGATCATTGAGTTGGATTTCAGTCTGGCATAAATTAAGGGACTGCAAATGGGTGGATTAGAAACAGATGACAGGGCCAAGTTGCTCATTATATGATATGCTGAATTATTAAATCCAACAAGATTCTTTTTTTATACAGATTGCTAGTTTGCCTTGATACTTGTACAACAAAAACCCAGGGTAATAGAAAAGTAATTATGAACTCCAGCTGATGAAATGCACAAGGTCTTCGAAAGATTGGCCACATCTACCAAACTCAGATTCACACATTCAAATTGAACCCTCCACTGTTCTACAACTCCATTTTCCCAAGTACAACTTGTATTCATTTCCTTGTGTCCTTTCGGTCACCCTTGAATCAATCGCGGCCTCAATTTCATTTTGTTCAGTTTCCAATCTGCTATAGCTGAATGGATCAGCCCTTCCCTCACATGGCTGTCCCTCGTGAAATGGATAAGGGTGGAAATGTTGAAGATTGGGAAGATGTTGACCCCATCAGACAATTCAATCCCATATGCATTAACTGAGAACTTTGTGTAGGACTTTGCAAAGTCCAATTTTCTTCCACTTCAGCTTCTTGTAGATTTTCTATGGAAATCCAACTTTTCTTAAATGAGCCAAGACTCACCCAATTGAAAATCTTGTTCCTTTTTCCTGTGATCAGCATTTTGCCTATAGCTTGTACTCTTTCTAAATTCTCCTTTAAATGGTGATGAATTTCTTGCAGATATTCTGCATAATCTTCCACTTCAGCACTCCTCTTATCCAAAACCAGCTTACACTCCTCAACTTGGTGAACACTCTTGGATTGCATACACATACTATTTGGAAGGGGTTCTTCATGGTACTTCAATTTACTCAGTTGTTGTAAGCAAACTCAACCTGTGCAAGTACTAAATCCCACAGTTTCAGTTTACACCAATCAAGCATCTCAGCATGTTACCAAGGCTCAAACTCACAAATTCCATACTGCCTACCTTGTTTTGGGAATTGGGTTGAGTTGATTTACAACTGTTCGGAGAGTTGATTAATGACTATTTTGATAAACATGTGTTTGGAGAAAATTTAAGCATCATCTTTGATCATGGTGAATGTAGTTTGCTTCATTTTAAGTTCCGCTATGCTATATTTTACATCATTTGCATTGAATGTGGTTTCATGCTCCAATGATCTGGTTGTCATTATCTTAACCCCCTATCCTTAACTGTATCAACCTATCTCTTTCTTCGGAGTGTTAAATGGTGTAGGTTTGGACAAAAAGACTCTCTTGCATGGGGCCAGTTCAAATTTTCCTCATTAAGAATGTAGCATGGTTGTTCCTCCCATGACTTGCCTTATAAATGGGCTGTTCATATTGCCTTCTATGAAATACTTTTGTCATGACCAACATGGGCACCCTTAAGTTTGTTAAGCTAATTCTTGAGATAGATAGACTGAGAAATACGGGAATGCTCTGGATTAGACCTTCCATTTTGGCCAATTTTAAGGACAAATTGAATGCTAGCCTACAAATGCAGAGGTGAAGCAGAGTTTATACAGGTGCAAAGAATGTGATTCTGTGTGAAAGCTCAGGGAAGGGATTTGTAGAGGCTGAGGAAGATCCAATTCAAAGATTCAAAGACCAGCAGAAGAGGTTGTGATACATTGAAGGGAGAGATAGGTGATGCACTCCCAAACAGAGGAGCTTGCTTCTTTTTGCCACAATCTGGCCATGTACATCAATGGGCTAAGAATTATCTTGAGGGACAATTGTTTGGAAGTGTCGAACTTGTTCACTTTGCCAGCTTTAACCAAAAATGGTTTTATTCATGCTAAGAAGCAAACTTTTCTAGAGTCAGGTAGCCCAGTGGCATCTAGTAGAGGGACTAAGAGATCCGGCAGGCTAGCAGCAGCGGTGTCATGCCCCTGCCATGGAGACTTAGACAAACCAACCATAGCAGTATTTGTCATATTCTCATGTAGACAGCAGACAATGATTAGAAACATTAAACAATACATGTACATAAATATATATATCTTCAATACATAAATTATTTTTACCGCTTAAAATACGTTTTATCTTAACTAGTGAGAGTGATGAAAGGACGCGTCCATTCCCAAGCCACCTCTGAAATAGACGCCATGTTTCAAGGGGAATCGCGTGGTTTCAAAGAGGTATAAACCCGCACCCCAAGGAAACACGGGAGAGGAGGTGACAAGGAGAGAAGGGCAAGGAGAAGCGTCCAACGGGTAACTTCGTTACTCAGCAATAATATTTATTTCAGTTTTCATTATTTATGATGCCTAGACAACCATGAGGACTGCCATGGGAATGCATCAGTCAGCAGACGATGTGAAAGGGCTAGTCGCTGGTTCTTCCCAGCGATGAAGAACCAGCGCCTAGTAAGCATCCCTCCCCATCGCCAGCAGGCTGGTATGTCCCCAGGCCAATCCGCTTAAATGTCGAAATGATGAAGTATGTCTCTGTGCAAGTTGTATTAAATCTGCTTTCATTCCTCATATAACAGTAATGAATACAATTTAACTAGTGGCCCAGATTAATTGCTAAATCGGTTCCATGCCTAAAAATGTCTTGCCAAATGAACTAAGAACATCTGTAATGTACAAAAGGGTAAAATGAACTTAATCTTCACACTAGATAGGTAACCTGCAATATCAGGTTTAGTATGCTGCATTAAAATACACTTTAGTGACAGACAGAAGAATAAAAAAATAATTCATTCATTCTCAGACACAACTAATAAGTAAAGAAAAGGAATACTAATTAATGATAGTCATGTTTCTGCAACTAGGCACAAATATAATGAATTAATCCATACAAATTTATATATAATGGATAAATGTTAACCAAGTAATATAGTCATGAATCTATGTTTTCTGTAGGCATTTATTATCTTCATGACATCCTCTGTTTGTTAGTACATTCAAGATAATGAGTGCAAGCCAGGGGTATGTTGGGCCCATCCTCAAGTGGCCCTATTAGCCCTAAGAGACGGGATGGGTCTGGATGGGTAGCCCAGCTAACCTCGAAAGTCCTCAAAATCTAGAATGGGTCGTGTATGTATTTTGTGCTGCAATAATTATGCCACTGATCTAATATTACTGCTGAAATATATAAATGTTGCAGGAAACCGTAAATCCTTTTGTGGGCCTAAATCCAACCTTCGGTGGATAGATCAGGCCCTAATTATCAGGAAGGCGAGGCAGGTACAGCAAAGGTTCATTACAGTATTAATAACCTAAAACTGGGTGATGCTTTGCATATATTAGGGCCAACCTAGGGCAGTAATGTAAGACAGATTGCAGCTTAGGCAATAAATAGAGTAGGGCCTACTTGAACAAGGGCTACATATTTAGGGCTGACCCACTTGTTATGTTCACCCCTCTTAAGGAATGATGAATTAGAAACAAAATTAAATAAACCAAACTTGCCATGGGCCGACCTCATAAAGATGAGCGCCCACCTTGGTGAAGGGAAATAAAAAAGAAATAAAATGCTATCCTGGCTGACCTGTAGGAGGAGTTGCATCCCTTGGGTTAAGGAGTGTATTTACATGTATATAAGAGAGATCATTTGGAGTTATTTCAGGGACAAGATCACGGAATATTATTCCGATTCAGAACAGAATTAGGAGCAGAACTCATTAAATACAGTCTCCACCCAATCCAATAAGTAGTGAACGATACAGAAATAAATACTTAAAAGTTAAAACAGCATTGAAGAAGAGAAGATAAAAAGGCATTCGATCAAGAAATATACTTGCAACCTACACTTAATTAAAATGGGCAGCAGAGTTACATATATATTTGGGCAAAAACTAGGGCATTTACAAAAAGAGACATTACAAGTGGTATCAGAGCATGATTCTGCCAGCCTAAGGGACAAAAAGAAATTGATGAAACTTCCTCAAAGGGCTTTGAGAGCTCTAGAGTGGGAAAAGAAGAAAAATGCCACAAGCAATAACCACAACCAAGACCACACGAGGAGTGAACAAATGGAACATGAATTTAGGGCCTCCATGGAGCAAACAGCCCAAGCCCTGCAAACCATAAATACCATCATAAGTACTCTTAGATCCAGCCCAGAAAATGGGAGAGATGTCACCCCTAGCCAATCCAAAAGTGACAATAGAACTACACTAGGGTCAACCCCAACTCGACCTCCCTTCTTAACTAGGGAAGGGCCGTCAAGGGAAGGGGAGATTAATACACCCATTCTTGATTTAAATGAACTTGCCCAAGCATATGCAAGGCTTGACCCTGAAGTCAAGAGGAGCATTCCATTCATGATGTATTGTGAGGCGGAGGCAAGAAGGAATCATAGAAAGGAGAAAATTCAAACTAATCAAGATTTACAACACAGAGCAGGAAAATTGACCATCCCAAACTTTGACAGGAAAAGAAAAATCATGGCTCGTGCATGGATCCTAAAACTAGAAACCTACTCAACCCTAAGCACCATGTTATAAGAAGATGCCATTACATTTGCCATATTGCATCTAGAAGGGGTCACTCATGATTGGTGGCACCATGGCTTAATCACCCAAAACCATTGAAGCATAAAGACCTACAATGCCTTCAAGAAAGAGCTCATTAAGAGGTTTGAACAAAAACATCCCAAAGGTACTTTAAAGAGTTAACAAAAATAAGGCAAGAAGGAACCCCTAAAGATTGTGTGACAGAGTTCCAAAGACTAGCAATTATGGTTCCTGGAATATCCAAGGAAAGGCTCACATATCTATTTATAGAAGGGTTATCAAGTACAATCCATGGCCTTGTAATGAACAAAAACATCCCAAAGGTACTTTAAAGAATTAACAAAAATAAGGCAAGAAGGAACCCCTGAAGATTGTGTGACAGAGTTCCAAAGACTAGCAATTATGGTTCCTGGAATATCCAAGGAAAGGCTCACATATCTATTTATAGAAGGGTTATCAAGTACAATCCATGGCCTTGTAAGCACCTTCAACTCAACCACACTCCAAGAGGCAATCCTAAAAGCCACACAGCTAAATGCTGCCCAAACAAGGGAAAAGGGATACTTTAAACACACAATATCAAAAGACAAAACCTTCTATGATAAAGAAGGGCATAAGAGAACCTTTCTCTCTAGATATGACGTGATGACTTAAGAAGCAAGAACTTATGCTTCTAATGCAAAGGAGAATAGAGGCTTGGGCATATTTGTGAGCAAGACAAGGGTAGAGAGAAAAAGGTGTGCCATAAATGCAAAGATGAATGGAGACGTGAACATGTTTGTAATCTAAAAGATCTCAAAAAGAAAAACTTGTGTTTCAAATGTAAAGAAAAATGGGAACCAGGGCATATATGTGGGAAAAGAAGCCAAGCCCATAATATAGAAGCAATATCCAATGGAGAAAGAAGAAAAGGGGAAGAAAAAAACCCAAACAAGAAAATAAGGCACGATGAAGGAGATCTTAAAATCAACCAATCAAAGGAAAAATGGACAATAAACAAATGGAGCTTTGTGGAGGAACAAATCTAGTGGCTATGACACCCTTGCATCCTCAAGATCTAGAAACAAATCATCCAGCCAATCTCCACAATTAAAATTGTAACATGTCAAATTTAAACTTCTACCCCAAGGGATAGAACTAGTCATAGTTAGACATTCCTGCCACTTGTGAGATGTGAGGCAAATGGCCATGACTTGGATGTTGCATGCTCTCAAGCTTAGTTGGATTGGGCAATTTACTGACGCCCTTTCGAGTTTCCTACTGAACTAAGCCATGATTGGTTATAGTATAATTAGCTAGTCATAATGTTTATCATTATCTTCTTATTCACTAAATGCTCATTATTTCTTAAAACATTAATGATAAATAGAGCATGTTATTGCTGGAATTGTTGTTTCCTTGCATAAACAGGTTGATCCCAAATCCTAATGTGTTGAAGTACTAGGGTAAATCTATGGATGCATTCTAGTCAATAAGAAGGGATCTAACAATATGTGCCTTTGTGTGTATGCTCCGTGTTTACATATATCCTTATGCATGCTTCGTGTTTTTATGTGTAAGCTCCGTGTTTGGCTCATACCTAATGTATTTCCAGAATGTCTACTCCATTAATATCTATGATTACTATAAGCATATTCCTATCATCATAAGATTCCTATTTTTTAGAATAAGAAAAGCGAACCAAAAGGGAATTATTGAGACGCCCCACCTGGGAGTAGAGACAAAACATATCTCAATTCAAAATTGCAAGTTGAGTTAATATCAGAGTTGCGCAGCAGAAGCTAATCACATCCCATGAAGCATCTAGAGACGACAAATCTCCAAGGGATAGGATTGGGATAAAGTTGACATTGCTTGAGGACAAGCAATTTTGGAAAGGGCAGACTGTCATGCCCCTACCGTGGAGACTTAGACAAACAAACCATAGCAGCATTAATAATCTAAAACTAGGCGATACTTTGCATATATTAGGACCGACCTAGGGAAGTAATGTAAGACAGATCATAGCTTAGGCAATAAATAGAGTAGGGTTGACTTAAGGGCTACATATTTTAGGCCAACCCCCTTGTTATGTTCGCCCCTCTTAGGGAATGATGAATTTGAAATAAAATTAAATAAACCAAAGTTGTCTTGGACCAACCTTATCAAGATGAGCGCCCAACTTGGTGAAGGGAAATAAAAATAAAATAAAATCCTATCCTGGCCAACCTGTATGAGGGGTTGCATCCCTTGGATTAATGGGTGCATTTACATGTATATAAGAGAGATCATTTGGAGTTATTTCTGGGAGTAGATCACAGAATATTATTCCAATTTAGAACAGAATTAGGAGCAGAACTCATTAAATACAGTCTGCACTCAATCCAATCAGCAGCAAACAATACAGAAACAAATACTTAAAACAGCATCGAAGAAGTAAAGATAAAAAGGCATTCGATCAAGGAATATACTTGCAGCCTACAATAAAATTAAACTGGGCAGCAAATTTACATATATAACTGGGCAAAAACTAGGGCATTTACAAAAAGGGACATTACAAGGGGTGTTACAACAGTGTAATGTCCCCTTTTTAGCAGTCAAGAGGCGAGTTGTCGTTAGCCCGTTTTACCATGGTCCTGAGGGCTAACCGGGACTTTGCAGGGATCGGTGATGGTTTTGGCCTAGGCAAATTCAGTTTCGGGCCAATCGGAGTTGTTTTGATAGGGTTTCCTGGAACTTACTATTTATAGTAAGTCAATTTGGGCAGAGTGTTGGGAAATTTTGGAGCAATTTTGGTTAACTTCATTTTGGTGCATTTAATTATTCTCCTGGATTGCATTTTAAATGGGGGAATTATTTATTCAGTCAAAAATAAAAAGTTTCTAAAGTTAAATTTAATTATTTAACTTAAGGGGTTATTTAATGCTGAAGCTAATGTTAAAAAAGAAATTATTAAAAGTACCCCTTCTTTGTGGAGACACAAGGGGATAATAATATTTTATTCTATTTTACATTTATCCCACATTCGTGATGCATTGGGATTGGAGCCAAAATGAAGTAATAAATGAAGGCATTGAATGCTGGAAACTCATCTTGGAAATTGTGTTCTTGGAATTCATGAAACTGAATTTCTGGAGAAAATCTGGAAATATTTGGCTTTTGGGGATGAACACCCTCATCAGCAACATTTCCCACATTTGTGAAAGATCAAATCTGAGAGATAAGTTCTTAATGGAAGATTGATTTGATTCATTTGGAGCAATGAACAGTGGTATTCTCAGCAAGGTGAGTTCGATAGTCATCATTTGTTTACTTTGCACCTTCATTCTAGTGCCTAGAAGCCATTGGTGAAAGGTTTCGAACCCAGCAGCATTTGTTTACTGGGCGTAACTAAGTACATTCAGCTGTATAGCCCAAGTTAGCTACGGCATTACCTGCGACTGAGAATCCAGTAATCCAACGCAGTTAAGTTTGGCAGTGTGCAGGTAGCAGTGGATGGTAGTGGGGACGTGGTCTGCATTCCAAGTGACCAGGCAGTCATCATAGAAGCTGCAGCATTGGAGGAGAAATGTTTTGATGTATACTCTTAACCAGTCGTGTCTATGGGCCTGAGCGAACTTCCAGCACTTGTGAATGGTGTCCGTGACAAACAGAAAGGGTTGGGCGACTTGTGGGTGTTCCCACATCTTCAGCCTGGGTGTGGATGGTTGTGGCCACTGAACTGGCAATGGGAATCAAGCAATGAAGCGGACTGGGCCTTGGTTTTTGGACGTGGGAGCAGTTTAGTGTTGTAGACGTTGTATGTCAAGATAAGTTCACAGTCAGCTGCTGGACTACATTTCTTTCAGTTTTGTAAACAGGTTCATCTTGCCTTACACATTGGAATTAAGAATAAACAAATTTGGAGCTATTAAGCTGAAGACAGTAGTAATATTATTTTCGTACTGTGTAATTTTGGAGATGATAACAATATATACTCAAATAGTTTGAAATGTTGTTGTGCTTAAGTTAATTTTGTTGAGCTTGCTGCTATTATTCATTCACTCTAAATTGGAAGAATGCTATAAACCTCAAAAAACGCACTAGGTGACAACTAAACAATTAAACAATTCTTTGAAAAGAAATTCAGTCCACAGGGCATTGCACAACAACTGTTTGTCAAAATTCTTCAGGGGTGATTGGAAAGTTTTTTGTGGTCATTAGAGTCAGCCTATTACAAACAGCTCCTGCAGATCCAGGTCAATCTCATTTTTGCAGATAGTTTGGTCATGGAAGCAATTTTCGGTTGTTTGTATGCATCCCAAGGTGGTCAAATGTTGTGGTAAAGTAGATTTTTGTCTTTAGTAGGGTTGATTCCTGTTGAAACAAGATTTTTGTATTGGTAGTTAGTAGCCTCCACAGCTTTTTCTTAGATTCTAGATTATCCAGTTTTTTGTTTGTGAACATTTATATATTTTACAGGTAAGGGCCCAAATAGAACCCTCAACTTACTGATAAAAAATGAAAAGAAAAAATGTTTTTAAATTTTAATTATGAACGTTTTAGCACATTTCTAATTACTTCTAATTGCACGATCAATAAACTTTTGTGTGCACTTGAATCAAAATAACTTTTAAAAAATAAAGAGAGGAGAAAACAATAACTGACCTACAAATCTGGAAGCTTTCAAGCATGAAAATACTTGGAGGTTCTCCATTTTTAGACTCCATGACAGCAACTCTTCCAAGGCGCCATCTCTCGCCTTCCTCCCACATTGGCCTCAATTCCCTCCATTTCCCACTGCTGGCACCAAAAATCTCCCCACCTCTGTAATACTCATCTACTGGCAAAACCCCACTGACAGTCTTTGAAATACCATACCCTCCCATAACCCAAAAATCATCATCCACCACAAATCCTACACAGCCTGATCGAGCACTGGGCATCTCTTCTTCAAAAATCCACCTATCCTTCTCAATATCATACCTGATAAAGGGAAAATTTCCCATAACTAAGAGCATGATCAACACAATAATATAAATCAATGAAAACAAAATACACATTTGCATTTGTAGGACTCTAATCATAAAATATCTCAAAGAACGGATTTCATTTGTAACTTCTTCACACAATACTCAAGTTACACCCATACATATGTCTACCAAACAATTAATTTTTCCATCTCTTAGTTGAATAAGGTGCATTCCTTTTCTATGGGCAGGAACTAAAGAAAGGTGTTACAACAACTATTCTTTTGCTGAGGGTAGTCCCACGTAACTAATGCACAAAATGAAAAAGCAAATGATAGAATATTTCTTTTAACAAAATTTTCCAGGAAGGGAATTGCAAGCAATGGGTAGCGATGGGAAGCTAGAACATGGCAGTGCCACTTTGTTTCAGGAAAATTTTGTGCCAGATGGCAGGTATAAGGAGTTAAGACATATTTACATATATTAATCCTCTCCCAGAAATTAACTAACATCTGTTTATACTTTATACAAATTCAAAAGCAAATGATGGGGAAGGAAAATGTAGTGATAGCAGGTTAGAGCATGGCAGTGCCACTTCATTTCAGGAAATTTTTGATAAGGAGTTAAGATATATTAATATATGTTAATCTTCTCTCAAATATTAACTTTTGTTTATTCAAACTCTGAGAATGTTATACCAGAATAGAACGTAAAATATTCTACCGGGCCATTTTACAGAGAAATGCCCCCAGACTTTGTCAGCAGCATCCACTGAGTAATACGAGAATGCCCCCTCCATGGAAGAATTAGGTAATATTACCAGCATTTTTCCAGAGTGTCTCCAATCCGTCAACTTCATTATAATTCAGTGTTTAAAGTCAAACTAACATCTGTGCATTGTCATTTAAGGTAAGTAACTTATATTTTTAACCTTTATATAGAAATGCATCATATACAACTGTTAATTTTGTACATGCATTAAGTTATAATGGTTACCAAGACATACGAAATCACAGTTAGGCATGTATTGATTATATAATGCTCCTGCAGTACCTTTCTGCTGACGAAATCCTGCTTCCCCCAGCACTGAATTGTGCATGGCGTGACCCTCCACCAGCCACCAGAATTGTGTTCTTGTTATAAACCCCACAGGCAAAACTTCCCCTAGCATTTATCATGCTAGACCGCCGTTCCCAATGGCAGCGCACCAGGTCATAGCGGTACACTGCCTGGGAAGCTACTGGCCGATCCATGGGAAAGCTCCGGGCATCAAAGAGGGAACCACCAATGATATATAGGTAACTGCCCACTGCCACAGACACGAAATTTGTGAGTCCATACCTGCATACAATGACAGAATTATGTTACTCGGGTATAGAATAATGTTTTCTTCTATTAAAATTTCAAAATTCATAAAGCTATAGGGGATTTAAGGCTTCTACTATCTATAATTGGGAAAAAGACTTTTGAAAAAATCTATGATACATATCATTCAAATGACACAACATGATCGTAAGGAGACAGAGGTGTCACCTAAGCTGATCCAAAACATCGCTTATTTATTAAATGCCTCGTAAGTATTTTCCAGAATTCTTTCTTTTATTTATAGATTAATGCTTTCTTTAATATCGTGAATTATAATTCTGAGGGTTCAACAAGGTTACAGAACAATGATTTCTCTTTATCGTAAACGGAAACCTAGTCAAGTGATGATCTTAATTTTTCTTGTACAATGAAAAGAGTTTCACAAGAATCACATAATTCACTACTTCTCTCACTTCACGCCTTAAAATCATATGCCTGATGGTATTAGGAAAGAAAAGTTTCTGTGGTCTGTAACAACGAATATTTTAACAATGTTTCTTGGCTTCCGCACTTGCCGAGTTTCTTCTTCCAATCCTTGAACTCAACTAATTGTGCAATCTTAATGTCTTAATTTCCTCATCCTAATAATTAATTATGAAGTTTGATGCGAAACCATGATACAAACAAAATACACAGCTTCTTCCAAAAGCTTTTGACATATAAGACCCTCAAATTCATAAACATATAAAAAATTCTCCAACTAACAATGTTTTGGTTTGATGCAAATTGTAATAGAAACTATGGAAGGTGATACCTGTAAGGATCGCATGGCATGGGCGGAATGAGCCTCCAAGCACCGGTCTGCGGATCGAAAATCTCGCCCGGTGTTAGAGACGGGTCGTCCCTGAAGAGGCACAGGAATTCCTCGAGTTTGCCCCATTTCTGGCGCAGATCGAAGAGAAACTGCGAATAGAAAGTAGCTCTCCAGGCCTTGGAGACGGACTTTAAAAGGCCGTGCAGTGGCAACGGCACGCAGGCTAAACAGAGGCAGGCCAAGTCATTCGGAAGGCCCGGGATTATGGTATATTCGGCGAGAATTTTTTCACAAGAACCCGCCCCCAAAAGCATTGTTAAATCGAAAAATTCTTGTTATGTTCTAGAGATTCTTTTCTTCTGCTTTCAGCTGTTCTTGTGCCACAGACTGGAGCTTGACGGCATCATTTACATGCTACTTTATTGCAACACAAATTACTGGTAATTGTTGGCGAAGAGGAAAGTCGGGGGTTCGATTCCCCGGAAGCTTATCTTACCAAAGACACTTGGAGGTGGTGTGTTGGGTTTGTCTGGCCTTTCATTTTACCTGAATTTTGACTGCGCTGTGTGCGTTGCGACGTACGGGACCCATTTAACTTGCGGAGTGGGTTTTCCTTCACTTAAAATGATTGAAGTTCCCAACGAAATAGCCCAAAGCTTAAACTAGTCTAGAATTAACAAAATGTCAACACATGAGCATAATTAGTATAGGTATGTTAAATATATTTATTGTGAGGTTTAATAATTTTATTTTGTTGGTTCAGTTTGTGGTTGAGTGCACGAGAGGCGGTTAGTCCTTTGTTATGAATCTCGAGAGGAGCGTTGTCCATTTTGCCAACAATCTCCCCCTCGGTGTTAGTAGTACTGGTATGCTTCCCCTATGTAGATTGTTAAGAGTTTTGGGCTGGTTTCATGTAGGTCTTAAGATTGATTTTCTTCCTCAAATTTTTTCAACAAATGCCTCAATTTCCTCTTGATTCTCCATTTTAAGATATTATGGAGAGCTTGCGTTATTAAAAAGCTAAGCTCCAAGTTGTTAACAACAAACCATTCATCTCCATCATTAAAAAAAAGGAAAAAGAAATTGGGAAAGAAAAAAGAGAAAAAGAAAAGAAAAGACTTTGTTATGTTTAATATGTTTTACTAAATGTATTTAAGATATTTTATCTATAATTTTAATAAATGATTTACTCATCTTAAATATATAATATATGTTTTATGAAATTAACTATTTATTACCCAAGATATTTATTATTAGTTTAAACTATTTATTATAATTATTGAAATAATTTATTTTATTTTGGACTAATTTTATGGTGAATTATAGAAATAGTGAATAATAGTAATATTTTTATTTTATTTTTATCTTCTTCTTTATTCTATTAGATCAAATGCATTACAAAGTGTATATTCTTTATATTTAAATTTGTGTTTAAAAAAGATAATGTGAAAAAAAAAAAAAAAATAGATTCATTTATATTTATATATTTATATTTGTCATTAAATAGTAAATGGTTGTCAAATTTAAAATAAAAAGTAGGAGTTTTTGTTAAAATACTCGTGGCATTCCCTCATTCATGGGTTCTATGAGTTTATTAGGCTATTACTCTTAAAGTTATCTCAATGGATCTCTCCTAGACAAGAATGTGTCGAAGTCAACTTCGACAAGGCCTCCTAATGAGGAAGTCATTCAAGAGTTGGCTATGTAATAAGGGACCAAGATGGTAAGATCTTGTTAGTGCCACTGGCAAGCTTCCAAAGAAAACAAATAACAATGTTGAGTTCTAGGTGACTCTTCTAGAAATGAAATTATGCAGAAAACTAAATGTTAGAAGGGTCCATTTAGAAAGTGATTCACATATACCATTATGCCATTCCATTTAGAAGAGTTTTTTGGGATGGTTTCATGTAGGTCTCAAGATTGATTTTCTCCCCCAAATTTACTCATAGATGGTCAATCCTCGTCTCAAGAGGTTATCAGGGCCTTGCCTTGACAATAGATATATTTAGAATATTTTTTACCTATAATTTTAATAAATGATTTACTCATCTTAAATATATAATTATTTGTTTTATGAAATTTTATGGATTGATTGAGCTATTAATCCGAGAGTTGATGCTCGACCATTGTCTCCTAGACAAGGATAGGTCAAAATCAACTTTGACGAGACTTTTTGAGAGTACTCAGACCATTCAAGGGTTGGTTGTGTAATAAAAGACCAAGATGATAAGCCCTGAATAGTAGCTCCGAGCAAAATTCCAAACGAAACGAATAACAATGTTGAATTCTAGGGAGCTCTTCTAAGATGAAACTATATAGAAAAGTAAACGATAGAAAGGTTCATTTAGAAAGTGATTTACATCTCACCATTACACCATCCAACGCAAGGACACTCTGAATTGTAAATTAGAGAAATGGATAACACCAATTTGGGAAGTGCTAGGGGAGAGGACCTAATAGTTGAGCATGTTCCATTTCTTGTAATAGAAGTTGTTGATTTAATACCCCCATACTAGCTGATTTATTGTCCAGTTTTTGTACAACATTGCACAAATAGTTGTGACTTTAAAGTTGTTATTTCTATAATGAGTACCAATAATTGAATGAAATATACCTTGTTGTAAAAAACAATCCAATCATGTGATGCCACATCAGGGACACAAGTATTGGGGCCCCTTTTGCATGCCCATTGGTCTCACCTTTTTGGAGGGTTGTTTTAGACACCTTGACAAAAAACATGCTGATGTGGCATCATATTTGATGATGTGATCCTGAAACTTTAGTTACGAGCAGGAGACTTGCCAAATAAGCTGCTGTAAAAAATTGAGAGTGATTTGAAATTTCCACGTAGAATTAAGATGCACAATCTCCCCTAGATCAACTCTATTGATTTCTCCATTTCAAACATCTACGGGTAAGAAAATGGCATGGGCGATTGATTAGCAAAACGACGCAATCAAGATGGGAAATAATGAAAGACAGCTAGAAATGATAGAAGCATGGCACGAGGTGCTCAGCGAACGTGCAAAGGCCGAGGGGTAAAGGATCATTATAACACATAAGATGATTTGGTAAGGTGTTGAAAACAAAATAAGGATAGTGTGAAGTAGTAACCTTGCATGAATATTCATGATGGCAGTAGCGCTTCATAAGACAAAGGTAAATAGATTCCAACTACGCATTCAGAAAATAGATTCCACTATATTCATAAGAGCCGGACAAATGTTCATGGCTTTCTTTGGTGAGATTTGGAAGAAGAGATATAGAAGATCTCTATACCAGGACTTACGACGTAGACACTGAGCGAACTCCAATAGTGCATCGATGTGGATGAAGGGGGGAAAAGGAAGGTGCCAAAAGAACGATGGAGACTCCATATGGCAATTAGGAATGTGAGATTACTTGGACAGTGTGGTTGTGGGCCTTGGATTTTTAACAAATGACAAAGAATGGCTGAGAATCTACTTAGATTTCAATCCTCCCTAGATTCCATTCATGATATGGGAGGGTGGTTCCGATGCTGACCTCGAAAAGACATTAGACCGTATGGGGGTCATCAAGATTGAGTGGTCCTCCACATTGAAATACCCATCTGTAGTGCAAGGTGTGGCTAGGGAGCAAGATGGGTAAATTGAACATCAACGTAAGGGTAAGGCTTTTTTTGTTAGAGTTATACATAATATGGGGAAAAGGACAGAATGTATGCAAGTTTTGTAGCTTGGGACATGTTAATAATGATCTTTGTTTTGCATCTAGCATATGACATAGGGATATGTCGCTCTTCCATGGAGCCACTCAATATTATATTCTTCTGAAATTATATAATGGGTGTGGTCCATTGACTATTTTTATCAATATAAAAAATTGTATTCGTATTATTACATTCTATTATTTTTTATCATTGTAGAACATCTTTTGATGTTTAGTTTAGACTAAATTAATATTGGTTACAATTTATAATCTCATAATTTGATTAATAGTTTTTTAAAATATATAAATTATTCTAAATGATAATATTTAGATTTATTATCGAAGATTAAATTGTTACTAGTTTAGGTTTTTATTTTTCTTATGTGAGGAATATTTAATTTTCCTACACACATTATTAAACTTGCTTAGGTTATATTGCAATGGTTAGAATGAGAACACATAGCACAATCCTACAATCACATGTGTCATTCACACCCACATTTGGGTAGTTGAATGTCGCACGCTCTTTTGGATTTATTTGCCACTTTCCATAACCATTTATTTGTCCTTACTTGAGTTGGCATAACCATGTATTTGGTATTTACCAAGTAGGTAAAACTCCCTCCTATTTTGGACTATTGGGAGTTAGTATTCCTCTTGGTTTTATATGTCGATGTTTTGCTATATAAACAACCCTCACCTCTCCCAATGCAAAGAAAGAGATCAGTAACTCAGTTGATTATGAGTTTAGTTCAGTGCTAAGAGAGTGCTAAGTTTTGTTCATCACTGGATTCTTGTCTTGCATTCCTTTAGTCACATTGATCTTGGGTGGCTTCACAGCTAAATCCAACATGGTATCAAAGGTAGTTGTGAGTTGCGAGTTAGCATTCTTTTAGGAATCTAGAGTCATTTTTTCTTGAGAGCAAAGTATGCTCTTCTCATGCATCTAATGATGGCATTGAGAATTAAAAAATCTTGAAAGAAGTTCAACTTCTAGGGGACTTCTTGTCTCTTGCTTATTAATGCAAGTATTTTGGGAACTTCCCAGAGCAAATCTAAGCTCACCATTGAGTTCAAAGCAATCGAGAAAGTTAGAATCACTCTTTGTTTCATCCAAATTGGACACTGGATGGGAATTTTATAAATATTCATAACAAAGGTTTCACAATCAAATTTGGAGGTTAGTTGATTTCTCAGGGCATTTTGAGGCCAAACAAACAGCACCATCACGTCCAGAAGGCCCAAAAATAATAAAATTGACTACCAATTCGTCAATTTTAGAGCAAGTAAAATCCAAAGTGAAAAAAATAATTGGTAGGCAAGCAGATGACCCACCTACACTAGTACCATATGATTCAAAAATAAAAACTTGCATTCTAAAAATTATGTGTGTTATTATTGAAAGAATGCAATTTTTTTATTATTATTACAAAAAAATGGAAAAGCTTTTACTATAAAAGTTCCTTTTGAAAAGTTATTTTAATATTACTATTAAACAAAACATTTCAAAAAAAAAAATTAAAAAAGTTTATTGGTACTGGGGTACCTACACAAGCGTAGGCCCCTATACCACTTGTGGTATGCAGGGTACCCGACTTGCAGTCGAGCCTTGCGCCACGTAGTGGTCATAGCCCATTATTGGGGTTTGGGTGTGGTCTTTGGCCATTGACCTAAGAAACGATATATATATATATATATGATTTGCAATTTTGACCAGCTCTTTGACCTCAGCTTGTGTGCCCCCCCTTTTGGTACATCTACCAAATTTAGAGGTTATTTTGGGGTTGAGCTAATTTTGGTGAAGAGTTAAAAGGTTTTTAGCAATCACAACAACACTTAGTGGTTATATATATATGATTTGCAATTTTGACCAGCTCTTTGACCTCAGCTTGTGTGCCCCCCCTTTTGGTACATCTACCAAATTTAGAGGTTATTTTGGGGTTGAGCTAATTTTGGTGAAGAGTTAAAAGGTTTTTAGCAATCACAACAACACTTAGTGGTTCACTAGATTTTGCGACAATTGGTCCAATTTTGGCAAAGTTATAAACAAATTGGCAAAATGACAAAATTGGTGGCTTTGCAAATTTAGCTGAAATTTCTCCAAAGTTGGTGAGTCTCCAAATTGAGCAAGGTTTTGCTAAATTTGGTAGAGTTTTTTTTCCAAACTTGACCCCTTATCAATGGAGTTTTGTATTTTGACCCTAATCTTCTGACAACTCGTTCTCAGTCATACGATGGTGTTTTCAAGCTCTCTTTTTTTATTGGGGGCAAAATTTCATGCTCTTCATAGTGGAGTGATTTTATTTTGCTCAAGTGGTCCTGATTTTCCAGAAAATCAGTGTTCTCATTAGATCTGAAGGATAATCCTCATTTTTTCAACTTCAAACATATGTAACTTTCACATACGACCACATATCAAGGTACTTCATTTTTGTAAAGTTGATATTCTTTTGAGAACTACGCGTTGGTGATAGTTTGAGGTTCTCATTCTGAGATTTAATTATACTTTCAATATTTGAGTCCATATTTGGACATTTTAAAACTCTGGAAAATAACTCTAGCATTGTAAACACACATATTTATAAAGTGTCACAATCATTTTTTGTTGGGATGGATTATTAATTGAGTGAAAAATGACGATGTCTCTCTTGGTGTGTGTGTGTTTTTGTCTACTTTCTTGTTCTCTTCTTTTCCTATTCATATGGATCATTCTAAAGCTCATTTGCTTACACCATATAATTATGTTGCTTGGCACCAACATGCATGGAATGCCTTAATTCAACTTGGGTGCACTCCATATGTTGAGCAAAAGGTAGTTGAACCTACATAGGATAAGGAAAAGATAAAATGGATGCTTGAAGAAACAAAAACTCTTGGATGTCTTCGTAGTTTTGTTTCTCTTGATCTAATGTTTCAAATTGAAGCATGCAAAACTTCACATGGAGCTAGGAAAAGTTAAAAACTTTGTATGGTGCCTAACATGGCATTGTAGCCAGACCCATCTTTGTGTCTTTTCACCCACCTAAGCTACGCTCAAGGGGGGTGTTAGTGTATACACCTAAAAATGGACTGAAGATAGATAATTAATTAAATAAGCAATTATTTAATTAATCTCCATCCCCAATTTAATTGAATTCATCAATAATTTGATTAAATCCCCCCTTTTCATCTACTCATTGATAAATCTAAGGATTTATTTAATGGGTTCATTTCAATAATCCTCTTTGATTAATTAATTCTTCCCCATCAAATTCATTTCTTCTAATCCTCTAATTAATTAAAACAAATCAATTTATGAGTTGTTGAAATTAATTAGCCTTTTCCTATTATTTAAATTTCTAAATTCAAATTACCCACATGCTTCCTAACTTTTAACCACCAAGCCTAACCATTCCTAAACCTAACCCATTCCATCTAACCACATGTCCCCTTTCCTTGAACACTTTGCCCTCTCATGAGAAAATCTTTGTGACACTTGTCACTAATTGTTCCTGTAGACACCCGAAATTGTCATGTCTAATTAAATAAATATTTTATTTATTTAATTATCTAAGCCTAATTCTTCTATTAATTAAATAAATCTTTATTTATTTAATTAATTCATTTATCCTCTTCTAGCCTTATTTCTCATTTAAATAAATACATTTATTTATTTAAATTATCCCTTTCCTAAATTAAATAAATATTTTATTTATTTAATTGTCCTACTTCTTCTATTAATTAAATAAATCTTTATTTATTTAATTAATTCATTATCTTTTTCTACACATGACACATGTCATTCATCTCTTATTTCCTACACTACCTACCTCTTTCATTATTTTGGTATTTCTTATACCTACCCTCTAATCCTAGCCGACCTCCTTTTTACACCTCTCAATCTTAACCCTCCATTTCTTATTGTGTCTTCTATTTAAGGAGATGCTTTCTTCATTGACAAACCCTAATGACTAATTTTGGAGGACTTAACTACACTACAATTCTACTTGCAACCACATTCCGTTCTTTGTTGAGCTCTTGTGCATATAAAAATCTGAGAGCAAGCATATTAAACAAGATCAATGGAGATAGGAAGAATGGAGATCAAAACCCTAGTGGACATGTGATGGTATAATCTTTGTGATTTTTGAGTTATTTGCATTGTCTTAGGTTATCTTCATATGTTATGGTGGATCTTTGTTCATTGTTAGGCTAGGGTTTGGTGGTTGAATCCATTTTAGTCTTTCAATATTGTTGTTTATTGCTATCCATTTTCACCATATACATTTCCCTTTCATCCAACCTCTTCTAGAAGCCTCTTGTCACTTGTCACCATAGAGATGACAAATGTTCCCTTTCATCCAACATCTTCTAGAAGCCTCTTGACACTTGTCACCATAGAGATGACAAATGTTCCCTTTCATCCAACCTCTTCTAGAAGCCTCTTGACACTTGTCACCATAGAGATGACATTGTCCCCTTATATCCAACCCCTTCTCCTACCAACCTCTAATTGTTCCCTTTCATCCAACCTCTTTTCCAACCTCCTCCAATTTCACCATTGATAACTTCAGACGTAATCTTGATCATTGATTCTTGCCACCTCACCCCTAGCCTTGGAGATCCTATAAATAGACCTCAATTTGGAGCACAAAGGACCCCGATTGATTCATCTATCTTATCCTGAATCCATCTCATTTGCATTCAAGCATTGTTACTATAGGCATATAACATTGTAGCATTGTTATCATGATCAATTTTAGCTTAACTCTAGCTTATTTCTAGCTTAATTTGCTTATCATGTAGCTTAATCATTTTCATTGCTAGCTTAAATGCATCATTTATCATTTAAATCCTCCATCTAGGTGTAGTCAAGTCACTGGAATTTGCCTAACCAGATATGAGAGAAAAATTCATACTCGCATTTACTAGGAGGTGATAGATCACTTAGTTATGGTTTTATCTTTCTTTGCTTTAAATTCATTAACCATGCTTGTAATGATCTATTGAGTGTTTTGTGTTGCAGCTGCAGGTATGCACTTCACGGGCACAACATTTTTGGCGCCCACCATGGGGCCGGAGTTATCATTTTTGGCCTCTCAAGCTTCATCGACATTCATCTCTGTCGGGTCTAAATCAAAATGTCGTACGAGTCCCTTTCTAGCCTAGTACGACATACTTTGTGAGCTGGAACAACAAGAGATCCTAACTCGTATGAGCCTTTGGTAAAATTTCATTGTTGTACTATCTCTCATCCTGACTCGTACGATCTTTCATCCTGACTCGTACGAGTTGGTAAAGTGTGTCATATGACACTTTGCTTCTGTGATTTTTAAATTGACTGCATTTTAAGGGTTTGATACTTTAATTGATTACTACTAATGCTAACCCTGACTTATTTGTGAGATTTTTGGCAGCCTAACTCTTTTTTTTGCAGAACGATTGTCAAAGATATGCTAGTCAAAGACCTAATTCAAAACACAAAATGACTACTAATGGATCTATTTTGCAGGTTGCCTAAAAGAATTCAACAAAACTATATATCTTCTTTAATATTTCTAGGAACACTTGATTTTGCTAAAGGAATGAACAATCATGTATTTTGTGTTTTTGATGATAGGCAAGTATGCTCTCACCTTTCTTAGGTGATCAGAAAGCTAGACTCATCTTTTGCTTTTATTAGTGCATATCTTTAGCAGGCATGCCATCCCGAGGAGCTAATAACTCTTAAAGCCATTAAGGTCAGTGAGAGGGGAATGACCTAAGTGGGAACGGCTAATGCCAAGTAATCCAACCCACTATAAAATAAATGTGATTTGATGAAAATCAAGTCAACGGCAGTGCTCGAGAATAGCTCTCCTCCATACCTTTGTGTATATCAAACCTTGGTTTTCAAGGCTGGGAGACCTCTTAATTGAGTATTATACCCCGACGCGCTAAACAGATCCCTTACTAGTTCCAATTAAAATTAGAAGCTACCCAATTCACCTCCAAAAGGGTGATAATCTTTGTGCAAGAGAGATAATAACTCTCCCAAGATACTTGCCATATCGTGCCCCCATTAGTGTTTGGAGTCAGATAATACGGCATTGAGAATCCATTGTGTGAGACTCAGCGGTCGTATTCTGATTAGCTATTAGGTGTGTACCTAAGCTTGCAAGCAAAGTTTTTCTCTCCCCAATCAACTTCCTTAGGTTTAGCATGCTTGGAGTCACTTATCACATCATGTGTCTATTGTGTATTCATCCCTAAATTGAAAAATAATACATCTAAAACTGGAAAACAGAGGCAAAAACATTAAACTTCAGTGATCAAAATTTGAACAAACAAACACTTTTTATCCTTGCTCTATTATCTATCGTACGAGTCAGGTTCTCTATCGTATGAGCTAATCATTTATCATATGGGATTTATCTTTTGTCGTATGGCTTAGTAAGGTTTGTCGTACGAGTAATTTGTTTTATCGTATGGTTCAGAAAGTATTGTCGTACGAGCCTCTGTTGTTTTACATGAAAGCCTCAGTTTGTCGTATAGGCTTGTATCTTTTGTCATTTGAGGCTATATGATCTGTCATGCGAGTCTCTATTTTTATCAGTCCAGAGCTATCTATTTGCATGATTTTTTTAGGTTTGTCATTTTGCTTGATCAGTGTACAGTAATCATAAACACCTGTTATCTGTTATTATGTGCTTAAATTGTCTTCTTGGTTCGCTTGGTCAAGTTATCAGCTGTCAAAATCAGACTAGAAAATATACACCTTAAGATTTTCAAGTGCTCAGCCTCAACAAGTTAAAGATCTAAACATCTCAAAGTGCATTATCACCCTTTTTGGTAAACTGATCACTCAAACATAGTTTCTCATAAGGATCTATCATCCTTTACCACGAAACTGAAACGTTTGGTCAGGATAATCTTGTCCCAAATCATAGGATATATCGTTCCTACTGGACTTGGTTTTTATCAAATCATCATCATTGCACTCCAAAATCGAAGATCGAAAAACTTGCAAACCTTTAAACACTTGAATCATCTTTTCGTGTCATATGACGCTATCACATTTACCTTGACAATTGATCACTTATCAAAACAACTTTTGAACAATCAAATTTTAGCACAATATCTAAACACACGTGTATGCCCGTTTTGACTAGAGCTCAGAGACGAAAAATCGCAAAGACAGAAACAGAAACATTTGAAATAGTTGAAAATCATATCAACATGACATACCAAAGCAAAATAGAAGTAACAAGACAACATATCAGAGAAATCAAACAAGTCCAAAATCAAAATCCAACTATGTTAAAACCTCACAAGAATTCAAACACATCTCCAAAGAAAAGTGGTTCTTTTATGCAACTCATAAAGATGTCCCTAAAGGATTTGGCTGAAGAAGATCACAATCATGCACCTATGTCTAGCAATGGCTCCTCTCTACATAAACAAATTGACTCTCCAAAGGCATCTATTCCTACACCTCTTGAAAGCTTGCAAAAACCTTCCATAGCATCCTCACCAAACAATATACCCATCAAGCCTATTTCAGAGGATCCTATTCAAAGCCCATCTCCTTCATATCCAAGCATTGATTCATTGCAAAATCCCCATAACGCTCTCTTGCAAATTGAATTCTCATTCATAGAACACTTGTTAAACGAGTCCTAATAGATGGGGGAGCTAGCTTGAACATTTTCTCTTTGAGTCTTGTCCGTGCTCTAGGATATGCAGAAGATGCAGTTGATCCTAGGAAAAGATAAAAATCAAAGCCTATGGTGAAGAAGAGCATTCCTCTAAAGGAATTGTGGTATTACCCCTCAAAGTAGGACCTTTGCATAAAGACACAACATGCCAGGTTCTAGACGTGGACCTACCATACAACATACTCTTGGGAAGACCATGGATATAGGACATACAAGCTATTACATCAACATGTCATCAGTGCCTAAAATTTCCATATAATGAGCAGGAAATCACAATATCAATAGAGTCAAATCCATTGCAGTGTTGTAGTAATCTGAAATCAGCTCAAGAGGTTATTGTTTCACATAACAAAGAGGCAGCATCTTCAAGCACACAATCCAAAGAACAATCATTTGCATCAAATTTGTCAAGAATGCAAAAACAAATGCAGCTGAAAGATCGAGGGAACGTAGAATATTTGCTATCAGGGAAAAACAAACAAGAGCAACTTGAAATTGAAAGGGAAGAAGAAATAGATGTAGATGTCAATATAGTTCACATGTATGCAGGACAAACGTTAGGAACTAGCCCACTTGAATCGAAATCACATTCGACTGACATGGACTTAACCGAGGACGAGGACGATCAGGAGTTTCTTACACGAGGTCAGTCTGACGAGAGTATCATTCTAGACATGGAAATACATATTGAAAGCTCTGACATCTCTATCATGACCCCTAATATCTTTGACACAATTCAACATGAGGACCCTTTATCTTTAATCCCTCCTGAACCTATGAACTGCGAAAATGAAGGACATACTGCCATTGATACCTTTCCTAATGATCAGGCCATATCCTTATATCTTAATGAAATCAAATCTGCAACAACTTTCACCAGGATTCCGCTAACGTATCTTCAAGTCAAGTGGGTGCAAAATCTCCTAGTCGCAAAAGTGAAAATCAAGAAAACAATATCAGGTATAATGCTGAAAACCATTTATTGGCAACATCAGACGAGGAAAAAGTAAAAATAAAGCACGAATCTAACGGTGAAAACCTCCTTGAGGCGCCGGAGGATGGGAGATTTGAAACCTTACCTGAATTCTATCAAAAGAGGTCATTCATCCTAATGGAAACAACATAGGTAGTTATCATTGACACAAATGATCTATATCATGTTCATGTACAGATATTCCAAGGTTCGATCCATATCTTACAATACATCACCCAAATATCAATCCAGGAGCAGGCATCAATAATGATACACAACATGGATCAGGAGCAGGTATTCTATTCATCACACCACAAGATCATACAATCCCAAAAGCATACAAATTAAGCTTTACATGCACCAACAATACCGCAGAATATGAAGCTTTTGTTACAGGTATCAAAATGGCTATAGAATGGAACATTACACAACTTCAAGTCTTTGGAGACTATCAGCTCATCATTAATCAAATTAATGATGACTATCAAACAAAGGACGAAAAATTAATGCCTTATAAAAAGATGGTTGATGATATCAAGAAATACTTTGTAGAAAAAAATTTCAGCAGATTCCAAGGAATGACAACAAAGCAGCAGATGCCATGGCAACACTTGCTTCTCTCCTTCAAACACAGGAAAATCAACAACGTTATGAATTCCTGGTAGAAGAGTTGTTTTACCCTGCTCATAATTGTCCAGATTCCCAAACTATGTGTCACCTTGTGGGGCATGATTCCTCTCACTATGGCCAAACTTACACATACCTGAAAGATAACACCTTACCTCTTGACTTACCAAAAAATCAAAAGAGAAACTTTATTTGCCAATCCTCCCATTTAACTCTCGTCGCGGATACCCTGTTTAAACGAGGTCTAGATGGTACTCTTTTAAGCTGTCTCGAACAAGAAGAATCTGAGAAGGCCTTATGTGAAGTCCATAATGACATTTGTGGCACTCATTCAAGTGGTCTTACCCTTTCGAAAAAACTTATACGCTTGGGCTATTATTGGCCGACTACGGAACGAGATTCTTTTCAGATAGCTAGAACATGCAAACAATGTCAAATCCATGGGAATTTGATTCATGCACCAGCACAAGAACTTCATGCTTTGGCAATATCTTGGCCTTTTTGCCAATGGAGTCTTGATCTCGTAGGAAAGGTAAATCCTTCTTCATATAATGGT
This sequence comes from Cryptomeria japonica, assembly GCF_030272615.1. Classification (NCBI taxonomy): domain Eukaryota; kingdom Viridiplantae; phylum Streptophyta; class Pinopsida; order Cupressales; family Cupressaceae; genus Cryptomeria; species Cryptomeria japonica. The sequence goes on from NC_081413.1 coordinate 262,839,591, forward strand.
CACAAATTCATCCTTGTAGCTACAAAATATTTCACAAAATGGATTGACGTAGTACCTCTCATAAATATCACAGGAAAACAAATTGCTGCATTTATCTTGAATTACATCATCTGTCGCTATGGAATACCAATGACCATTATCACTGATAATGGGAGACCATTCAAGAATCAAGATGTACAGGAGCTATGTGAGAAATTCAAGATCCAACATAGATTCTCCACACCCTACTATCCACAAGGGAATGGGCAAGCAGAAGCATCAAACAAAACTATTTTGAAAATCCTCAAAAAGACAATGAATGATGCTGGCAGAGATTGGTATATCCAATTAAACCCTGCTCTATGGGCCTACCGTACCAGTATTTGCACGCCAATAGGTGCCACACCTTTCTCCCTTGTTTATGGATCAGAAGCAATATTGCCAATAGAAGTAGAGATACCTTCTCTACGAGTATCATTAAAAGGTCTTATCCCAGATGAAGAACAACGAGTATCTAGATTACAAGAGTTAGAATTAATCCATGAACGAAGACAAAATGCCTTTGATCATTTAAAGGTATATCAACAAAGAATGTGTCGGAGTTATAATCACAGGGTCAAACCACAAACATTTCAAGTTGGGGAACTAGTACTAAAGGAAAATCCATGCAACCAGGTAGATCGAGAAAAGAAAGGAAATTTTGAACCAAACTAGTTAGGTCCGTTTGTGGTCACAACAGTATTTAGATCAGGAGCATATCAGCTATCAACACAGGACGAAGATCAACTCGACAAACCCATCAATAGCATGCATCTAAAGAAATTTTGTCTGAAAAAAACAAAAAAACAAAAAAAAAATAGCGAAAAAGCAAAAAAATAAAAAACAGTGAAAAAGCAAAAAAGGTGAAAAAGCAGAAAATCCAAAAACAGTGAAAAAGCAAAAAAATCAAAAACAGTGAAAAAGCAAAAAAGGTGAAAAAGCAGAAAATCCAAAAACAGTGAAAAAGCACACAAAAAAAAAACAGTGAAAAATCAGAAAAATAAAAAAAAGTGAAAAAGCAAAAAAAAACAAATATGAGAAAAAGTGCAATAAAAACAGATGGTGGAAACCTGGCAAACGGGCGCTATCTGTCAGTTAGCTCTTCCATCTATTAGTTCATGCATCTTTCTGCTTGCATTCATTTTCCATCAGCGTTGTTCATATGCATCATGAAGCCTTTGTACATACGCAGGCATCGCAACTGCTCTCTCACCATGGTTTGGATCATTGAGTATATCATAAGGAATTTGATTCTAGGCTTGGGGCAAAATCCTACACCTAGCTGAGGGCAAAATTTACAATCATTTTGAGCTTAATCAAACAGGTAAAACAATAGTTAGACAACACTTATCAAGCGAAAACAGTGAGACACATCCAACATTGAACATGAAATCAAATTGTTAACCATCAAGCTATCACACGTTAGTCTCAGCACATCACACACTTTTCAATGGATGATATCTTTTGGATAATGATTTTAACATGATTGTTCAACTTTTCTATAATTGATTTTTGCTATCATGATTTTTGAGTGACTCCAGGATGTCTTTGACTAGAGGAACAAGGAAGGAACATGATATTTTTCTTGTCTGTTGTCTAAAAATTAATCATTAATATGTGCAAAATTGTCTTGAGACATGATCACCAGAGTATCATCGAAGACATTTCGATTTGCATATTGAAATGGTTAATACTGCCTATTTTATGCAAGCAACACTCAGGTCATCTTGGTTCAATTATACCTTGATGCTTGTGCTAACTTGCTATATCAAAATCCAGGAAAGAAGTGCTCAGGTCATCATGGTTTAATTATACCATCGATGTTTTCACTCACTTCCCACATTTCAAAAGCTCAATGATGACAAAACGCAATAATCCAGTGATTGGTCCAATCGTAGCTTTGCATTTTAGCTTGCATTTCATTATTACATGGGATCTCGCATGCTCCTTATATCCAAGGTTAAATCTATCATAGGAATCATCAAGGTATCATCACAAGTGTATACACAATCAAACTAATGACTCATATCTCTCCAGATATTGATGACCCAACACAAATCTTATGCTACCCCCTTTTCATCTACTTATTAATAAATCTAAGGATTTATTTAATAGGTTCATTTCAATAATCCCCTTTGATTAATTAATTCAAATTAATTAATTCTTCCCCTTCAAATTCATTTCTTCTAATCCTCTAATTAATTAAAACAAATCAATTTTTGAGTTGTTGAAATTAATTAGCCTTTTCCTATTATTTGAATTTCTAAATTCAAATTACCCACACGCTTCTTAACTTTTAACCACCTAACCTAACCATTCCTAAACCTAACCCATTCCATCTAACCACATGTCCCCTTTCCTTGAACACTTTTCCCTCTCATAAGAAAAGATTTGTGACACTTGTCACTAAGTGTTCCCTTTCATCCAACCTCTTCTAGAACCCTCTTGACACTTGTCACCATAGAGATGACAAATGTTCCCTTTCATCCAACATCTTCTAGAAGCCTCTTGACACTTGTCACCATAGAGATGACAAATGTTCCCTTTCATCCAACCTCTTCTAGAAGCCTCTTGACACTTGTCACCATAGAGATGACATTGTCCCCTTTTATCCAACCCCTTCTCCTACCAACCTCTGATTTTTCCCTTTCATCCAACCTCTTTTCCAACCTCCTCCAATTTCACCATTGATAACTTCAGACATAATCTTGACCGTTGATTTCTGCCACCTCACCCCTAGCCTTGGAGATCCTATAAATAGACCTAAATTTGGAGCACAAAGGACCTCGATTGATTCATCTATCTTATCTCGAATCCATCTCATTTGCATTCAAGCATTGTTACTATAGGCATATAGCATTGTAGCATTGTTATCATGATCAATTTTAGCTTAAATCTAGCTTATTTCTAGCTTAATTTGCTTATCATGTAGCTTAATCATTATCATTGCTAGCTTAAATGCATCATTTATCATTTAAATCCTCCATCTAGGTGTAGTCAAGTCACTAGAATTTGCCTAACCAGGTCTGAGAGAAAAATTCATACTCGCATTTACTAGGAGGTGACAGATCGCTTAGCTATGGTTTTATCTTTCTTTTCTTTAAATTCATTAACCATGCTTGTAATGATCTATTGAGTGTTTTGTGTTGTAGCTGCAGGTATCATAGGTATACACTTCACAGGCACGCCATTTAGTGTAGGTTTCTATTTTCATTATGTGAGGGAATATTTATTTTTCCTACACACATTATTAAGCTTTCTTAGGTTATATTAGAATGGTTAGGATGAGGACACGTGGCATAATCCTGCAATCACATGTCATTCACACCCACATTTGGGTAGTTGAATGTCACACCCTCTTTTGGATTTATTTTCCACTTCCTATAACCATTTATTTGTCCTTACTTGAGTTGGCATAACCATGTATTTGGCATTTACCAAGTAGGTAAAACTCCCTCCTTGGCCTCACCTCTCCCTATGCAAAGAAGGAGATCACTAGCTTAGTTGATTATGAGTCTAGTTCAGTACTAAGGGACTGTTGAGTTTTGTTCATCACTTGTCTTGATTTTCTTCAGTCACATTGATCTTGGGTGGCTTCACAGCTAATTCCAACATAAATGATTCAAATAAAAAATGTATAATTTGAGAAGCCTCCAAATCTAGAATATGAAATCTTAATCAAATTCAACTCAAGATCAAAATATTATTTTCTTTAATGCAACTTGAGACCTGAGATCAATTCTATAGCTCTAGATTTGTCCTTCACATGTGTAGACTTGACCTAATAGTCCATAAAAAAATTCAATGCTCCATCTAATTTGTTGTAGTTCCCTCTCCTTTTGATACAAGTATCAACAATATTTATAAATACAATTAACCCACAAAAAGGTGTATAAGATCAAACAAAATCATTATTTAGTCATGTAAATGATTGTGCAAATCTAGATTCATTCATGCACACCAAATCCAAATATAATGTGTGATCAAATATATGCACTATGATATTTGTTGATCAAGAAAACCTCCAAAAAATTGATGATAAGATCAAGCCACAAAATTAAATGTACAAATGAATATTGCAATAAAAAATGTATATTCCAAAGAAGAGAATGCCATATTGTAGACACTCAAAACCATCCCATTACTAACATCACTAATTATTCTTCTATACACTAATATTCACCTTTTTCATCATAAACTAATTATTCAATTTCTATCTTAATCATTTGACCATTCCCCTTTAAAATTAATTAAATAATTTTATTATTTAATTAATTTCGATCATTCACTTTAATTAAACAATCTTTATCATTTAATTAAGTTTAATTTCTATTCCTCCCATAATTAAATAATTTATTTCAATTATTTGATTATCTAATTATGTTCTTTAATTAAATGAATTTATTTAATCTAATTTCTTTTCATTTCAAATAAATCAAATTTCCTCCAAATTCACATTTTTTTCCTCATTAATTCTAATTTCATTTCATTTAACATTTTCGAAAATCTAAATTCAAACCAAATGACATTTCATCATAATTTTTTACAGCACATGCCAAATTTCTAACTGTCATTGGCTTCTAGTCAACTCTCAATCACCTTTTCTTGATGGACCAATCAATTTAGTCTTCTAATCAATCAATTATATTAACTATTCAATCAAATTTCCTAATTGATCCATCAATTTTGTTCAACTCTCAATCAAATTAGTTATCTCTTCAATCAATCCAGTTGATCTAACAATTAGATTTAGTTAGCGTGAGCAATTTTTTCCCACCAACTTGTCACATGAAATCTCAATCGTTGATCAATTCAGTTCTCAAATCAATCTCAACCATCCAATCAGACCTTCCAGCATTTATAAATTTAGCATCAATTTTTCTTTTTTGGCAACCACTATCTTCGAATTCTTTTGTTAACATTCTACAGATTTTTCATAGCGTGACTCTAAGAGCCAACATACCACAAGAATCAAAAGGACAGTGGAAGCAACACGCTCAAATTCAGCAAGGAGATTTCAATAGTTTTAGTTTATTTTATTGTTGAATTAACGAGCATACTTTCATTGTGTAGCATTTTGGAATTAGTTAATTAGAAGGGTTTTGGTGGTTAATCTATTAATTCTAAATAGCAAAGATGATGAATTCTCGTGCATACATTTCTGGTGAGCCCGACATGAAAACAATCTTCTAATTTTATGTGTTTTTTTTGTGTTTTGCAGATTACAGGCTTCGATTTCCACAATCGAACTCAGAATTTCGCATTCATGCCTAATCTACTTTTCATTTCTTAGCCTATCATTTCACAATTGTTCAACAGGAATTGCACATTCATTGCATAAACTTTTATAGTTGTCAAGTAAAACACAGGGGTAAAAAAATTTATTTACTGAGTCAATTTCGCATTTTGGTGTTCGAATTTTTATAATTTTATTCTGTATCTAAGAATGATTTTCATATTAGAATTCCTCGTAGAGTAAAAGCTAAATTTCCAAGCTACTATCTAAGGGCGGAACAAAAGTGATTGAGAAGGCAACACCAATAGCTGAATGAGCCAGACAAATATAGAGAAATCACAAAATATCAGATGCATGTATTGGCATATACCATGAAATATTGCATGTATCCAATCCCCATATTGATGTTCTGACTTCCTTTTCTAGAAATACTTTAACTATCTATCTGTAGATTTTCGCATTTGACAGCTGGGATTTTCGCATTTGGTGGTAATTCTTTTCTCATTATGGGTAATAGTTTTTGCATTTGTTAATCATCTGTTTCACATTCATTAGATTAATATTTCACATTTGTTTGGTTAGTTTTTCACATTAGACTGACAAAGTTTCTTGGTCTTTGTTCTATTTTCTACCTGCATGTTCAATTTTTCCATTGTTACTATTTTTTTTATTTTTAATGTGGCGTACAATATGTCAAAGACCAGAAATTCATGAAACTGCCAATCAATTGTTCTTGCAGAGGTAGTGTAGGAAAGTGTCTGTCATTTTTAGATTAGAAAACACTTTTTTTTGGTTCTCTAAAATGAACAATTTGCTTAAAGTGTCTAGGGCACTTGCCCAATTTGTATAAAACCCTCTTAGACTACTTGCCCTAGTGGGAAAAAAGTACTCACCCCAAGAGTGACTCAAGTGGTACTTTAATCTAGTTCACTATATAAAAAAGGGAAGAGATGAAAGTTGTAACCCAACTGGTATTATCTTTTTTTGTACTTGCCAATCTGAAAGGGTTTTTATACTCTAAGTAAGGTTGGTTTGGACACTCGCAGGGTGTCGGTAACCCTAAATTTTGACTAGAAGCCTATTGTTTATAGAGACCAAAAACCCTACATTCGGTAGTTTAAGGAGTGTGGATCATACCCTATAGATACCAACCATGTACTTTTTAGAGTGAGATGAGAAATTATTGGCTATAAGATCTTCAAATCTTCAAGGTAAGAGAAAAGGTGTGTTAGTGTCGTGGAGGGGAGCGAGCGCCACTTGATCTCTAGCTGTCCATTCTGTCTAAGGTATTTTATTGTCACAGGGGCCCTACCAAAGGGTTTCCTTTATATATTGAGTAGGGCATGTGCTTGTCTTCTGAGTGTCTATAAATATTTCGATGTGATAAACCAATAGAGTTAGTCCTAAGCCGGGCTAATCTAGGTCCTTGGATGCACAACTCTAATTTTTCAAAGTAACTCAATTCTAAAGCCATACTATGTATGTTGTTTTCTGACTATTTAATCACCACAAATTGTCCAAACCTCCCTAAAATAGACCAAAAAATTTCAGACTTTCGCATTCAAACCCAATATTTTTCGCATTTGTTTTGAATTTGTCCCACATTTATTTAGTCCCTATTTCAAATTTGCCCATAATAGATCTCGCATTTGATATAAGCCTATTTCACACTCGTCATGTCTTAGATCCACATTTGCTTGATAGATTTGTGCTTTGGTAGGTCACTCGGAACTTCATGGTCAAAGTCCAATTTGCTCAAAACTTTTGTAATCAATAGAGTCTTCTAATGTCATTAATCCGATTTAGGTTCAACATGCTTAGGAGTCCTCATAATTCTTTATAACATATTTTTTCATAGGCTCATTAACATCTTCAATTTAGTTGCATCCAAAATCACCCAAGGATTGAAGTAGGGATCAATGGCCAAAACCACGTAACCTTCAGTTTCTCTCTCTTTGGGATCAACATACAACCATCGAAATGTCGCACAACCCAATCAACGTTCCTATAACCTATTCGGAGAAAATCAACTCAATATTAGCACCCATTTTTCTTATTTCACTCCTCCAAGCGAGTCTATGGTTCACATCTCTACAATCATTTGAATTTTCAACAACCACCTATGTATACCAATACCAACCCTTTCATCAACTCCAATCACACTACCCAGGTGTCATTGAATCAAATTGACATCCTCGTTCAACATGTTCAGAATCTACAGTGATAGATGTCAAACCTCCAAATAGGGAATACAAAAAAGATCTATACTATGGAAGATCTTTGTCCTTATCCTTTCGATTGAATGATATATATGTCGCCTTTTCCCCAAATTTTGAAACTCCCAAATTGAAAAGTATAAGGAGAAGGGTGACCTTAGAGATCACCTTCAATAATTTTTCACTTCTTGTTTAGAGGTGGCAGGTGATGATACCTACCTTATGTGTCTTTTTCCTCAAAGCTTAGGCGGTCAAGCTCTAGAGTGGTTCTCTCACCCCCCACTAGGGATACGATCATGAAGAAAATTACCCGAACAATTCATTGACCACTTTGCTCACAACATCGATAACCCAATAACATTAATGGAGTTGTGTTCTACTAAGAAAAAGGAGGGAGAATCTTTCGCTTCCTTCTTACAACGTTGGCACTCACTTTCCTAAAGTATTCCTTGTCATATACCCGAGAAAGAACAAGTTGACATGTTTACAAAGAACTTAGTACCTCAGATAAAATATCCTCTTCAAATGCAATGCCTCAATTCATTCCACTAGGTAGTGGAAAAGGGACTCAAGTGTGAGAAAGGTCTCATTGAACAAGGGATCTTGAAAAACTCTAAAGAAAGAAATCCAACAAATAATGTGGCTAACAAGAAACCCAACTTTTAGTCCAAAAACAAGAATGTTACCAATGATGGGGTAGTGGATGCTAGAGTTTTAAATAGGGCCCAACCTATTGCTTCTCTTCAAGGCCCCAATAATACATCCACAATTAATAAGATCCAATCCAATGATAATAACGTTGTCTTGACAAACACGATGCAATCTAATAATCAACATTTGTCTAGGAACAACAATCCAAAGCGAAACTACACCCCCCTAAGAGAGACCATTCAATCTATGCTCAAGAGATCATCTAATCTAACATGATAATGCTACTTGAAGTCCAACCCTATGAGCTTGGTCCATTCAAACCTACTTGGTAGAATGATAAGGACTTTTGTGAATACCACTGTGTCAAAGGTCATAAGACATAAAATTGTTATAAGCTCAATAATTCAATTTAGGACCTCATTGATTAGGTAGAAATAAGTATTGAAAATCTGAAAGAAACTTCAAACACTGATCACACTATTTTTAATAATCCCTTCTATAATCATGACAAAGGAAAGACCTCCAAATTCAGGTTCACAAGAAAATAAGGCTAACTATACCCATGCCTCCTATGATTACATGATCAACCACATCAACCAAGTTGATGAAACTATTGCTACCATTATAGTAAAGGCCAAAAACCTTGATTATGCAATGGCTACCCATCGCTCTAAGGTCACACTCCAAGGAGCACCATACAACTCTCCTCCAATAGGAACTTACAATGTAATCGATCAACTTAAGAAGATCCTTGCACAAATATCCATTTTCGAGCTATTGAGTATCTCCCCTACTCATAAAGTGATCCTTGACAAATATCTTTGTGAATCTACAATACCTTGTGATATCGATGAGAACAGTTTTCAAGCCATGGTAGGAAATTTAGTCATCATCCCTTGTGTCACCTTCACACAACAATACATTCCTACACATAAACCTTCACATAATGATCCTTTACACCTTGAAGTATTTGTTCACAAACATAAGATCAAAAGGGTATTGATAGATGGTGGAGCTAGTCTTAATATATGCATATCAAATTTAGTTAAGGCCTTGGGATAATCTGAGCATAGCATTGATTCCTCCAAGAATATTAACCTTAATGCCTATGATGATGAAGAGTGCTCGTCCCAAGGAGTAATCACATTACCAGTGAAAGTTGAACCAGTAATGACAAACACAACATTTTAGGTTCTAGATCAGAAATTAGGCTACATACATATTCTTAGGTCGCCCTTGGATACATGCAATGCAAGCAATGTCATCTACCTTTCACCAATGTGTCAAATTTTCATACAATGGCATTGAAAACACCATACAAGGGGATCCAAGTCCATTGTAACATTGCAATAACCTGAGGGAAAGTATAGATAACCAAGTTCTAATAAATCAGGTAGCTCTACTCACTTCAAAGCTTGAGTCCTTGTCAATATCATAAACATCATCTCCTTGCATGTCTACACCTAACATGAAACTGTGTATCAATGATCAAGGATGTGGATAATATTCCTATTAAAAGAGATTCTATATTGAACATCTACCCTTGTCACTGAAGTCTTTTAGGAGATTGTCGCCAAACCATATGAAATAGTGAAAAGCCAAAGCTATAGTCCAGTACACACCATCCTCATCCTTCATCAGATTAGGAGAATTGAATGAAGAATCACCGGAGGAGGTGTTGTTCTCAAATTCTGATTCCCCTTAAAAACCCTTATAATAAAATAATAAACTCTGTCTGCAGAAGAGAAATCAAAGAGAAGGAAACTTCAAAGCAACATATGACAAGGTTTTTTAACCTTCTACACTTCGAACTTATCTTAAGTTCAGGCGGGTATACCTTAGGTGAATTCTTTCACACTTTTAAACAAAATCCACAATAACCATTGTCCAAAAAACCAGTGGATCTTATCGCCTCAAAATTAAATGTTACAAAGAAATAAAACTTATGCTCATATTCAGTATCGACCTACAAGATATGTAAAAGATAACCACAAATAGATACCAGTGCCTTATCCAGGCCACAAAGTCATCTAAGTTCAAACAATAATCTCACAATTAAACATCTCCATTCATCCCATCACTCTGGCTTCTATAAAACCCCACATATGCCCGACATACATAAGAATTTACCCTCATCACAACTAGATAGAATTCATCAAATTCAAAGTCTCCCACAAGGAATTTACTAATAGAAACGATTCCTGCATATTTAATTCCCCTCTTGAAGAGAAAAGCTAAGAAACACATCTATTTAAGATTTCCTTACAATCCATATTCAAATGAATAACCCTAGATTACTCAAATTGAAAATAACAAATATTTGAAAACACACTTGAAGACAACACAGATTCTAGGCTCATAGTTGATGGTCTGTGTATTGATATTAATTCAAAAAATATTACAAGACACTTAAATGTTCTCCATAAGACTTAAAGAAAGCTCAGATAAATTTCTGCAGCGTTTTCTTACAATTACTTGCGATCATTTTTTAGAAGTCCTGGTATCCATTTATAATAGCATGGATGCATACAAGCTTCAAACTTTTCAAAAGAAAGTTTGTTACAAACAACCGTCTTTTCCAAGAAGCGGTTACAAGTGCTTTTCAACATCTGCGGCTTCCTCTACTTGTTGTTCTGTTGCAACCTCTTCTAACTACTCTACATCCATCACCGTGTACTTTCTTGTCCACTCCTGATATACATCGTCAGCAGGCCACGAGAAGTTAATCACTTTTCCCTTCATCTTGGCTAATCTTTTCCAAGAGTTCCTCATTTTGTTGACCTCTGAATTTAGAAAACCATAGTGTGATTTGATTTTCTCTATCTCCTCAATTGTTTTGACAAATAGGGAAGTATCATCGGTATTAATGATTCCTTTTATTCTTAATGATAGGTTGGCCTCTAATTCATTAAGCCATATTTGTTTGTCCTTCAATTGAGTTGGACTGGCAAAACCCCTTGGGAGTAATTCAAATTCTTGATCAATGTACTCTTTCTTGTACAAGTTGATCTTTCTATTTGCATTATCTACTCCTTCTGCTAACTTTGCTAGATCCTTTGTTATGTCACAAGTGGATTTGATAATGGGGTCAACCCCTGCCTCATCATAAGATACACAAATAAGTTCTAGATCCTGCTCTCTGGGTTTCCACTTGTCAAAAATAGGCATTAGAACAACCTTGTCTCCATTGAGCTCATTCCACATGTCCAAAATTTTTCTCATGTTGTTGTACATTAATGAGGACCCTATGGTGTCAGCAAAACTCAAAATTATAGCCCTCACTCTCTCTTCATATTTCTTTGCAAACAGGGCTTGGGCCTATTTTAGCTTCTCCAATTCATGGGGAGTGATCTCAACCAATTGGGAACTAGAAGGTGTTGGAGATGGTGGGAATTCAATGATGGGGTTAGTAGGTGGAGGTCGTGCAGGAGAAGAAGTGATCATCAATGTTGAGGACTCACCTTGATGGTATTGTCCTGCCAACTGGCTTTTCAACTTGGCAATGATGCTATCTTTACCCATTACCTCCTCCTTGGCATTGTTGTAAGCTTTTAAAATTGTCTCCAACTTAGCTTGGAGATCTGCAACACTGAACTTTGCAGTCTCTAGGACTATGCTAGTAGCCTCCACCACCCCAGTGCTTTGTACTCTTTTCACTATCATACCTCCAAGGTAGCTTGACCCTGGGGTGTCCTTTTTCTTTCTATTTTCATCTCTTTTCAGAGACCATATGACCAGGGCAGCGTTATCCTTGCTGAAGGTGACTCCTTCCATAGGCTTGGTCTCCTTCCTTACTGCCTCTAAAACCAAGGCATCTGCTATATTCCATTCAGAGAGAATGAGTACACCAGCCTTTGCTACCATGTCTCTTCCTTACTTAGGAGTGATGGTCTTGAACTTGGTGACCATTTCTTGCTTTATTTCTTCCTCCACCATAGTTGGATCCTTGTGGGGCTGCTCACTCTTCCTCTTCTCACATCTAGCATTAAACTGATCAATATTTTGCTTCCACATGAATTGCATGAAAGCTCCTGATGTGACAAAGTTGCTATCGGCCAAGAAATCCTCACTAGCTTGTTTAATATCAGGATCTAGCTCCTGGCCTTTGAACTCATTAATGGTTATGTTCATCTCAACATTAAGGGGCTCTTCCGACATTCCCTCTTCTACTTCATCATAGGTGTAGGCTATCTCCCCAAGACTGCCTAATTGTAATAGTTGCTCAGTTGCTGCCTGTTCATCTCCTATATGAATAGGGGATTGAGATGGGGAATACGAGGGCTCATCAGATTGCACTTCCTTTCCCACCCTTTGCTTCTTTGGGGAGTCCTGAATGTCAATGACATTTTGTATTTTCCTCTTCCCTCTTGAAGTAGAAGGCTCCCCTGTTGTTGGCACTAGCACACTATATTTGGACTTTTTATGTAGCACATAATCACCTGGAGGGATTGCTTTGGCAGATGTAGACCTAGTTAACACTAATCTTGCCTTCTCAGGGTTATTTTTAATCACTACCTCCCTCTTCTCTTTCAATGTCTACATTACATCTTCAAAACAAAGAATTAAGAATTTTGCCTTTTCTTCAAAGGGGTGGAAACTGGACAAAGGGTCATAGCTGGTGTCAAATTGGTGCACAAAATCTAGAGCCTTCTTGTAGGCCACCCACTTTTCTTTCCTTAGCTCTTGCTCATCCAAATTGAACTCATTCCTGATGAGGTCTTCAGGGAATTGGAATTGGTGAGGTCCGCCTCTGCATACTGCCCTTTTTTTGAACATGCCATTGAAGAAATCTTCAGGGTCGACACACCTTGATACTGCAATTGATAAATGGTAGGGTTGAAGGAAATCTTCAGAGCACTTCCAACCCCCTTTAGTTATTACAAACTAATGTGATATAGTTATTGTAGGGAAAATGGTCCCTTTACCTCTACCTGTTAGCTCTACCTCTTGCACACTTCCAATCTACCTAAGGACTTCTACAATTCCTATTTTTAGTGGGACCTGATATGGCAACAAAAATGGAGTGCCTCTGAAACCATACACTCTGAAAACTATGGAAACAGGGTACAAGTACATATCACCCCAATTGTGGACAATTTTGATATCTTCAACAAACTCCTTTGGCCTAAGGAACTCCAAAAGAGCTTTAGGGACTCTTGGATTCTCTAAGCATAAAAGAGTCCTGATCTTGGATGCAAAACACTTATCAAACCTCAAGTAGCTAGCATCTTCTCTGTCCCATGACATCACTGTGCTCCATAACTGAACTGGCATCTTCTCTCCATCCTTTTCTTTCACTAGATCCATTCCATTTGCAAAGAAATCACCACCCTTGAATAGAAATAGGTGCATGAGGAGGGAGTACCATCCAAAAGGCCTATCCACTTTTCCATTCTTTATCCCTATCAAGCCTTCATGGATGGCATCAGTAATATAGGGGGCATAATCAAATGTCACTGCTAGAGAAGGATTTAAAATTTGAGCAAACACTAACATGTAATGAGTTGGCATGTTTGCTTCAACATCCTCTCCAAAAATCTGGCAGAGTGACCAGTATAATCCCTTGGCTCTAAGAGTGAACAGATTTAAGGAGAAAGGCTCCATGGTATTAGGTCCTACAACAGTGAATCCGCCTATTTTAACAAAGAATTCTTTAAGAGGACCATTCCTAAGATGATTCCTCTGTGCATTGTAAACCTGAGCCAATGATTTAAAATTGATGGGTTCCAAGTAATTGGACACTTCACTGAGCCCAAATACATTTCTGAACACCTCATCATTTATTTCAATGAGGGTTTTTCCATTTATGTCCCTAACACTCTTTGTAATGGGGTCATAGTTGTGTGCAATCTGAGTTAGGAGATCCACATCCATGAACACTCCAGGGACCACCAATTTGCCTACATCCAAGTCCCAAATACTGTTCATTGGGGTTGGGGAGTGTCTCATACTGAATCCAACCTTGAATAAACCCAACCCAGACAACCCTATATGCGGGTCTCTCAGCCAATTGCCTTTGTCGTACAATCCTTCTCCTATTCTCAGGCGAGGAGCTTTTGGCACCAACTCTTTCACCTTAGCTGCTACATTAGTTGACATGGTTAACTGTTCTAGGAAATCATCACAGATTGCCCTCTCATGGTAATTAACTTTCCCTAAGAACTCCCTTTTAGGTACCATCTCAATAATACTATGCAAGTAACTTAATTACTAACCACAACAATTCTATAATAGAACAAAACCCCAATTCAAACAAACTGTCAAGTAATTGTTAAGCAAAAATACAAGAAAACCTATTCTTGGATTGAAGAAATCTGCTCTGCACCCGCCTTTTCGCAACAACTCTTCAAAATGATGCCTACATTCAATTGATGTGAGACCATATACGGTAACTGGGCTCTTAATTGCGACATTGATACCACATGCTTCGGTCGTCCCTTCAGAATTGAATTCATGGAAGAATTCAAAATTTGGCTCCAACGAGTCATATCATGTCTGTGTATTTTCTTTTCACTCTTTCACCATTTTGCGGAGCATAACACCCTTGCATGTTCATTTGGCGAAGTCATGTCAACTGCTAGATCAAATAAAACTTGCATTGCCTCTACCCTTTTACCTTTCCTCATCCGACAACGGGCTAGAAGTTCTTTCGCTATTTCACAAACGATAGCCAATGTGCATTTTAACCCAGTGAAGTTGCACTAGTTGTCTGATCGGATGGAACTTGATTGGTCTTTATCTCTGCTTGATCTCACTGCGTTAGTGTCGGGCCCTACCTCCTTTTCGCCACTTCGCGAGCTTTAACCCTTGAACACTTTTCTTTCACGAAGCCGCATGAACCATTAGATCGAGCTCAAATCACCCAGTCTTTAACTCTAACCAGGACTGTCAACCTCACTAATTAATCGCGCTTCATCTTGACAACTAGCGGTTTTCTCCATTTCGCAGAGGTTAAGTCGCGGACATCTTTGGGGCATGAAACAACGAAAACCGTTGGATCGACCTCGAGATGGATACCTTTTAACAACCTTCAAACCTTTTAAGTGGGCCCTTTATTCAAAAATCACTTACCCTACTTGTTCTCCGGTTAACAAATGCCACATGGCAGTCGACCATTAGCTCTGAAAGCTCCTTCGGGTTCAGTTCTGAGTCAACCATGTGTCTTACTTCACTATTCCCACATAACTGCCGGTTACGCCTAGGCGGGCCCTCAACTACCCTTCAGAACCATGTGGCATTCGACACATCACTATCAAACCCTATGAAATGCACCAGCTATCATGCCACGTCATGCCTTCGTGTGATTTCCACCTGTCTTTTGCCATTTCACGAACATTAATCTTCGTTCAGCTTGCGGCCACGAAACCACGAGAATTGCTGGATCAAAACAGAGTTGATCGGCTTTTAACTTTGTGCCTTGCCTGTCCTTTGGGCCCACCAGCCTTTTCGCTACTTCACGATTTATAAAACTTGAGCATCTCCCGGCTATGAATCAATGTGGGCTGTTGATCTCTTTCAAACCTGATTGCCTTTTAGCCTAGGGAGAAGTCCTCACCGCTGGGTCCCGCCAAACCTTTTCGCTATTACGCGATAGGTAGCTTGCATGCTTATTTCAGTTACGAATCAACGCGAGCCATTGGATTCAAAACGAGATGGAGTCTCGTTAAGCTGGCTGCCAGTGCACCCGGTTAGGCTTGCTTATGCCTTTCGCTATTTAGCAGAGGCTAACATACTAGCAACTCCGCCCAACGAACCAATGAAAGTCGTAGATTTATCTGAGAGTTGCGCGATACTTACGAGGCTCGCCAAACATTAGGAAAAGGCATATGAGATAGGTGTAAAATTTTACAAGTATTTAATGACCGCGTAGGCAAATAACAATGGGGGGACACTCACACGACTAAGGGACACATCACTTAAGTGAATAAAGTAACACAAAATTAGAAGCCAAAGGGTTTTTATTAGACATTAAAGCGATTAAAACCTAAACCCTAAACCCCTTTGGACTTAAAACAGTTTTGAATCAACAAGGGCATACCGGACTCAAAATTTTCAAAAACTTGGCCAATTATGGGAAAAGAATACCCATTTTTTAAACAGTGATAATAGGAGGAAATCTATGAATGGTTATACAAGGACGAAGAAGACATTCCATTAGTCCAGATCCCCTTGGATCAGTATGGAAAGGGATTCACTATGTTACAAAGACACGGTTATGATGACATTATTGGCTTGGAGGAACAACACTAAGGAGTCATAGAACCCATCCTTCAATTAAGAGGGGGGGTGAATCAATCAAAGAAATTTCCACATAATTCAACCAATCAAAATAACCAGTCTGCAACTATCCTTTGCATTATCTTTGACATTGTGTAAATCATGAAAGAAAATAACATCATATAAAAGAGATTTGCATGCACACATACAAATCACATAACTCAGGTAATTATACATGGAAACCCTCGATTAGAGGGATAAAACCATGATGAGGATAACCCACATTCTCTATTACTGTAGTGAGGAAAGATGCCATGTTAAGAGCTTACAATTTGTTCTTTCTGTGAACATCACCCTGTTAGGAGTGACTGGTGTTTGGTTAAGAATACCTTAGAACCTATTAAAGTTCACCTTGCTAGAGGATTTTACAAATTTATATTTGAAGTGACTTTGTTAAGAGATTTACATAAAGAAATGGTTAAGGTTCACCCTGTTAAGGGATTTACAATGTTGCAATTGTTACAAGGCAACAAAGATAAGTGATCTCTCTAATGACACTACTTTTGTCTCATAGATCCACTTTGCATGCTCTATTCAGTGTCAGCTTCACCGATTCATACCTGTATCTGCTCCCCCCGTGTTCACTTTCACTGATCTCTTTTCACATGAACAACAACCTTCTTATAATGAATTGTGTGAATATATTAGCCTTTGATTCTGATGCCAACTTTCCCTCCAAAACACCAGATTCAAAATTATGTTACCGCATAATAAATCACTCTCTAGAAATCATTCTAGGAATATCGGTCAAGACAGTCGTTCATTCCGATAAGTCCGTCGGTTGACTGGAGAAGGCTGTCGATTTAATTGGATGTCAATTGGACGTTTCCTAGTATGTCGGTTGAGACTCCTATAATGTCGGAGTACCGATAAAATTTTGCATAACCTGTTACCTCTTGTATACCGGTCAATTATCTACTTAGCCGATCATCCTCCTGTGTACCGATTTGTTCGTTGCTTAGCCAGTTGACCTCCCGTGTGTCGGTATATTCACTACTTAGTCGGTCTACACTTTGCTTACCCTATCTACACATTGCTTAGTCGGTCTATACTCTACTTAGTCGGTTAACCTCTGTATACCGGTCTACTCACTGCCAATAGGAATGATAACTCTTGTTTTTTACCGGTTATCCTTTACTTCTTTGTCGATGGACTATGAAGACTTAGAAGATGATGTTGCCAACAATGACAACCATTTCATTCAGCGGTCATACAAAATGCATCAAAATACCAACAAACTCCCCCTTTGGCATTAGTGGCAAACACTACAAAAATGTGTCGGTTATGGCTCCTGTTTCTGACCCCTGTTACTCACAATGTACAAATTTCCAAAACTCCCCCTTTTGACATCAATGGCAAAGACTATACAAAATAATATATCAAAGTAAAGCAAAAATTTCTTTGAAATTTTCTTGAGCTGCTATCAAAGAGGATTCCCATGAAGGCTTTACCTATTTCATGGTGGTGAAGTGTCCATGTAAAACTGCAACAAAATTCTCTATATCATCAACTGTTTTGCAGTCAGGTACATTTATGAGACATTCTACTTCTTTAACATTTATTTGCATGAAATCAATAATTGGTGCCAGATAGCACTATAGCTCTAACAAACTAAAACCTCGTTTGTCCTCTTCTTCTTTTAACCTTTTGATTGAGTTGTTTTACCTTGCCACTAAAAAATGTTGTTGAGTTGTTAAGAGGATCAAAAGAACCTATCAGATCTTGAATTTCTCTTTGAGTTTGAGCTCTTTTATCTTCTAGATCTCTGAATAAATTAGTAAAACTTGAAGATTTGACCAATGATTGGCCAACTTTTTGTAGTATATCTTTCACCTCTTCTGTGTGGTTGGAGAGGGCAACTTTTCCAATTGATATTTTTTCCATTAGTTTTTCTCCTCTCTTTGATTCATATTGTCTTACTGCAATCTTTTCCAGATCGGTTGCCTCTAAACCAATTGTTGTTACAAGAGTGCCCAACTGATTAATGATGGGTGCATTCTCATCAACAACAATGTCCAGAATCAGGTCTGATAGAACTGTCTTGGCAGAATTGAGAATTCTTGCCTTCTTTTTCTTTGCTCTCAATTTAGCCTTTCAGCTTGAATTTTTCAGTTTGTTTTAGACTTTCATCAATTGCTTGGGAGTCATTTTCTTAATATCAATGACTGACTCTTCCTCTTCTTCCTCCTCTATTTCATCTTCCTTTTCTACAGTCTCAACCTTAGAGTTGGCTGCAGTGGTGAGTTTTACTTTCTTCTTTTCACTTTCCTTGTCTAAGTCTAACTTCCTCTTTGTTGGAGGAGTATCCATCACTGCTTTCTTATCCTCTACTTTCTTCTCTTCCTCTTTGCCTTTTTCTGACAGAATAGGATTTGATGTCAATGAAGTTTTGTGGGATGAATCTTCATAAGGAATATCTTCAATTGTCACTTCATCTTGATCGAGATGCTTAGTTTGATCAGCTTCCTTCACTGGTATAGTATGAATTGGTTTCTCGACATCCTTTGTTAGATTGGGAATGTCTAAGACAACATTTCCTATGATGTCCTCAACTAAGAAAACATCAAAACCTTCAGTAGAGTCTTTGTCTTTACCTTTCCCTTTGTCAAGGGCAACTGCACTCTGATCTTGTTTGTTTACCTTTGTTGTTTCTTCTTCAACTTTATTTTGTTGATTCATGATTGTTTTCCACAAAGCAACACTTTCTTCATGCACCGCTTCAACTTCACCTACAACCACTCTCCCTGTTCTATTTCTTATCTTAAAATTTTGAATGCATGCTTCAACCACTAGTGAAGCTTGATCAAGATCTAGATCATGTTTCACTTGCATGAGTGCTTTTATCATGTGCTCTTTCTCAATAGATAGAGCTATTTTGCATCTCCCTTCAATTTGATCCTACAAATATGAGGGAATTATTCCATATAATTCACTGGGAGTTCTACAAAACTTGTGCCAGTTCCAGATCAGGGCTTCTTCAATTTTCCTTTTGTCTTCTTCATTATAGAGAGAATATGTTTTTCCAACACTAGACAATACTCCAAATTCTTTGATCCCATGGACCAATTCATCAACTGTTGGAGCTATGTTTCTTCCACTTCTTCTAACCTCTTTAATCTCTACATTTGATTGAGTGTCAATGTTATCACCCTCTTTTTCATCCTTTATGGGCTTCTTTTCATCCTTTGTATCAACTTTTCCTTCACTCTTCTTCTTTCTGGTATAATTTACTCCTATCGGTCTATCTTTACTTGGGGAAGATACATAAGTACCTATGTCCTTTTCTTTTGTATATTTTGTTGGCTTGGTAGCTGCAGTCCCCTTGGGTTTTGTCTTTGACACTTTCTTCTTTTCACTTGTTAGTTCATCATCTTTATTAGGTTTGCCCCCTGTTTGTTCACTAGTACCAGTGGAGGTAGTGGCACCAGATGCTTCACCTCTATATTTTTTGTCAAGAGTATCAATCATTCTTATTACTTTTCTTTTCATGATTGGCACCTGAAGTACCTATTTTATCAAATTTATTTGCCTTCTGGTCTACCGGTTTGGACAATAGCATGTTTATATGAATTTTAACAATATCTACTACAACCTCATAACCCATAGATGGAACCCAAAAGGTTCTGGATTGAACCACTTGAATGATGCAACAATCTGTGTCTACAAGAAAGAAAATGTTGCCTTTGTACTTGAGCACTATACCGGTTGGTATTCTTTCCCTTTTGTGCATCCTGATTTGAAATTCCTTAAAGTATCCCCACATTGTTTCTCCAAACCTATCTCCTAAATCCCTTATCATTTCACCTATCTGAACCATGATAGGTTTTTCTTCAGACCATACTATATTACCCTTATCGGGAAATAAGTTTTGCACATAGAAAAATATACATACCAATAGTGAGCCATATTTGAAAGATTGCTTCTTGTCCTTCTTGATTCTCTCTATATTTACTAGAAATTGGCTTTTGATCATCTCACAAATATCATATGTAGCATCCTCCTTAATGATTCGATAGGCAGCATGTATGGCATTGCTCGACACACTATTCATCCGGCTTGATTGATAGATCCTATAGCCTAGCATTGCAGAAGAAAATATTACTTCAACATCCTCAATATGAGTGATTGTCATTGCTCTACTGTCACATCGAGATTTGGTTAACCGAGTGACTTCAGTTGATGAAATTATTCTTAGGGTTGGTGGTTCACCGGTTGTGCTAAACCCTGTCACTCTTTGAATCACATCCTTTGTGACCTTGATCAGTGCTTGAGCTTTTAGCCACAAGATTTGATCATGTACTCTGCTTAATACATACCTAACCCAATCTGCATGAAACTGATCGGGAAAATCAACAACATTTGACAAACCCTTGGTCTTCAGAGGTAAATATTCCGCCTTCAACTGATCATTAACACAAAACCCTTTAAATTAATTTTGAATGAATTTGTCTCCAAGTTCTTCAACCTTGCAATGGATGTAGGAGTGAATATCTTCAACCAATAATACACTAGAGGGAACAAATGATAAGGCATCGGTCATGTTGATCTCACCAACTTTTGTTGGATGGAGCTTGAATTTGTGTTGAGGTTCTTTAATAGCTTTGACCAACACAAGAGTCGATATAGGTGATGCCATGATGACCTTGAAACAATTTTTTCTCAAATGGGGTTTGAATACCTTCTCCTCAAAAATACCAAATGCCGCTATCACTCTACTTGAACTTTTTGCACAAATATCACTAGCAAGATTTCAATCGCCTAAGGTCACACAAGAGCTCGAGAAAGTTCACAAGAAATCAGGGTAAGTGAAATGTATTGACATTTTCTTATTTATCCGTTGAGATTTATTGGTGTTATGATACAACAGTTAGTATTGAAACTTACAACTTAAAGTACACAGATTTGCCTTTTATCGGTTGTTTATTATCGATACTGATACACAAACAATTAACTCACAAGTCATTTCTCATACAAGAAATTTTAGGCTAACTTTTATGCATCGCAACTATGTAGATAGACATAACCTTTTATTGGTTAAGGGGATTCAAAAATAATCTTACCATATGTGCTCCCCCTGAGCATCAGTATGCCTAGTTTGAAGAGGAATTGTCATCACCGATGGATGATGACTTGGTTTCAGAATGACTTTCTCCTTCTTTTCTTTCTTCCTTCTTAATCCATGTCTTTTTCATTTCATTTCTACTTCTTCAATTGTCTTCTTTCCTTTCAGGTCATTTTGCCCTTTCTTCTTGCCAAACCGGTTCTTGTCTTCAGACCGGTTATAGGATCGGTTCCTACACTCTCTAGCTAAGTGAATGATCTTATGGCAATTGAAACATGCCATACCAGTTGTCCTCCATGGTCCTGAATTATTTCTTTGACCCATTCTCATTTTGCAATTGACTGCAACATGACCAAAATTACCACAAGTGGAACAGGTGGCATTGAACTGATTACTCCTTTTTTATTAGGACTAACCGGTTTGAATGGTGATCTTGATACATTTTACTTGAACATGCATTCTTCAGATTTGTGTCCAAATTTATTGCATGTAAAGCAATGTCCATTGAATCTTCTTCTATTTGACATACTGCTAGATTGAGATATGCACTCATACGCAGTGTGACCATACTTGTGACAATTATGGCAGTAACCATCAAAGGTTAAAATCTTCTTTTGACTAACCAATTTATTTCTATAGACATCAGACTTATGACCTAGTTTACCACAATGATTACAAGAATATTTAGAGAACTTCATACCTTTCACTCCTGAATGGTTTCTGATGCTCTACAAAAAGGATGTTAAGAAGACACACAAACACAAGGAGCAATTCAAATGTTAGTGTTAGTGTCAGAAATCATAAATGAAAGACTATCCTAAGCAAGCATATCAAGATAGATACCAAACATATAATGAAAAGCTTAACAAAATGAAGGAATGCAATGAAACATCCTCAAATGCTCTCCAACATGCTTGCAGCTACTCCTCCCTTGTTCCTCTCCTCTCCAAGTTCCAAATGAGTGTAGCTCTCAGTAGAAATTTCCACATAATTCAACCAATCAAATAACCGATCTGCAACTATCCTTTGCATTGTCTTAGACATTGTGTAAATCTGAAAACAAATAACATCATATAAAAGAGATTTTCATGCACACATACATATCACATAACACAGGTAATTATATGTGGAAACCCTCGATTAGAGGGAGAAAACGATAGTGGGGATAACCCACATTCTCTCTTACTGCACTGAAGAAAGGTACCCTATTAAGAGCTTACAATTTGTTCTTTCTGAGAACATCACCCTATTAGGAGTTACCGGTATCCAGTTAAGAATAACTTAGAACCTGTTAAAGTTCACCTTGCTAGAGGATTTTACAACTTCATATTTGAAGTGACTCTGTTAAGAGATTTACATAAAGAACCGGTTAAGGTTCACCCTGTTAAGGGATTTACAATGTTGCAATTGTTAGAAGGAAACAAAGATGAGTTATCTCTCTAATGACACTACCTCTGTCTCATAGATCCACTTTGCATGCTCTATTCAATCTGATCGGTGTTGGCTTCATCGATTCATACATGTATCTGCTATATATACTATGTTTTGCTCCCCCTCTATTCACTTTCACTGATCTCTTTTCACATGAACAACAACCTTCTTAGAATGGATTATGTGAATATATTAGCCTTTGATTCTGATGCTAACTTTCCCTCCAAAACATCAGATTCAAAATTCTATTACTGCACCATAAATCACTCTCCAAAAATCATTCCAGGAATATCGGTCAAGAGAGTCGTTCATGTTGATAACTTCATCGATTGACTGGAGAAGACTGCCGGTTTGATTGGATGTCAACTGGATGTTTCCTGGTCTTTTGGTTGAGACTCCTATTATGCTGGAGCGCCAATCAAATTCTACATAACCGGTTACCTCTTGTATACCAGTCAATTATCTACTTAGTCGATCATCCTCCTGTGTACTGATCTATTCGCTGCTTAGCCGATTGACCTCCTATGTGTCGGTCTACTCACTGCTTAGTTGGTCTACACTCTACTTACCCTATCTACACATTACTTAGCCGGTCTATACTCTACTTAGTCGGTTAACCTCTGTATACCGGTCTACTCACCGCCAATAGGAATAAGAACTCTTGTTCTTTACTGATTATCCTTTACTTCTTTGCCAATGGACTATGAAGACTTAGAAGATGATGTTGCCAACAATGACAACTATTTCATTCATCGGTCATACAAAATGCACCAAAATTCCAACAAAGACATGGTTATGACGACACTACTGGCTTGGAGGAACAACACTAAGGAGTCATAGAATCTATCCTTCCAACAAAGAATCCAAGAAATTAGGGCCTGGGATACAAGGAGATAGAACAAGGTTCTACAAGCTTAGATAATGAACCAGTGATATTGAAATGCATCCAACAACCTTGTCTCCTTCTACACAAGTTAGTGTAACTCTTGAGCAAGAATCGACTGACCAAAGTAATCTATCATTGGTGGTGTACATGACACCTTCACGCTTGCTTCCATTAGAAGAAGGTGTAGCACTTGCAAAAGAATCCAAATCCAGGAATGGAAATTTTACCATCAGTACTTTAATACCCATTATTAAAGAAATTGGTACCTCTTAGATAGAACAAGTTCCACAAGTCAAAGCAGTATGCCACTGGTAGTGAACACCACTAAGACCCTATTACCTCATATTGAAGAAGTTAGTGAATTCCTCGAAGAATGATCTAATGTGGAGACCTATATTGAGATGGAGACAAATTCCCACAACTATGAATGGGACTCCCTTCATAGTAGTAGAACTTATGTTGTAGATAGATCTTATGATCACAAACCCCCTATCGATGATGGTATTGTCTATGAAGATAAAGATCTTGACCCAAATTCATGGAGACACTAATTTGATCCAAAACCATCACCCAAAGACCAAGATCCATAATCCATAACTCTCACTCAGTGTCTTGATGGTGTTAGGACACACACACATATGGTGAGACCATCCATACAAGACCATAGTACCTATCCCTTGTTTATGTAAGGTGGTTAGCCTCCAAGAGATAGTCACCACTCTTAGGTGGGTAGTGGGTCCTAGCTGCATAACAACCTCACATAACCCCATCCTCAAAACTTCCCTGGGTCTGCTTCCTTGTATACACTCAACCAAGTCTATCTAATATATTCTTGGAGAGGATTCACACTACAACACCAGACCAACATTCAAAATCAGATAAAGATAAACAAGTTTAGCCATCAGAGTTCATAAATGAAAGAGAAAAGAAAAGGAATTATCAACTTCAACAATAAAGTAAGGAAAATCCCGAGAATTGGCAATACCAAATCAAATGTAAGAACAAAATCTATGAGAAAATGATTCACAAACTGTGGCTAAACCATCATGGACAAAGATAAGTGAATTTGTTAGCTCTCACAAGAAAGATAAAATAAATTATGATAAATTTCACATTACTTCACTATGTGACTAAAATTAGCCACCAAATGAGGAAGGAGGGAACAAAGTCATGAAATTTCTCTCCAACAAGAAGGAATACACCACAAATAAAAATACACATGAACCCTCAAAAATTAAAGATCCACTCACACCATGCTCAAACTGAGGGAAAAAAGCTAAGAACATATGACCACACAAAGGGGTTCCAACATAAAGGGTAGTAGTGAGTACTTTCCTCAAGATGTGTAAGCTAAGGCCACTTCGTGCCACCATTACTCATATACTATTGACTTTGTCCCAAAGAGTTTGTTATTGATACTATCCCTTCGTATGGTATCCTAACAACAACTCACGGGTTGACACTCAAGGGATCATAATCAAGAAAACAACACATAGATGGTATGATATCCCCATACCCTAGGTGCAAAACATAACCTCCATGAATGATTACATACTTCACCATCCAATGGTACATAAAGTAAGTACTAGTAGTTCACAACACCCAACAAAATAATTGGTACTGGATATTCATATTTACAAGGAGTGCTCTACCAACAACGATATCACTACTAAGAGAGAAACTCATTACTTTTTCCATGAACAAAATAATTAATATCATTTTTCTAATTACAAACACTTTGAGCATCTGTAAAGTGGTGAGAAATTAGGTTTTCCACCTCAAGAAAGGTGAAAACCGCTAATTTTTGCTTAGGGACCAATTACTTTAAAAAGAGGGGATGAATCCAATAGATTTAGTCACAAACCAACAAGGATAAGGACTAAAAATATTGATTGGATTCACAGTGAATTTGTTTGCCCTCTTTTGTGAGTTGAATTGTTGAAATTAGGGGAAAGTGCTAGAAATGAGAATGAAAATAGTGAGCTATAGTTGTCAAGTCGAGCCGCACACATGGGTCTGAGAAGTGTAAGCAAACTTGGATCTGATCCCTGAAAGAGCTCCTAAAATGTCGGGATTGTGGTGAAATTCGCCCTAGTCCTCCAAACTTTTCGCATACCAAAGGGGGATTGATTTGTCACTATAAATAAAGCCTAGCCTTAAGATCCTAGCTCCTCACCTATTTCTTGTACACATAAAGAAAGGGAAAGAGGTTTTGAATAGGGTTTTTCCTAATTCAAACCCGGTTTTGGAATTAACCATGGAAAAGAGATAAAAGATAATTGAATTATTGTAATTGAAGATTCTCCTTTTGAGGGAGGGGTTGAATAATGACTGAAAACTAAAATGATATACCTCCTTGTGAAGTTTTATTTATGTCCACATAGGATTAGGGTTTCATGAAGTCTTTGACGAAATAGGATATGAATTTCCACTTCAATGCTTGAATCTTGACTTTGTTGATGCTCTAAGGCTTGAAGGAAGACTGATTAATTGCTCAATTGCTTGAATGCTTGAATGTTGTTGCTTGTGTTCTTGAATGTATGTGTGTATCTTATGTTCATATATAAAAATGAGAGGGAAAAA
This sequence comes from Cryptomeria japonica, assembly GCF_030272615.1. NCBI lineage: Eukaryota > Viridiplantae > Streptophyta > Pinopsida > Cupressales > Cupressaceae > Cryptomeria > Cryptomeria japonica. Next base: position 262,865,951 of record NC_081413.1, read on the forward strand.
CCTCCTTTTATACTTGCCCATTAAAAAACTTAATTTTCTGACATGAGCCGATACGAGGCTAGGTTTTCTGCTCATATTTGAAATTAAAAAAAAGGGTTTAAAGGGGGGCCTAAATGGGGAGGACCAAGGCGTGGTGCCCTCATCCTACCCCATTTTAGGGCTAGGATAAGGGGCTAATTTGATATAAATAACAATAATAGGGTCATATTTGCATGGTGCAAGCAAAATCAATTCCCAGTTAGGCTCAGGAGTACAAACGCTAAGGCAAGGACCCAAATGCGGTCAACAATTGTCAAGGGGTGCAATTTTAGGGTGCTGAAGCATCTGATATTACTTTCTTTCTAGAATGGAATTTCTTATAACTCACTCCACTTTACATAATTTAAAACTAAATACCCAAGGCATACCTATGAGCAATACATCCTCATTTCACAAGGCATCACACTAATTCATAACAATAACATAAAATATAACATATCTACGTCACATTTTATCTGTTTTCAAATGCATAGCATTTCATTAACATCATAAAATCAACAAATTATAAGGAAATTCATCATTAAAGAACATGTTATACTATCGTTCATTTTACTAAAACTCTCAAAATAAATATGCCTCTTCAAGATCCAATCACGAGAAGGTAATAACATCATTGCTAAACATTTTCACTTGGTCAAGCACAACATTTATATCTCTTAAAAATCATGTAGATCTCCTTCAACTTTAAAAACATTCATCTCTCCAAAACAACCAATAACATGCGGGCATGCAAGGATGATTTCCTCATAAGAAGCAAATTTTTTATCTTGCAATGCATCTTCCTTACTCTATAAACAAAATTTATTCTATATAAGACTTACTAATCAAACCTCTCAAAAGAGTTTCTAGTATTATCATGCAAAGAAACATTCCTCTAATTACTCATTCTATAGTGTCATGAATGCAATAAAGAAATTAGGCCCTCAACCAAAACTTTCTTAATCCACACATTCCTTATATGCAAACTAGATTATATTCTTAGGTAAGCACTCAAAGATCCCAATCGATACAAACTACAACACCAAGTTGCATCCTTATTAATCATATACCTAGAGAGAGAGAGAGAGAGAGAGAGAGAGAGAGAGAGAGAGAGAGAGAGAGAGAGAGAGAGAGAGAGAGAGAGAGAGAGAGAGAGAGAGAGAGAGAGAGACCAATATTATTTATATCAAAATAAGTTCTTATATTTATCACGATACATAACATTCATACATATTCCTAAGCTCAAGCAAGCACTTCATTTCATTAATCTTAAGGAATGATTCATCATTTCAACATAATAAGGTCAATAAGCATGATCATATAATAATATTTCTTATTTTATATGCATAGCATCATTAATAAGGAGGGGTATATACATTTTCTTTCAGATCTATAAACATGATCATCCAAATGTCTAATACTATCTTTGCATTCAAGAAGACACTAGAATTCACAGGGGCAACTCAAGGCCACTTAATCTCAAATAAGCAATCACTTTCATTGCGAGCATACAAAAGAGACAAATGCATATAATTTTAGCAAACAACTATAATACAAGAAGAGATAACACCAATAGATACAATCAAACAAGCTCCAGGGTCTTCATGAACTTTTTCAAAGCATACATCTAGGATGACAAACACATAAACAAGAAGCACTATATCTAACTTGCCACAAAAACACATTACACAAAACTAAGGGCAATAATGTTAACCAGAGATCCCAATGTAGAAACTTGGGCTTAGATACCAGTTGTTACGCCCCACCAAGGAACCCCATAGGACAAAAACTCACTAAGCAATTCAACATAGCAACAATTTTTTTTTTTAAACAAATTACATAACATTACAAACTCAACATGAAATTAAATAACATTTCCACGTGTGGAAGATAATAATTCTCCCAACTACATCCTCATGTGGGTTTCCTAACGTCGCTACCTAAGTAACAACATGAATAACTCAACCCATAATAATCATCATGACATAGCATTTACATGAGTAAACATATCTACCATTAGATATTTATTTTAATCACCAATTTAAGTATTCATGTGATAACCTTTGGAAAGATATAATGATACATCCAATCACACAAGAGTGGTTGGTACCAACACTGAATCACTTAACACTAATCTAGAATTACATTCTTTTGATTACTACACATTGCATTACATTACATCAAATTACATTATTCTCCCTAAGGGAGTGTACAAATTATAATGATAATTAAATACATAGCACCTCCTAATACATCATTGAATCATCCACATCAAGCTTTGGGAGAAAAATAGAAAGAAGACATAGGATCCATCCAATGCATGAATATGTCCATCGATCCCCAATGGAGGTAGGCAACAACCTCTCGACCATGTGGAACCCTTAGGTCCACCCCACCATGCTCAAGAGATAAACATGAGGCCCCACACAAAACAAGCAAACTAGTCTGACCAAACAACATCGAAGAAGACACAATGACACAAGGATACATATGAATAAATATGGCATCACTAGGTTTCACTAGAATGTTAGGAATTACATGCGAAAAATATCAATTATATGAAGATAAATATTTAACACAGGAATGAAAAAACACATAAATAATAACAACAAAGAGACAATATTTAATGTGGTTCACCCAATATTAGGCTACATCCACCAAACAGAGAGTCCAATATTATTATCCAGTAAATCAAAACAATCCCCTTGCAACTCAATACCACTGCAAAATGCTACAAAATTTTCTACAGAAAACCCTAACCCTTAGCCTTTTTATCAAGACTTATGTCAGTTACAAAATTAGGGTTACAACATGTCAACCAATATAAAAATAACACCCGATGCCTTTATAAAATAATAAGTCCTTTTGGCCTCGCGAGACACTATCCTGCTACCCTTGGACCCTGCAAGGGGCACTGCCCCTTGACACCATATTAGGGGCGCTGCCCCCAAACCCTCATCAAAAAATATGGGGAGAAACCACGTTGATAGAAGTAGGGAAAATTTAACCTCTGAGTCTGATTAAGCTCCATATAACAACACAAAGGCTTCTAAAACACCATATAGGATAGGGTACTAGGCTACAACTAGGGAAGAGTGTCATCACATGGCATCAACATGGGTGATCCTAGCAGTCTGACTCTCTCCAAAATCCAAGCCTTGGCACCCATTTGATTGCACATGGGGAGCCAAATAAAGCTTTCATGGAGGCAAGGAAGTTTGATCTGCCATACAAGCCTTCCCAATCTCATCCTGAGTCTAAACAAGCACTCCAAGCCATGAGTGGGGCACCAATAATTATCTTATTAATGTGTGTTCTACCTACCCCTTAATTCATTTAATTTAATGTTATCACTTGATTAATCCAACTCTCAATGAGAGATCTTGGTAGCCACTTTAGGACACCGACACCCACTTGAGAGTCACTCCCCCCTGACTTGCACCTAGACACCACTAACCTAGGGTTTCATCTCAAGGTATGATAAACATCAATAGAATAGATATCTCAAATGAATCTTACATGAATCCATAATCAATAATCAGAATCATAGATCATACACAGGGCCTCTCTAGGCCTTACCATCAAGATATATCAATGAGCTCACTTCCAATTGCCATAACCACATGATATTCTTATATCCAAGCATGGGAACACATAAATAAACATGAATCAATATCAAATCAGGTCTTACTGACCCCCATGCATTGATATAATAGATAACAACCTCATGAAAAGCCTCTAGAATCCAACAAGACACCCTAATTGATGAAAAAAGTCAAACAACATGTACACTTGCTAATGGATTCATAATCTATCTTGTCGAATCAATCGAAAACAACAAAACTGATCAACTAGACTTGCACAAAGGAACACCAAATTGAATGTAATCTTGTAGAGTACCATGGAAATGTATTTTATAATATTTAACAGCAAAATATAAGGTCTGAAATCTGATTTAACATAGTAGAAAATGATATATATTTTATTCCCAAAATCTCTACCAAACCCACAAAACTGTGATAAAACTACACTACCCGATTCACCCAGAACACCACAAACTATTTTTGTTGAATAACAAATAGAAATAACAACACATAAATAAGATTAAAACCATGATAAGAGAAACATAATTCTAAAGAATATCAACAAAATCTTTCACAACAAGAAATCCATATAACTATACTTGAAGATCCTAAAAAACAACATAAAAATTTCTAAAAAATCAGCCCCTAAAACTCAAGGAAATGGGAATGAATTGAAAGCCCTCTTCTCCCATACATTCCTAGCAAATAAAATAAATTCAAATAACAAAAAAAAGAACTGAAAACAATATTATTTTCTTTTCAAAACAAGAACTTAATCATTAGATCCTACATTTGTGTCTCAAAACCTAACCTCGGGTCCTGTGGAGACAACACAAACTGAAGGAGATTCAATGAGAGAAGAAGCCTGGATGAAGGTCACACTCAATTATATCAATTCAACCACAAACAAGCCACAAAATATCATCCAAGAGCCAACAATATCTCCTTCAAAAATCTCAAGAAATATCCCACAAAAACCCCTTTCAATTGCATAAGAAAAAAGGAAAGAAAACTCCAACCAATCCCTCTCTTTTCAAACCAAAAATCTAAGCCTCTCAATTTCCAGCAAAACCACCATTCATGAACAACCAATATCTCTCAAAAACCTTACATAAAACCACACTAATTTTCCCTCACAAAGATGTGTACCAAATGCCACAATTAAAAATTAAAATAAAATTCATAAACCAAGGTTAACTTGAATAATACAACTCATCTCACCACCAATCAAAATGCAATAAAACAAATGATTAAAACTATAAAATATAACCATCCCACTCAACATGGATGTGCAATTAAAAAAATTATTATTAAATATTACTTTATTTACCATTTATTATTCCCCACTAGATAAAATACACATAAAATAATCTCTTAAATTGCATAGTGGGTATAATAATTTAATATTAATATAAGTGAAATACATACGTGCATACATTCATACATACATACATACATACATACATACATACATACATACATACATACATACATACATACATACAATCATACAATTAAATAATAATAATATGAATAATAATACTAATAATTATAAATACTCTCACTTAAATTAAAATATTCAACTCATAAATAATTAATCTCATAACTAAATAGTGTCAATAAACACTTTAATATAGATACAAATAAATCATATATTTAATTAAATAATAATATTAATAATGATACTAACAATCATCAATAATTAAATATAAAATAATATTATCATCCCAATAAAATATTACACATAAATACTTACACCATAACTAAGATAAAGACAACATTCACCACAAACTCAAGCAACTGACTTAGGGTAGCAAATATCACCTTTAGGGCAAATTTGAATAGGTAAACATATG